>NC_045769.1:35271666-36018333 GCF_008692025.1 Phocoena sinus
CAACTAAGCCCGTGTGCCACAACTACTGAGCCCGCGTGCTGCAGCTACTGAAGCCCGTGCGCCTAGAGCCCGTGCTCCGCAACAAGAGAAGCCACTGCAGCATAAGAAGACTGTGCACCTCAACAAAGAGTAGCCCCTGCTCGCCACAACTAGAGAAAGCCCGTGCACAACAATGAAGACCCAATGCAGCCAAAAATAAATACAATTAATAGAATAATAATAAAAAATCCTTGAATGGCTTTCAGAAGACAGCTATTGATATTTTCTGAGTTGTGTGCTCTTTTGGGAATTTCACTCTCTCTGGGGGAAAAATGTACAAATTCCCATTGTCACACAAGTTTGCATATAATGTAGTGGGGTCCACAGACCTCTGTAAGCCCACTGGAGTTCATGCGTAGCAGGATAAGAATCCATTCCTTAGATGACTTTTATTGAGAAAGTTTTTCCAAGGTAACATTTTCAGGTTTAATGTCTCTATTGTTCTTTCACTTTCATTTCAGGAGATTTCTGTGCTCTGTTTTTCTTTTTTTAAATAACTTTTATTACTTGTTTATTTATTTATTTTTTATTTTTGGCTGCGTCAGGTCTTAGTTGCAGCATGCGGGATCTTTCATTGCGGTGCGCAGGCTCTTCACTGCAGTGCGTGGTCTTCCCTCTCTAGTTGTGGCTTGCATGCTCGGTAGCTGCGGCTTGTGGGCTTAGTTGTCCCGCCGCATGTGGGATCTTAGTTCCCCAACCAGGGATCAAACTGTGACCCCTGCGTTGGAAGGTGCATTCTTAACCACTGGACCACCAGGGAAGTTCCTGTGCTCTCTTTTTCTAATGGGCATGATGATTAGTCCTTGAAGGTAGAATATCAATATTGTGACTCAATTCTAAAGGATGTTTAATTAAGCCATTTTAGCACCCATTGTTTTAATTCCCATTGTTAGCTTCTCCATTTTATTCAATATATTTAATGCCGAAACAGAGATTAGAAAGAACTTGGTTCTCTGATAAGCACAATTGTTCACTGCCTACAAAACTCCAATCTAGGACTTTCTTAAAGATGAACATAAAGCCCCAGTAGGGTATATGACTCATTGTGGCTCTAAAAAGATATTTGAAATAACACTTGATGAGGATATCAGGGATATACACACATACACACATATGCACACTCAAGGCAAAGGATACGCTTCTTCCTCAGATATGGTAACAGCATTGTTTCAGGATCGACATTTTTTTCTATCACCTGTACCAAAAGAAAGAGTTTAACTCACAAAGCTGAGAGAACTAGAATATTTACATCGGTGATTTCATGAACATGCGCTCTTCTACTCATATTCTAAACTTGATTTAATGTTTACGGAACACCTGTGATATACAAATCACCTCTCTGAAGTGTGAAGTCTACATCTTGAGCCCCGGCCACTACTCTGCCACTGTCCTTGGTCCTGAATTATCACTGTTCTCTAAGGCGGTGGTTGTTTCTGCTAACAAAACACTACTGACTCCTGTCCAACTTCTCCTAGAAAGTCTGAGGCAAGTGAGGGTAAAGATAACAGTAGAACTGAATACAGGAGCGGGAGGAAGAGAAAGAGAGAGGTGGGGGAGGTCTCCTGGACTAGAATAGTCTCTGAGAAATTGATATAGTTTTTTTTTAAAGACTTATTTGTTCACCATGTTCAAAGAATTACAGTTTCCAGAAAGAGATCACAACCAACCATGGCTCCCAAATCTAAGAGACAAAGGATGATACAAACATGTGCAAGCAAAGACACACTTAAGAAGTAAGTTTGTGTGGGCAGCCTAGCAGTTAGAACAGCAGCACCCAATGGATGGCGTGACTGAAATGTCACGATTGGTTATGTTTTCCAAAGTGACCGTGTTTTCTCTTTTTTGATGACAAATTTGGATTTCTTTTACATTCACAAATAGAAGCATGATTTGCTTCACAATTTCAGAACTAGAAATCATGCTTCACCATGTTATACTAATTTTCCCTTCTGGAAAGTAGGTGACGAGGGGACACATGCTTCCTCCCTCAATTCTAAGTGGCCATAGGCCGGGCAAAGTGAGGCACGTGTCAATTACCAAGGTCAGATCTGTGCCCTAGAGGAATGTGCAATATGGTAACAGACAAGTGATGTGTGTGTGTGTGTGTGTGTGTGTGTGTGTGTGTGTACATACTAGAATACAAGGAAAACTGTGGGACGTCCCCAGGCATCCCTAACTAAATTGGTCCTCAAATGGAACTCTTTATTTCCCAAACTTACTTCTTCCTTTCTTTTCCCTAACTTGTTTAATAGCCTTACCATCTGCTAGGTCACCTAAGCTTAAAAAACTGCGCTATCTGCGACATTTTCTTTCCTTCAATCCACCACAGTCAGCATCACCAAGTCCTGCCATTTAAACTTCCAAAACGATTCTCTAAACACCCTGCACTTCTACTGTCACTCCCTGAAATCCACCCTTATTACCTCCAGCCTGAACAATGATAACAGTTGCCTAACAGGTCTCCTGCCTCCATTCCCGGCACCTGCAATGCCCCCCTCTATACCACCACTGGAGCAACCTCTCTAAAATCCAAGTCTGATCATGTCCTGTATCTGCCTAAATCCAACACTGGCTCCTGGATGCCAAACTGCTCTGCTGGGAATTCCTGAATCACTCAGGGTGCTTGTTAAAATGAAACCCCTATCGAATCAGGATTTCTGGGAGAGGGAACCAGAAAATGTGCATCTTTAATGAATACACTGAGTGGGTCTTAGGTGAATTTCTACTCAAGAGCTCCTGGAACACAAGAAGAAATTAAAACTCCTTAGCATAGCCTACAAGGCCTCTTTGAGAAACTTTCCATCCTTTGTCATTCAACCCACGCATCTTGAACTCTGGTCACATGGGAGAACTGGCTGGTCCCAGCTTATAGGATTCCCTCTGTCCTGAAAGTCCTCCCTCTTTTCTCTACTTAGCAGAATTTTGTTTGCCACTCAAAGCCCTGCTCAAGTGTTCTCTCCTGTGGGATTTGCTGCCATTTAATATATCCTTCCCACTCTCTGCTCCAAGAAACAGTCCTCCTCTGTGCTCCCATGGTCAACATCTACACATCTTTCACAGAACGTGTTACTCTGATCCTGAGAGAAACCACCTTCCATTATTCTTTATGTCAAACACTGAACTAGGTGCTGGGGATATATGACAATGACATAATAAATGTTGATTAATCTAAATGAATAACTTGATATGTCCAGTTTGCTATGAGAACACTAAGAAAGGAGGGATGATTTCTCACAGGCTGGGACTTATGAACAGAAGAAAAGAAAGAAAAACAGAAGAACCAGTAATGGTGGCAGAAACTACTGATTGTCTGTCTCAGCATGCTTTCTCCATTTCTTCCTTCCTGCTGCCTGTAATAAAGATGACGTGGCTAGAATGCCAGCAACCATTTTAGACCATAAGGCAACACATTAACGGCAACAGGAGAAAAAAAAGAAAAGAAACTTGGGTCTCAGATGACACCAAGAAGCTTCTAGACCAGCTCTGCAATGTCTATCCCCAGATACAGTATCCTTTATGTAAAAGTAAACATAAATTATATCTTTTTTGAACTACTTAGTTTTCAATTTGTGCCATTTGCAGGTGAAACTAATTCTAATTCATACATATCATGATGAATCCTCAGAAGCCCAATTTTAATGGAGAGACAGGATCTGGGTAATAAAGAGCACTTTAAGCTTGAGAGAGATTTGTATTTTCATAAGGAATTAATGGAAGAGCAGGTCTTGCTTGCTTGGGTATTTGTTCCCAGAGATGTCCCAAGAGATCGGACTTTGGCTCAAAGTGCCCCTGGCTTGAAATGTGTTTACTTTTCTTGATTTGGTGGATGGCACATTTGGAGGAGGGAAGTGGGGCAGGGATCTGGCATGTACCCTGTCCCGGCAGGTCTTGGAGTGAAACAGGGAGGTCAGGACTCAGATGGTAGCTGGCAGGGGGTGGGGAGGGAGGGAGGGAATGAGGAACAGAGTTATTCTCACTGACTCTGGTTGGGAGAAATGATGCCAGCTCTCAGCTCAGGGTCATTGCATGTTTTTGTCTCAGTAAAGCCTTGCATGTTGCCAAGGGTGGCATGTGTCCCTCTGTATTTCCACTGGCCCTTTGGGAGATAAGTTCACATTGCACAAGGTTGACAAATCACTTTCCTCTGTGCAGGGCTTGTGACTAGTGCATGAAGGGGGCCTTGCCGGATACAAGACAGAGGCAGAAAGAAGAAAGAGAAAGAGATCAGGAGGAGAAAGGGGTAAAAGAACAGAAAATAAGGAAAGCTGAGAGGAAGAAGACAGAAGACGTGTGTATTGTGGGACATGGTGAGGAGAGAAAGACGGAAAGAGGCCTGAGGGGACAACCAATGAGGACACTTGCTCAAGGCCCCAGAGTTGCTGAGCGTTAGAGCAGACAGCACAGGACTCAAATCCACGCCTAACCATTTCCAAAGCCCACACCTTTGATCTCTACACCTCACTGCTTCATAAAACGAGTTGCTACGGCTCCTGAGATGTGTTGAGAGTGGCATCTAGGATGTAATTTATTCCTGGGCTCTGCCTCCCGCAAACTCCATGTTAACTGAGTCACCTGCTTTGGAGGCTGCTGGTCAAGCGAGTAAGATTCCAGAAATCTCTCTGCAGCTCGATCTCTGACCAACCTGAATGGCCTTAGCCCCTACCCAACGACACCTTTTGGTGACCTGGGGGGATTCTGCAAAAAACCCAGATTGGAGGCCAATCACATCACCCAGAGTCTCCTAACTGGCTTCAAAGCTTCCTTTCAAGGGCAGGATTTTAATCCCAGAGGTTATGTTTGACTTCAAGACCCCCTCTCCTGGTGGCTTTCTTCTCTCACTTTTCTCGACATCCACTCACCCTCTGAATCAGAAACTTTATTCTAATTCTATCCATGTGGCAATCAGGCTTGCTTGCTGGGATTGAAGCACACACCTAACAGAATTTGGAAGGGAGGGGCAGGAAAGGGAATTAACAGGGTAATTGCAAAAACTAAATCAATATTTCTAGCCTGCACTTTCCAAATGATCACAGGACTTTTGGCTCATAAATAAAACAAGCCCATAGATAAGAACCAGCTTATCTATTTTTAAAAGTCAACAGAGCACGAGCTTCCCTGGTGGCGCAGTGGTTGAGAGTCCGCCTGCCAATGCAGGGGACACGGGTTCGTGTCCCGGTCTGGGAAGAGCCCACATGCCGCGAAGTGGCTGGGCCCGTGAGCCATGGCTGCTGAGCCTGCGTGTCCGGAGCCTGTGCTCCGCAACGGGAGAGGCAACAACAGTGAGAGGCCCGTGTACCGCAAAAAAAAAAAAAAATCAACAGAGCACAAACTATTATTAGCCATTCTGTTAAAAGTTCCACTACAGTTTGTTTGGGAGCAGGGGAGGGAGGAGGGGGAGAAGAAGCTAGACTCAAACACCTGTTTCCTCCTTTAACCAAAACCCTTATCATCTCCTCCAAAGCCCCTGGCCACATCTCCAGCCGCACCGGCCTCCTTGCTAACCCCCCGAGCACGAAGAAATCCTCGTGTCTGAGGATCTTTGCACCTCTGCTCCCTCGGTCTGGAATGCTTTTCCCTCAGACGTCTGTTCCTCACTTCATACTGGCCACCACTCAAATGTCAGCCTCTCAGAAAGTCTTAAACATCCATCCCGCCTGAAGAACCAGCTCTCACCACTCTCCGGCCCCTCACTCTGCTTTATTTTTTATCCTGGCATTTATCACTGCCTGGCTTGATACATTTCTATTTATTGATATGCTTGTCTTCTGTCTCCCCAGCACAACATAAACTCCGTGCAGACAGGGACTTGGTCATTTCTGTTGTGTCCCCTGAGGGCACTGGAACACTGGCATATAGCAGGCCCTTAAATAAATGGATTAAAAACTCACCATCAGGGCTTCTCTGGTGGCGCAGTGGTTGAGAGTCCACCTGCCAATGCAGGGGACACGGGTTCGTGCCCCGGTCCGGGAAGATCCCACATGCCGCGGAGCGGCTGGGCCCGTGAGCCATGGCCGCTGAGCCTGCGCATCTGGAGCCTGTGCTCCGCAACGGGAGAGGCCACAACAGTGAGAGGCCTGCGCACCACGATGAAGAGTGGCCCCCGCTCGCCACAACTAGAGAAAGTCCTCGCACAGAAACGAAGACCCAACACAGCCAAAACTAATAAATAAATAAATTTAAAAAAAAAAAAAAAAAAAAAACTCACCATCACTCTTTGTGAAGTAGGCAGTATTATCTCTCTTTAACAGAGGAATTGAGGCTAGGTTAGGTTGTCTCCATAAGAATTGGAGCTGGAAATGAATACTTGTTTGTCCAAATATAAAGGCCAGAGCTGTGTCTACTATACCATTCAGTTATGCAAAAGAAAAAAAAAATGACATCACGCGATCACTTCAAACCCAACTCCCATCTGCCATCCTCGCCCTTATCATGGTTCATGCTCATAGCAGTCCTGCGAGGGGGTCCTAACGGCCCCCAACACAGTTCAGGAAAAACAAGCTCATCTTACCCAGGGTGGAATCCAGGCAGCAGGAACAGAGGAAGATTTTATAGGGCCTAGAACTTGCACAGTTTGGGGGAGGGAATCCTCTTTAAGAAAAATAATACAAAATCCAAATTCGAAATTAGGCTCAGGGCTTTAGAAGAGGCCTCACAAGTGAGAGGCCCTGATGCTTGACCTTCCTTAGCTTTCTGGTGAGTCCCTGTGCCAGGCAGGGAAAGTCGGCCTATCCCAGCCCAGAAGCAGGGATCACAGGGCGGCTCTGAAGGCACCGGCGTGTGGAAAGGCCGCTATCACAGCCCTTGCTCCTTTGTCTGCTCTTAAGGAAGCCCTTTAACACTCCTGCCTCAGTTTCCCCCTTGCAAAGTGGTGGCAATATGCTGGGACAACCCGAAGAGTGAGCAATCTATGGTCGCGTCCGTGGGAGTGTTTTAAAGGATTCCCCGGGCGCTCTGCTGACTCCAAACATCGGACAATCGCTGGAACTGCCCCAGAGGATCTGCAGAGCCAGCACGGCTTCTGAGAGGGCAGCTGCCGCGCCAGCAGTGGACCCACTAAGGACCTTCGAGTCCCCAGAGGAGGGTGTCGGCTCAGTGCTGCCAGGAACTAGCTGTGACTTTGGAAACGATGGGAGTGAGAGGTCTCAATGAATTCATCTCTGTGGTCCTGTCCTGACTCCAAACCGCTCTCTGCTCATCCAAACACACCCAAGAGCTGAGGCCTAATGAAAGACGTTCGCGTTTGGGGGTGGGTCTGACGGAGGCAAGATTTGGGAGTGCTGACTCTGCCGAATAAGGACAGTCATTTCTCTTCCTGTTTATGGGGTGGGGTGCGGTTGATACTGTGCGTCTTGGAAAGAGAGGAGAAAGGAACATGAGGAAGGCGGAACCCAAAGATCCAGGCAGTCCCTTAAGACGCATCCTTTCCCTGCCCCGACGCGCAGGCAAACCCGCGTGCAGCCCAGGGCCCGGCGCCTGAGCAGCGCTCCAGCACCGGGGAGGCCCGGCGAGACCGGCCGGGCAGCCCCGGGGCGCGCTCACCTTGCGGCCGTTCACGTAGAAGAGCAGCTCGGTCGTCCCGTCCATGGTGGCGTCCCGCGGTCCCACCGCGCAGGCCCGCGGTCCGAGGATCCCGAGGAAGAGTCGCCAGCACCTGTGACCCGACACGACGACGCAGACCTGGCTGCAGAGTCCTAAAGTCCAGCCACCGCCGAGGGATAAAGTCCCAATTAAGATCCAAAGTGCGGTGAGCGCCCGGCCAGGGAAGCTCTCCCCCCGGATGTCAGGACGTCACCGCCGCGCTCCCTCCGGCCTGAGACCATTGGCTGAGACCCTCGTTCCCTCGCCTGAGGCGGTGGGCGTCTGCGCCCCACTCCCCCGCCTCTTAGCAGGTAGGGCGGGTCCTGTGACTCTCTACGGTCTCTTATATTGGTACATATTTTAATGACTTTCCAGCTAGATTTGAAGTCCGGGAACAGTAGGGGATTTTTTTGTACCTTTCCTGCCACCACGCCTGCCTCATCCTGTACTTTTAACAGTTGATAAACAATCACATTCATTCCAGCTTTGCAGGAAAGAAACTTAAGGACAATGGATGGTTTTACAACTTTACCTCATAGTTTTACAAACAATTATTCCAGTTTTTTATATCAAGAGCTACCTTGATATAAACTATCTTTTTTAAGTTTTATCGTTATTCAGTTTATCCAGTAAATCACTATAAAGTTTATCTGATGAGTGTTAATAGTGATGTAAAACATCTCGAAAAACTTTTTAAAAATAAAACTTGGAAAATACTGAAAAGCATAAAAAGAAAAGTCACCTGTGTCCACAACTTAGAACTTACCACTGTTAACTTTCTGGGTCTATTTTTACATTTTTGAAATCTGCACTATAACAAAAGCTCAAATGGACTCACACTCTTTTCCAGACTTCTCTTAACAAACCTAGAACATGTGCCATCTCATTTATGTAAACGTATACGTTATTGTGAAAATTTCTAAAATTTGTACATAAAAGAGTACAACTAGCATCCCCATACACCTGACTCACTGAGCTTTAAAAATTCGCAACATTTTGCCACACTCCCATGTCTCTTCTGGAGTATTTTAAAGCCAATGTCAAGCACATTATTTTACCCCTAAATACTTTAGTATACATTAAAATTTTTGTTCTTACAAAGGAAAATGCCATTATCAAATATAACAAAATGAGTATTTTAATACCTTCAAATTTCCCAGTGTCTTAAAAAAATGTCTTTTTACATTTGATTTCTACTTGATGTACATCCTTGTTGTCTCTTCAGTCTTTTTAAATCTAGAATAGTCTCCTCATCCACTCCTCGTTTCTAAAGCTATCAACACTTTGAAGAAGAAACCTAGGTCAGTTGTCCTATAGAATGAACCACATTTTGAATATGACTGGTTGCTTCTCCCTGGTGTTCTTTGTTCCTCCATGCTACTGACTTCTTGTACCCTGCTTACGGATCTAAAGCCTTGATTCAATTCAGGTTCAATTTTTTTTAACCATCTTGGGTTTTACAATTGTATCTCTTTTCGCTTATGCCAAAAATCTTGGTTCTAAAACTTCAACATAATTGCTTTATCTTGTTCTTAGATCGATTTCAAAACAACCACATCAATACTATGACCACAATAAGGTTAGTGAATAAAAGTTTAAGATTTCTTTACAGTTCTTTTATTCTTAGAGTATACCCTAATAAAGATACACATTTAAAATTCTTTTTCTAAGGTCAGTTATCTCTGTGTTTGTAACCATCTTGATAGTTTTCATTTTCACTTGTTTTTCAAGTTAGCTGCTCCCTATTGCTACTTATGTTGCTCCTTTTTTTGTTGTTGTTATTACAAACCATACCATAGTGAAATTTTTGTATTCTTTTCAAGAGAATTTTTGGTATAGTTTCCTAAAAGTGGGATTGCTGCGTCAAAATGATTTTATACGCATATGTATTGAATAATTTTGCTAGATATTGTCAAAACCTTTTCTATAAATGTTGTATCATTTTGCATTCCCTCCAGCAATGAACAGGAACCTTCCCGGGGGAAAAAAGGAAGAGGCTGGGATTATTAGAACTTGGAAACTTAAGAGGAGACCTCTGAGGGGAGGGCACTGCTCAGCTGCTGTTAATACCTCAGGATGTAGGAAAAGGGCTTCCGGGGGTCAGTGGGCACTCAGATTTCACATGACTTTCCATCTCCTTCTATCGTCCCCTATTGACAGAAGCTTCAAAGTCAGCTAGCAAAGAAGAAACGTGATTTGCAGAGTTCTGGCATCACACGGCAAAGTATAGAGAGATGGGCTTAGAGTTGAGACAAGAGCTGGCACACATTAAAAAGTGGGGTTTATTCCACGAGAGCAAGAATTTGTTTCAGGATCAACAAATTAATGAATATAGTTCACTATGTGAATATATCAAAGGAGGATAATCATATATCTCTTTTGTGCTGATTCACATTAAGCTATTATGTTTTGACTTCAAATCCACACTTCTCTACTCCATTTTAAGGCTAAGCCTTGGCAAACCACATTTCTCCTTTGCCAGGTTCCCTTCCAGTCTCTGGCGATAGGTGATAGAGGGGAACTGGAAGGATGGAGGAGAGAGACATTTGCTGTTCCTGTTTGCTTCCTGTTCCTGTCAGGGTCACCACAGAGTGGTTCATGCGGCGGGAACAACTGACTTCAGCAGCCACAGCTGGCTCCAATTCGCAGCTTTTCCACATTATCGGACCAGTCTTGTGTAGCCCTTCAGGGAAACAGCACCAACCAGTTGCACACCCTCCCCCTAGAGTCATCTAAGCCTTTAAAGTCTTCCTGAAAGTCTTCCTCTAAGCCTTTAAGTTTCAGTACTTCCATCCTATCCTTTTCTCTGTGTTCCCTCAGCCTCAGAGATGAGGGGTGCTTCCCATAGTTACTTCCTCTATGATACTCCCCTAGTCCCTTTTGCCTGTTCAGTTCTTGTTCAATTCTCTAGAATATGGTTAACAATTTATATCTGTGGGGTTTTATTTGTGGTACGCGGGCCCCCCCACTGCTGTGGCCTCTCCCGTTGCGGAGCACAGGCTCCGAACGTGCAGTCTCAGCGGCCATGGCTCATGGGCCCAGCCGCTCCGTGGCATGTGGGATCTTCCCGGACTGGGGCACAAACCCGCGTCCCCTGCATCGGCAGGCGGACTCTCAACCACTGCGCCACCAGGGAAGCCCAGTATATCTGTGGTTTTTATCTCTTGGCTGGACCCTAACTAATAGTCTCCATCAGCGCCAAAAGTCACTTGACAAAATTCAACATTCATTCATAATTTTTTTAAAAAGCACTCAATAAAATAATAATCAATAGATAATAGTTTAATGTGACTATAAACATACATAACCAGCTCAAACCACAGCATCTTACTTAATGGGATAAAACCAGAGGCATTCCCATGAAAATCATGAACAAGACAAGGATACCCACTATTGTCACTGCTATTTAACATTTAACATAAGGTAGCAGCCATGCAATTAGACAAGAGAAAGCAACAAGAGGCATTAAGAATTGGGGAGAAAAAGGGAGTAAAGATAGCTTGGTTTTCAGGAGATAGATCTAGAAAATACTGCAAACAATAACAGAGTTTATTTCCCATTTATATTACCAGGAAAAAAGAGAGAATGCCTAGGCATCAAGAAATGTGGAAAACATCCATGAGGGAAACTCTGAAACTCCCACAAAGTCTCTATAATTTAAAGAGGATGGTAGTGGGGCATCAAAAGAAACACAGACAAGTAAAGGGAACAGAAAATTGAGAAATAAATTTAAGTGTACATGGAAATACAACATTGAAAAAGGTGGCACTTCAAATCAGTAGTGGAAAACACGGACTTTTTAATTAATGGGGAATCATTTGGAAAAAGGTCAAAATTGCATTCCTATCTCACACCATGAAACAAAATCCATATGAATCAGAAATTTAAATGTAAAAACAAAATGAAACCATGGGTAAATGTCTTTATAATATGGGAATAGGAAATTTGTTTCTTGCTGTGACCAAATTCCGCCAACAATAAAAGAAAAGGTTTATAAGTGTGATACATACAATGAAAAATAATTTGCATGGGAACAGAAAAAAAGAAAAGACAAACCTCATGGAAAAGAGAAAAAAATAGAACTAAACAATAGGAAACATAATACCAGAGAATGACTCTAGGAGGTCTGAAGCCTTAAAGTAATAGGAGTACAGGAAAGGAACAGACTGTCAGGATGCCAAGCTCTTAACCACTGTGTAAACTGTTCCTTTAATAAAGCCTCTAGCCTCCATTCAGCCAACACTGTTGATAATGAGTAAGTTCTGTGGGACTCTGTAGTCCTACAGCAGTTTCTCGAAGTTTGGTCCTAGGACAATCTGCCCCAGAATTATCTGCGGTGTTTGTTAAAAATGCAGATTTCTGGGCCCACCCTTTTCGTTGTCGGATATTGTCTAAGAAAACTTTTCCATATAGGCAGAATAGAATTTGACTAGTCATCTGAATACAGTAAGCTATGTTCATTAATCTCAGATAGGAATAGGATTTACTACTTAAAGTTATAAAAACCAAATTCAAAAGAGCCTGAGAGGTTAACCCCTCAGCCAACCCCTCATCAGATTACATATAATGGAAGTAATACAGAAGCTGCAATTGAAGAAGTAATCTTGAAAGTTGAAGAACAAAGGGTGAAATACAACTGGCCAGGGCAGAAGGTGACTTTTAAAATCTTACAGGTGTTCACATTTACTGAATGGTTTTAAAAAACAAAACAAAACAAGATTAGCTTGGTGTACAACAAGGTAACCAATACAAAAGTATTTATAATACATTTTATTTGGTTAAAAGGCTAATAGCTATTGTTTACTTAAAGGTTGTTTGGTTGAAAGGAGCTTAAATGAGCAGGAAGATGTTATAGGATGACCAAAATAATTTTGAAAGGTTAGTATTACAAAATAGCTATTTTATGCATATTATCTATACATAAGAATGAACACTCCATGAAAAGACAGAAAATGAAAAAGAAAAAAAAACCCAAAACTTTTTGTCATACGTTTCATCTCCTTGATCTTAGTTATATCCTTGTTTTGACTTGTTATGGTTTGAGAATTCAGAAAAACCAGAACGTATAAATTCACTCATCTTCTCATCTTCCTGCAAAGTAGGAAAAAAAGGAAGATTAACAATATAACAACCTAAAGCTAATGCTTTTGCTGCAAAGTATGGAGAGGAAAATTGCTGCATCATACCAGTAGAAAGCAGTTTCCTCAAACCACAAAGCTTCGTCATATATTTAAAATACTCTATGATAATGGGAATTATAAATAAGGTTTAAGAGAAATTAATCAACATAGATTTTACACATTTCATGATTTACTACATATTTCCTTTTTATTAATGAACTTTAGCATACATATAAGAATATATAAAAATGTACAATTTTTTTTTTTTTTTGGTATGCGGCCTCTCACCGTTGTGGCCTCTCTGGTTGCGGAGCACAGGCTCCAGACGTGCAGGCTCAGCAGCCATGGCTCACGGGCCCAGCCGCTCCGCGGCATGTGGATCGGGGCACGAACCCATGTCCCCTGCATCGGCAGGTGGACTCTCAACCACTGCGCCACCAGGGATGCCCAAAATGTACAATTTAAAAACTCAAATGAATGCTGATACACCTACACCCAGGTTAAAAAATAAACTCTTACCACACCTCACAAGCCTCCAGTGTGCCCCTTTCCAGTGTGCTCCTTTTTGTGAGACGAGATCACAGTTCTCTCATCTCCCGAGAAGAAACCACCATTTTGAATTGAGTTCATCAATCCCTTGTTGAATAGTAGCAGAAACAGTGGGCATTCTTGCCTTGTTCCTAATTTAAATGGAAATACCTCCATTGTCTCCTCATTAAATACTGCCTTTAGGATTAAGGTATGTATATACAATTTATCATTATAAGAAAGTATCCCTCAATGTCTATCGAGTGTTTTAATCATGAGTGACTGTTGAATTTCGTCAAAGGCTTTTTTCAGCATCTATGAAAGAATCATATGCTTTAGTTTCTTAGGTTTATTAATATGGTATATGAGGATAGGTTTTCTAATACTGAACCAACATTGCATTCCTGGAATAAACCTTACTCAGTCATGGTATATGTTTTTCATAGCATGGTGTGGATATGCTTTTGTAATTGTGCCATGAACACCTGAGAGGAATATGTATTCTCTCTTATCAGAGTGTGGAGTTTGATATGTATACATAAGATTTACCCTATTCATTATGTTGTTTAGACCTTCCATCTCCTTACTTATTTTTTGCCCACTTTGTTTTATACTGAGTATATTAAAACTTATTAGCGTGTTCCTATGTGTTTCCATGTATCTCCTGTAGTTTTTGCTTCATAAAAGTAGTTGTTCTGCTATTTGGTACATAAATATCATAACTATTACATACTCTTTGTGGATTAGGGCTTTTACTATTTAAAATGTCCCCTTTTGTTATATTCAGTACTTTGGGACTTAAGAGATAAAGACTTTAAAAAATATATTTGTATTACCTTCCTGGTAACTCCTGCTGCTCCTACTCTCAATGCCTATGATGACCACTCCATAATATACTGTAAGCAGTTTCCATCAGGATTTATCTTCAGTGGGGGCCTATCAAAAGCTGTGATGTACCTGCCGCATGCCATTCCCAATCCAAAAGGAAAAAAACAGCAGCTGGATTGTTATTACTCTTAGTATTTATATGAATGTACATTGTGATATTTGCTTTTAAAAATTTTGCCAGCTGGGCTTCCCTGGTGGCGCAGTGGTTGAGAGTCCGCCTGCCGATGCAGGGCACACGGGTTCGTGCCCTGGTCCGGGAAGATCCCATATGCTGCGGAGCAGCTGGGCCCGTGAGCCATGGCCACTGAGCCTGCGCGTCCAGAGCCTGTGCTCCGCAACGGGAGAGGCCACAACAGTGAGAGGCCCGCGAATCCCAAAAAAAAAAATTTTGCCAACTAAACTGATTACCAGATAATCTGCATGCCCAGAAGATCTAAATTAAAATAGAATACTATTTCATTACAGCATTTTGCTATATTTAGTTTAGAATAGGTAGCTCTTTTAAAAGAATTAATTAAGTATTATTCAGCAGTAAAAAGGAATGAGAAAAGTCTCTACAAATTGATATGGAGTGATTTCCAGAACATACTGTTAAATGATAAGCAGCAAAGCCCAAAAAAGTAGTTAAGTATGCTACCTTTATGTAAGAAAAAGGGTGATATACATATATCTGCTCATTTGTGCAAAAGAAACACAGGGGCAATAAACCAGAAACTAAAGGAACTGATTATCCACAGGAGGTGGTGAAAATAGGATAGAAAGGAGGGGTAATGGGAATGGGGTAGCAGGAATGAAAGTAGTTGACACTTCTCTGCATATACCACTTTGTATAGCTCTGACTTGTACAACCCAAGAAATGACTCACATACTCCAAAAGTAAATGACTAAACCTACCAAGATGTGGGAGAAGAAAATGGAATACAAACAATAACAAATGAATAACATAATTATGTTGAAGGTGGGTGGTAAGAAAAGAACTAACCTAAGACAAAAAGAACTGTACCTAAATGTTATGATCTAGTTAGGACGTTTCTCATAGGGATATGGGTCAGCAATTCTGAAACTACTTTATGTGTATGCTAGAATTGAACAAACAAATAAATAAATAAATATGTCATAGATAATGAGAGCCAGGCTACTTACCAATAGAGAAAGAAATTACAAATAAGCAAAGCTAAAATGAACCCTGTGGTGTTGAACAGGAATCAGAGGTATCAGTCTAAACTCAAGGTTTTCACTATACACACAGATAGATAAATATAAAAGTATGCATATTCATGGATTAGTATAATACATACATTTCCTAGCTCTGTCTGCTGATGGGGCCTAATATCAATTGTCCCTGTAGTAGAGAGACTCTGTGGAGGACCCCGCCACGATCCCTGCCTACTGGTGTTCATGCCCTTGTGTAATACCCTTTCCTTGAGTATGGACAGGAGCTGTGACTTGCATCTGACCAACAGAAATGGCAACGGTGATGGGGTGTCTCCCTTTTGAGTATATGTTTCATTATATAGCACTCCATCTTGCCAGAGGATTTGCTCTAGAGACTCTCTCTGGTTTTGAAGTAAGTGGCCATGTTGGGAGGCCCATGGGGCAAGGAGCTAATGGTGGTCTCTAGGAGCTGAGGATAGCCTCCAGCCAACAGCAAAAAAGCTGGGGCCCTCTGTCCTATAACCACAAGGAAATGAATTCTGCCAACAATCTGTGTGACCTTGGAGGCGGATTTTCCCCCAGGAGAGCCTCTGGACGAGAATCAGCCTGGATGACACTGTGATTACAGGTTTGTGAGACACTAAGCAGAGTACCCAACTTAGCTAACTGAGTGCAGATTCCTGGTCCACAGAAACCAAAAGAAAATAAATGTGTGTTGTTTTAAGCCACCAGGTTTATGATAATATTGTTATGCAACAACAGATAATACAACACAACATAAGCAGTGAGAATACCTAGTGCCCAGATCTTGTATTGTACCAATGCTAATTTTCTAGCTTTGATAATTGTAGTATAGGTATGTAAGATGTTAGAATTGGGAAAAGCTGGGTAAGGAACATATGAGAAACCTCTTACTATTTTTACAACTTTTTGGTAAGTATAAAATTAGTTCAAAATAAAAAGTTTAACTTACAACTCAATAGGAAAAAGATAACCCAACTGAAGAAAGGGCAAAGGATCTGAATAGACATTTCTCCAAAGAAGATATAAAAATGGCCAATAAGCACATGAAAAGATGCTCAACATCATTAGTCATTAGGGAACTGAAAACCAAAACCATAATAAGATACCACTTCACACTCACTAGTATGGCTAGAATCATCAAAAAGTCAAATAATAACAAGTGTGCTGGTGAAGATATAGAGAAATCAGGACCCAACAGAGTCCCACTGTTGGTGGGACTATAAGATGGTACGGCAGCTTTGGAAAACTGTCTAGCAGTTCCTCAAACGATTAAACATAGCTAACATATGACTCAGCAGTTCCACGACTAGGCAAATACCCAAGAGAAATGAAAACGTATGTACACAAAAAAACTCACAAATGTTTATAGGAGCATTATTTATAATAGCCAAAAGGTGGAAACAACTAAATGATCATCAAAAGACAAACGGATAAATAAAATGTGGTGTATGTATACAATAGAATATTTTACTTAGTCATAAAAAAGGAATGAAATACTACTCATTCATGCTACAACAGGGATGAACCTTGAAAACATTATGCTAAGTGAAAGAAGCCAGTCACAAAGACCACATATTATATGATTTCATTCATATGAAATGTCTGAAGAGGATGTCTATAGAGACAGAAAGTAGGTGATGGGTTGGTTTTCTAGGGCTGGGAGATACAGGAGTGACAGCTAAAGGGCATGGGGTTTCTTTTTGAAATGAAGAAACGTCCTTAAATTGACTGTGGTGATGGTGTGCGTATCTGTGAATCTACTAAAACCCACTGAATTGTACAATTTAAATGGGTGAAACATACAATATGTGAACTATAGCTCAATAAAGCTGTTTTTTAAAAAAGCCCTTGGTTAACTGGCTTCTCTTGCACCCTCTCTTGCATTGCTGCCACCTGCTGGTTATTGTTTTAAAATACCTGTCAAAAACGATCAATGTCTTTAATTTTACAGAAGCACACTGAACACTGAACAAGCATACAGAACACTGAAACAAATGCAAAGAGAAAATTTGAGGATATTTCTCTCTATCCTTTTGGAAATACCATCCCAAATATGATCAGGTTCTCTGAAATAGCAACTTCATTTATCCTTGGAAAAATAAGATTCTGAATAAGACATATGTAAAAGGCATTTGGACATTTTTTGAGATAATCAAGGAAATGTGAATTGGGATTTGCTATTAGATGACAGTGAGGAATTATTGATAATTTTGTTAGTTGTGATCATTGTTGTCCAGTTTTGTTAAGTTTTTATATTCTAGAGATATATACAGAAGTGTTTTAGGAATTAAATAACTCAATATTAGGGATTTGCTTTAAAGATACAACAACAAAAAACGGATAGTGGAAGTAAATATGGCAAAATATTGATAACTCTCAAAGCTGAGGGATGGATAAATGGTGGGGGGAGTACTATTCCCTCTTTGGGGGTATATGTTTGAGGTTTAAAAAAAAAAGAAAAAGGACTATTATTCTTTGAGACCAAAGGACATATAAACACTCTGAATCAATAAATGGGGGTAAAAAATAATGAGGTTTGCAAATTATAGGCAACAAAAAAAACCTTTTAAGCCTGTTCAAAGAATAAAAGAAGACATTTCTTCACATCTTACCCAGATCATACTGTGGTTGTTACGTGTCAACAATACATGCTTCACTGATACTCAGAAGTGTTCAAATACTAATTCAGGCAGGAATCTTTTTGAAAGCACGTATTTTACAGTACTGCACTGAAATCGCTTTTATGTCATTGAATACTCACCCTTTGAGACTTGGCTCTTTTAAAGAGAGAGGAGTACACCTTCTTCTTCGGCTTGACAGCTCCGAAGATAGATCTTCTAACTTGTTTTCAGATTTAGCAGTGTTATTTGAAACAAAACCAGTATTTGTCAAGTCCTGTAGCATTCTAACACCTGAAAAGAGTATTGTTTTCAAAAATATTTTTAACAGTATATATAGAGATATGGAACTACACATAGGATATTTACTGGTTTGTAAATTATTGGTAGCAAATTTTTAAACTTAATAATCAAGTTATAACTTTAAATTTTACGAAAGTAGCACTGAAATTATCTGTAAATCAGTTTTTTTCTAGCAATAATGAGAGGAAAAGAGACCTACCATTTAAGACAAACTAGCAAAGTAGTAGCCTGCAATATTTTTATTCTGAAATCACATTTAGGCTGACAGAAATTCTTCATGAATTCAACTCTAGTCACCGAATCACGCAAATTACTGCACATTCATTCAACATTTGTCATCGACTGCTCAAGCTATGAAAGGCACCATGAGGAACAGAGATGAAAGACAGCTCACCAGTCTCTAAAATGTCCTGCAACTCTAGACCTTGGCACTCCTTTTGCGTCAGTATTCCCTTTACATGAAGTCTTATCCATAAAAATCCTAGTGTTCTACATACATACATTGAAATGTTAGGCTCCCAGTAGAAAACTTTAATTGATATGGGAATGTCTAATGTTGCAAAATTGCTAATAACAAAAGAATGTCAATGTTAAGGGGAAAAAGTGAGGTAAGTAATGTTATATATAGTATGATTTCAAGTATATATTTTAAAATACATAGATTCAAGCCTGCATGCATATGCCAAAATGTTGACTGCAGTTCTTCTGGGTGATGGTTTTTTCTACTATTTTCTGATTCTCTACTTTCAATTTTCTGCAATGAGTGAGTATTATTTTAATAACTGGGGAAAATAAGAAATAAACACTAAAGGTAAAAATCCTACCTATGCTTTAGGGCTTAAAATGCTATCTATTTGATGATGCCTCTGCAGATTCCTCTAGCCAAAATTATTCCCCGTCATTATATCCCTTAACATGTGTGGTTTTATTAAAGCATTTGCCATATTTAAACACTGTACCTGTTACTTTTCCATACATGTACTCTGAGGAAAGGGAGTTAGCATTATTTTTTAATCTTCTAAAATACCTAGAATAAGTTTTCATCATATTAAATATATGCTATTGGAGAGAGTCCCAACCTTAAGAAATTTGCAATTGTCTTTGGTAAAATCAAACCAGGGCAATTCATTATTATATACATTTTAAATAGCCAATTTCCTTCAAAAATATGAAAAATGAAATTATCTGCCTAATGTCATTATCAGACAACTTTGTGCTAAAGGCCAAATACATTTTTTAGTGTATAAATGTCCAAGCCACTCTCACTGTTATCTTCTCAAAGTATTAAACTTTCTTTAAATTCCTCCATATTGCTTCTACAGATCGGGCTACACAATTATACATTGTTTTAAAATTCCATAAAAATGTTATAACAGGAAAGGCTTTACTGGTTAAATGAAAAAATATATAGAATTTTGAAACTTGATCACTTCAGGTATGGACATACCTATTTCTGATCTTTGTGTTCTTTGGTTGACTTTAAAATTCATCTTTTTCATCTTCTCATGCACATCATCATTTATTTGAAAGACGGGTGAGCTCTCCAGAGCAAAATTTCCTTTCAGATTTTTACTAGAAGAAATACTCAAAGGTTTTGAACCGTCAGGAACACTGTTAAAGGAAGAATCTTGTCTGTTAGGTGAACATATCTGAGATACAGATTTCAACATTTTTGTGTGAAAGTCTGGCTTAATTTTGACAATTTCCTCATTTTCCAATTTTTTTTCCTTAACAGCACATTCAGATTCAACTGATATTCCCTGAATGGTGTCAGCTATTATCTCCATTAGTTCATGACTATCTGGAGAAGGATCTACGAAGGTCTTCCTTTTGTTTGATTTGGATGTCATTTTATTTATTTTTTTGACCTGGCACTCTCCTTCCTTTGTCACTTCCATGAAGGGGATATCTCTCTTTTTATTCAGCGTTGTAGTGCTTTGCTTTGGATTCTTATGTAGTTCCATTTGGTTTCCAGGGTCAGAATCTGTCTCATCAGTAGTGTGTTTTAAACCTAGTTCTAAGGAGACAGACGTCTGTGAAGAACCTGTCAAGTGCAAAATAGGTTTGTTGTTACCTTTTGCCAAAATGTTCTTTGCCTTGCCTGATGATTCTTCCCCATGCTTTTTAACTGGTTTGTAAGGATTTGAAATTTGACCACAATTTTCTTTTTCATTACTGTTGACTTCCATACAGTATCCACTAATACCTTGGCCTTCAAGTCTTTGTTTAGATTTATTTATTTTAAAATTAAGATCTTTTGTATAGCTTTCTTGGCCATGCACATCTTTATCATTATCCTCATATATCTGGTACATTTCAGAAATTCTTTCTGTCTTCCGATTTACTTTCTGCCTAAGCTTATTTATTTTTGATTCATTCTGCTGAGTGGGTTGCTTATCAGTGACATGCTTTTTCAAATCCAACATATTCTGGGTCTTATATAAATTTCTATTATTTTTGGTGGGAAGATAAATGGTTTGAAATTCATTTGTGACTTCTAGGTTTTCAGAAATGGTTTCTTTATCCTTTGGGGTTAGGGAGAAGAAGGCACCTTTTACTGTGTCATGTATACCTTTGTCGTTAACTTCATTTTTTTGGTTCATTTCCAAAATTATTTCTGTCTTCCGACTTACTTTCTGCCTGAGATTCTCATTTATTTTTGATTCATTTTGCTTCCCAGTATCAGTAGCATGCTTTTTCACACCTAAAAGGTTTTGAGTCTCATAATCACATGGATTCCTATTACCTCTGAGGGAAGGATCAGCTATCTGAAACTCATTTGCATCTTCTAGGTTTTCAGGGATGATTTCTTTATCTTTCTGGGTTAGAGAAAATAAGTTACCTTTTTCTGGGTCATGCATTCCTTTGTCGTGATTCTTATATATTTGGTTGATATCAGAAATGATTTCTGTCTTCCGACATACCTTTTGCCTAAGCTTCTTATCTATTTTTGATTCATTTTGACAAGCAGGTTGTATATCATAAACATGCTTTTTCACCCCCAAAACATTTTGAGTGTCATAATCATACAGGTTTCTACTATCTTTGGAAGCAAGAGCAGGTGTTTGAAACGCACTTGTACCTTCTAGGTTTTCAGAGATAACTTCTTTATCCTGGGTTAGGAAGAAAGAGTTACCCTTTTCTGGGCAATACCCACTTCTGTTATTATCTAAAACATTCACTTCGGAAATTATTTCTGTCTTCCGATTTATTTTCTGCCTAAGATTCTTATTAATTTTTGATTCATTCTGCTGAACAGGGTACACATCAGTGATCTGCTTTTGCAGACCCAATACATTCTGGGTCTCACAATCACACAGGTTTCCATTATTGCTAGTGGAAACACCAGATTTTTGAAATTCATTTGAAACTTCTAGGTTTCCAGAGATGATTTCTTTATCCTCTCGGGTTTGGAAGGAAAAGTTACCTTTTTCTGGGCCTTGCACATCTTTGGCATTATCCCCAAGTATTTGGTTCATTTCAGAAATTATTTCTGTCTTCCGATTTATTTTCTGCCTAAGCTTCTTATTTATTTTTGGTTCATTTTGCTGAGTGGGTTGCCTATCAGTGACATGCTTTTTCAAATCTAACATATTTTGGGTCTCATAATCACATAACTTTCCATTATCTTTGCTGGAAAGATAAACTGTTTGAAATTCACTTGTGACTCCTAGGTTTTCAGAGGTGGTTTCTTTAACCTTTTGGTTTGGGAATAAGTTATCTTTTTCTAACGTATGAATCACAAATGTCTGTCTAGAAGTTTTACTTTTCTTATAAGCTAGAGAACTAGGACCCATATCAAATTTACTGTCCTGCTCGAATTTATCTGAACTTTGGGAGAAAGAGTATATTTCCTCTTGATCATCCGTTACATGAATTATTTTCCTCTTTTTGTTACACTGTGTACTTGGTCTGTCATCCTGATCAAAGCCATTGTGAAGGGTTATTTTCTTCGGCATGTTCAACTGAGTCAGCTGTTCAGTACTGAAAATAAAATTTGGTTCTTCTGAATCCTCTTTGCCATCCAGGACAACAGATCTTCTTTCCAGTCCATTTTTGATCTTGTCCTCAATATTCACATCTGAACTATTTTTAAATTGTCTCTTTGATCTTTCTCTCTTTTTTTCAGAGCTTGGATCTTTCACTTTTCTGAAAGTTTTCATTCCACAATCATTTGGTTTTTTATTATCTCTTTTATTTTTAGTGCCTGTTGAAACTGTAACAATTTTACTTACTTCACTAGCAGTTAAATCCATGTCACCATCATACACAGTTTTTTGCAACTGAAAGTCATCATTACCCTGAACTGGATTCAGGCCCTCTGCAGTAGGTTCACTTGCAGACTCAGATGAGGCAGGAAGGCACATTATGTTTCTTTGCATTTTAGTATTTGCTTCGTTAGTACAATCTTTTATTTCATTATTCCAATTTAATATTGGACTTGAAATCTGTTGTTGATCCAAATCTGTTACACAGGGAGTGTCTGCAGGATTATTTGATTCCCAAGATGATACACGTTTTTTCCTTTTAGTCACATTACTAGGAGATGACTTCTTTCTGTGGCTCATTGACTGGGCATTTTTCATCTCACTCATTAGAGAACTCCCGGAACTTTGGTCTGAGTGGGAATGGCTTTCTATAAAATAAAGGGAAACAAAATTCAGAAATAAGTAGTAACAAGGAATTTATTATTTTAAACAAATGAGATTAGGAATCAAACTGTTTCAGGGAAAGGATTTCTGACAATGTGTTCTGTTCAGATACTAATATTGTGAAGAATCTATGCTGATAAAAAATAAAGGAGGGGACTTCCCTGGTGGTCCAGTGGTTAAGAATCTGCCTTTCAATGCAGGGGATAAGAGTTCAATCCCTGGTCAGAGAACTAAGATCCCACATGCCGTGGAGCAACTAACCCCCTGTGCTGAAACTACTGAGCAAGTGGGCCACAACTAGAGAGCCCACATGCTGCCAACTACAGAGCCCACATGCCACAACTACACAGCCCACGTGCTCTAGAGCCTGTGTGCCACAACTAGAGAGAAGCCCGCGTGCCACAGCAGAGGATCCCACATGTCACAATGAAGATCCCACGTGCCACAACTAAGGCCCGACACAGCCAAAAATAAAAAAATATTTAACAAATAAATAAAGTAGAAATGAATGGAGTAGTCATAAGTCACATTTTACATTTCTATCTACAGAAAATATATACTGGGAATTCACTCTGCCTTGGCCTCAGCAGTAGAGTGGAGAATAGCCAACAATAGAGCCATTAACATTAACATATGTTTCTAAGTGAGAGGAATCTGGGAAATGAACCCAAGTAACAGTGATAACTCTGATAAGGATTACTATCAAAATGTTATCAGCAGGTAGCTAAAGTTTATAAAAATTGCATACACACAGTCATATACCTTTTAGAAAGGAAAAATAATTCAAACTCCAAATTCAATAGTTATGGTTCCATATCCCAATCTGAAATTCTATGTCAAATATATAAACCAGACTACACCACAGGATTATTATTTCAAAATACCATATAATTAAAATTTAAGTGTCATCATTTTTTCTTGCTCAACCATCACCTAGGCTCAAGTTCTTGCTTTATCACCAATTGGTTATGATCTTGAAAAAGTCACTACACGTATCAAGAACCTCAATTTTTATATCTCTGAAAAAGAGAAGATATAACTAAATAATATATCATGTCTTTCAATTCATAAGCTAAGATACCAAGAAAAGCTCTTTAGGCCAGCTCACTTCTAAATACTGTTTCCAGAGTAGTAGTATTAGGCCACTGTAGACCTGACATTTGTTGGCATATTTACTTTTTTTGGCTGCACTGGGTCTTCGTTGCTGCGCGTGGGCTTTCTCTAGTTGTGGCGAGCGGGGGCTTCTCTTCATTGTGGTGCATGGGTTTCTCATTGCAGTGGCTTCTCTTATTGTGGAGCACAGGCTCTAGGCACACAGGCTTCAGTAGCTGTGGCACACGGGCTCAGTAGTTGTGGCTCACGGGCTCTAGAGCGCAGGCTCAGCAGTTGTGGCGCATGGGCTTAGTTGCTCCATGGCATGTGGGATCTTCCTGGACCAGGGACTGAACCCATGTCCCCTGCATTGGCAGGCAGATTCTTAACCACTGTACCACCAAGGAAGTCCTGGCATATTTACCTTTAAACTAATTTTTCACCAGAAATTTTAAATAGTAGAAGTTAGGAAATCTGTAACATAAGAAGTCTAACTTATTAACTGTTTATACATGATGGCCCCCAAGAAGAAAATCCAATGAATGTTAACTATTTAATACTGACACTCAAAATGAATTAAAAAAAAAAAATCTCACCTTTGGGAAGTATATCAACAATAGAAGAAATGTGTTTGGAATCATTTACACCACAAACATTCTGATCATTTTCTTTAAGAAATAACAATTCCAAGTTATGCTGAGTTGATACCAAAGAGGGGCTATCAGGTGATGTCTTTGACATGATATTGTCACACTGCTTTTTTTCTTTATCTTCATCATCATCATCATTTGAAGTTAATGGAACCCTAAGAGCAAGTAAGAATGAATGAGGAATTTTGTATTTTACAAAAATTATTTAGAAAATTACATGGATAGTTCTTTCTATATTCCATTTATTTAAGATCCAACCACAAACCCACCCTGATACCATTTTGTGTTCAATGAAGGCAATGATACCATTTTGTGTTCAATGAAGGTAGGAAATAGGTAGTTTCTAATAGTACAGAGGAGTAAAACAGGAATGCTTCTTATCCCCTTATCTCCAGTGACTCCAAAAGGAGATAAATGATATAATCACTGGTTGAGCTATTAGGACAATAAAATTAATGAAATGAATAAAGTTCAAACATACTTATAAATATTCGTGTATAATAGTTATAATTTTCCTGTAATTAACTCTATGGAAAACCCAAAACTCTTCCTCTGGTTTCAAACAAGTGCAACTTGTATGTAAAGTTTTGTGTGTAATAAAGTCTGCTATGTTTCCAAAAGGTATCCATGTAAACTAAAGCCATATTCCTAGAGTAGTTAAATCTATGGGGGGAAAAAGAAATCTATGGAAATAGACAAAATGACCTTTTTGAATTCAAAGAAGAAAGAGTAATATGCTCCAATGATAAGGATTTTGCTTTGTATGCCAAACAAATCATAGATATTTAAAAATTATTGATAATGATAAAAATAAATACTAGAAAATATTTGTTAAAAATTTAAAGGCACCTATCAGTAGAATAGCCATTGGGAAGAAATGTCTATACCACTTGAAGAAACAGGTTAGCAAAAATTGTTTATTTTACAGAGGAGAGGTTCTGCTTCAGGTAATGGCCAAATAGCTACTATTGAATCAACCTTATCAAACATAATGAATATAAATTCTGGACAAAGTATAAAAAAAACAACTATCCAAAGTCACTGGAGAGTGAATAAAAAGCAACTAGATACAGAAGAGGGGTTGGCACTTAGAAAAAGGGTGAGCTTCTCACTGTTTACAAACCTCAGTCAGTGTGACCTTTTCTAGAAGTTAGAAATCCAGTCTTATTATTATTAGTTCAAGGTCAGAATTCAGGGCAACTACAACTGCTGTAAAGTGTGTGTGATGGGAGAAATAACAGGAAAAGTAGACAGGGAAGCCCCAAATTTTGTGCATAAACTCTCTCCAAATCTCTAGCTCATTCCTGAATCACATATATGAGAAAGATTCCAAGCGGCCCAGCTAAGGATTATAGAACTGAAATGAGATTTCATATGCTGTTCATCACAGGGAAGTAATAACAAGTCTGAGTTCAGATAAGGTAACTTATCTACTAAAATAAAACATCAAACTTGTTGGAGGAATATACCTGAATCCAGATTTTCTACAACATAGGAGTCACAATGTCAGGGGTACAATCCAATATTATTCAATATATGAAGCAACAGAAAAACACGATTCAAACTCAAGAGAAAAGATAATCAACAGAGAATGATCCAAATAAATAAATGGCCAATAAGCACATGAAAACATGCTCAGTATCATTAGTCACCCAAAAAATCCAAATCAAAACCACAGTGAGATACCACTTCATATCCACTAGGATGGCTATAATCAAAAGGATAGGTAATAACAAGTATTAGTGAGGATATGGAGAAATTGGAACCCTAATACTTTGCTGGTGGGAATGTAAAACAGTACAGCACCTTTGGAAAACAGTTTGCCAATTCTTCCAAAAGTTAAACATAGAGTTATATGATCCAGCAATTCCACTGGTAAGGGCGCACCCAAGAAAGTGAAAAATATGTCCACACAACAACTTTTATATGGATATTCATAGTACCATTACTCATTCACAGCCTAAAAGTGGAAAGAGCACAAATGCCCATTAACAGATAAATGGATAAACAAAATGTAGTTTATCCGTACCATAGAATATTAACCGGTCATTAAAAGGAATGAAATACTAATACGTGCTATAATATGGATGAAACTTGAAAATGTTATGCCAAGTGAAAGAAGCCAGACACAAAAGGGGACATACTGTGTGATTCCATTCATATGAAATGTCCAAAATAGGCAATCCATAGAGACAGAAAGTGGATTAGTGGTTGCTGTGGGCTGGGGAAGAAGAGATGAGAAATGACTACTAATGGATATAGGTTTTCTTTTTGGAGTGATGAAAATATCCTGGAATTGGAAAGTGGTGAATGTTGCACAACTTTGTAAATATATTAAAAACCACTGCATTGTATACTTTAAAAAATAAACTTCATATTAATGAGAAATTTTATGTTATGTGAACTATATCTCATTTTTTAAAAAATAAGTAGAAAAAAGGAAATAATAAGGTGCAGACACCAAAGAAATATGAAACCGAAAAAAAATTGAGAAAAAAAAAATCAATGAAACCAAAAGCTGAGTTTTTTTAAGAGATCCATAAAATTGACAATACTCTAACTAGTTTGATCAAACTTTACTGTCTAGATGAAATGGATACTTTTCTAAAAAGACAAATATTTTCTAAGTTGACCTGAAAAGAACAGAAAATCTGAAAAGCCCTCCATATCTATCTAAGAAATGAAATTAATAATTAAAAACTCCAGACCGACTTCTCTTATGAATTCTCTCAAATACTTAAGGAAGAAATACCAATTGTACAATTTTTTTCAGAAAATGGAGGAAGAGGGAATGCTTCTTATCTCATTTTACAAAGCCAGCATAACCATTATCAAAACCTATCAAATATATAATAAGAAAATTATAGACCAATATTCCTTATGAAAATAAGCACAAAATTCTTTAAGTAATTATTAGCAAATCAAATCCATCAACACATAGAAATAATACTACACCATTATTATACACCATGACCAAGTGGAATTTATTCTAGGAATGTAAAGTTGGTTTAACATTAAACAAATCAAAGTCACATTAATAGAACAAAGGAGAAAAGTTATGATTCTCTCCACAGATACAGAAAAAACAAATTTGACAAAATTCAATACAAATTCATTATTAAAACTCTCAGCAAACCAGAATAAAAAGGAACTTCCTCAACTTGCAGAAACGGTGCCAACTTTTCAACAGTAAAGACAGAAGACAATGAAATGATACCTTTAAATTGCTAAAATTTAATAACCTAAAGTTTTATCATTGCAAACATAATCTTTAAAAATGAAGGTGATATAAATATGTTTCCAGAAAAATAAAAGCTGAGCGGATGCATTGCTAGTACCTGAACTAAATAATAAAGGATTTCTTCAGGCAGAAGGAAAATTATTTCATAAGGAAATAAAATGCAAGAAGTTTATTTGTGAATTTTACCTCAATAAAGCTGGAAAAACAAAAAATAAAATACAATTAAAAAGGAGCATACAATTAAAAAATGCAGGAAGCAATATGAAGAAATCGGAAATGAATATTGACTACACAAAACAGTGAAAGTAGTTAATTTGTGGGATTAAAATATATGCAGAATGAAAATACATAATAATAACATAAAGGCAGGACACAGGAATGTCGAGTCAAAGTGTTCAAAGATGCTAGCATTACTGAGGAATGTTAATATAATAATCAGTATTAGAGTATAATAAATCAAGGATGAGTGTTGCTATCATTAGGGTCATCATAAAGGAATAGAAGTTAATAGACAAGGAAAATTAAATTATGAAAAATGTTTTATTTCAAATTAAATTATGAAAAATGTTTTATTTCAAATTAAATTATGAAAAATGTTTTATTTATTTATTTATTTTATGATATAATAAATCAAGGATGAGTGTTGCTATCATTAGGGTCATCATAAAGGAGTAGAAGTTAACAGACAAGGAAAATTAAATTATGAAAAATGTTTTATTTCAAATGAAATAAAGAAAGGAGAGAGAAAAGGAACATAAAACAGGTGGCTCAAACAGAAAATAACTAGATGGCAGATATAAACCCAACTCTCAGGAATTATATTAAATGTAAACATAACAGCTATTCTAATTAAAAGAGATGATATTACATTAAATTCATTTTTTTAAAAAGGTAAACCTACATGCATTTTAAATATAACAGAGAGTTTGAAAGTATAGAAAAGGACATACCATGGCAATGTTATATCAGATAAGTAGACTTTAAAGCAGTATCATTTCCAGAAATATTTCATATTGATAAAACAATTTAACAGGAAAACAAATCAATCCTAAATTTATATGCATCTAGTAACAACTTTAACATATATAAAGCAGAAAACTGACAGAACTAAAAGGAGAAATAGATAAATCCATAATCACAGTGGTAGACTTTAATGCACTTCTCTCAACAGCTGATAGACAAGAGAAGCAGGGAAGATATGGAAAGTCTGAACAATATAATCAGCAAACCTGACATAATTGACATATATAAAATACTGCATCCAACAGCCACAAAATACATTCTTTCCATGTGTACCAAAAATATTTACCAAATTAGACCAAGCTGTGTTCTAATGCAAGTCTCAATAAATTTAAAATGACTAAAATCACTTGAACTATATTCTGTAATCACAAAGGAATTAAATTAGAAACCAACAAAAAGTAATTAGAAGAAAACACCCAGCTGCTTGGAGATTAAATAATCTCGTAAATGATCCATGAGTCAAACAATGTATCTGAACTGAAGGTAATAACTACTTTGAAATAAATGATAATAAGGATACAGCTTATCAAAAAATGTGGGATGCAGCTGAAGGAGAAAAATAGCCTTAAATGTAGGCAGCTATACCCCAACAACTTCATATTTTTGAGAAGGCTTAATTTAAAAACAATAATCTAAACCATTTTAAGAAACAAATAATTACAGTAATAATAAAACTTTTAAATTGAAAAGATAAACACAACACAGTAAATCAACTATACTTCAATAAAATTTAAAAAAGAAAAGAGATAATAAGCAGAATAAATGCAATAGAAAATAAATATACTAAAAGAACGATCAACATAACCCCAAAGATGATTCATCTTTGCAAAGATGACAACATTGATAAATCTCTAGGGCAAAACTAGTCAAGAAAAAAGTGAGAAAAAACAAATAGCCAATATTGAAAGAGAACATCATTATGTACCCTACAGCAGACATTAAACATGTAACTAAAGCTGTTCTGAACGATTATATGCCAATAATTTGATATTTTAAATGAAATGGACAAATCTTTTTAAAAATTAACAAACCTGACAAAAGAAGAAATAGCTGAATGTTCTTACATCTATTAAAATGGGATGTTATCAAAAATGTTTCCATAAAAATACTTCAGGTCCAGATAACTTCTCCCAAATATTTAAAGAAAAAAAATTTTTTACTCAAATACTTCCCGAAAATAGAAAGAGGGGTATTTATCAATTCATTTACTTTCACCAGCATAATATAAATATCAAAACTTGACAAAATATATTATAATAAAGGAAAATTATACATCACCTTCATTATTAAAATACATGCAAAAATCCTTTAAAGGATTAGCAAAATAAACTTAGTGATATATATCAAAGGGATATATCATCAGGAGGAATTCATTTCAGGATTGTAAGTGATTTAACATTAAAAATATCAATTATAATTCATTACCTTAGTAGAAAAAATATAAAAAATTCATTACATTAATAGAAAAAAAAGAGAAAAATATTATCTTCTCAATAGTGACAGAAAAAGCATTTGATAAAATCCAACAGCCATTGATGAAAAAACTCTTAGCAAACTAGGAGTACAATGGAACTACTTTAATCTGATAAGGAGAATCTATAAAAACCTAAGAGCAAACATATTAAATAATGGGAATACAATAAGAATACCCACTGTTAGTACTTTTATTCATTACTGAACAAGAAATAATCAGTCCAACAAGGTAAGAAACAAAAGATAAAAGGCCTATAAACTGGAGAGGCAGATGAAGGGAAAACTGTTCTTATTTACAAATAATAAAATTCTATTAATATAAAATTTTTTTAAACTATGGATAAATTATTAAAATTAATAGCAATGTCAATGTAAACAAGGTTAATATTCAAAAATTAGTTGTATTTCTACATACTATCATCAAAAAGAAAATTTGAAAACTATCAAGAATAACACTAAAAACATCAAATAAGTAGGAATAAATGTAAGATGTGCAATAACTGTATTCTAAAAGCTCTGAAACTACATACATAATATCTAAAAAACAGAGTGATATACCATGGTCATGGAAGAAATACTCAATTTTATAAAGTGTCAATTTTCCCCAAACTGAACTATATTCTATATAATCCCAATCAAAATTCCAGGTGTGTGTGTATGTAAACTGACAAGCTGATTCTAAAATTCACATGGAAATGCAAAAGGCCAAGAATGGCCAATTAATATATATTCTTAAAGCATAAATAACTAAAATAGAGATTCAAACTATCAAATATCGAGACTTATTATAAAGTTAGTAATTAAGATAGTGTGGTTTTGACAAAAAGACTCATGTAATAGAATAGTGAGTTCAGAAATAGACCCATACATATCCAGTCACTTGATTTTTTATACAGATGACACTGCAATAAGGTGGGGAAAGGATGGTCTTTTCAATAAATGGTTCAAGGTCAACAGGATTTCCACACTAAAAAAATAAATGACTCTTCTCTCACATCATACCCAAAATTCTAGGTAGACTGAAGATCTAAACATGAAAGGGAAAATAATAAAGCTTTTAAAAGAAAATATACATAGGAGAACACGTCATGACCTTGCAATTGGTAAAGGCTTTCTTAAAAGACACAGAAAGCATAACCATAAGAGGGAGGGGGACAAATAGATATATAAATTGGGTTCATCCAAAGATACCATTAAGAGAGCAAAGAGGCAAGCCACAGAGTAACAGACAATTGTATGCACAAAGAATTTATACACAATGTATAGAAAGAACTCCTACAAATCTGCAGAAAAAAAAAAAAGATAACCTGATAGAAAGAAAATAAACATATAAACAGATGCCTTACTTCATTAAGTATCGGGAAATTAAAACTTCAGTGTAATACTTCTACACCCCATATGGCTAAAATGAAAAAGACAGACAGTAACAAGTGTTGTTGGAGATACATAACAACAGGAATTCTCATATATTGCTGTTAGAAATGTAAACTGGCATAATCCCTTTAGAAAACTGTTTAGCAGTTCCTTCCAAAGCCAAATACATGTAAACCCAGCAATTCTACTCCTAAGTATATACCCAACAGAAATGTATACATATATTAATCAAAAGGCAGATACAAGGTAGAATTATTTATAATAGACCAAACCTAGCAAAAAAACTAAAAACAGAAGAATGGATAAATTATGGAATATATACAATGGAATACTATACAGCAATGAGAATGACTGATCTACAACTACATAGGACAATATGGACGAAATCTCATGAACACAATGTTGAGCTACAGAAGCCAGAGACCAGAATCATACATCCTGTATGATTTCATTAAAGGAAACTCAAAACTAGGCAAAATTAATTAATCTACAATGTTAGTAGTCAGGATAATATTTATCCTCGGGTGGGTGATGAGTAGTGACTGGCAAGGGGTACAAGGCTATCTGAGGTACTGGTAATAATCTGTTTCTTGGTCTGGGTATTGGCTATACCATATAGTGTTCACTGTGAAAATTCACCATTCTCTAAAGATTTTTGCACTTTTCTAAAATGTACATTATACTTCAAACAAAAGTTTACGTAAGGGCTTCCCTGGTGGCGCAGTGGTTGAAAGTCTGCCTGCCAATGCAGGGGACACGGGGTCGTGCCCCGGTCCGGGAGGATCCCACATGCCGTGGAGCGGCTGGGCCCGTGAGCCATGGCTGCTGAGCCTGCGCGTCCAGAGCCTGTGCTCCGCAATGAGAGAGGCCACAACAGTGAGAGCCCCGCGTACCGCAAAAAAAAAAAAAAAAAAAAAAAAGTTTACTTAAAAAAACACAATAAAATTTTCGGGAGGGCAAGTTAACACTTGATTCATACATTTACATGAAATAATGCATGCATAATGATGGCCAAGATTTTCTTGAAAAAAGCCTGAGCACCTACAAGACAACAAAATGTACTATTTTAAAACTATATTAATTAAAATGTACAGGTGCAATGTGGCGCCAGTATAGAACAGACAAAACAATGGAACAAACTGGAATGAATAGAAAATGACACAGTGGATATAAGAATTTTTTTTTTACTATAGTACAGATACCACTTCAATACATAAGTGCACTTTGTACACTTAAAAAACTGCATTAAACCTATAATTTATGTAACAGAAAGAACACTGTCTAAAAGAGACAAGACAATTCTGATCAATGCTATTAATTCATTGAGTCATTTTACCTCTCTGGACCTCAGTAACTGTCTTTAAAAGTGATAGGTTTGGGCTTCCCTGGTGGCGCAGTGGTTGAGAGTCTGCCTGCCGATGCAGGGGACGCGGGTTCGTGCCTTGGTCTGGGAGGATCCTACATGCCGCGGAGCGGCTGGGCCCGTGAGCCATGGCCGCTGAGCCTGCGCATCCGGAGCCTGTGCTCCGCAACGGGAGAGGCCACAACCGTGAGAGGCCCGCGTACCGCAAAAAACAAACAAACAAACAAAAAAAACCGGTAAAAGTGATAGGTTTGAAATAGAGTATTAACTAAGATTATAATCAAATTAATCAAGAAATGGGAATTTTGGTCAGGAGAATAGTAATGATGAAAGTTTATTTTAAAGTCTGAGTAGTATGCAAGATAATAAAGGTAGAAATAGTTATCAGATTTACCCAGCAGAAAACATGAGGCCAGTGGTGACCTGCAGGAAAAGAAAGAACTGAAGAGTAGCAGGATTCTATAGATGACCTTGGTTATTGAATTGATGGGTAAGTTTCCTTGGAGCCCTGGAAATACAACCTGTAGCAAGATACCACAAACCATCTCATTTCTACCTTAACAGGCAACTACAGGTTGATGAAACCAGAACATTGCATAACACACACAGATTATGTTGTATGAAAATCTAAGTATTCTGAACCAGTGTAATTCAAACCTATGTAACTCAAGGTCTACCTGTGCCTCTTTCTTCTCTAGAAACTATGGGAAAGCTGAATATTATTTCAAAGTTTAAAACTGAATTCTATTAGATTATATCTTCAATTTCTTTCACTGGTACAATATTGACAAGTATTTCATTATTTATTTTTAAATGTTTTTCTGTTTCAAGGAAGCAAACCAAATAAAAACTTTTCAAAGTCCAATTCAGGTAAAAGTGCACCAGTCAGTATTTAACCAAGTTTTGGAGCAATTACCTTGCAAATGGAAGACGCATCAATTTGCACTGTTTACTAACCCGTTTCTTCTTGCTACTTGGCAGAAGAAAGGGACTCTGATGGAACTATTTTTGAAAAGAACAAAGAAAATGAAAATGAATGAAATTTCTAATCTCATTAGATCATGTTTGTCATTAAAGTACCAAATTATACAAGATACTAACAGTAACAGAACAATTCTTACGTGTAGCCTTCAATAGTTTAATGAGAATAATGTGATGATAAGGTCAAACACAGTTCTTCCTTAATCATGCCATACAAAGATAACCACTACTAATATTTTGGTGTATAACCTCCCAAACTTTATTCTATGCCTATGAATATATACACATGTCTATACTCATGCATATACAATATTTCTACATATACATTTGACCCTTGAAGAACATGGGGATCTAGGATCTACCTCTATTTTTTTCCCCAATAGTTTTTCGATTGTGTCCATCTTTTTAAAAATAATACAAATTCTTCCCTAATTTGAAATGACTTTTCTACTAATATCTTTTACGTTTTTGAGTCTGTTTTGTCTTGTGTTCCATGAGCTGTCTAATCCTGTGTTACTTTTAATCGAAAGCTAATTTTTATATAAAAATTTCAATAACCAATTATATCAAATAATAATGTGTTAGCCAATTAAAATATTATCTCCATTCCTTGGTACAAAGTTTAAGATACGCATCTCTAACCTTGATGCTACTTAACTAATCTGAATTATCCTCAGTAATGCTAAAAATATTACACTATTTAGACACAAATTCTACTTACCTCAGAAAGAGTGCTCATTTCAATTGCAGTTATCAAGCTATTGTTCATGAGTGCTTCTATTTCTATAAGCTTCTTATTCTGAAATAAAGAAAGAGCCTTCTAATTAACTAAGATTTGGAGTTTATTATACCATACATTTACAAATACCATCAGTTGAGAAGACTTAAAAAATAACACATCACATTAGGCTAAAAAGGTGCTACACTGCATAGTTCAAAAAGACACAGACACAGACACATACGCACACGTTTTGAATGCTTTTGAGCTATCAGTCATAAATTTTCCTACTTTTTTTTTTTTGGCAGCACCACGTGGCATGTGGGATCTTAGTTCCCTGACCAGGGATCGAACTCGAGCTCCCTGCATTGGAAGCACAATGTCTTAGCCGCTGAACCGCCAGGGAAGTCCCTTCCTACAGTTTTTAATCTTCTCATAATAATAATACATCATGTGGCAACTGAACACAGTTTGTCAGCCACAGGAATTTAACCTCCAAGAAGTACAGTAAGTCATTTTTCCATTTTAAATTAATTTCTACTCATTTTGGAGTTAGAGCTATAGCTATAGCTGTAACCTAGCTAAGCACTGGCTCTTACTGCCCTGCTGTGGACAAAGTTGGAAGTTGGAAGGAAAAGCAAGGACTACAATCTTCATTCTACTTGGCTTATAGCCAGTGGAATGTTGCCATTAAGAGAGAATACAAACACTCAGGGAACTTCCCTCCTTTCAATTCACTGGAGGAATTATGCCCATCTTATAATATATTAATGTATCAAGTTTTGCTTATGATAAGCAATCAAATGTTGATCAAGGTATTATATTAGTTTGCAGAGCCACAAGTACACATTTAGAATGTAGATTCAAGACACCTATTTTATTACCCTGTTGTTTGTCCATTAACATGGCACACTCTTTCAATAAATTTTTTACATTAATTACAGGTCTGAAAAACATTTAGAGCTTCTAAAATAATACAGTTTTAGAATTCAAACACAATATAGTTTCCATACCAAATTATTTAGCTTTAGACGAAGAAATGTGTTCTCAAAATTCAGTTTCTCCACTTCTTTTTGCAATAGCATCTTTTCAGTTGTAATTCTTCGAGAATTCTCTTTCTCTCTGCTAAGAGCCTGAGCTAATGCCCTGTTGTTGTGCTTTAAAGAAATTTTGAAAATAGAAGAATTATCTGTAAAAAAATTTTAAGAGTTAATATTGAACATCTTAATACATTTTCATATTCCTTAATAAAACTACTTTGGACAAAACATATTTCACTTTGTTTTAGCTGAAGTTAGAAAAGAAAAGCATGACAACACAGATGGAATTTTGAAAAAAATGCACCCAGAGTTTGGAGCTGAAGAAATAAAAGCTAGATAGAAGGTGAATAAGAGTTGTGAGGAATGCAGAATGTTTGTGAATACAGAGTTAGGAATAAGAGGACTCTAATATAGACACAGTATTCTAGATAATTAGATCAGTCACAAAAACTAAATCTTGATACTTGTTGCTCTGCCTTCCTTCCTACCTTTGACTAGGAGGTAGAATGGAGAAGCTGATCCCACAGCTATAACTAAAGATGTCCTAGAGAAATTAGGGTAGCAAATCTGTGAAAATTTTAGAGCCAGTTTCTGTGGCTCCAGAACTGAATTAATGCTCCCAAAGTCCATTTTTCAAAATCTCAAGTAGAAAGGCAGCATACTTACTGTAATGTTGGACAGATCATCTAAACCCTGTGGGATCTTCTACCTCCACCTTAGATATCCTACCTCTTATTTCTAGGCATCTATTGCAATCTAAACTTCTCTTTACAAGTACTATGTAAATATAATTTAAATCAGAATGCTTCCCCATTGTTAGCAAAAGAAATTTAATTGTGAATTCCTTGGTAACGCTCACGTTACACATAGTGTTCCCTTAGTACACCTAAAGCATAACTGTATTTTCATAATTTTGATTTACATGCCACTATTCAATAACACATCCCGTGGATTTAAAGTTATAGTATATGTAATATGTTTTTTTTTTTTTTTTTTTTTTTTTTTGCGGTACGCGGGCCTCCCACTGTTGTGGCCTCTCCCGTTGTGGACCACAGGCTCCAGACGCCCAGGCTCAGCGGCCATGGCTCACGGGCCCAGCCATTCTGCGGTATGTGGGATCTTCCCGGACCAGGGCACAAACCCGTGTTCCCTGCATTGGCAGGCGGACTCTCAACCACTGCGCCACCAGGGAAGCCCTGTAATATGTTTTATAATAGTAATATATATTTTTATGTAATAGTATTAATAGCTATAGTAATAGTAATGGTAATAATAGTTTATAATACTAATAATATATTTTAAAATACTCAGGGAAAGCTTGGGTGTCTAAAAAAAACAGAGTCCAAAAAGTACTTTATTTTTGGCACAAAGAAAGTAGATTCAGACAGCCACCTTTGACATATCAAGTGGAAATAGACTAGAACCAGTTTAGGACTTGCAGAAGCTAAAGGTTAATAACATTTTCCTGTTGCACTCCTCAGACTCAGTGTATTCCTTCATAGCAGTGGGCGAGCAATGGTCCTGCCAAAGAGAATAGGAAACTGCCACTATAGAAAGTGGTCTAATACAAAAGATGGTCCTAGAGACCTGGGTAGGAGCAACATTACGATTTAAAGACACTCAGGAGGCTAGGGTATTTCACAAGGCACAATTACTTTTCACACATGTTGATCAACAGGAAACCTCCCCCAATCCTGCTAAGATGGAAATGAATCACTGAGATAATTTTCAGAAGTAATGAAAATTTATCTTGGGGCGTTTCCCTTTCTTTTTTTTTTTTTTGCCTTCTGACATCTTAGCTCCAGAATCCATGAACACCATCTCCAAAGAGCTCAGTGCCCTCATGATATGCTTTGGTTACATAAAATCACACACTACAGCACACTATCTGGGCCAACCACCTCTAGATTACCCATCATCCAAATGCTGCAACATGTCAGAAGGACAATCCGTCACTTTTTTTCAGCTCTTTTTCAGAAATGTCACGTTGGTATTTTCTTTGCAGTGTAGGAGGTAGCTGCCTTGGGCCACCCAGCCTCACTGCTGAAAATTCAGCTGTCACCACTGACAGTAAATCATCATAACTACCCAACTAACAGGAGTTGAAGGAGATAGGAAGAATTGAATAGAGAAAGTCTCATTTAACAAAATAGTCATTTTAGTCATTTTCTATACTTGAAAAAGTATCAAATACTATATCAATTCTCCAGAAAAAAGTAAAAATGTGAGTATACTTTAAGACTAATAACACTTACTCAGTATTTTTGTTTTGATTTTTGAAGCAAGAGAAACATTCAACTTAGCAGCCTTTGAAATTCTTTTCTCTTTCACATGTCTTTTAATTCCTGAGGTAAAAAGTGAACCAGTTTCCATCACTGGGTACTCCATCACTGAAGTAAAAAAAGAAAGCAGGTAATCACAGTATTGATTAATAAAGGGAAAAAGGATAACTGATAAATACATTCTAAGAAGTAAATCATGACTTAAATAATATACTTTGTACATAAGTATTTGCAGAACCCTTCATATAATATCTAAAAGTATGAATATAATCAAAAGTGGTTTAAAAGTAGAATCCTAAAAAGGTAAATGACTTTGTTTTTTCGTTTAAACCTATATCATTATATCTGCCTGCCAGGAGCTAGGCTAGGCACTGGGGACAAAAAACAGGATAAAGCTGCATAGGAATGCACAGTCATGGAATGCACAGTCCAGTGTGGGCACAGACTCTATTGTGATACAAAGTAAGAAGTGTAACCTTAGAGACATGCACAGAAGAGATGTACCTAATCCTATGGGGACTGTTCCCACTTCATCCTTGGACATACACTCCATTTCTCTGCAGCCTTTACAGCAAAACTCCTTAAAAAATTGCCTATACTCAGTTTCCAATCTTCTTGTAACCTATTTCACTCAATTCCAACAAAACTGCTTTTGCCAAGGTTTCTAATGACCTCCACACTGCTAATCTAACGGTCAGTTCTCAGTCCACATCTAACTTGATCTAAGAGCAGCATTTAATGTGGTTAATTTCTCTTTCCTCCTCAAAAACAATATTTCCTCTGCTACCAGAACACCAAACTCCTGGGTTTTGTTTTGTTTTTTTTTTCCCTAGCTAACTAGCTGCTTCTTTCCAGTCTCTTTTACAGATTCTTCCAACCTATAATAAGTTCTCTCCTTGGATTTCTTCTCTTTATCTACCCTCAATCTTTTGGTGTATTTTATGTATTTAAGTCATGGCTTAAAATACTACCTAGATATCAAGAACCCCAAAATTTATATCCTCTGTCTGGATCTCTTTCCTGAACTTTCCTGGATTCATATAGTTGTCTACTCCACAATTCCACTTGGATAACTGAAAGAGCATATCAAACTTAACCTGCCCAAAACTGCTTCACTCAGAGCCTTCCCCACTTCAGTTAATGGCAACTCCATGCTTCCAGTTGCTCTAGTCAAAAATCTCTCACATCCCAATTTACCTTCACAATGCATTTAGAATCTGACGACTTCTCAGTATCTCCACTGCTACCAACCTAGACTAAGGCACTAACATGTCTCACCTGAATTATTTCAATAGCTTCTTACCTCCCTACTTCCACTCCTGTCCTCACTACAGTGTATTAATCTATACTATCTAAAACTCTTCACCATCTGCTCTTCTTCCCATTTCTGTAACTTTAAACTCCTCCTTCTCTCCCCCCTAGTCCATGACTCTCAAGCCACAGTGGCCACCAAGATCTAACTGCTCCTGACATATGCCAGGCATTCTTCAGCTTCAGGTCCCTTGTATTGGAGTACCCATTCCAGGGTGACTTACCACACAGAGATTGAGGTACAGTCATTCCTTGTTATCTGCAGGGTACTAGTTGCAGGACTCCCACAGATACCCAAATCCACTATGCTCAGGTCCGTTATATAAAATGGCATAGTATTTACATATAACCTGGGCACATCCTTCTGCATAGTTTAGATTACTTATAGTACCTAATACAATGTAAATAGTTGTAAATGCAATATAAATGTTATGTAAATAGTTGCTCGGCAATTAGCAAGTCAAACTTTGCTTTTTGGAACTTTCTGGAATTTTCCCCAATTTTTTCCTTCAGTGATTCGGTTGGTTGAAGGAGATGATTCGGAACCCGAGAGTCGGACAGGAGAGCTGACTGTATTATAAATAGTGGTTAGACTGTGTTGGTGCCCCAGTTCTAATATTTCACAGCTACGTGATCCTAGCATCTCCAAGTCTCAATTTCCAGACTTAGAAAATTATAAAAAGTCAGAGCATCTCATTGTAGGGACTTAATGAGCCAACGCATATACAGTGCCTAGTACTGGACATAGCACAGAGCGCTCACTAACATTACCTATGTATTATTACTCCGTAGCTCTTGTCTGGCTAGCATCTCGGCTAAAGCAGAACTACTCAACCCCACATTCAATTCTCCTGAATTGGATTCCTCATCTAGAAAACTCATAGTCCCTATTTGCCTACCGAAATCCTACCTGTACGTCAAGACCTAGTTCTGGTTCTAAGTTCTTCCCAGTCGTCTATCACCGCTTCACCTTCAGTCAGTCTCCCTTTTAATCGAGCACTCCAAAGGAAAGGGCTCCTCCAAGAACTTGAAAAAAGCAGTCTCTAACATTCATTCAGCCTATTTACTGAGCGCTCACAGTGAGCCAGATACTGTTCTAAAAGCAGTAGAGCAGTCATATAGACAGAAATTCCTTCCTACAGGAGCTGGGTTTCTGCCTGGCGGCTGGCCCCCCTCACGGAGCCGAGAGCTCAAATCCCAGGGGCAAGAAGCAGTGACTTAGATCCAAACCAGGGTCTTCCTCAAGAAGCCCCTCCGAGCCAGCACTGGGCCCGGGGGCCGGGAGACCCGAGGCGGAGTGGGCGGGGCCGCGGGCCGCGCGCGGCTCGGCGGACCATAGACCCGGGAGGGCAGCGCCGGGAGGTTCAGCTCGGGAAGGGCATGGGTCCCGCCAGACAGGGCAAGACCACGCCAAATGTCACAGATCACTGACTTACCGCTTTTTCAGCGTGGTGGGACCACCACTCATCTCCCGGAGCCCGGCGCTTGGGGTCAGGGCTTGGGTTTAAACTCCGTAGCCGTTAGCGGTTGCCTCGTCAGCCAATCAGGTCCCGAGAAGGCGGCGCAAAGCAGCTTGGTTACCAGGAAGTGGGAGGTGGAAGGGGCGGGACCTCGCCGCGGGCGTTCGAAGGGGACGTGGCCAGGCAAGCCAGGGGCAACTTAGCCTGGGTGCAAGGCTTTGAGCAGGTTCTGTTGCGCTGTCGCCTAATGTTTTTGAAAAAGAAAACGCTCCTTTGACAAAGCTACCTTTGTCAGTCAGATGTTTAAAAGGCTTGACAACCACCTGAAGCCTGTTGGAAAGTTTTTGTTGTTTCTGACGTTACTGTGAGACTGCCCGCCCACATTTTACCAGTTCTTCTGCATCTTTGCACTATGATGCCAGCTGCGTCATTTAGTTTCCACTTAAAAGCCCTCCCCATTTTTCTTTTAACTTTTCGAGGGGAAAGCAGCAATGAAATTTCGTTGAAAATCCTGGATCTCATTAATACTTAGGTCTTATACTAATGGTTTGTTTTAGCTAAATATACAAGAATGGCATTTTCTGTGATTCAGAGCTACACAAAAATATATATTACTCACTTTATGTTACAGGTCAATTAGCTTAGTTTCCTTTCACAAGTGACTTTCATATTCCATACAAAGAATTTAGAAAAACTATAAAGAGAATAAAATTTCCTCTTTGTATGCCATTAGACTGAAAACGAAAATAGCTTGTGAAATCTAGGTTTTAATAATTAATTATACAGTGATGCAGTCAACTTCATATTCTTGTCAATATTTTGTTCATTTGGTGACATTTGAGAATCACAACTTTCCATTTTACTTTACAGAATCTAGACAAATGATGCAAAACATGGTTTTGAGTTAGATCTTAAATATATTTCAAGATTGGTCTCCATAGAGATCTAGCCACGTGAGTCTTGTGTAAGTAGAACAGTTTTTATTGATTGGCCGCCTGCTAAAATAAGTCTATACTACAGTAAAAACTTCAATAATAGTGGTTTAAAATGAAATATATTGATTATAGAAATTTCTGGTTATCAAGGGGTTAACTAGCTCTCTATCTTGTGTACCCAGCCTGACACATTAAATGCTCAATATATATTATATGTACTTTATTTCAGAGCAGTTCAGGGAATTTCATGAACCAAATGCCTGTAAATTATAAAAAGCTCTTGAAAATGTAAGTTCTTATCATACAAAATCATAAACCTAAGAAGTGTAATTGACTGGGCTGAATTTAACCTGACCTCAGCTTGCTTTTAGGTCATTTGCCTCTTGGGTGGAGGCAAATGGATAGAGCCAGAAGCCCTGGGCTAGGAATGTGAAGATACAGTTAGCTGTATCTTGAACACACATTACCTTTGGGTTCTTTGTTCCAAGCTCCTTATCTATAAATTAAATGAGCTCACAGTTGTGTTGGGATACTCTCCTGCACAGGGCACTGATTTTGCTCCTCTCCATCTCCTTAATTTTCGTACTCATTAGTTACCTAATTTTCTCTACCTAGGAGTAGATTCCAGTCAATTAAAATTTAAATGTCCTGACCCACACCCCAAACACACACCAAAAAAGAGGAAGGAGGGCAAGGGAGAAGAAGAAAGCTTCCTGCCAAACAACAATAAGAATGAACAATCCTCTTTACCATCTCAGCACTACTAAAACAAAAATCATCCAAGAAAAACAGTCCCTGAACGGGAGCCACGTAGAAGCACACTGCAAATCAATAAGCCAATAAAATAAAGTAGAAATAGTGTACGTATATTTTATTAAACCATCTGATCTGATAATCCATATCAGTCTGGCAGGTTGAAAATTAGCCCAAGAAAAATTAACCTAATCTGATAGAAGCAGAAAAGGACACTGGGTTATTTAAAGATTTCTGGAGAGTATAGAGATACAGGCTTGGAAAACAGGCAGGAACAGGGGCTCTGGCAACAGACAAGGACCCAGCCACAGTCACAGCCTGTGAAGATGCTGCTGATCCTGCACAGCCAGCGGTGGCTTTGAATGCTGCTGTTGGGACCATCACTGCTGCTACCTCTGGGAAAAGTGGGCATACTGTATGTCAGTGCCCTACACCCCTGCCACTCGGCATCACTAGCTCCTGTTGCTAGGCCTGGGTTGGGTGTGCCTGACTGGTCAAGCCTGGATCACAGGCTATAAACCCTAGCTGCAAGGGAGTCCTAAACATTCAGCCTGTATCTGGCTTTATCAGATTCTTAGTGAGAGGCCATCTCTGCCTCCCACCTAGACTCAGGAAGCGCATTTTGAGCTGGGCAACCAAAAGAATGACAAAGGTTTGTTTCAGTATTTGATGCTACCTTACTACAACCATTATTTCTATTCTCATTAATAAGAAGACTTCCTGCTATGCCCGGTGAGGGACAGGTAATAATTTTAATTGCAACAGATAACATTTATCAAGTGCTTACCATTTCCTAAGCCCTCTGTCAGGCCCTTTATATAGCTTTTAAGTTGTCACAACGATTCTATGTGGTAGGTACTATTATTTCCTTTTTATGGTTGAGGAAACTGAGGCACAGAATATTTGAGTAACTTCTGCAAAGTTTAGTAAGCAGCATAGCTGGGATTTAAAACCAGGCAGTCTGGCCTGGGCCTCTTTGAAAGAGGATAAGTGACTTGTCATCTGCCACTTCGGTTTCGAGGCTTGCCAGCCTCCTCTTTTTCTTCAGTATACATTTTTGGGGAGTCCCTTTTGGCATTATGCTAGAGGTGAAGATCAATGAGGCTGACAGGCAAACTATCCATTCCCATACATTTCTATTAAGTAGAGACTGGAGGTGATTTGACACTGTTTCTTTGATTTATGCAAGGACAGGGAAGGTGTAATAGGGACACCAAGCATTCTTCTCTCTGCTCTAGGTATATGTATGTGTGGAAGGAGTCTTCTCTGGGGAAGGATAAAATAATCAGGGGTCTTGGTCTATCATTTGTCTGGCCGCATAACCTTTAGCAGTAGTTCTCATTGCAGCTGTTTCACCTACACGACACTAGTCCACGTGCTGGACTATATTGAGAGAGAGGGAGGGGGTGGGGGCAGTGTCTATTTCCCAACCTCTACTCTGTGCCTCCACAGGGAATTCCAAAAAGACTTAAGCGTTTCTTTCCTCAAGATTTCCAGTGATAAGATTCAAACCATACAAGCTGGAAGCTTGGGGAGGGATTGCAAAGTCAGCTGTTGTGCTCACTAGCTTTACTAAGGGGCTTACATTTACATGCACCATCCAACAATGCAAGGCCCTGAAGCCCACATCTCCAGAGTTCTCTCCCAGAGGACATTCCCCTGGCTGTTGGAGAGGGTCCCAAGAGGTCTCCGTCCACACCCTTCCTTATCACATATCCCGTCTCCCTTCTACCCCTCACTGCAAATGCGAAGGAATAGCAGCTGTGGATAATAATGAATTCTGCTGTTTTGAAGTCCCTTTGGGATGTGTGGGAGGTAATGTCCAGCAGACACACAGGTATAAAACATGGAGCTCAAAAGAAATGTCTGGACTTGGGTGTCGGCAGTGAACAGTAACAGAAATCAGTGGAATCAATTAAGTTAAGGAGGGAGAGTGTTTAGAAGCACAGGGAGAGTAGAAGGTAGAACCCTGGTAAGCATCAGTGCAGGGAGAAAAGATGAAAGGGCAGCAAGAAAGGCAGTGAGAGGGAGGAGGAGACATAGGCTTCACACAGGCCAAGAGAGGAGCTCATTTCAATGAGGAGACAGCCAACTTTGTCTTAAGCAGCTGGAGATGTGAGCACAAACAGCTCCGGGGTCAACAGTTAGGATGCAGCAGAGAGGATGCAAAGATGAGAGAGCAGACAATTCGTTGAAGATGAAAAGAGAAGTGACAATAGCTCCGGGGCATCCAGGTGGAAGGAGGGTTTGTATTCTTTGTATAGGCTGGAGGAAGGGTTGGTAGAAAAGGAGAATGGATGATACAGGATGGTGGAGCAGAGTTCCATGGATGCAGAGGTTGGAACAAGGGCTAAGCCATGGGCTGAAGGGTTGCCTCTTCCTCTGAGGCAGGACGAAAAGATAAAAGACCAGATGTAGACATAGATGAGTTTAAAAACAAAAGTGCTTTGTAAGCTTTCAAAGTCATACGAATATAAGACTATTACCTATCATTTTATTTAGAACAGTTGCTTCCTTAAAAAGCCATCTCTACATTTAAAACATTTTGATGCTTTAATTTAGTAAAAACTAAGGTCAGGGACATTATTTAGACAAGAACCAAAACTTCCCCATCTCTGTAAACCGTTTCTCTAACAGAATGAAAGGAAATAATTAGTTTGTGCCTAAAACTCTCAGCTGCTATCATATCAATCACTATACAAGGTTAGGACTAACTGGAGATACAGTTAGTCATGGAAAGAAATATAAAAAGCACTGGGTTCAAACTCAGTTGCGTGCTGACTAAAACACTGTAGAATTTGAGAGGGAAAAGATAAATACGCTAGATTGCAGATTTCTCCCAAAGTAAAAATTTAGACGATGAGTATAAATAAACTCAAACAAATAGGGTCATCAAATCAAACTTTTCTCAACCAAAGCAGGAGCCTCTAAGTAGCTAAATATCGTAACAGTTGGCTGTAGAAAACTTTGCTACATTCACCGTTAAAGCAAATGTGAAGTACTTTTCTCAATTAAAGGACAACTCATAATTTTTTAAACTCACAAAACATCATGTATCTTCTCTATCATCCTAATTTTATTAGGGTTGATGACATAGGTGGCTTTCTTAAGATCATATTTGCCATTTTAATGTGTAAGTAATGCACTATATAGAGAGTGGTAGAAGTTAGAAAAAAGGATAAACAGCAAATAGAAAAAAGGATAAACAGCTAATAGGTGTTAGGTCCTATGAGGTTATAATGATGGAAAGTTTGAGCTGTCAAAGAATTTTAGAGACAACCAGATCTGACACATACAATGATAACAACACAAGGTGGTCCAGGTTCATTGCCACGACAGTAGCAAAGGAAAGAATGATTCCTATTTGGTTGTAGATCCAGGAAGCCACACAGGGGACAGTTCATGTGACCTGGGGGTTGTGGTAGGTTAAAAAATCCCCCCCCAAAGATATATTAACTTCCTAATCCCTGGAACTTGTGAATGTTACCTTATAAGGCAAAATCATGGATGTTACCTTATTTTGCAAAACAGTCCTTGAAGATTTAAGGATTTTGAGATGAGGAGATTATCCTGGATTATCAGATGAGCCCTAAATCTCACCACAAGTGTCCTTATGAGAGACAGGCAGAGAGAAATTTGACACACAAACTCACATGCAGAGAAGGATGGAACAGAAAGAGCTGCAGTCACAATCAGCAATGCCAACAGTCACCAGAAGCTGGAAGAGGCAAGAAACAGATTCCCCTAGAGCCTTCAGAGGGAGTGCAGATATGCTGACCCCCTGATTTTGGACTCTTGGCTGCCAGAATTGTGAGAGAATAAATTTCTGTTGCTCTAAGCCACCCCATTTGTGGGAATCTGTTATAGTAGCCACAGGAAACTAATACGGGGGTCTTGAAGGATGAGGAGGGTTTCACCAGATGAGAACTACAGCATGTGGAAAGGGGCAGTTTATTTTGAGAGAAGGGTAGGATAAAGGCAATAATATGGATAAAAATGAGTAAATTTTCTAACGAATAGTTCAGCTCAGGTATGATGTAAATAGAGAGGGCTAGGTAGGAAAAGAAAGATGGGGCAGTTATTTTGCAATAAGGACACAGGTACATTTTTGAGCAGAAAAAGGACATAATCAGCGCTATGCAGAAGATATACTTCTATTAGCTTGCAGAAAGGTTTCTGGACTTGTTAGAATAATTTACAGACAGTCTATATAACATGGAATTATATTTACATTTTTTAACCTTTTATTTTGAAATAAACTTGTATTTTTATTATGATACTTTTTATTCTGACAATTTCACTCTGTAGACGCCTTTAATCTGGAAAAGTTACAAATTCTTATTTTGTCTTTCATGACCTTGACATTTTTAAGAGTACAGGCCAACTAAATTATAATGTCATTCTATCTGGGATTGTCTGATATTTCCTCAGGATTAAATTCAGGTTCTTATTGGGCAAAAGTAGCATGGAAGTGATGTTGAGTTCTCAGTATATATCAAGAGCACATAATGTTGGTTTGCAACGTTACCTTGATCATTTGATTTAAGTACTGTCTGCCAGGTTTCTCCACTGTAGACTTGCTATTATTTATGATTAATAAGAATCTGGTAGGGAGACATGTTGAGTGTATATAACTATTCTACTACTAATCAAAATTTTCACTCACTAGTTTTAACATCTACTGATGTATCTTGCCTGAATCAAGTATTTCTGTGATAGTTGCCAAATGGTGATTTTTCTAATTTTATTATTTCTTTTGCTGATTGGCAAGAGGTTTCCTCTCCACCCCTATCTGTCTGTATACCTATCCATCCAACAATATGGGCTCATCTATCAGTATTTATCACCACCTATCAGTATTTATCAGTATGGACACATGGATTCTTATTTTATTCAATAGATTATAATCTATTACTATCATAATTAATTTTCACAAGCCAATGGTCCCATATTTGGCCAGTAGCCCTTCAAGATGATTCCTGTGTCCCTTTGACAGCCCCCATCATTCACTGAACACTCTTACTTTCTGAAACAGCAGGATATTTCTGCCTCATTTTGTACTTTCTCAGTCCCAGCCTCAGTCAATCAACCATTTCACCAAGAAGCTCTGTTTCCTTTTACTGGAGAATGGGGCAGAATGAATTTAGAAACCAAAATCTAGGCACTCGATATGCCCATTGCTACTGGAGTGTCATTGGTTCTAGGTTCACTCAGGGGACAGAGCTTGAAAATCTATATACATTTGTATATACATACATGCATGAATATAAACATAACCACATTTCTTTCTTCCTATCTATCTATCCACCTATCCATCATCTATTTGAAAACCCATGCATTCACACCAATACTTTCCATTCCAAATAAAAACCATAGAGTTCATTCTAGCATTTTCCTTTTTAATGTATATAACTACTTTTCTAACAGTGAGAAATATGGTTCCTATTATTTACAATATATTACTTTTTGCTCAGTCCTAGAATACATAGAAAGTAACTTCAGAGTTGCTACCCCATACCTCTGTGAAAACTTAACTAGACTTGAAAATTTATTTACTGTTCTTTTTAAAATCTTAAGTTTAAGGGTATGTCATCAAATACAGTGATCTAAAGTTACTTGGATTCATTAGTTTTCCCCCTCGCTGCAGCGTGACTACGCTATTCATTTGAATTACGGTTAGGTTTACTTAGGTCTACTTGTATATAGTTTTAGAGTTTTTCCGTATCTTTATGTGCACGTATGTTTATTTTCTTATGTTCTAGTATGCGAAACATTAACTAGTTTCAAAAGTCAGAACTTTATAAATAGGTGTATTCAAAAGTGTCACTCTCTTCCTTTCTTCTTTCTGTTTCTCACTCCTAATTCCTTACCACCTGTGTTAGTTTCCTATTGCTGCTGTAACAAATTACCACAAACTTAGTAGTTTAAAACAACAGAAATTTATTCTTTGATAGTTCTGGAGGCCAGAAGTTTGAAAGGAGTCTTATGGGGCTAAAATCAAGGTGACAGCAGGAGCAAGCTCCCATGGAAGCTCTAGGGGAGAATCTGTTTCCTTCCCTTTTCAGGTGTCTAGAGCTGCATTCCTTACATTCCTCAACTCCATTTTCAGAACCAACAGCATAACATCTTCTGACTCTGCTTCCCTCTGTTTCCATCATAAGACTTTCTCATCTGCCTGTAGTCAAATCTCCCTCTGCCTGCCTCTTATAAGGATACTTGTGATTACATTTAGGACCTACCCTGATAATCCCAGATAATCTCTCCATCTCAAGATACCTTATTTATTTGTTTATTTATTTATTTTTTGGCCATGCCACAGGGCATGCGGGACCTTAGTTCCCCTACCAGGGAATGAACCCTTGCACCCTGCACTGGAAGTGCGGAGCCCTAACCACTGCACTGCCAGGGAATTCCCTCAAGATACCTAATTTAATGATATCTACAAAGACCCTTTTTCCATATAAGGTAACATTCACAGGTTCCAGAGTGGCCATTTTTGGTGACCACTACTTAGCCAACTATAGGTATCTAATCTTAATAGTTTCTTGTTTATGCTTCCTGTGTTTCTATTTGTACAAATGATTAGATACATGTGTGTTTTCTCATTTCCCATTCTTTCTTACACAAAAGGTGACATAGTATAAAAACGCTTGCATTTTGTCTTTTTCACTTAACAAAATATCCTGGAAATCACTCTACATTAGTTCACAGAAAATGACCTCATTCTTTTTACACCTTCAGAGTACTCTGTTGTATGGATGTACCACAGTTTATTCACACACTCTCCTATGTATAGGGATTTAGGTTTTTTCTGATATTTTGCAATTACAAATAATACTACAGTGACTAACTTTGTGTACAGAATTTTCAAACTGTTGGAGTTGTAGCATCGGGGTAGATTTAACTTGCATTTCACTTATAATGAGTGATTTTTTTTTTTTTTTTTTGCGTTACACGGGCCTCTCACTGCTGCGGCCCCTCCCATCGCGGGGCACAGGCTCCGGACGCGCAGGCTCAGCGGCCACGGCCCACGGGCCCAGCCGCTCCGCAGCACGTGGGATCCTCCCGGACCAGGGCACGAACCCGCGTCCCCTGCATTGGCAGGCGGACTCCCAACCACTGCGCCACCAGGGAAGCCCATAATGAGTGGTTTTTGAAGATATTTTCATATTTTTGAGAAATGTGTATGTGCAAATTGTCTCCCTGTTAGTAATGTCTCTTATCATTATTTTTTGTTGTTCAAAAGTTTTTTTTAACATAGTCAAATGTATCAATTTTATTTTTTATTGCATCTGAATTTCAAGTCATAGTTAGAAAGTCTTTTCCTACATCCAGGCTATAGAGAAAATCATACATGGTTTCTTCTAGTACTTACAAAGTTTCATCTTGGACATTTATATCTCTGGTCCATTTGGAGTTTATTCTTGATTATAATGTGAGACTTGGTTCTAATTTTATCTTTCTCCAAATAGCAAACCAGTTGTCCCACCAGTATTTATTAAAATGTCCATCTTTTCCCAAGTGATTTGAGATGCCATGTTTGTCACATACTAAATTTCCATATGTATTTGAATCTATTTCCGGGACTTCCTATTTTATTACACTGGTCTATTTGTCAATTTATGCACCAGTACCATGAGTAGATAAACAAACCAGATTTATAGTGTATTTTAACAACTGGTAGGGCTAGTATCCCTCATAAACTTTTCTTTTTCAGTGTTTTCCTGGCTATTTTTTCATGCTTATTTTTCCACATAAACTTTAATAACTTGTCTAACTCCATAAAAATTTTATTGGTACTTGTTAAATTTATAAAATAACTTAGATAAAACTGGTATCTTTATGACATTAAGGAATGTCTTTCATTTGTTTCAAGTCTGCTTTTGTATCTTTCAGGAGTGCTTTAAAATTTTTCTCATATAAGATTTGCACATTTCTTGATAACTTAATTCTAAAACATTTTATCTTCTGTTACTACTGTATTCTCTACTTTCAGGGTCCAAAGTAAAAATATCCATAAGATCTACCTTATTAATTATGCTATTTACATCTATATTTCTTTCCCTCACTTATTTTTTGTTTACTTGGTCTGCATGTACTGAAAGTGGCATATTAAAAGTTTCCTACTACTAACGTATTTCTCTCCATGTTTCTTTGCATGTCCTATGATTTTTGCTTTATAAATGTGTTGCTGAGTTATTTGGTGAATAGAATTTATAACTGTTATATATTCATTGTGAATTGGGACATTAAAACATGTCCTTCATTGTCTAAATTCTATTTTTTTTTTTCAGTACGTGGGCCTCTCACTGCCGTGGCCTCTCCCGTTGCAGAGCACAGGCCCTGGACGCGCAAGCTCAGCGGCCATGGCTCATGAGCCCAGCCGCTCTGCGGCATGTGGGATCTTCCCGGACCGGGGCACGAACCCGTGTCCCCTGCCTTGGCAGGCGGACTCTCAACCACTGCGCCACCAGGGAAGCCCTAAATTCTACTTTGATATCAGGATCATAACCTCCACTTACTTCTCATTTCCAGTTGCCTAGTAAACCTTTGCCCATTCTTTTAGTTTTAGACTTTCTGACATTCTGATTTAGGCATGTCTCATTTTCAGCAGCTTTCTTTGTGAATCAAATTGAAAATCTTTTTTCTTTTAATAAGTTAAACCTATCCATATTTATTAATATGGCATATATTTAGTCCCACTGTCATATTATTTTATGTTTAAATTATTTTATCTAATATTAATGACATTAATATTGTTATAGTTGTTATATTCCTTTCTGCACATAATGCTTTTTCCTTGTTCTTTTGATTTTTAAAGTTTCTTTTTGTATTTAGGAAAGTTTGTAGTGTTATTCTAGTGGTTATCTTTGTCCTCATACCTTTTATAAAGCCCTTAGTTGTCTTTCTAACTTAACCTTTTATTATCTGATTGGTCAATTTTAATATTATCCTTTAACCCCCACCTACTGCTATATCACAATCAATGAACTTATTCTACTTTCCTCTTTCTCTCTCCCTCCTCCCATTTTTATTTGCATTATTCCTGCTATGTTAGAACCGGTTACACATTACATATAACATTATTCTTTGAGCTTTGTTCTCACCTGGTTTTAGTTTTAGGTCTACATTAAATATAGTGAATGATTGCCATCACGTCTTTTGATGAAGTTTTGCTACTTGGTTGAATGGAAATCACTTTTTCAAAGATTCTTCAAGAAAGGCTCATGTATACAAAATTCCCTGAATTTTTCATGTTAAAAACTCATTTTGGAGCTCCCCTGGTGGCACAGTGGTTGACAGTCCACCTGCCGATGCAGGAGACACGGGTTCGTGCCCCCGTCCGGGAAGATCCCACATGCTGCGGAGCGGCTAGGCCCGTGAGCCATGGCCACGGAGCCTGCGCGTCTGGAGCCTGTGCTCCACCAACGGGAGAGGCCACAACAGTGAGAGGCCCGCGTACCGCAAAAAAACCCAAAAAACAAAAAACTTATTTTCTATTGCCTTGATACTTGAAGGATAGGTTGACTGAATATCCTTGATTTACACTTCTTTTCTTTGTGTTTTTATAAAAATGCTATTCCACTGCTGCCTTTCTTGTATGTTATTTTTGAGCAGGCTGGTCCCAGTTTAATTCTCTTGTCCTTGTCATTTCTTATCTTTTTTGTTTCAAGGCTTAGGTATTTTTTCTTTACCTTTGAAGTCCAATAGCTTTACTTGCATATGTTTGGGAGCTGACAATTCTGGTTTAATTTCCCCATGTAATTTATGGGTATATAGAATTATCAATATATCTTCTTTCACATTCTGAACATTTTTTGGATTTTAAATATAGTTCTGTTTCATCATTTTGTTTAGGCAGTTTAGGGACTGCCATTATTTGTATGTTTTTTCTTCTTTCTCTTTCATTTCAACCACTTCTCTCTGATCCTAATTACTTTAACTTTGTATCTCATTTTCATTATCTTGGTTATTTTTCTGCCTTTTTCAATTTCCCTTATTAAATTTTCACTTGATCTTATTTTCCCCCAGAATCTTTGCAATTTATTCTTCACTTCTGTGATAATTTTTGTCTTTTACTCCTATTTTCTTTCCTGGATTCAACCTATTCCCTTCTCATTTCTTCCTGTTTCTTTTTTTGTTTGTTTGTTTCTATTTTTGCATTTTTGAATTTCTGGTTCAAGGTGGTTTTTCATATTTCCAAAGTGGATATTTAATTCACTTTGGAGTTTGTGTTGTAGTTTGTTTTTGTTTTTTTTTTTTCTGCTTTGGGTTAGTTTTTTTGGGGGGAAGCACTTTTTATCAGCTGAAGTTGTCTTGTTTTCTGTTTTCTTCTTATAATAGCTTTGTGTATATTTACTCTGTTTTCATCTATTCATTTCAAAGATTTTTGAATGGTTTATAAGATTTCAGGTTCAAGGGTGTCCTCTTCTGCAGTGAAATACTTTCTTAATGGATGATTCTTGTGTGTTTACGTGTATGTATGTATGTGTGAGTGTGAGTGATATGGGCTAAAGATTGCATATTTTCACAGCTTTGGATCTCGTTTTTCTTACTTGACCCTAAATTTCCTTTTACTTCTTTTCCTCTTTACCAGGTTCCAAAATGTGCCTCTCCATTCCTTTTTTCCCCTTCGATACCAGAAGCAATGGTTTTCACACACTGTCACCTTGAATTATGTGCAGCTTTAATTTTTAAAAACACATAGTAAGTGCTTTGATCTACGAGGGTTCCTTACCAGTATGTTAGCACAAAAGCAGACTTTCTCTTTTTTGTGGTTATCTCAGATCAATCATAGGTCCACCAAGAGCCTTCTTCTATTTTTGTGGTTATCTTAGATCAATCATAGGTCCACCAAGAGCCTTCTTCTTTTTTTGTGGCAGGAGAATGGGACACAGCTTGCCAAGATTTGGTTTTTGTGTTTTCTACTTCCAGATAATTTGAAGTTTGGGCATTCTTAGTTATGCAGATGGCATGAGTTTTGTGCAGTTTTATTTGTTATCTATTCTGTATTCAGCTTTTTGGAGAATGATTTGGGAGATTCAGATGTACGCTGTGATGTCTGCTATTATGTTGGCTACCCAGGAATTCCACCCCTAGTATTATTTTGATGAAAAATAACACTCTGCACAAGGAAGTTTTAAAAGAAAAACAATGCAGCTCATCCAGGTTTTGTGAGTAAAGGGGCAACCAGACACCTCATTCTCTTTCCAATACCTTGTCCTGGGTTGGAAGGAGGGGGCTGCTTATGGTTTGGGAATCTTTTCCTAAAGGATGAACATAAAGTTATTTACTCCTCGTCAACATGACAAGTCCCTATCTTTCCCATTCCAGGAAGAACCAGAAGAGGAGGGTAGTCTTGAGTCTGATCAGGTCTATGACTCAGGCTCTGATTTATCTGGTGCGTCCTATCTCCCTTCCCCTCAAGTTCCTATGCATCAGAGTTAGGATTATCTTTTACTTCTTCGAGAGCTGGTGGAGGGAATAGTCACCCAAAGGCTTTCTTAATGCTTGGGTTCCTTACAAGACCTGTACATTCACTCAGTTTACCATAGAATTGGGAGCAGCCAGAGGGTGAGGTGACCCACTACTACTGAGCTAAATACCTGGGTTTTGGCTTCAACTTTGCACTAATAGAATATTAGGACTGTTCGCATCATGACTTGGATCCCTTTTTACCTTAATCACCCCAATAGTTCCAAACCTTCAAGTTGTCCACTGTTATCTGGGGTCCTAGTCCCATATTGCCAGTATGTCTGCCCCTCTGAGCCAATCCCCCATTCTTCCTATTCCTCTCGAACACTTCCTCTGAGCCCTTTAAAATTCCCTTTTTTAAATGTCTCATCTTTCTTTTAATGCACGTTCTCTGCTCCTAGAGGACCTACTTACTTCCTCTGTAGCCTGTAGCCCTCTCAAGAAGTGACTGCTTTTCCGTCCACTCCCCACATACTTCAGGGCCAGGGTTGGTGTCCTCTCTTCTCCCATCACTGCTAACAAACAATTTTTCCTCCTTTCTTTTTCTAAGCCCTAGCTGATCTGAACTGTAGCCATCTGGACACAGTATCTCTCTTTGTCTCTGCAATGTAGTCTGCTAAGGTTCTTCTAATCATCCATTATTGATGACATTAGCTTCTGTTTCATCATCGTTCTCTCTACACCTGCTCCACTCTTATGGACATTGCTATTTATGGGGAAACTCATCTAATAATAATCATTCATTAAACTTCTCACCTCCATTAACTTTTCTTCCACTCCATCTCAGCCTGGAACCTTGGCATTATAGTCATTGAATGACCTCCAAAATCTTGAATTCAAGTGTGATATTCTTTGACTACTGCCTCCAATTCTTCCAGCTCACTTACTCTTGTACTCCTATTTAAATAATTCCTCAATTTCTCTGAGATCTCCAATCCATTAACTTCAGTACTTTTTCACTATCCATCATCACCGTTATATAGTTATTTCCCTCCTTATCCAGCTTAGAGTCCATGGTCCTCCATGGGACTCAATCACTTACAAACATCCTCAACTCTCACCCCTCTCTCCTTGTATTACATCACTTGATTAAATCTCAACATTAGCTGAGTCCAATGATCTACTTCCTCAGCAGCACCTACACTGAAGCTGTTGAGTGTTGCTGGGTAAAAGTCACATAACTCTCACCCTAAAACTCCATCCCTTGACTTTGTCTCCCACCTCAACCACAGCACTATTTCTCTCCTTCTCTTTCTTCTCTACAGTTATATCCAGTCTGCCATCTCACATTCACACTTCAACCCACTTTCCTCTGGGCTTGCATCCTTATCAGCGCACTGAAACTGCTCTTGTCAAGGTCACCAAGAACTCCTATATTATCAAATCTGGTGGACTCTTAATCTGCTAGCAGCATTTGACATAAATGACACTTTACTTTCTTGGTTCCTGTAGCTTCATACTCTCCGGCTTTCTAGCTCTTTCTTCTAAGCCTGAAATCTAAGTATTAGAGTCAGTGTTCCATCCTATTTCTTCTTAATTACCTGCCCTTTTGCGGCGAGCCGCTTCTGACCAGCAGAATGACGAATCACCACACGCTAGATTCTTCTCGCATCACACTTTATTGGAGTACAGCTTGGTTTCGGGCGGATGGAAGGAAGACCTCGTACGCTCGAGCCTGTCTGCTTATATAAGGGCTTAAGGACTCGTGTAAGTCCCTGATTCGTCCGTATGGTTATCGCATTTCGCAAGCCGGACTTTGGATAGGCCACTGCTTCAAAACCTGATTAGCATATTAGGTGCATACGCCCTAGCGGCATACTTAGTGCATGCGTAATGGCTATCCGGCCGCGCCCTACATCTCCCCCTTTTTTCTTTTCGACCATTGCAGCGGACATTGACCTGTACCAGTGCTCATACCGGGGTATGTACACGGTGTACCGGTAGTTTCCGCTTGCATTCGCAGACACCCTCCTGCGTGCAATGCTCGCAATCGAACTGCAGGGTGCAAGGGCTGTCTTCACGTGGCATGGGCTCCTCATGGAGGTGCAATGGTAACGAGACCTCTCCGTGCAGAGGCAGCCCCTAGGGCCGATCCCCTATAGAGGTGCAATGGCGGCAAGGCCCCTCTGTGCAAGGGCGATCATATGTTTTTTAGGGTGGAGAGCCAGGCTGCGGGGGACTCGCCTTCACTGATGGCCACAAGCGCCTGAGTGAGCATTATCCTATCTCGCCGGGTTCGAATGCGAATACGACAGACCAACCAGAGACACAACACTATCCCAAACAAACAGCAGGCTGCGAACAGTCCCACACCCACCCATTCCTTAAAAAAGGAAAATGCTCTAGCTAGCCATGCGGTAAATTCTCCAAGAGTCACTGGATCCACTCTGGTTGCATTCAGCTGCAGGATATTCAACTTCTGCTTAAATATCATCTTCTCCGCCTCGCGGGACCAATTTCCCTTTAGGAATTCTCCAATCTGCTTGCTCTTATTCAGAGCATCCAATCTGTGCTTAGTGGCCTAGCACAAGCCGTATTCATCTCACAGCTAGTGGAATACAATACTGGGAGAATGGTACTTTGAGAATGAACGGGGATGGGGACTGGCCAGGTTCGGCTAATTCCCCAAAACGTCTTGATCTCTGCCTTGAGCAGGGGGAAGCTCATCAACAGTATCCAGCCCAGTGTCACTCCTTGAGCGCTCCACATCGTTCTTGGGATTATCTTCCACGACTCTTGTTAACCTTGTCGGGACCCAAATCGGATCTTGATCCTGAGACCAGACTTCTCTGGGTATGAATGTACACTTTGGCGGTTCCCGAACCGCAGCGCCGGGGGGGGCGCTAGCAATAAAAGCGGAAGTCTGAGTACATGTTAAAGCTTTTGATTTAGCAGAAGCACAAAATGGCGGACGAGCACCCGCAGAGGCACAAAATGGCGGACGAGCACATGGGGAACTGCCATATCGTCCTCTTTCATATTCGGCAGCTGCTTCTTCCAGATCCGCCTCCTCCTTGGGATTCAACTCATCTTGAGACAAATAAAGCGCTTTAAATTCATCTAAAAGTGGATACAATCCTGGCGTTGCATCCGATTTTTCTATTTGTTTTTCTCTCCTTTTCCTAGGATTCTTAGGCCTATCTACCGTAGTCCCTATATTTTCACTTTCTGACGCACTATCTTGATGTATGCTAAGAGCTTTACGGCCCATCTGTACAATATCTTCGCATTTCCCTTCTCTTAAGCACGAATGTATCATTCTCCATAACGGAAACGTGCCTCGAGAGAGCTCCCCCATTTTGTGACGATCAGCCAAGTCCTTCCCCAGTTTTTCCCAAGATGGAACAGTCAGGCTTCCAGACACCGCAAACCATGGGGCGGCACCATCAATATCCTGCAACAGTTTACTAATAGTTTTATGTGAAATCTTAAGTCCTCGATCGTTCAGAAGGGCTTGGATGGGCTCATGGAATCCAACGGTTGGTTCCGCGGATGAACTATTCCCCATAGTTCACTCTCATATATGAACAACTTGCTAAAGCGGGAAGATCTCTGACCTATCTAATGGCCAGGGGAGACACACTCGGTCGGGCTGATGGCACCGTAGCCACACGCAGACAAAAAGTGCGACAGCTACGAAGAGAACGAAAGCGAAAATAAAAATCTCGGGCTCTATTGCAGCAAAAACATACCTAAACTGGACTACTTAACGGCGGTTCACTCCGTGTGTCGAGTTCTGAATCGGTCCTCCATGCGGGGCGCGCAGGTTCCCGGGTTTCGGCACCACTTGCGGCGAGCCGCTTCTGACCAGCAGAATGACGAATCACCACACGCTAGATTCTTCTCGCATCACACTTTATTGGAGTACAGCTTGGTTTCGGGCGGATGGAAGGAAGACCTTGTACGCTCGAGCCTGTCTGCTTATATAAGGGCTTAAGGACTCGTGTAAGTCCCTGATTCGTCCGTATGGTTATCGCATTTCGCAAGCCGGACTTTGGATAGGCCACTGCTTCAAAACCTGATTAGCATATTAGGTGCATACGCCCTAGCGGCATACTTAGTGCATGCGTAATGGCTATCCGGCCGCGCCCTACACCCTTTATGTGGGTGATTTCATCCAGTTCTATGGCTTTAAATGCTGATGCCTTCCAAATTCACACCTTCAGCACCACCGTACTTCACTCCTGTGCTCCAGATTCATTCAATAGCTATTTGATCTCTTTACTTGTATGCCTGTTTAACATCTCAGTCTTAAGAGTCTAAAATACAGCTTCTGATCTCTCCCATAATTCACCATTTCAATAAATGGCACCATCATTCAGCTGTTCAGCCAACAATTTACACATAATCCTGCATTTCCCCTTTCCCTCATATGTGGCAGCCACGAAAACGTACCTCTCAGATGTCTGATTACAGGGAGCATTACTGACTGATGTACTCAACATACTGTGCTCTGAAATCTATCACCGTGTTCTAGGCTGCACTTCCCACTGACTGCTCCCAGCCAGTGACTGAGTATGGCAGGGATAGTAAGGCAGGCCTATTCCTAGGAGACATAAGACTCCTTTGATGAGGGACATGGGCTTGAAAACTCCTCATTGGCTTCCCTGAAACTTTCTTGAACTGCATCATATCCACTTTTCCTAATCTGCATCTAGTCTAAAGGCTCTCTCAGTCCCCTTCAGATCCCTCCCTATTTTTTCCTCACAGGTGTCTCCCCCAATAAACTTTTTGCAGGTTTAATCTGATCTTGCTGTCCACTTCACACAGAACCTGAACTAACACATTATAGCTGATCATCAGCAAATTTAGTGTCATTTCTATTTCCTAAATACATTTCTTGCACTCATCCACTTCTCTCTATCACCATCACCACTTGAGTAGAAGCTATGCCATTTGTCCCCTGGATTCCTGCAACAGCTGCCTGCATTCATTTTATGCCTTTTCAATCCATTCTCATTACAGTAGCCAGAGTGAGTTTTTAAAAATATTAAATCGATCATGCCATTTCACTGCTTAAAACCTTTTAATGGTTTCCCATATGCTTAGAGTAAAATTTAAACTACTTCTGCCACAAGATGCTTTAAAAGCTGGTTCCTGCCTCTCTTCTCAGCTTCATCTCTTATCACCTTCCCCCTGGTCCCCATGCTCACCAAGCTCCAGACAAACTAACTTCCCTTCCAAACAAACTTCCCTTCCTACAAACTGTCAAGTCCTTTCCTGCCTCAGGGCCTTTCCACTTGGTCTCCCATTTTCCTAAAATATGCTTCCTCCATCTCTTCGGAGTATAGGCTCATTCTCAACCTTAGTGCTCAACTTAAATGTCCCCTTATCAGTGAGAACTTCTCCCAAGCCATCATCTCCATCCAACATTATCCTATTTCCTCCCAAGTGGTTATCACTGTCTGTAACTATTTTGCTTAGTGTCTGTTTCTGCCACTTGAACAGGAGTAGGCAAATTATGATCCACGGGTGGCCCACGCTCTAAGAATGGTTTTTACATATTTAAGTGTTTGAAATATTTAAGAATATTTCATGACACATGAAAATTATATGCAATTCAAATTTCAGTATCCATAAATAAAGTTAGAACGTAGTCACTCTCATTCGTTTATGTATTATCTATGGCTGCTTTAACACTACAACAGCAAAGCTGAGTAGTTATGTATGGCCCATAATATTTAAAAATATTTTATATATAAATATATAAAAGCCTAAAATATTTACAGATAAAGTCTTCTGACTGCTGCACTAGAATGGAAATGCCATGGGACATTAGGTCAGGGACATTGATTGTCCTGTTCAGTCCTCCACTCCCAGTGTCTGGTCCATAGCTAGTGCTCAATAATTGTAGGTTGAACAAACCTTCCTCCTCTCCTGGGTACTATCAATATCTGAGGGGGTAGGTGGGCTTACCTCTCATTGGCTTATTCCCTTCTAAGACACAGTGAGAAAAATCAGGAACCAATTATTATTGAGTCTGGGAGAGTACCTTGAGAATAGAACTGTGTTTTATTCATTTTGAAATACCTAGCAAAGTCTCTTGCACAAGGTAGGCTGCAGCTGGAAACCAAAAGAACTCTTGGGGTTACTGTTAAGAGTAAATCAGTGCACGCAAAGCATTTAGCAGAATCTCAGGGGTACAGAAGTATTCAATAAACGTTTGCTCCTGCCTCAATTTTCCTTACTGTAACAGGAATAAAAATATAGGGCTGTCACACAGACTAAATAAAACAAGAATGCTCTGTGTGAAACAGCTTTGTAAGCCACAAACACTATCCAAATGCACAAACATTCAAGTGCAATATATGAATGACTCTTGGCATTGAGCAACCCAGTTTGGAGGGAAGGGCCCTCCCTCATCTAGAAGTGAAAAGACCTAACTCATCCTAACTCTTACCGCTTATTAACTGACCCTAGACGATCGCAACTTCGGTGCTGTTTTCTTCATGTGTAAGAGCCGCCTCTGAACGGACAAGACCGTCCCTCGGGGATCCAGCCTGCGTCTCTCTGCGTGTCCTTTCCTTTCCCGGCATGGTACCGTGACTGCCAGACCTCGCGGCCTCCCCAAAGCAGGCAGCGGCGGCCGGAGGTGGAGGAACCACCCCGGGGGCGGGGCTCTGGAGGGGCGTGTCCTAGGCGTGTCCGGGGTGGGGCCTTCGTCTCCCGGCCGTCGCCGCCAGGCTGACAAGCACTGAGGCGGCACTGGAGCCGCGCTGCTACACCAGTTGCCGAGCAGGCGGGGAGGCGCTCACTTCCGTGTCGGGCCCCGTGGCGTCCGGCGCCCTTGCCAAGGGCCGGGCGGGCCGCAGGTCAGTCGGGGAGGCCGCTTACCCCGCCCATCCCCTGCGGAGGAGCGGGGCGCCGGGTGGGCCGCGGGCCCGGGAGGCGGCAGGGCGCCCTGAGGAAGGGCCCGGGCCACGCTGTTAACACGGGCGCCCGGGGCTGCAGGCTCGGGCTTCGGGCCGATTCGGGATCCCAGGACCGCGGGGAGATCCCCGCGGGGCTTTGTGGTGTCCCAGCCCCTCCCCTTTCGTCCCGTGTCGTGGGAGTCCCTTGAGCGTTTCTCAAAGTAGTGTCCGCGGGGGGACTCCCGACCCCACCTAAGACTTTCCGAACCAGAGTCTATGTTGTGGTCCGGGAATCTGCATTTTCAGCAAGTGTCCCTGATGGTTTTGGTGCAGGTGGTCACGGAACCGCAGTCTGGGCACGCTACCCCAGAGGGCTGGGCACTGTCGACCCAGCAGGGAGTGCAAGTGGGTGCATTTGAGGGTGGGGCCCTGTGACTGGCCTTGAAATGGTGATGGTCCTCTGCCTTAGGGGTATCTCTTGAATCCTTGCGCCTAGGGTGCTGCTGTGTTCCTATTGCCATCCACCGGAGTCTTCAGACGGACAGACGCGTAGTGAGTGAAGTGCCCAGGTCAGGAGCCTTAGGAGTGAAACAGTGCTGAAGGAGTCGGTGTGGGGTGCAGCTGGAAGAACTTGGAGTTGGTCCTGCTGACCTGGATTGGGGCTGACTCCACCACTTATGGCAGGGCAGCCCTAGCGTAGACCCTGCACACATTACTATTTCTTTCTCCAGTGTCCTCACCTGTCAGTAGGGACAGTAACTCCTACCCAGTAGGGCTTTTGGGGGAATGAGGTCATGTCTGTCAAGTGTCTCCTACAGTGGCTGGCACATAGCGTTCAGTAAATGGGAATTGTTAAGGGTGATGCAGTTTATAGTCCCCCAAATTAGGGATTAGTCAAGTGGAATAATATGTGGACAGGGGTACAAAGTATATCTGGGACAACTGTGCAAGGATTCTAACTGGGGGTGCTTGGGAAGGTCATGTAAGCAGTGAGGTTTGCCTGCAGCTTTGAAGAATAGATAGGATTCCGGGGAGCTGGTAACAGGGACAGCGTGAACCAGTTCCATTCCAGGCCTCAGAAGTGGTTCTTTCACATGGTTCGTTGTTGGGCTGCTCCTTGGACTTTTAGGCAGTGTGGGAAGTCACATTGGTAAGTGGATTCTGCAGGCTGGACTGTTGGCCCATAATAGTTTCTGTCTACTGTGTTTCACACACATGGTGTTCCTCAGACTCTAATGGTCTCCTCTTATTGGAAATTGGCTAAACTGGAGCATCTATGAAAGGATGCTCAAAGTTGATGGCAAAGTGAATGGCCATGCATGTAGTTGAGCCTATTGGTAGCCATTTTACACTTGCTATGAAATGTGAAGATACATTGGGAGGACATTTTTCCTCAGGGTATTGTTTTAGGTTCTGTAGGAATGCCACAGTCAGCTGTGGTTCATCTATCTCCAGAATGGATTAAGAAATAAAATCCTTAAAATGTCTCTAAAGGTTCAGCTATTTCAGAGGGAAGAAGCCAGATGATTGAGAGATGTCATCTGTTGTTCTTCTGGACCAGTTTGGCTTTTGGTATACATGGAATTCTGATCTCAGTTGATAAATTGTATATTCCTTAGTTACCTAACTTAAGAATTACAACTACTGTTGTTAATCATTTCTGCTCTTATGTTTCCTTAAATCTCCAGAGCCAATATAAAGTCCTTCAGTATATACCCTCTTGTAAATTTTTATATTATTATAGATAATATTTATCATTTATTGAGTACTTACTCTGAGCCAGAGACTGTTCTATATGCTTTTTATATTTTCTGTCAATTACTCCTCTGATAGTCCTTTGAGGTAGGCATCATCCTTCCCTCCAATTTAGAGATGGGGAAACAGGCAGAGGAGGGTAAGTATTTGCCCAAGGTCCCAGGCTAGTAAGTGGTAGAGCCTAATAGCCTGATTCCATGCTACATGCTGTTCCCCTCTGCAGGTCTACACAGCTCCTTCAGACTTACTATAGTTTAAAAAGATATGTGAATACTGAAGATCATAAGCACGCCTCACCTTTGCTTTATATGTAACAGACAATGCATTATCTCGTTTAATTCTTTAAACAGTCATTTCAACAGCTCTGATTTGTTTGGTAATACTTTATTATCATTTACAAATCCTCTGAGCCAGAGTTTTCCAGCTTCTCAGCATATCTCAAACTTCTTTTGTATTACATTAAGTCCTTCGATTCAGTATTGCCGGTGCTGAGGAATTTGTTTTAAACCACTTTAGAATGTATTTATTTTTATTACCTATTTCATGTATTGTTGGAAATGTCAATGGTGATTGTCCTTTGTTTTTACAGAGGGGTACTGTGACCACCATTGTTTTGCAGTTTCTGAAAGTGTTTCAAGGCAAAACTTCAGGCGTCCGAGAGACCAATGGAAGGTCACAAGGCAGAAGAAGAGGTGTTGGATATTCTTCGACTGAACGTGGGTGGCTGTATTTACACAGCCAGGCGGCAGTCCTTGTGCCGCTTTAAGGACTCAATGCTGGCATCCATGTTCAGTGGTCGTTTTCCTCTAAAAACAGATGAATCAGGTAAATATCTAAAGTCTGTAAGCATTATCATGAATATTCATTAAAATAGGAGTCTAGTTTAAATTCCCTTTAATTTTTCTAATTACAACAGAATGTATTAGCTTACTCTGTTAATTACTGAGATCATTGGGACTGTATGGAGATTCATTAAGTACATGGAGAAATTAAATACCAGTTTCTAGAATCTGTGATGCTGTTGCTAAAAGTTGACAAAAAAGTGAATGTGTGTAAAGGCCAACCATCACCTAATTATGGGGATTAATCATATTTTGAAAGTTGTTCCATTCATACAACTCAATGGGTAAAGGTATTGAGCCTGATTAAATATATTAGCTTCTCTCTGTGTTCTTCAAGTTAAAAAATGTATTTCTCTGGAGAAAGGAGCTGCCCTCATAGCTGACAGGGCAGGTACTGTCAGTGTAGAATTAGTGTTAAACTCACACCTAGTCCAGCTGCAGAGCCTTGTGTGGGCAGATGTGTATGCCTAAGAAAACATCAGTTCAGTGATACCGTCAGTCACCCAGGACTGAAAATTGGTGTTTCAGAAGAAACTGTAAAATACAAGGGTTAGGGTCCTGGGGCCACTCTCTGCTTTGAGTGCTCTGGGGTTCACTGAACCCACTACTGGTGGTAAAGAAACTTCAGCAGAGCAAGTAAGGCTTTTTGTACATCTTAGGCATTCTGGGGCTCATAGAACCCACTCTTGGTCTGTGTTAGAAAAAAGGGATTGAGGAGCTCAGAGCATGAGGGGCTGTTAGTAACCCTGGGTCTGGAGAGATTGCTTTGCCAGATGAATGGCAGTTGGAAGAATGGAAAACTCACTGATGTCTGGTGCCCAGGACTGCATGTCCATCTGGACAGAAAGTTTGTTGGTGTAAAGGTGGTAAGCAGGGACTGAGTTGTTTCCTCTGCCCCTAAGTTTTTACCTTCTTAATCCCGTCTTAAACTAATCAAGGGAGGAAGGAAATCATTGAGTAACCTCACACAGAAGTGTTTTTTTGTTGTCTTAATTCTGCTGAATTGTCTACAAAAAGTCTTTAATCATAAAGTAGTACCAGTATAGCATTTCTTTTCTAAAGTTTCATACAAAGGAACTAACCTAATAAGTCTGAACAAATGGCATGCCCATAGCTAGGAACCCAGGGTTTTTTTGTTGGCAACACTGCAGGTCGACTTGTAGGGTCCCTGACATACAAATGCTGGACCTCATTATACCCCCATTAGGGAGGAACTCCATACACCTTTCCTGGCCCAGCTGGGTTGAGATTAGTGGTAAGCTTCTGTTTCTACCAGCAGTCTAAGGTCTCCATGGCTTTTGCAGAGGCCATAGTGGGAATATAGTCCTTGATTTCTAATGGAACTCAGAATACGTTTTCCTTGTAGGTGAGAATACAGAGACTCCCCAAATTTGACTAAACCTATTTGAACACTAGATATTAACTTTCTTTTGAGAAGGAAACATTTCTAATTGTAGAGGTCTTCAGTCTAATTCTAGCTTGACATGTTGAAATTTTACCATGGTCATTTGTATCTATTCAATCATTTTTGAACTGAATATTTTCTAGGGGCTTGTGTTATTGACCGTGATGGACATCTATTTAAATACCTTTTGGATTATCTTCACGGAGAAGTTCACATTCCCACAGAGGAGCAAACCCGCATTTCTCTGCAGGAAGAGGCTGATTACTTTGGCATCCCTTATCCGTACAGCCTGTCTGACCACTTGGCCAATGAAATGGAGACATACTCTTTAAGGTCAAATATAGAACTTAAAAAGGTCTTGGCATTTTCTTAAGTTTTACAATATATGTATGAATGTTTATCTAATATTCATTTATTATACATTTATTATGCACAAAGCAATGTATGTTATTTTGTATAGCCCATGTTGTAACATAAACCAAAATGAGACCGTTTTACTTCTTACAATATTTTTTTAACTGTATTATATACCTTTATTTGTTTTGTTTTGAATTTTATTTTATTTTTTTATACAGCAGGTTCTTATTTTTCATTTTATACATATTAGTGTATATATGTCAATCCCAATCTCCCATTTCATCCCACCACCACCACCACCACCCGCCACTTTCCCCCCTTGGTGTCCATACATTTGTTTTCTACATCTTGTGTCTCTATTTCTGCCCTGCAGACCGGTTCATCTGTACCATTTTTCTAGGTTCCACATATATGCGTTAATATATGATATTTGTTTTTCTCTTTCTGACTTACTTCACTCTGTATGACAGTCTCTAGATCCATCCACGTCTCTACAGATGACTCAATTTCGTTCCTTTTTATGGCGAGTAATATTCCATTGTATATATGTACCACTTCTTCTTTATCCATTCGTCTGTTGATGGGCATTTAGGTTGCTTCCATGTCCTGGCTATTGTAAATAGTGCTGCAATGAACATTGGGGTGCATGTGTCTTTTTAAATTATGATTCTCTCTGGGTATATGCCCAGTAGTGAGATTGCTGGGTCATATGGTAATTCTATTTTCAGTTCTTTAAGGAACCTGTATACTGTTGTCTATTGTGCCTGTATCAATTTACATTCCCACCAACAGTGCAAGAGGGTTCCCTTTCCTCCACACCATCTCCAGCATTTGTTGTCTGTAGATTTTCTGATGATGCCCATTCTGACAATGAGGTGATACCTCATTGTATTTTTGATTTGCATTTCTCTAATAATTAGTGATGTTGAGCAGCTTTTCATGTGCTTCTTGGCCATCTGTATGTCTTCTCTGGAGAAATGTCTATTTAGGTCTTCTGCCATTTTTGGATTGGGTTGTTTGTTTTTTTAATATTGAGTTGCATGAGCTGTTTATATATTTTGGAGATTAATCCTTTGTCCATTGCTTTGTTAGCAAATACTTGCTCCCATTCTGAGGGTTGTCTTTTCGTCTTATTTGTAGTTTCCTTTGCTGTGCAAAAGCTTTTAAGTTTCACTAGGTCCCATTTGTTTATTTTTGTTTTTATTTCCATTACTCTAGGAGGTGGATCAAAAAAGATCTTGCTGTGATTTATGTCAGAGTGTTCTTCCTATGTTTTCCTCTAAGCGTTTTATAGTGTCCAGTCTTACATTTAGGTCTCTAATCCATTTTCAGTTTATTTTTGTGTATGGTGTTAGGGAGTGTTCTAATTTCATTCTTTTACATGTAGCTGTCCAGTTTTCCCAGCACCACTTATTGAAGACACTGTCTTTTCTCCATTGTATGTCCTTGCTTCCTTTGTCATAGATGAGTTGACCATAGGTGCGTGAGTTTAGCTATGGGCTTTCTATCCTGTTCCATTGATCTATATTTCTGTTTTTGTGCCAGTACCATATTGTCTTGATGACTGTAGCTTTGTAGTATAGTCTGAAGTCAGGGAGTCTGATTCCTCCACCTCCGTTTTTCTCCCTCAAGACCGCTTTGGCTATTCGGGCTCTTTTGTGTCTCCATACGAATTTTAAGATTTTTTTGTTCTAGTTCTGTAAAAAAATGCCATTGGTAATTTGATAGGGATTGCCTTGAATCTGTAGATTGCTTTGGGTAGTATAGTCATTTCCACAATATTGATTCTTCCAGTCCAAGAACATGGTATATCTCTCCATCTGTTTATATCATCTTTAATTTCTTTTATCACTGTCCCATAGTTTTCTGCATACAGGTCTTTTGTCTCCCTAGGTAGGTTTATTCCTAGGTATTTTATTCTTATTGTTTCAGTGGTAAATGGGAGCGTTTCCTTAATTCCTCTTTCAGATTTTTCGTCATTAGTGTATAGGAATGCAAGAGATTTCTGTGCATTAATTTCATATCCTGCAACTTTACCAAATTCATTGATTAGCTCTAGCAGTTTTCTGGTGGCATCTTTAGGATTCTCTATGTATAGTATCATGTCATCTGCAAACAGTGACAGTTTTACTTCTTCTTTTCCAATTTGTATTCCTTTTATTTCTTTTTCTTCTCTGATTGCCGTGGCTAGGACTTCCAAAATTATGTTGAATGATAGTGGGGAGCGTGGACATCCTTGTCTTGTTCCTGATCTTAGAGGAGATGCTTTCAGTTTTTCACCATTGAGAATGATGTTTGCTGTGGGTTTTTCGTATATGGCTTTTATTATGTTGAGGTAGGTTCCCTCTATGCCCACTTTCTGGAGAGTTTTTATCATAAATGGGTGTTGAATTTTGTCAAAAGCTTTTTCTGTATCTATTGAGATGATCATATGGTTTTTATTCTTCAGTTTGTTAATATAGTGTATCACATTGATTGATTTACATATATTGAAGAATCCTTGCATCCCTGGGATCAATCCCACTTGATCATGGTGTATGATCCTTTTAATGTGTTGTTGGATTCTGTTTGCTAGTATTTTGTTGAGGATTTTTGCATCTATATTCGTCAGTGATATTGCTCTGTAGTTTTCTTTTTTTGTCGTATCTTTGTCTGGTTTTGATATCAGGGTGATGGTGGCCTCATAGAAAGAGTTTGGGAGTGTTCCTTCCTCTGCAATTTTTTTGAAGAGTTTGAGAAGGATGGTTGATAGCTCTTCTCTAAATGTTTGATAGAATTCACCTGTGAAGCCATCTGGTCCTGGACTTTTGTTTGTTGGAAGATTTTTTTATTTATTTTATTTATTTTTTTAATTTTAGTTTTCTTTTTTATAAATTTAGTTACTTTATTTTTGGCTGCATTGGGTCTTTGTTGCTGCACGCAGGCTTTCTCTAGTTGCGGTGAGCAGGGGCTACTCTTCGTTGCAGTGCACGGGCTTTTCATTGCGGTAGCTTCTCTTGTTGCGGAGCACGGGCTGTAGGTGCGCGGGCTTCAGTAGTTGCAGCATGTGCTCTCAGTAGATGTGGCACACGGGCTCTAGAGCGCAGGCTCAGTAGTTGTGGCGCACAGGCTTAGTTGCTCCGCGGCATGTGGGATCTTCCCAGACCAGGGCTCGAACCCGTGTCCCCTGCATTGGCAGGTGGATTCTTAACCACTGCACCACCAGGGGAGTCCTGTTGGAAGATTTTTAATCACAGTTTCAATTTTATTACTTGTGATTGGTCTGTTCATATTTTCTGTTTCTTCCGGGTTCAGTCTTGGAACCTTATACCTTTCTAAGAATTTGTCCATTTCTTCCAGGTTATCCATTTTACTGGCATAAAGTTGCTTGTAGTAGTCTCTTAGGATGCTTTGTATTCCTGCAATATCTGTTGTAACTTCTCCTTTTTCATTTCTAATTTTATTGATTTGAGTCCTCTCCCTCTTTTTCTTGATGAGTCTGGCTAAAGGTTTATCAATTTTGTTTATCTTCTCAAGGAACCAGCTTTTAGTTTTATTGATCTTTGCTATTGTTTTCTTTGTTTCTATTTCATTTATTTCTCCTCTGATCTTTATGATTTCTTTCCTTCTACTACCTTTGGGTTTTGTTTGTTCTTTCTCTCATTCCTTTAGGTGCAAGGTTAGATTGTTTATTTGAGATGTTTGTTGTTTCTTGAGGTAGGATTGTACTGCTATAAACTTCCCTCTTAGAACTGCTTTTGCTGCATCCCATAGGTTTTGGATCATCTTGTTTTCATTGTCATTTTTCTCTAGGTATTTTCTGATTTCCTCTTTGATTTCTTCAGTGATCTCTTGGTTATTTAGTAACATATTGTTACTTCTCTACAGTTTTTGAAGACATGATTCTTAATTACCGCTATTCATTTTTTAAGGCCAAAGTTGTATTCTAGGAAAGTGTATTACCACGCCACCTAAAAGTTTATGGAGTCTTTATTCCTCATTGAATGTTTAACACTTTTTGATGGCTTTTTAAAATAGAACTCTTCTGCTCTTGAAGTTCTTCTTAAAGTAAGAGCAGTACTGTAGTATGTGAGGGTATAGTGGGATTAATTCATTTACTGAAATGATATTTTAAAAGGATGGTCATGATAAATAAAAGATTGTATAAAATCCCTTACCTGATTTAGTGAGTGTAGCAGTTTGTTACTAAGCTAAAACATTAGTTTGATTACTTCACCTTGAGATCAGTAAATCTTTTTTTAAGATGCTTCTGTTTTAAATCACATTTGAAATGTCTTTACATGACTTGAACAGCCTCATCTGTTTTTGTCTTATTGATAAGTATTATATTTGCTATTAATTAGCACTTTGAACATCTAAGAAAAATATTTTTCCTAGATAATTGTTTATAGTGAAAAGTGGTTTGAATTGGTTTGAATTCTTTGAGTTGGATGACAGTGTTTAGGAGAGCAAGCTGACAGTATGGTTATTAGGAGTGCAGCATGAAGAGAAAGTTGATTTGGTTCCAGACCCCCTTCGGGAATTTGCATGGTTGTATGGGTTCTGCTATTGGAATTATTTATAAACTGAGTTGTCGAACAGTCTTTTGATGCTGTTTGCCATATCTGCAGAGTGGGGCTGAAAAAGCCTAACTGGAAAGTTGAGACAGATTAACATTCACCTTTATATTCTTTCATTCTTGGTTTGTATGCACAACAGACACAGCATGCGAACATTCATTCTGCCAGCCAACTCCTATTTATTTCAAATGTTTTTGACATATAGGACCTTGTTCTAGGGACTGTGTGGGACACAAAGAAATATGACATGCCGTTTTTGCCCTTGAATGGTTTATAATGTTGTTGGTGATTTTCATAGATGTGCAAGTGAAGATAAAAGCCAATACAGGAGTTAGATGGCAATATTAAATGAAAATGCAACACGTTAGGGTCCTCTTTTCCTTCACTGAGTCAGTAAATATTAAGCATCTCCTTTGTATCAGGTACTTTTCTAGGGACTTGGGATACAAAACAAAACAGAAAAGAGTGCCTGTCCTCAGAGAGCTCACAGCAATAATGCTGTTTCTCCCAGGGAAGGCCTGTACCACTCCACTGGGTGAAGCCCTCTTCCTCTGTGCCCCTTAGCACCTCATAGGCTTACCTAGTAGCACTTCTTACACTGTGTGCTGATGGCTTATTTAACGTCTGTCTTCTGCATCAGCTATAAACTCAAGGAAGGACCCTGTCTCCTGCTCACCATTATGTCTCCAAGGCCTTAGACAGTGCTTATTATTTACACATAGGTACTTAGTATTCAAGTGATTGAGTGAATAGGTAGATAAATGCCAAATGAGTTCAGACAGTATATATCGAGTTCATATATTCGTATCTTTCAGTGTAAAAGAACAAGTTAATCTGGTTAATCCATGATTGGATTTGGAGTTAAGAATAAGCATCAACTATGGGGCAAGTCAGTAGGAGGTAAAAGGAAGATTGAGTCAAATGGAAAATCGGGGGGAAAAGAAAGAATTTTAACTTTTGCTTATTATATGAAGATTTTAAAATGATGTTGGTAGTGAGTCTAAAGGAAGAGGAAGTAAAACATAATTTCCATGTGGAAAAAGATTCTCTAGCTGAAAAGGTTTTGGGTTTTTGGGTGTTGATTTGCCTCACCTCCCCCAACACCCCAAATTCAACAAATGGTTTGGTTTTTAAAGGCATAAACAGTAGGCTGAGATATATAATCTTTTTATTTCCGTTATGACCAGCTGAAATTACAGCTTTACATGAAAGTAATAGAGCAAATTCATTTTTACTTTACTCCAGAATTAAATTCAAATTTTATATATTTTTTTGCCCCAGGCTTTAACAGACTTCTGTGATTCGTATGGTTTAGTTTGCAATAAACCAACAGTTTGGGTTCTCCACTATCTTAACACATCTGGTGCAAGCTGTGAGAGTAGAATTATTGGTGTATATTCCACAAAAACTGATGGAACAGATGCAATTGATAAGCAGCTGGGAGGAAGAATTCACAGTAAATGCGTTTTTAAAAGGTATGTCTGCAAAAAAAAAAAAAAAAGGTATGTCTGCGTTTAAATATGAAAAGGAACAAAATAAAGTCTTGGTCTCTTCTAAGAGGTGTTATTGAATGGAATATGTGGTTGACTAGGAAAGAAGCTAGTACCTCTCAACAGACAGAGTGAATCTCATAGCTGTCGAGATAGGCCTGTTTCATGAGGAGGTTGTAATTCAGACCATTTCACATCTGTATAAGCAATAGGCCATCTACTTGGTCTAGTACAGTGGTTCTCAACTGGGAGTGGTCATCAGAATCCCCTGAGAGGCATTATAAAAAGAGAAAAGAAAGAAAGAAAAGAAAAGCCACATGCCTGGGTATCTCCCCTCCACTATAGTCCAGGGACAGAAGCCTGGCCTAGAAGTCAGCAGGCCCACTGAGGGACCCAAGACTGGCCTGTGTCTTGGTGTCCTGGTTTGAGAAATGCTGAAAGACTTTTCATCCGGTCCCTCCCAACTTTAAAATTCTATGCCTTGAACATGTTAAATTCTTAAGGGTTATTCTGTTAATATTTTCCCTGTAATCTCATTTATACTAGTCAATTCACTTAGCAAAATTTTTTTTTTAATTCTCTGAGAGATTGGATTGGGTCACATGCCAGTGACTAATGCACGACCACATGAGCTTGCTGTTTAGATAATTAATATGTTATCATTTTCTGAATTCTTTACAGGCAGGGATGTTTGTGTATGATATATAAGTGCCTGACATAGTGCTAAGAAAGTTTTAGTCAAAGTTGAACCTTTTCTAACTTTACTGGAGTTAGGTGATTTTTTTAAGAAAACTTATTTTAAGGATTTGTTGATTTGTCTGCACAGTTTATATTGTGGAATTAACAAATACTTTACCGCAGTAAAAAGAGATTAAATGTAGGTTAGTACGTAAGTATAGTATATTATACTCATCTAGTATGTCGTATATAGAATATATATATATACATATATATATGCTTAAGGATCACAGAAGAACAACTACTCATTACCTACATATTTTTTTTCCTTAGTTAACAAGCACTTATTGAGTGTCTATTAGCTGTATATATGTATACACATTCATACCTAGGTAGTATATTTTCATTACCTTTTGTAATATTTCTAGGGAGGCAGGAAATAATGTTCAGTATATTTGGAGCTATTATTCAGTAGCAGAATTGAAGGAAATGATGGATGCCTTTGATGCCTGGGAAGGAAAAGGTACAGTACAATTCTTTCATTTCATGGCAGAAAGTAGACTTTTCCTTAATAAGACAAAGCAAGTTCAAATATAGCATTTCTTTTTTTGAGAAAATGTTTTTGGTGTGGGTCCAGGTAGTTGTCACCTTATAGTAACACTGAGGCAGTTTACTTACAAATTTTTAAACCCCATGAATTGCTAGGTATTATTAATAATCTATAATACAGTAACCTAAAATACACTTTTGTTAGTTATGCTTATTTAGTTCAATTTAAAAAGAGTTTCTGGGGCTTCCCTGGTGGCGCAGTGGTTAAGAATCCGCCTGCCAATGCAGGGGACATGGGTTCGAGCCCTGGTCCAGAAAGATCCCACATGCCACAGAGCAACTAAGCCCGTGTGCCACAACTACTGAGCCTGCGCTCTAGAGCCCGCGAGCCACAACTACTGATGCCCACGCACCTAGAGCCCGTGCTCCGCAGCAAGAGAAGCCACCACAATGAGAAGCCCGTGCACCACAACGAAGAATAGCCCCCGCTTGCTGCAACTAGAGACTGCCCGCGCACAGCAATGAAGACCCAACACAGCCAAAAATAAATAAATAAATTTATTACCAAAAAAATAATAAAAAGAGTTTCTGTAGCACCTACTGTATACCTAGCATTGTCCTAGGAAGTATACCTCTAAATTAAGCATAAAATGTGTAATCAAAAAAAAAATAGAGAGAGAGAAAATGAAAATAATGCTGGGAAGATATCTAAAGAGCCCTTAGAAAACAAATATTCTTTAAATGCACACTTTGAAATTTGACTATCTTTACCAAGCTGCTTATGTGAGTTGATAATAGTAATGCTGCTTGATATTCAGTGTGATATGTAGTTTACATTCAGTATCTCTTAGTCCTAAAACAAGCCTGTATGCTGGTTTACGATTTTATTGATGAGGAAAAGAAGTCTCAGAGAGACATGCCACTTGCTTAAAGATCACAGAGGGTTAACTGTTCTATGCCTAAGTTTTTTTTCTTAATTAACATGTATTGAGTGTCAATTAGGTGCAAGCACTATAATTAAGTCCTAAAATTGTCCAAAGATAAATAAGACACATCTCAGTCCTCAAATGATCTTAAAAGCTGGTAGAGACAGCCATTGCAAGTCATATAAGATTGAATAAGGAAAGGAAGAGGCTTTTTAAAACTATCAGCTGTTCCTCTTTCAGGCAGGATGCTAGTACCAATCCTTTTTTTCCTCAACTTTGCCCCACTCAGTTTTCCTCCTTTTTCTTTTCATATCATGCCCTTCAAACAGATAGGATGAAGTGTGTTGAACAAAATGCTATTCTCTTTAAGCTTATTACTTGAGATTTAATTGACTTTGAGACACTTGGGCTTAAGTTGAAGAACAACCCCCCTGGTGTTCTTGTCTCCTTTTGTGCCGCTGGACTAGCAGGCTGCCTGGGAAGCTTTGGGAGGGCCTGGCTGGGTTTCTTTCTACACTGATTCAGAAAGCTGGAGCAGAGAGCTGGGATCACTGATTTTAACAAAGCGTGTGACTGATTTTAACTTTTTAGAAAGCATGTAATAGAGTATCATTGTTATCTAACAAAGTTCTGGAAGGCCTGTGGAAAGCCATAATACAGGAAACAGAAGTAAGAGAAAGAACTATTGAAAGGAAGAAGACAGTTATTGTTATTTGTGGACAATATGTCTTTGTAGAAAACCCGAAAAGAATCGACTAAAGGTATTTCAAATGATGAGTTTAGTAGACTAAACTAGCTAGATACAATATAAATAAAGATTAGCAGCTTACTTATGGTAAATTAATTAGAAATTATAGGAGAAAATCCCATTCACAATAGCAATAAACAAAAATAACTAGGCTGCGCCACCAAGAAATGCTTGGGTCCTTTACGAAGAAAACTGCTAAAATGTATTTATCTGTCCATCCATCCATCCATCCATCTATAAAAAAGAAGAGATGAAGATTACTGTGAGACATACCATGATCCTGAATGAGAAATCTGAATATTATAAAGATGTCAGTGTTTCTCAGATTAAATTATAGGTTTAACACAATTCCTACCAAAATATCAATGGACCTCTTTGGGAATCTTGAGGAAATGATCCTAAAATTCCTTTGAAAGAATAAACAGGTGAAATACCCCAAAACATTTTGGGAAGTAGAAGTCATTAGAGGGATGAGTTTAACTCTGTTTGATGGCCAAAATACTATATGTAGCTCTATACTAATAAAACCATGTCTTTCTGGTACAAGAATAGATGCAGAGATCAGGAGTAAAATCCATTAAATTTATAAGAATAAAATCACTTTGTGATAAGAAAGCATTAAATACCAATAAAAAAAGGATAGATTATTTAGGAGAAAAACAGAACTTTAACCTCACATCATTTATGAAAATAATCGCAGGTAGATTTATGAATGAAAAATGAAACTATTATAGACTATAATGAAATGTAAGCAAATAACTGATTTCTTAATAGGGAAAGAAATTGTAAGCTTAAAATAAAACATAAAAGACAAAGAAATTTGATTACATAATATATTAACTTTAAAACATAAAACATTATAAATAAAATTTAGAAACTAATAAAAAACTTGGATAAAAGTGTTGCATTAACTGGACAAAGATTACCCTTATAATTAAGAAGGTTTATTTAAATTCATTAGAAAACCAGCTCAACCCTATTACAAATAAATGTATAAGGTTCATGGCCATAAAATTCCCAGAAAAGGAAATAAATATGGCAGAGGTTCAAACTCATTATCAGTGAACTATACATTAAATGAGAACTATTTTTTTATATACCAGATTAGTAAAGATCTCATGAATTCTTGGGAGCAATAAAGTTCATATTACTTTTTTTGGAAATAATTTATCAGTATGTATCAATAGCATCAAAATTGTTCATATTCTTTGAGCCAATAATTCTACTTCTAGAAATCTACCTTAAAGACAAAATCAAATGCAGACAAAGGCTTATGAACAGAGATGTTCAACTGAACATTATTCATAATAGGGAAAAAATAAAAGCAATCTAAATGTCTATAATACAGGGTTAAATACACATTGGCACATCCACAGGTTATAGATGGGTATAGCTATTAAAATTATTTTGAGGGAATTCCTGGGTGGTCTTTTGGTTAGGACTCCACGCATCCACTGCAGGGAACATGGGTTCGATCCCTGGTTGGGGAACTAAGATCCTGCATGCTGCGTGGCTGAAAAAATAATAATGATAAAATAAAATTATTTTGAATAACTTTTTACGTTGATGAGTGCCCATGATAAAGTAAGAAATGGTCAAAAGCAGAAAACAAAATTAAATATAATGTGTTTTCAATTATGTGCATATCATACGAATAGAAAAAAGACTGGAATGAGATACATCAAAATGTCATGAGCCACGATTCCTAGTTTTAGGATTAGAAGTGATTTTTATTTTTTTTTATATATACTTTTCTATGTTTTCCAAGTTTTGTACAATGAATGTGAATTATAGGCAGGAAAAAAATGAAAGTCTTAAAAACAAATTGCAGTATATCTTTTTTTTTTTTTTTTTTGCGGTACGCGGGCCTCTCACTGTTGTGGCCTCTCCCGTTGCGGAGCACAGGCTCCGGACACTCAGGCTCAGCAGCCATGGCTCACAGGCCCAGCCGCTCTGTGGCATGTGGGATCTTCCCGGACGGGGGCACGAACCCGTGTCCCCTGCATTGGCAGGTGGACTCCCAACCACTGCGCCACCAGGGAAGCCTGCAGTATATCCATTTAAAGGAATACTCAGAAATAAAAAGAGATGATTATTGATACATACATCAACATGGATGAATCTTCAAAGCATCATGGTAAAGAAGCCAGACACAAAAAGGCTATGTGGTATATGATTCCATTTATATGATACTCTGGAAAAGGCAAAACTAAGGAATGGAGGGCAGGGCATCAACTGTGGAAAGGTAGGAGGGAACTTTTTGGGGATGATAGAAATGTTCTGTATCTTGATTGTGGCCATAGTTACATGACTGTATACATCTGTCAAAACTCAGTGTACTTAAAAAGAATGAATTTTATTTTATGTAAATTATATCTCAATAAACCTGACTTAAAAATAAAAACTTAATGGATGAGATTTGGTGATGGTTTTGTAGCATAAGTAGGTTTGAGAGTATGATCAAGCAGTTCTAGAAAGTTGTTGTCTTAAAATGAGGTCCATAGACTTCGAGTATTTGGACATGTCTATTATATATAATAATTTATGTGCCCAGCTTGCTAAGTTGTTTGTTATTACTAGCCCTTTAGTGAGTAAAAAAGAAGACACCAGATTCCTTCTTCGGACTTAAAGGTTACTGTTGTTTTTAATACCAAGCAGTTTTTATTCAGCATCATTCTTTAAGCCTTTTTTAATGTGTCTATGTATAATTTTTATGGTTCTTTTTTTAAAAAATGAGGTAAAATTCACACAGCATAGAATTAATTACAGTATACATTTCAGTGACATTTGCTACATTAACAGTGTGTGTAACCAGCACCTCTATTTAGTTCCAAAACACTTCTGTCACCACAAAAGGAAACCCAGTATCCATTAAGCAGTTACTCTGCATTCCCCTCTCCCCTCAGCCCCTGGCAACTACCAGTCTGCTCTCTGTCTCAGTGGATTTGTGTATTCTGGATATTTATATAAATGGAATCATACAATATATAACCTTTTGTGTCTGGCTTCTTTCACTTAGCGTAAGGTTTTTAAGCTTCATAAGAATACATTTTCAGGGACTTCCCTGGTGGCGCAGTGGTTAAGCATCCGCCTGCCAATTCAGGGGACACAGGTTCGTTCCCTTGTCCAGGAAGATCCCACATGCCGCGGAGCAGCTAAGCCTGTGCGCCACAACTACTGAGCCTGCGCTCTAGAGCCCGCGAGCCACAACTACTGAGCCCACGTGCCACAACTACTGAGCCCACAAGCCACAACTACTGAGCCCGCGTGCCACAGCTACTGCAGCCCGCGCGCCTAGAACCCATGCTCCACAATAAGAGAAGCCACCTCACTGAGAAGCCCACGCAGCACAACGAAGAGCAGCCCCCACTCGCTGCAACCACAGAAAGCCCGCGCGCAGCAATGAAGACCCAACACAGCCAAAAATAAATAAATTTTTTAAAAAAAGGAATACATTTTCAGCTTTCAATCAGAAACATATCAAACTATTATATATAGAATGGATAAACAACAAGGTCCTATTGTATAGCACAGGGAACTGTATTCAATATCCTGTGATAAACCATAATGCAAAAGAATATGAAAAAATATATATATACACATACACATATGTATGTATAACTGAATCACTTTGCTGTACAGCAGAAATTAACACAACATTGTAAATCAACTATACTTCAATAGAATAAACAAAGAAACGTATCAGATTTAAAAATTAAGTGAATTTGACTGGAATCTTGGCCTGCCACATTAACAGATTATTCTTGTTTGAAAAGATGCCTATAAGGTATTGATACCTCATATTCATATAGTGGTTGCCTCTTACAGTGGTTCACAAAATTTATCTGATTTGATGATTGCAGCAACCTAGTGAGGTAGACAGGGCAAGTGTTAGAACCCCTACTGTCCAATCCTTTCACATTACTACCACCACTATGACTTATAATAAAGGCACCTAACATCTCTTGAGTGCTAAGTCTGTGCCAGGCCCTGTTCTAGGCATTTTGTTTTTATTTTCTCATTTAATTATCGCAGCAAGGTATGTACTATTACTGTCATCATTTCACAGATGAGAAAATTTTCCCGAGGTGATATGATTAGTGAATGACAGAAATGGGATCCAGACCCAGGCAGTTTTGGCTCCAGTGCCTGTGCCCTTAACCAGCATACACTCAGTTGCTCAAGGTCTGTATAACGACCTCTGGTTATCAGTGGCAGAGCTGGGGCGGCTGGTAGCCAGCTCTTTCTGGACCCGGGTCATGAGCTATGCCACTATTGCCCTGGCTCTTCTTGGGAGCACTTCCTGCTTATACTTCTCTTCATCAAATGGGAGTCATGAACCTTAAACTTTTTCTGGCCGGTCTTATACAAAAGTGTTGCTGAGCCTTTGGCAGTGGACAGTGGTTCTCTAAATTGTCTTTTTATCTTCCAGGTGTTAGCTACTGGCGGGTGCCTCATGAACTGATAGAATGTTGGACTCTGGAAGAGCGGCCTTTACATGGAAGCCTGCGTCACATGGCCCCAATTCGAAAGAGGTTATTTGTTCTTTGTTGATTTTTTAAAAAAATTAATCTATGACCTATATTTTTACTGCCTCTACTGGGGGAGTGAATAATGGTTCTTGACCTCATTGAGCTTATTAATCACCTAGGTGAATATTCTGCCTTACCATCAAAGTATAAATCTTTATTTATTTATTTTTGGCTGCATTGGGTCTTCGTTGCTGAGCGTGGGCTTTCTCTAGTTGCAGTGAGCGGGGGCCACTCTTCGTTGTGGTGCACAGGCTTCTCTGAGGTGGCTTCTCTTGTTGCGGAGCACGGGCTCTGGGCGTGCGGGCTTCAGTAGTTGTGGCACACAGGCTCGGTAGTTGTGGCTCATGGGCTCTAGAGCACAGGCTTAGTTGTTGTGGTGCACGGGCCTAGTTGCTCCACGGCATGTGGGATCTTCCAGGACCAGGGCTCGAACCTGTGTCCCTTGTATTGGCAGGTGGATTCTCAATCACTGCATCACCAGGGAAGCCCCAAAATGTAAATATTGAGGGAATACCCTGGAAGTCAGTGGTTAGGACTCTGCTCTCTCACTGCCGAGGGCCTGGGTTCAATCCCTGGTCGGGGAACTAAAATCCCACAAGCCGTGTGGTGTGGCCAAAATAAAAAAAAAAATTAAATGCAAAGTTACCAGAACTATGTAAAAGGTGGAAGTAATTCTTTAAAACTGAGTTATATGGTATATTCTTTTTGGGAGAGTATGATTTTAAAAATACTACTGGACACAGTGAGAATGCTGTGGTAAGTATTTTTCCCCACTAAAGTGAAATCCCAGATTTTACTGGCAATAGTCAAGAAATTTATTAGACTTAATATTTGAAATTTCCTGTGATTTATTCTGAATCCCTTTCTCCCTCCTGTTACCACAAATAACATTTTTATTTAGTAGTATTATCTTGTGTTCTATGAAATCATTAGCACTGAATTCACCCACATCTGTGTCTTTCACTGTGGTTTAAATACATTTAAAATTATATTTCATTTTCATTGTCTGGGTAGTATTCATGACTTTCAGACATTCTGATTTCTTGATCATCTTTTCTAGAATTTGATTCAGGGCCCGTATGAAATTTCAGACTGCTTTCTTACTTTTGCCCTCTGGATCTTTCACAGAGGTGCAGGGAATTTTATTCAGTTTTTAATAGTAAATCATATGTTAAAACAGATCTTTTTGCTTAAAGGCTCTCATTTTATTATCATTTATTTTGGTGTTTGAACTTATAGTTAGCAAATATTATTTGGGTCCAGAGCAGTAGTTCTCCACTGGGGGCAGTTTTGTTCCCCAGGGGATATATTTGGTAATGTTTGGAGACACTGTCAGGTGGGGGTTGTTGCTGGCATCCAGAGGGTAGAGGCCAGGGTTGCTTCTAAACGTCCTAGAATGCAGAGGGCGGCCCCCCATGGCAAAGAATTGTTGAATCCCAAATGGCAATAGTGCTCAGGTGGAGCAACCTTGGACTAGAGTCCAGTGGAAGATGTGTACAAAATATAAAGCAAGCAGAAATTGTTTTATGGAAACTCTCCTCTGTATTAGTTGTCTTTTTCCTCTGGGATTTTATTAAGTATCATTTTTGATTCATGGACCAGGTAACGATGACTTGGAAGCACTTGTGAGGTCCCAAAGAACCATTTCTCACCTACAAAATTTTAGTTATGTTCAGTAGAGTTTTGAGGTTGAATATATTATATTTCAAATCACTATGCTATTATGATCCCATTTCCAAAAATCAGAGTTCAGTATCTTATATTTGCCTCTGAAAACACAACAGTGCTGAGTCAGAGGGAGAAGACTTGGAGGATTGCCATTACACATGTTCAGAAGGGGATCTTCATGAAGTGAAACTGATGGAAGCAGTGGAAGGAGCAGGCAGGCTTTTGACAGTGGTTGCTTGACAGTTTGACAGTTTTAAGGTCATTTAAAATAATGTTCCATGTGACTTTTTCCCTTCATTTTGTTGGTATAGTGTATCATATTGACTGATTTGTGGATGTTGAACCATCCTTGCGTCCCTGGAGTAAATCATCATGTGTGTTCCTTTTAATGTATTGTTGAATTCAGTTTGCTAGTATTTTTTTGAGGATTTTTTGCATTTATGTTCATCAGGGATATTGGTGTGTAATTTTCTTGTGGCATCCTTGTCTGGTTTTGGTATCAGGGTACTACTGGCCTTAATGAATTTGAGAGTTCCCTCCTCTTTTATTTTTTGGAAGTGTTTGAGAAGGACTCATTAATTCTTTGAAGAATTGGTTTGGTAGAATTCACCAGTGAAGCTGTCTGGTCCTGAACTTTTGTTTGTTAGGAGATTTCAATCTCCCTAGTAGTCATTGGTCTGTTCAGATTTTCTATTTCATCATGATTTAGTCTTGGTAGGTTGTATGTTTTTAGGAATTAATTCATTTCTTCTAGGTTGTCCAATCTGTTGGCATATAACTGTTCATAGTAGCCTCTTACTATCCTTTGTATGTCTATGGTATCAGTTTCAACATCTCCTCTTTCATTTCTGATTTTGAGTTCTCTCTTTTTTTCTTGGTGAATCTAGCTAAAGGTTTGTCAGTTTTGTTTATCTTTTCAGAAAATCAGTTGTTAGTTTTATTGATCTTTCCTATTGTCTTTTTAGTCTCTATTTCATTCATTTCTATAATCTTTGTTATTTCCTTCCTTCTGCTAACCTTTGTTTGACCTTTTTCTAGTTCCTTGAGGTGTAAAGTTAGGTTGTTTATTTGAGATTTATCCTATTTCTTGAGGTAAACATTGCTATGAACTCTCTTAGAACTGCTTTCACTGCATCCCACAAACTTTGGTATGTTACATTTCCATTTTTATTTGTCTCAAGGTATTTTTTGATTTCTCTTTTGATTTCTTCTTTGACCCATTGGTTGTTCAGTAACTTGTTGTTTAATCTCTATGTATTTCAGAATTTTCCAGTTTTCTTTGTGTAATTAATTTCTAGTTTCATACCATTGTGGTCAGAAAAGGAGTTTGATATGATTTCAGTTGTCTTAAACTTACTGAGACTCGTATTGTGGCCTAACACGTGATCTATCATGGAAAATGTTCCATGTGCACCTGAGAAGATTGTGTACTGTTATTTTTGGATGGAATGTTCTGTAAATATCTGTTAAGTCCATCTGGCCTAACATGTCATTTAAGGCCAATGTTTCCTTATTGATTTTCTATCTGTAGGATCTATCCATTGATGTAAGTGGGGTATTGAAGTTTCCCACTATTATCGTATTGCTCTCTGTTTCTTCCTTTAGTTCTGTTAATATTTGCCTTATTTTTTAGGTGCTCCTATTTTGGGTGCATTAATATTTACAAATGTTATATCCTCTTGTTGGATTGACCTTTTTAAGATTATGTAATACCCTTTTTTGTCTCTTATTACAGTCTTTGTTTTAAAGTCTATTTTATCTTATATAAGTATAGCTACTCCAGATTTCTTTTGGTTTGCATGGAATATCTTTTCCCATCTCTTCACTTTCAGTCTGTGTGTGTCCTTACACTTAAGTGAGTCTTTTGTGGGCAGCATATAGTTGGGTCTTATTTTTTGATCTATTCAGCCACTCTGTGAATTTAATCCATTTGCATTTAAAGTAATTATTGATAGGTATGTACTTATTTCCATTCTGTTGATTGTTTTCTGATTGTTTTTGTAGTTCGTCTCTGTTCCTTTCTTCTCATCTCTCTTCCTTTATGGTTTGATGACTTTCTTTAGTGGTATGATTATATTCCTTTCTCTTTATCTTTTGTGTATTTACTATAAGTTTTTGCTTTGTGGTTACCATGAGGCTTACATATAACAACTTATATCTATAACAGTCTGTTTTAAGTTGATAACAACTTAAGTTTGATTCCATTGTAAAGCTCAATATTATACTATCCCCTGCCATGTTTTAGGTTTTTGGTGTCATATTTTACATCTTTTTATATTGTGTATTCCATAACTAATTATTGTAATCATAGTTATTTTTATTACTTTTTTCTTTTAACCTTTATACTAACTTTATAGTGATTAATATACTACCTTTACTATATATTTACCTTTCCAGTGAGATTTATTCTTTCATATGTGTTGTTACTAATTAGTGCCCTTTCTTTTCAGCTTAAAGAAGTTCCTTTAACACTTCTTGTAAGGCCAGTTTAGTGGTGATGAACTCCTTTAGCTTTTGTTTGTCTGGAAAACTCTTCATTATTCCTTCAATTCTGAATGGTAATTTTGCTGGGTAGAGTATTCTTGGTTGGATTTTTTTCTTTTACTACTTTGAATATATCATGCCACTCCTTTCTGGCTTGCAAAATTTCTGCTGAAAATCTCCTGATGGTCTTATGGGGGTTCCTTTTTATATAACAAGTTATTTTTCTCTTGCTGTTTTTAAGATTTTCTCCTTGTCTTTCACTTTTGACATTTTAATTATAATGTGTCTTAGTGTGGGTCTCTTTGAGTTCATCTTGTTTGGAATTCTCTGGACTTCCTGGATCTGGATGTCTCTTTCCTTTCTCAGCTATATAGTTTTCAGCTATTATTTTTTCAAATAAGATTTCTTCTCCTTTCTCTCTCTCTTCTTTTGGGAGCCCTATAATGTGAATGTTAGTCCATTTGATGTTGTCCCGTAAGTCCCTTAAATTATCTTCACTTTTTTTCCATTCTTTTTCTTTATTCCTGCTTTTATTGGGTGAATTCCACTGCCCTGACTGAGTTGACTGATCCTTTCTTCTGCTTCATCTGGTCTGCTGTTGAACCCCTCTAGTGTGTTTATCAGTTCAGTTATTGTATTCTACAGCTCTGTGACTTCTATTTGGTACTTTCTTATATTTTTCATCTCTTTGTTGAAGTTCTCATTGTGTTCATTCATTCTTCTCCCCAGTTTGGTGAGCATTTTTATGACCATTATTGAACTCCTTCTCAGCTAAATTACTTATCTATGTTTAATTAAGGTTTTTTCCTGAGGTTTTATCTTGTTCTTTCATTTGGAACATATTCCTCAGTTTCTTCATTTTACTTGACTCTCTGTGTTGGTTTCTATACAGTAAATGAAACAACCGCCTCACTCAGTTTTGAACGAGTAGCCTTGTGCAGAGGATGAACCTTATTGTTTGGCCCTGCCCCAGCTCTTAGTTGACTCTCAAACCTTTGTGATTGTCCAGGCAGCCTGTTATATTTTTAATAGCTCCCAGTAGTTGAGGATGAACCAAGACCTGTCAGTGTCCCAAAGGGGAGGATCTCATCACCTAGATTGAGGCTGCTTGGAAGCCAGACCCTCAGGCAGCAGCTTTTAGAGCTTTACAAATATATACAGACCTGTGGGACTGCAAGTGTAAGCTCTGCTGGCCAACAGAGCCAGGCATTCTGAAGGTGTCCCCTTGGTGGCAGCTGCAAAAATCGGGGCTCCAGCTGAGTGTGTAAGCTCTTTTCAGAAAGATTCTGAGGAGCTGGAGCAAGGCAGAGAGAGAGAGCACCAAGATGGCATTCACAGCCTATGTTCCTTGAGAGCAGCTCTGTTTGGCAATACACGTGTGCCAAACCTGAGGCCTGCCCCTCAGGCCGAAGCACTAGGACAAGCAAAGAGGCCTTCTTTGCAGAAAGACTGGGGGATGTTCCTCAGTCTGTTGTCTGTGCATTGTCCTGTAGATGTTAGCCCGCCAGGAACCATCTCTTTGATGGCCACAGTCCCATGGGACTCAGGAATGCAAGACCCACCAGCCATGAGAGCCAGGGGATCAAGGGGCATGCTGTGGGTGGCAAATACAAAAACCAGGGCACCAGCTGCATGTAAATTTCCCCTTCAGAAGACACTGGCACTTTGGAGTGTGGCAGAAGGTGGGTGCAAAGATAGCACCCACCCTATGAGGTCCCTGGGAAAGATTATAGTCAGCCCCTAGATGCGTGTTTAATTAGAAGTCTGCCCCTCAGGCTACAGTCATGATGATCAGCTAACAGACCTCCTTCACGGAAAGACTGAGCTTCTGGATCTGTTGCCTCTTGTTGTGTGCTGGGGTGGTAGCTATTTAAGAACTCTTTCTCCATTGGTTACAGTCCTGTGGGACCTACAAGCATAAGCCCTACTGGCCACCAGAGCCATGTAATGTAGAGGTGTCTCTTGGCAGCATTTGCAAAAATTGGGGTACCAGACAAGGCTATGAGCTCCTTTCTGGGTTAACACCAATTGTTACAGTCCCATGGGACCAGGAATGCAAGCTCCACTGGCCTCCAGAGCCAGGCAATCAGGAGTTGTCCCCTGGCTAAGAGCCATAAAAAGTGAGGGTTCCAGATGAGTGTAAAAGCTCTCTTCCGGGAAATACTGGTGCTCTGGAGCACAGCAAAGGGAGAGCATGAAGATGGTACCTGCTAGTCTTTATTCCCAGAGAGTGTTCCAGCAGGCTTCTAGATGTGTGTGTTAAATTAAACGCCTGCCCCTCAGGCCAGCACTTTTCTATCAGCAGGTGAGCTACTTTACTATTTTAAGTCTGGGTGCAATTGGCTGCTTTTGAACTGGGTCCTGGGGTGGGTGAATCTGAGCATGTGGACCCTTGAAGAGCTGTTTATCAGATTGCTATAGTCTTGTGGGCCTCGGGACTTGAACGCTGTTGATTTTCAAAGTTAAATATTTTGGGGGCTCATCTCTCAAGTGCATGTCTTAAAAACTGGGGAGCCCGATGTGGGGTTTGAATCTTTCCCTCCTTAGGGAGAAGATGTAGGTTTTGACTTTCTTCCTGGTTGCGGATTACTGCATTGGGGGATGGGTTTATGGCAAGATTGTGTTCCAGCTTCTCCTACCTGCTTCAATGTTGTTTTCTTCTCAGATGCCCAATATGTAGTTGTCACTCAGCCGGCCTTTAGGTTTTATTTAAGAGGAAATTGTTCCATATATAACTGTAAACTCAGTGTGTCCATTGGAGGTGAGTTCAGTATCTTCCTATGTTGTCATCTTGAACTGGAAACAATCTATCAAATGGTTTTTATATCATATCAAAAATCATATAATCATCTCAATAGACACAGAAAAGGTATTTGACAAAATTCAGCATCCATTTATGATAAAAATTCTCAACAGAGCAGGTATAATGAGGATGTACCTCAACGTAATAAAGCGTTATATGACAAGCCTACAGCAAACATACTCAGTGGTGAGAAGCTCAAAGCATTTCCTCTAAGATCAGGAACAAGATAAGGACCCCCACTCTCACTACTTTTACTAAACATAGTATTGGAAGTCCCAGCCAGAGCAGTTAGGCAAGAAAAGTAAATTAAAAATATCCATATTGGAAAGGAAGAAGTAAAACTGTCACTGTTTGCAGATGACATGATATTATATATAGAAAACCCTAAATACTCCATCAAAAAACTGTTAGAACTAGTAAACAAAATCAATACACAAAAATCTGTTGCATTTCTGTATGCTAATAATGAACTATCAGAAAGAGAAATTAAGAAAATCCAGTTTATGGTTGCATCAAGAAGAATAAAATGCCTAGGAATAAATTTAACCAAGGAGATAATAAAAAACCTGTATGTTGAAAACTGTAAGACGTTAATGAAAGCAATTGAAGAAGACACAAATAAATGGAAAGATAGTCCCTATCCATGAATTGGAAGAATTAATATTATTAAAATGCCTGTATTCCCCAAAGCAATATACAGATTCAGTGCAATCCCTATCAAAATTCCAATGACGTTGTTCACAGAAGTAGGACGAACAATCCTAAAATATGTATGGGACCACAAAAGACCCTAAATAGCCAAAGCAATCTTGAGAAAGAAGAACAAAACTGAAGGCATCATGCTCCCTGATTTCAAACTATATTACAAAGCTATAGTAATTTAAATGGTATGGTATTGGCATAAAAACAGACACACAGATCAGTGGAACAGAAGAGAGAGACCAGAAATAAACCCATATATATAGGCCAACTGATTTACAACAAAGGAGCCAAAAATATACAATGGGGAAAGGTGTCTTCAATAAACGGTGTTGGGAAAATTGGATATCCACATGCAAAAGAATGAAACTGGACCACTATCTTACACCATACTACACAAAAATTAACTCAAAATGGATTAAAGACTTGAATGTAAACCATAAAACTCCTAGAAGAAAAAATAGGTGGTAAGCTCCTTGACATAGGTCTTAGTGATGATCTTTTAATCTGACATGAAAAGCAACAGAAGCAAAAATAAACAAGTGGGACTACATCAAACTAAAAAAGCTTCTGCACAGCAAAGGAATCCATCAACAAAATGAAAAGGCAAACTACTGGATGGTAGAAAATATTTGCAAATCATATATCTGATAAGGGGCTAATATCCAAAATATATAAAGAACTCATACAGCTCAATACCAGAAAAACAAACAATCTGATTCAAAAATAGACAGAAGATCTGAATAAACATTTTTCCAAAGAAGACATATAGATGACCAATGGGTACATGAAAAGATGCTCAACATCATTTATCATCAGGGAAATGCAAATCAAAACCACAATGAGATATCACCTCATGCTTGTTAGAATGTCTGTCATCAAAAAGACAGGAAATAAATGTTGGCAAGGATGTGGAAAAAAAGGAACCATTGTGCACTGTTAGTGGGAATGTAAATTGGTGCAGCCACTATGGAAAATAATGTGAAACTTCTTCAAAAAATTCTAAGTAGGACTAACATATGATCCAGCAATTCTACATCTGGGTGTCTATCCAAAGAAAGCAAAAACACTAACTCATAAAGATATATGTACCCCCATGTTCATTAAAGCATTATTTACAATAGCCAAGATATAAAAACAACCTAAGTGTCCATTGATGGATGATGGTATAAAGAAATTGTGGTATGCGTGTATATATATATATATTTGCAACAAATGGACCTTGAGGATATTATGCTAAGTGAAATAAGTCAGACAGAGAAAGACAAATACCATATGAGCTGTCTTTTATGTGGAATCTTAAAAACAAACAAACAACAAACAAACAAAATCCAAAGCAAAAAAACAGGGAACTGATTGGTAGTTGCCAGAGGTGGGGGGGGGGCAGTGGGAGAAATGGGTGAACTGTTTTTTGTTTGTTTGTTTTAGTTTAAACAAAATGAATAAAAAATAAATTAAAAAGGTAAAACAGTGTTTCCAGTTCAGGCTTTTTATAGTGAATGGCAGCTCAGCTGAGGAATCTTTGAAGGTTTGTCCAATACTTCTTGAATTCAAAAACCGTCTAACTATACCATGAGTTCGACTATTCTAGCAGATCCCAAAATGTGTTCCATAGCGTGATAATTTTACTGGGTGCCAAAGGGTGCATTACGGAATGATTGGGAAATATGGATTCAACAAAGCTAAACAGGTGTCTTTAGTATAGAATCTTTAATTTGTTACTATAGAGTTTAAAGCTTTAGGAGGAGAATAAAATATGCAGTAGCATTTCTCAAGTTTATTTGTGAAACCCTTTTTTCCTCAGTAAATCTCTTGAAACTGCTATTCTGGGAAAAACAACTTGAGATACTCCTGGTTATCCTCTGGATCACATCAGAATTTGTGAGAACTGAGTAATGTGCTGTGTAATTCCAGTGTAACGCTCCAAATTTTAACTTGCTGGTATTAACATTATGTGTGTTTGAAAGAGTGTATTCCAGTTGAAACAATCTTTTGTAAACTTGCTAATTTACTTATTGACCTTGGTGGGAGATGAGAGATGAGGTAGGTTGATACCTCTTGGCTCAAATTCTTGACGAAAACCTTTTTATTCACCCTGAAGGTAGACTTTGGAGACGTTTTCATTAGTTACATAACCTGTAACTGCTGGTTTACAGGACCAGCTGTTTGACAAGAACCTGCTTCTCTATTTACAGGCGACTGATAGCGCCCAATGAAGAGGAAGAAGGAGGCGTGAACTGTAAGACTGGTCCTAAGCCAGTACGATTTTTGGGGCCTTCCACCAGCACCCAAATTAAAGTCAAGAACTCGGCTTCCGTGAGGGTGCCTCCGGCCAGTGTACCGCAGCCCTGGTCCCGGGCATCCGTGAACCCGGCTGCAGGAGGAAGGGCAGCTCAGCGCTCTGCACCGTTGAAAGCCCCGTCCCCGGTGGGCACAGGCCTGCCCAGGCATCCCCAGGCTGCCCACGAGACCGGGGGTGCTGAGAACGGGGCCACGCACCCACCTCCAGCTAAGGTTCTGCTCTCCGACAAAAAGGCCACCCCGCACCGAGTGATAAAACTGAGGAGGACTCCCTTGTGTGCTGACGGGGCCTTCAAACGCCCGCCTGCACCGCGGCCAGGTCGGCGGGGCCCCCAGAGCCGAACCCTGACGCCCCCAGCGCCCTGGGCGCGCGGACTGAGAACGGGCAGGGCCAGACCGATTGATGGAAACGGGGACTCAGGGTGTCCCGTTTGCCTCTCCGAGCTTACAACCCGTTTAATACAAATAAGCGGCACTCTTTCCCGATGCAGTCGGGATGAAAACTTGTTTCTTTCTATTTAGGGTGAATTGTGTGAAGTAGGAATGGAGGAGGGAGACTGTAAGTGGTTGGGCCTATTTTTACTTCTCATTTTCCCAACGTTTAAATTATTTGTCTAGGGATGGTTTTAATTTCAGGTTTTTTAATGTGTGTGGGCTTTTTTTTTTTTAATGTTTAATTGGTATTAAGGCAACAAAACAATAGAGCAAAATCATCCCTAGCAAGTCCACTTTGTTGCTGAAATAATTATAGATTTTAGGCACTTATTTAATGTTACTCATTGCTGCCCAGGGATAGGAGTGAGATTTGGGCTTAGCTTTCAGTCTGGTGAAATAGAGAGGGTGATATTAGTGCTTCCCAGTGCTATGTCCCAGATGGGGGGAGATTTGAGAGAAAATGTAGATCAAGGTGAACTCTGCAGGGCACTCTCAGTCTCAAAAGGTAGCATGAAAAGAAATGAGGGGGAGGGGGAAAAAAAGACAATAATTTGAGTCAATAATTTGACTTCCACTTAATGGAACAATTTTCTTTCCTAGATTGGCTTTTCTTACTCTTTTCCTAGAAGATTTAGTTATACCTTGCAAGAAGATTTCTTGGAATAAGAACTATATAACATGTCATGGAATGAACTGTTAAAATATTTTATTTTTCATTTGAGTAGTGAAGTTTTGAAAGTACTTTGAAGAGAAAGTTTAACTTTTTAACTAAAATTAATATTTTTTTTCAGAAATGACCATTAAAGAGTTATTCTGATTATACAATATGATTTTTTATCATACAATTTCCACATAACTTGAATTTAATATTTTAAAACAGAGTATTTTGATTAATCTTCTATTTTTTCACAACTATTTAGTTGTATGTGTTTACACGTACATGTTATGTTTTATAATTGGATCACATATTTCTATCTTCAGTGAGCGGTATGCCGTCAGTGTGTTAAAAATAAGTTCATAAAGCAGGGTACTTTTTACTCAGTGCTTATCATTGTACTTGTACTGGTTTAAAAGAGTAAAGTAAATATACTCAAAACATTACTTTTTACAAAATAAAAAAAACCTTTCCGTAAAAAGTGACATTTTTCTGTGACTGTACTTATTTTTAAGCCTTGGAGCCGGAGCCCTTTAGTAGTTTGAAAGCTTGTTCGTTTATATAGGTTATCTATTTCAGCTCACAAAATTGCTTTCTTGTCTAGTTAATGTATGAAATCGTTAAACCGATTTTGGATAGCTATCCAAATACCAGCAGCCTTTTTAAAGTAAGCGGTTTATTTGGCTAGAAAAAGTGAATATTTAAAACTAAAGATTCATGAATGATATTCCCCTGGGGAATATATAAAATATTCAGTCACCTTGCAAAATACTATTACATAGAATCCAGGTCTTCTGAAAATTAAAGACCATAGTGAGTTTTGAGAACTTCCGTTTAGGATATTATTGGTATTGTTTGATCTACAACATTTTGAATTGCTGATTCATGTAAGAAAATTTTATACTAATAGACGTGTATTTTACACATAATAAACATTTGTCTGGAAAGGAAACATGTTGAAGGTTAATCATGGTTGATTCAGTCAACAGCCTGCATTTCTTTACATCAAGTAGTTTAAGGGACGTCTATTGAGCACATTTGGCTTTTATAAGAGGAGAGTTTTTGGAATAACTATTGGGCCATGGTTCAGCTGAGGTGGATAGGGACAAACCATCCCTTATGGGTATCAGGAGTCAAAATCAACTTCAGAATGCTCCAGTAACTTGAACATTACTTTATTTGGGTGTGGTTCCCTGGGGATTAGGTTCATTTCGCATGAAGACACGTTTTTCCTAATACCAGACTCTAAGCATAAGAGTTGGTAACTCATCATAACCCATTGGTCTTCCTGGAAAATAAAAAATTTTTTAAAGGAAAGCATGTTTTATAAACAGTGATTCAGGGTCATTACTTTGGAAAAGTAGGTTTGTGCAGTTGTTGGATCAGAGGACGCAACAGAAATTCTGAATGGTAAGTAGAGTATTTAGGTATTGCTCATATTAAAAAAGATAATTGACTATGCCCTTCCAGGCAATCTGTGTTGAAATCTGGTTTGCCCTGATTAAAACTGGTTAATTATAAGGTGGAGAGGCTAAGGCTGGCAGTAGGAATCTACTGAAGGATTTGTTTCATTTGTATTTTTAAATAATAAGTTTTTGTTTCAATATTGCTTTATGTTAGTTTATGAAGTATTTTCATATATTTTATTTCACTGTGTTCAGTTTGCTTTTTAGTTTCAGAACAACATAATGAAGGTAGTCTTTTCCAGTCCTTTAGAGATCGAGAAAATGAGGTTCAGTAACGTAAAGGCTGTACAGTAATGACCGCCCCTCCACACACACATTTTAGCCATGTAATCTAATTTCACAGAATGCCACAGCAGCACTGATCAAAGGAAAAGCCAGAGGGAGGAAGTAGATGTCAAATTGTGGATTTGTTTAATATTTAAAGCTTTTGAACAGGAAGGTATTATGGTGTTAGGATCACATGTCTGACTTCTACTAGAGAGTGACTGCCACCTCTGTACTTGCAATGCCTGGTACACCGTAGGCCTCCGGTAAATTGCTGACAGGGCAACACCCCCTCCCCCAATTATTTTATAAACTGTATCTGGTAGCGGTCTTTGGGGGCACAGAAACTGATTTCCGACCTTGCAAAATTTATCCTGTCAGAACAAAGGAGATGCTGGCGGAAATCCCTTAATTTGGTGATTGTTGCTAATGAATCCCTTAATTTGGTGATTGTTGCTAATGACCACAATTACCGTTAGTCATGACGGTAACAGTTATATAACTTGTCAAGTTGTTTAAAGTAACTCAGAGACATGGCTCATGAGACCCCAGAGAGGTCAGACAGATACTGCCTGACTTCTGAGAAAGGAAAAAAGCAGTCTGGCCCCTCTCCTCCTGCTTTACTGCCCCTGCTAGACTTGCTGATGCAATTTCTTTTTCATTCACAGACTGAATCCTATTGCTTCCTTAGCGAGTGCTAACATTGAAAAAGTTGTTGATTCACTTCCCAATCTATGGTTATTATCAACTATACTTTGATTTCTAAAGAAGGAATTAATGTACAAGCATATTTGGCTTTTCCTGAGAAATTGTTCATAGAAGAATTTTTATTTAAATAGCATTTTGAATGTGCACAAAAACTTGTGGTAGTAAATTGTTCAGTAAAGGGAAAAGCGCTAACAGTTATATGAATGAGGTGCCTTATAAAGGATTGCCTTATTTATACTGCAATCCCTTTGAATAGCTTTAATCTACGTTTGGTAGGATGTTGGTTAGAAACTAAGTAGAAAATATGAACTTAATAAAATGAAGGGAAAGAGCTTTTACTATAGCAAATGAAAAATATTTTTAAATGATTTACATATGTGTATTCCTAAGTTAACCAGGAACTTTTTAATTATGGGAAATACTGTCATTTTCCCATATGCTGAAACTCTCCCTTGGAAACTGTCAACAAGTTGCTGAATTCCTCAGCCAGTGAGGAGTGGATGAGTGATTCTTTGTTGAGGGCTGCAGTTTTCACTCAGATGAAATCAAATGCAGGATTTCAAGCATGTAGTACAGCCAGAAAAGGAAACATCATGAATAACTAACAGAAAAAAAGATTGGTTTTCAGCTGTTTTCAGAATTTCATATCCACGGAATTTGGTTGGTAGAGCAGCCAAAGAACCGTTTTCACTTATAGTCCTGTCAGCCTCATGAGCTACACATGGTTTATATTGTTACAGAAAAGCTAATTTTTCTTTGTTCACATGTGTTGCCTCAGACAGCCCGTATACATTTCATACTTGCTGGCTAGACACTTCCTGATGTAAGCTGTGGCTAAGACAAACATACTTTTACAGTAACTGTCAATCAATATTCTGTCCTACTTGTGTATTTAACAACTTTTCATTTTATAATGTTGCTTCTCATATTTTCCTTTCTTTGACCCTAAAACCTTCATTACCTTAGTAAAATTGTGCTCAGCTACAGGAATGAATCTGAGGGCCTGAAGCTTAGAAGAGAAACTTGTTTTAAACAGCACTTTATGGAAAGAAAGAGATTGGAAAAAGTTGGAAAGGTTTGCTAAAGTTGGAAAAAGACAAATATTGCTTCCTTCTGCCAAGATTTCTTAAAAATTTGGACATTCTGCTTTAATAGCAGCTCTTTCAAGAACTTATGCCCTAATTTCTTGGTTTGGAAGATGTGGAAACCCAGCTTCTATGTAGATGACATGAATAGCCCAAGGACATCAGAAATTGTACATTTAGACTCCAGCTGTGGGCCAGACAGTCTGGATTTGATGACATAGGCTGAACCAACCAGGAACCCAGCATAGCTGGAGGAACAAGGCACAATGTCTCTCCTCATCCACCATTTCTGTTTTCTTTCTCCAAAGCCCCTGGACCCTCCAGATCAGGGCTTTTCAACTGTGATACTATTGGCATTTTGGACTGGATAATTCTTTATTGAGAACGACTGTACTGTGCACTGTAGGTTATTGAGCAGCATCCCTGCCCCAGTTGTGACAATCAAAATGTCTCCAGACTTTTCCAAATGTCTCCTGGGGTTAGGGGGTGGACACAAAATCGATTACCCCCAGTTGAGAACCATTGCATTAGCTGGGTGACTTAACCTGTGCAAAATACTGGTAACTATTTCTCCTAATTGCGGGGTGTGGATGAGTAAGAGAACCTTAGAGCTGTCAATCACAGGCAAGAGTGGAACCCTGGGAATTGAGGGGGAGAATCCTAAAGGATGTCTCAAGCCTGCCAATTAAAGAATTCGATCCTGTTAGCTCTCACTTACATTTCTGGTTTTGGTATAATATTAGAAACATTTTTGTTTGCTGTTCTAACCAAGCAACTATCTAATAAAAACTAAGACGTACCCTTCTAAGCCCTTTATTTGTTAACTTATTTAATACAGCAACCCAATAATGTAGGTATATTATTATTATCCCCATTTTTCAGATGGAGAAACTGAAGCACAGAGGGGTTTGGTAAGCTGCCTTGCATCTAGTATGAAGCAAGGGCAGGATTCACGTGTATGTCGTCTTACTCGAGTCCAGGCCTTTAAGCACTATTTTAGGCCCCTTCTTATAGGAGCTTGACATTCCTCCCAGAGATGAGCTAGCCAGGACTTAGAAAATTTGTGTGCCTCATAGCTATTTATCCAATACTGTTTATTTGTTTTAGATTTAGTTACCAAATACTGTTCTAGTGCTTTCTAAGGGTATGCCAGGTATCAACTCTTTGCCTCTTGATTCCAAGTCTACTCTTCACTGCCCTGCTGTGATCCTGGAGCTGGACCCCCTAAGCACTTCCCTTTAGCCAGCTGGCTTTGTCACTGGAGGGACACTGCAGCAGGAGGGGGCTTTTTCCTGGTTCCATGAGTGTCCCTGTGTTCTTGCTCCTGCAACGAGTGCTTGGCTGGGGTATGGAAACCCTAACGGGTCCAAGTTTCAGCAGCAGCAGCTTCCCATCCCGTGGGTCTCCTGGCTGGTTCCCCAGGTAACTCAACAACACTCATGCAGGAAGCTTCCTGGCAAGTTTTGCTGGCGCCCCAGCAGGATGCCCAGTGGGTTCCGTGGCACCCCTGCAGGTGGCCCCCTGGTGAGTCGGCCAGCTCCTCCAGGGAAAGCTCCTCGATTCTCCAGTGCCCTGGGGGGCAGGCCTTCTCCCTTGCCAGTACTTCAGGGGGCTTCTTGGCCTCTACTGGGGCCACAGGGTCACCCTCCTTCACAAGGTCAGAGTCTCAGCCTTGGGGGCAGGGGTGGGTGGGGCAGGGAGTTCTCCCAAACTTGTTCTTTCCTCTGCCTCAAGCTCTAGTAATAGCCATCCCAGTACCTGCTATTCCTGTTTTCTTTAGTAGCTAATCCCCTTACTAATAATTACTTCGTATATACATGCATTTCTCTGTATATAAAGCTTCCCCATATAAATTTATAAAGTATCTCCACTCACATTACTCTGTGGTTGCTGTCTCCCTACAAAGTACCAGGCATTACTCCAAGTGCTTTGCAAAGATTAATTTATTCAATCCTTGTAACAAACCTTCCAGGTAGGTATGGTTATTTGTCTCAATTACCCATGGAGAAACGGAGGTATTGAGATGTTTAGACACGTGTTTACACAGCCAGCAGGTGGTGAGGCCCAATGTGAATCCAGGCAGTCTGCACCAGGGTCAGAACTTTAGCTGCTGCTCTCTTCCCGCCTTCTCTAGAATTGATGTACTGGATTATTTTGCACGAGCCACTTAGAGTCCAGAATTTTCTAGGGGTATGAGAGAAATACTAGGGGTCATTCTTTCATAGCTGCTCTCTCTTCCTTGTATTTACTGAGTATCTACTGTGTGTCAGGCATTAGCAGAGGGGTAATGACATTATTGGACAGCTTGATGACAATAATTTACAAAAAGTGTGTGTTCTCTCAAAAGGCTAAGAATAGGTAAATCTAACTCAAACTTAAGTTAAAAAAATAGAATAGTTTTCTGTTTTTGACAGGAAGTGCTTTTTTGTTTTTTGAAGCTGAAAAAGAATTTATTATTTTTATTTATATTTTTTTATTGGCAAAACAAATTCTTTTTTTTTATACAGCAGGTTCTTATTAGTTACCTATTTTATACATATTAGTGTATGTATGTCAATCACAATCTCCCAATTCATCACACCACCACCACCCTCCCCCACCATTTTCCCCCCTTGGTGTCCATACGTTTCTTCTCTACCTCTGTGTCTCAATTTCTGCCCTGCAAACCGGTTCATCTGTACCATTTTTCTAGGTTCCCCATATATGCGTTAGTATACGATATTTGTTTTTCTCTTTCTGACTTACTTCACTCTGTTTGACAGTCTCTAGATCCATCCATGTCTCTACAAATGACCCAATTTCATTCCTTTTTATAGCTGAGTAATATTGCATTGTATGTATGTACCACATCTTCTTTATCCATTCATCTGTCAGTGGACACTTAGGTTGCTTCCATGACCTGGCTATTGTAAATAGTGCTGCAATGAACATCGGGGTGCATGTGTCTTTTTGAATTATGGTTTTCCCTGGGTATATGCTCAGTAGTGGGACTGTTGGATCATACGGTAATTCTATTTTTAGTTTTTGAAGGAACCTCCATACTGTTCTCCATAGTGCCTGTATCAATTTACATTCCCACCAACAGTGCAAGAGGGTTCCCTTTTCTGCACGCACTCTTCAGCATTTGTTGTCTGTAGATTTTCTGATGATGCCCATTCTAACTGGTGTGAGGTGATACCTCATTGTAGTTTTGATTTGCATTTCTCTAATAATTAGTGATGTTGAGCAGCTTTTCATGCGCTTCTTGGCCATCTGTATGTCTTCTCTGGAGAAATGTCTATTTAGGTCTTCTGCCATTTTTGGATTGGGTTGTTTGCTTTTTTAATATTGAGTTGCATGAGCTGTTTATATATTTTGGAGATTAATCCTTTGTCTGTTGATTCGTTTGCAAATACATTCTCCCATTCTGACGGTTGTATTTTCATCCTGTTTGTAGTTTCCTTTGCTGTGCAAAAGCTTTTAAGTTTCACTAGGTCCCATTTGTTTATCTTTGTTTTTATTTCCATTACTCTAGGAGGTGGATCAAAAAAGATCTTGCTGTGATTTATGTCAAAGAGTGTTCTTCCTATGTTTTCCTCTAAGCGTTTTATAGTGTCCGGTCTTACATTTAGGTCTCTAATCCATTTTGAGCTTATTTTTGTGTATGGTGTTAGGGAGTGTTCTAATTTCATTCTTTTACATGTAGCTGTCCAGTTTTCCCAGCACCACTTATTGAAGACACTGTCTTTTCTCCATTGTATATCCTTGCCTCCTTTGTCATAGATGAGTTGACCATAGGTGTATGGGTTTAGCTATGGGCTTTCTATCCTGTTCCATTGATCGATATTTCTGTTTTTGTGCCAGTACCATATTGTCTTGATGACTGTAGCTTTGTAGTATAGTCTGAAGTCAGGGAGTCTGATTCCTCCACCTCCGTTTTTTTCCCTCAAGACCGCTTTGGCTATTCGGGCTCTTTTGTGTCTCCATACAAATTTTAAGATTTTTTTGTTCTAGTTCTGTAAAAAATGCCATTGGTAATTTGATAGGGATTGCCCTGAATCTGTAGATTGCTTTGGGTAGTATAGTCATTTCCACAATATTGATTCTTCCAATCCAAGAACATGGTATATGTCTCCATCTTTTGGTATCATCATTAATTTCTTTCACCAGTGTCTTATAGTTTTCTGCATACAGGTCTTTTGTCTCCCTAGGTAGGTTTATTCCTAGGTATTTCATTCTTATTGTTTCAGGGGTAAATGGGAGTGTTTCCTTAATTTCTCTTTCAGATTTTTCATCATTAGTGTATAGGAATGCAAGAGATTTCTGTGCATTAATTTCATATCCTGCAACTTTACCAAATTCATTGATTAGCTCTAGCAGTTTTCTGATGGCATCTGTAGGATTCTCTATGTATAGTATCATGTCATCTGCAAACAGTGACAATTTTACTTCTTCTTTTCCAATTTGTATTCCTTTTATTTCTTTTTCTTCTCTGATTGCCGTGGCTAGGACTTCCAAAACTATGTTGAATAATAGTGGTGAGAGTGGACATCCTTGTCTTCTTCCCGATCTTAGAGGAGATACTTTCAGTTTTTCACCACTGAGAATGATGTTTGCTGTGGGTCTGTCATATATGGCCTTTATTATGTTGAGGTAGGTTCCCTCTATGCCCACTTTCTGGAGAGTTTTATCATAAATGGGTGTTGAATTTTGTCAAAAGCTTTTTCTGTATCTATTGAGATGATCTTATGGTTTTTATTCTTCAGTTTGTTAATATGGTGTATCACATTGATTGATTTGCATATATTGAAGAATCCTTGCATCCCTGGGATCAATCCCACTTGATCATGGTGTATGATCCTTTTAATGTGTTGTTGGATTCTGTTTGCTAGTATTTTGTTGAGGATTTTTGCATCTATATTCATCAGTGTTATTGGTCTTTAATTTTCTTTTTTTGTTGTATCTTTGTCTCGTTTTGGTATCAGGGTGATGGTGGCCTCATAGAATGAGTTTGGGAGTGTTCCTTCCTCTGCAATTTTTTGGAAGAGTTTGAGAAGGATGGGTGTTAGCTCTTCTCTAAATGTTTGATAGAATTCACCTGTGAAGCCATCTGGTCCTGGACTTTTGTTTGTTGGAAGATTTTTAATCACAGTTTCAATTTCATTACTTGTGATTGGTCTGTTCATATTTTCTATTTCTTCCAGGTTCAGTCTTGGAACATTATACCTTTCTAAGAATTTGTCCATTTCTTCCAGGTTGTCCTTTTTATTGGCATAGAGTTGCTTGTAGTAGTCTCTTAGGATGCTCTGTATTTCTGCAGTGTCTGTTGTAACTTCTCCTTTTTCATTTCTAATTTTATTGATTTGAGTCCTCTCCCTCTTTTTCTTGATGAGTCTGGCTAAAGGTTTATCAATTTTGTTTATCTTCTCAAAGAACAATCTTTTATTGATATTTGCTATTGTTTTCTTTGTTTCTATTTCATTTATTTCTCCTCTGATCTTTATGATTTCTTTCCTTCTACTAACTTTGGGTTTTGTTTGTTCTTCTTTCTCTAGTTCCTTTAGGTATAAGGTTAGATTGTTTATTTGAGATTTTTCTTGTTTCTTGAGGTAGGCTTGTATTGCTGTAAACTTCCCTCTTAGAACTGCTTTTGCTGTATCCCATAGGTTTTAGATCGTCGTGTTTTCATTGTCATTTTTCTCTAGGTAGTTTTTGATTTCCTCTTTGATTTTTTCAGTGATCTCTTGGTTATTTTGTAACGTATTGTTTAGCCTCCATGTGTTTGTGTTTTTTACATTTTTTCCCTGTAATTGATTTCTATTCCATAGAGTTGTGGTCAGAAAAGATGCTTGATATGATTTCAGTTTTCTTAAATTTACTGAGGCTTGATTTGTGACCCAAGATTTTATCTATCCTGGAGAATGTCCTGTGAGCACTTGAGAAGAAAGTGTAACCTGCTCTTTTTGGATGGAATGTCCTATAAATATCAATTAAATCTATCTGTCATTTAAAGCTTGTGTTTCCTTATTAATTTTCTGTCTGGACGATCTGTCCATTGGTGTAAGTGAGGTGTTAAAGTCCCCCACTATTATTGTGTTACTGTCAATTTCCTCTTTTAGAGCTGTTAGCAGTTTCCTTATGTATTGAGGTGCTCCTATGTTGGGTGCATATATATTTATAATTGTTATATCTTCTTCTTGGATTGATCCCTTGATCATTATGTAATGTCCTTCCTTGTCTCTTGTAACATTCTTTATTTTAAAGTCTATTTTATCTGTTATGAGTATTGCTACTCCAGCTTTCTTTTGATTTCCATTTGCATCGAATATCTTTCTCCATCCCCTCACTTTCAGTCTGTATTTGTCCCTAGGTCTGAAGTGGGTCTCCTGTAGACAGCATATATATGGGTCTTGTTTTTGTATCCATTCAGTGAGCCTGTGTCTTTTGGTTGGAGCATTTAATCCATTCATGTTTAAGGTAATTATCCATATATATGTTCCTATTACCATTTTCTTAATTGTTTTGGATTTGTTTTTGTAGGCCCTTTTCTTCTCTTGTGTTTCCCACTTAGAGAAGTTCCTTTAGCATTTGTTGTAGAGCTGGTTTGGTGGTGCTGGATTCTCTTAGCTTTTGCTTGTCTGTAAAGCTTTTGATTTCTCCATCGAATCTGAATGAGATCCTTGCTGGGTAGAGTAATCTTGGTTGTAGTTTCTTCCCTTTCATCACTTTAATTATATCATTCCACTCCCTTCTGGTCTGTAGAGTTTCTGCTGAGAAATCAGCTGTTAACCTTATGGGAGTTCCCTTGTATGTTATTTGTCCTTTTCCCTGGCTGCTTTCAATAATTTTTCTTTGTCTTTAATTTTTGCCAACTTGATTACTATGTGTCTCGGCGTGTTTCTCCTGAGTTTATCCTGTATGGGACTCTCTGCACTTCCTGGACTTGGGTGGCTACTTCCTTTCCCATGTTAGGGAAGTTTTCGACTATAGTCTCTTCAAATATTTTCTCGGGTCCTTTCTCTCTCTCTTCTCCTTCCGGGACCCCTATAATGCGAATGTTGTTGTGTTTAATGTTGTCCCAGAGGTCTCTTAGGCTGTCTTCATTTCTTTTCATTCTTTTTTCTTTATTCTGTTCCGCGGCAGTGAATTCTACCATTCTGTCTTCCAGGTCACTTATCCATTCTTCTGCCTCAGTTATTCTGCTATTGATTCCTTCTAGTGTAGTTTTCATTTCAGTTACTGTATTTTTCATCTCTGTTTGTTCTCTAATTCTTCTAGGTCTTTGTTAAACATTTCTTACATCTTCTCGATCTTTGCCTCCATTCTTTTTCCGAGGTCCTGGATCATCTTCATTATCATTATTCTGAATTCTTTTTCTGGAAGGTTACCTATCTCCACTTCATTTAGTTGTTTTTCTGGGATTTTATCCTGTTCCTTCATCTGGTACATAGCCCTCTGCCTTTTCATCTTGTCTATCTTTCTGTGAATGTGGTTTTTGTTCCACAGGCTGCAGGATTGTAGTTCTTGCTTCTGCTGTTTGCCTGGCCCACGGTCCCCAGGGCTGTCGTGGCTTCGGCTGCTGAGGCCCCTCCAGAGCTCCGGGGCAGTTCAGTGACGGCAGAGGGAAGAGACCCCAAGCCAGAAATTCCAGCTCTGCGGAAATGCGGGCTCCTTTCTGGGCGCAGAGGGTGGGACCGCTCCAGGAAATGCTTTTTTACACTTATTTTCTGTAGAGAGTCTTTGGTCCTGGTTGTAGTCATGGTTCTGAAATACTTTTTTTTTTTTTTTGCCAGAATCTACATACTCTCTCAAGCAAATAAATTTGCCATTGAATTTATATATTCTCTAAAAACTGTGTGCAGTAATTTCTCCTGTGAAACTTGAACTTAGTGGTAGCACTGAAAACTCTTCTGAGCTGTAGAGTTCACAAACAAGGGGGCTTCTGAAAATCAATCACCGAAAACAATTTGTGAGAAACTTGTGTGTTTCTCAGATAGCATGACTGGGTACAGATGGGAGTTCCTTTGCCTGAGGGGCTGCTGTAATGAGATTATACTCTGGTTTGGGCTGATCTGCCTCCAAGGCTTGGGGACTTGGTTCTTGGAAACAAAGAACAGACAGAAAACTTCTTTAGGAGTTATAAATGTTTGTTGGCAAAAGGATGAAAAAAAAATCCTTTTAACAGTTTACAATGAATAGTATTAAAATTGTGCCTCAAATTCTTGAGCTAACAAGGGAAATCCTGGGACCTAGCAACTCTTCATATTTTTTCTCACAAAATTAGATCAGTTAAGATGGCTCAGTACTTTCAGGAAAATGCGAGAGCAATGTATTAATCAGTTGAATAATTATTATTTATTATTATTATCTTTGGTTTGTTTAGGAAATTCGGGAGTGACTGTTTCTTTCTCCTTTGCTTCATTTTTTTGGCACCTGGGGACAATCTGGGACCCTAGCTCACCTGTGCCTGAATTTTAGGTATAGGCTCTGAAGCAAGTGTGGTTAAAAAAAAGGTGCCATTACATATTTTATGGATGCTGCCACTAGAATGTCTGCTGAGATATGAAAATGTTCCCATCTCCAGACACAAGAGGGCACTCTAAACGGACAGCGTAGGATACAGCATCAAAAGGGAGGGATGGAGGGAAGGAGGAAGCTTAGTCAAAGGTAGTATTGAATTCGGGCATCTCCCTAGCTGTCTCCGTTGTTCCCCCTTCTCCCCGCCCCTCACCTCACCCCTCCCCCACCTTGCCCTAGGAAAAGAACTGTCCGGGCCTTGGATTCCCTCTTCTCATGGTTAAATCGAGATTGAGGCTTTCAGAGTCAGAATTCCCAAATCCCTTACTTCAGTAAAAATCTTCATGTCGCTTTCCTCTGCTAACTTACATCATTAACCTCATTTGATGTTGCTTCCCTAAGAATGGTAAATTAAAATCTCGTTTTCTGATGCCAGCAGAATTGAACTGAGCTCTAAATTGGATATAGTATGGGCTTATTTCTTCCCCACAAACTCTTGTATGGCCTTTATTGAGGGTGAATATTGCACCAACTTGTGTTTAACCTTCTGAGCCTTGCTGTACTCAGCACCCCTAGAATAGGGTCAACGGCACAGAGCTGGAGTATGTAGAGATTCTCAAACGAAATGTAAATTTGGAATGTAATTGGGAGCCCAACAGGGAGGTTTTGCCTTTAACGGATGGAGTCTTGGTGGTACAAGGTAGGTGAGTTTTGAAGTTATTCAATCTTCACAGGTATCATAATGGTTTAATCTCTACTAGAGAAGTGTTTAAGAGAAAAGAATCTATTCTTCTGGCTACTGTGCATTAAGTAGAGAGATTAGAGTGCCCAGAGCCCGTGGATTTTTTTTTTGAAGAAGTTTAAAATATCTTAAAAGAATGGCAGAATTCAACCCAGATTTCGAGGATCACACCAATGATTCCTCCGGAACAGATGAAGATATGTAATATAGTATTTCAGTGGACTGACAGTGGGACTAAAATATTGAAATTACCATTTCAAAGATGCACACTGGTGAACGCTTACATGCCCAGGGTCTACAAGAAAGGCAAAAATCTAGGAAAAAAACGTAAACAGGTCTGAATATTTCTTAGCGTTCTTTTTTGTTTCTTTTCAGTGACCCGGAGCGTTTGCTACGTGCTTAGGAGTGTGGCTGAGCTTTCTTAACCCCAAGAACAGCATGATGGGTGCGTCAAGGTTGAGGGTGGAGGGTCCACCCTGACAAAGGCAGGTGGGCTCCTGACCTGGCAAACCCGTCATTTTCCTGTTGCAATAATCATTTGACTCATCTTTAAAGCTGTTACATTTGAACTGACATTTTTCTGTGGTGAGCCAAATCTTGGCACACAAAATTTGTGCAAAGTCCTCCTGTCTTATAAAATATAAATCCAGGGCCTCAGATGGAATAAATGGAGATTGCAGTCCTGAACATTTATCTTTCTTATTTGAACGAACAAACCTTCCTTCCTTCCTGGAATGTGACTTAACATTTAAAATTCCTATTAAACCTAGAAAAATGGTACAGATGAACTGGTTTGCAGGGCAGAAACAGAGACACAGAAGTAGAGAACAAATATATGGACACCAAGGGGGGAAAGCGGCGGGGGGCGGGGGTGATGGTGGTGTGATGAATTGGGAGATTGGGATTGACAGATATACACTGATGTGTATAAAACAGATAACTAATAAGAACCTGCTGTATAAAAAAAATAAAATAAATTCAAAAATAAAATAAAATAAAATTCCTATTAAATCTCTGGGTACACCCAGAGACCTCAGAAGTTTCTCTCCAGAGAGAGCAAACATCCTCCCTGCACTTGGCAAAAGAAGAAACGGATGCTTGCGTGGTGTGCAGGCTCAGGTGCTCGGGGCTGCTCTGTGGAAGAGAGCCACTGAACCTGGGCTGCCAGAAAAAATGTTAACTTTGAGTTGAAAATAAGCATTTGAACTTGAAAGAGGCCAACACATCTGTAGGACACATGGAATTTCGATGGAAGCAGTGGCCAAACTGAGCTGCCTTGCCCTCCAAGACAGGGGACTTGGGGCTTCTTAGGATGTGGGCCCCCGGTATCCCCTCTCCCTTCCTCAGGTAACAGGAGCCCTGCTGCACACAGCCCCTGTGCTTCTGGGCAGCCGGCCACTACCCAGCTTGGGGGTGGGCTCTGATTAGTCTATGCTAATTAGCACATGTCATTTGCTGATTGGTTGAGGGACAAGCCTACCAGCAGCCTGGGCCAATGATATGCAAGACCCTCGCTGGGACTTTTGAGAAAGACGCTTGCTCCATGTGGACGCTACCTGGAGAGCTTCTCTTTTCTTCTGGACAGTGTAGGGGTGGACATGACTCTTAGGAGTGAGGCAGCTATTTGCCACCATTCTGAATACAATGTCAGCCCAAGGAGGAAGGGAGAGCTGAGATAACCAGGAGAAAGGGGCTAGAGTCCTGATCCATTTGGACCTAAGGCATACTTTGATACTGGGCTTTGCAGCCACTAAACCAATACCTTTTCTTTATTGTTTCAACGAGGCTAAGGTTTATATTACTTGCAACCAGGGTTTCCAAACTACCATGCTGTGTCTAAGACGATCAGGGTGCACATCCATCTATATGCGTGTAACGTACTGGCAGGGCCATTGTCAGGCATTGTTTTTTCCAAAAGGTTACCTGTCCCAAGAGAAACAGTACTGTTCAAGCTCTGTGCCACAACTTCTAGTCTCTAAAGTTTTCTTGAAAGTACTACCTAGTACACTGGATGATAAAGTGGGCATAAATTAAAAAGAAAAAAAACAAGCCAGGTGTCAAATGCAGCATATTTTAATTTGTTTCAAATAAAGCAATATATGTATATATATATTTTTCAGAAAAACACCAGATGTTAAACTCTAGAAAAGCGCACGTGTCTTCAGCAGATCAAGTTTGATCAATAAGAATTTTTTTTTCAACATTAACTCTCTAAAGACGATCAATGGACTGACATCACTGCTACAACATAGGTCGCTACTGAGCCTCTGATCTTTAGCCACAACTTGATTTTCCTAACAAATGAGTAAATACTGCCTGGCTAAAATGCTGCAAAGTCTTGATGAGAAAAAGCGCCAACATATCAAGCAAAGCCATGAAAGTTATGAAGCAAGCTAGAGCTGATTATTAGAATTAGAAAAAATGATTAAGAGAGGATGACACAGCCGTACAGGGTTTGTATATTCGGATTGACTCTCTTTTGGCAGCGAATTGGGTCAGCACCTCGGGCAGGGAACAGAAACTGAATGAAAACGGCTTTTTTTTTTTTTCTCTCCTAGCTCAGGCCACCAACGTCACAGCTGGGACGGAGAGAACCGCGGCATCTGTGGAAACTTCTATTCTCGTGGGGCAGAGATTGCACTGTGAAACCCTGGAGACGTTTCCCCGGAAAGGCCTGGCCTCTGAGTTGTCTGCAGCGTGCTGCCTTCGTCGGGGCTTTTCCGGATGGGCTGCGGCCTCGGGGGTCTTGGTTCCCAAAGAGGCCTCTTGGTTTTTGGTGCCGCCTTTGTTTTTGGGACGGAAGCCGTTGTGTGGTTGTCTTCTGTGTTCATGGCGGTTGTTGCCCTTCCCCATCGGATCAGCTTCGTTACCACTGCCCTGGGGCTTCGCAGACCCATTTAGCCTGTTGTTGTGATACTGCGGATTAAATCTTCGTCTTTGGCTAGAAGACCCATTCTACCAAAAAAAAAAAAAAGAGGTATTAGATGCCAACAAACCTCAGACGACATCAGTAGACGTCAGGGAAACCAAATCTCTAAGTCACAGGTAAGCTTTTTTACACCCCAGAAGAATGTGACAACATGCAAATGAGGTCAAGCTGATAGAATCCTCGAGCTTAAAAGAGCAGTGGGGATTCCCTGGTGGCACAGTGGTTGAGAGTCCGCCTGCCGATGCAGGCGACACGGGTTCGTGCCCCGGTCCGTGAGGATCCCACATGCCGCGGAGCGTCTGGGCCCGTGAGCCATGGCCGCTGAGCCTGCGCGTCTGGGGCCTGTGCTCTGCAACGGGAGAGGCCACAACAGTGAGAGGCCTGCGTACCGCAAAAAAAAAAAAACCAAAAAAAAAAAACAAAACAGTGGACTGTCTTGTAAATGGAACTCCAAGAAAATAAAATCATTGATGTTGAAAGAGAGGTTACAGAAGTGTAAGAGAGACAATTCCAGAACCAGCCCAAATAAACCCCATAAAGAATGCCTGAAATAAAACAGAATGAAATGTAACACAGAGGCAGGGAAACGATGATTCTCTACCATAAACATTTCTAGGACATTCTCTATAGACTCTGTATATGATTTCTCATGACATTTATGAAGAAAAACATAAAATTCTGTTTGTCATTTTTCGTCTCTGAAGCAGCTTTTCTATTTTATTTCAAAACAAATACCATAGTTCAGAAATCTTATCTTGGGTAAATACAGGGATGAGGTGTCTCTGGATCTTGGTGAGATGTATAGGTGACGTGTATTTTCAAAGAGATAATGAGTTCTTTTTCTAAACATTTTGCAGTTCTCAGCTAATGAATTTTGAAGCATCAGACTGAAAAACTGGCAACGCTCAACAAATCAGCAACCAAGAACATAAATGGACAAGTAAAAAGGAAGCAGTGGGTTAGCCTGTGTGTCTTCATACAAGAGAAAGATTTCTGAACTCCTTGAGGTCAATACCAGCCAACAGGTATGTAGTGCTTAAGTGTGCCAGGCACCAAGCGAGGCACTTGACCTTGTGCCACCTCATTTGTCATTGCCATCACCTTTTAAGAGAGCTTCTATGATGCACTTCATTTTGTCGATGAAGATAAGGAGTTTAAGGGACTTGCCCAAGGTCCACAGAAAGCGGTGGAGCCATTCTCACTGCACAGATTCCCTCCAGACAAGATTCATAAGCAGGTTGTTACATGAACACAGATCTTTTTTTGAAAATCAAACCTCTGTTACTAAAATGTGTAATTTTTTGAGTTACAAATATATCAAGTTCTTAATTTGTGCATTGTGACTGGATGGTATTGGTTTAGGGCAGACGTGCCCCTAGTAACTCAGGGCCCAGGGCAAGAGTACAAAGGCAGAGGCCCACGTACCATGTGTCTGAATATTTTCTCTTCCTACCTCTGGCTCCAACCCACATTGTGAGGAGCCGTGCCTACAGGAATGTGGACACTCCAGCCTGCTCACCTAAGCGTCGTCTCCACCTCCACAAATAATCGCCCTTTGGATCTAGGAGTGTGCAAACTCAAGGTGATGCATCCAGAGAAGTAGTCCAAACAGACCCCGAGAGCAGGCTTGGGGCTATCTGGGAATAGAGTTCCAGGATCTCGAGTATTTGGACCACTTTCCAGAAGGGAGAGTGTAGATTCTGGGTAGTCTCATCTTGGTCTCGCTCCGTAGGGAGGGCCATGGGCCACGGGGGTTTACGCTAAAGCACAGGACCCAGCACAAGGGCCCTTCTGAGGCTCAGATATATGTTTAAGGTTAAACAGGCCATCGCCTGAAATGCTTTGCTGAAAATGATGAAACAGTGTATTGAAAAAGTATCTATGTGGACAGCATTTAATCTGGCCCCCTTTGCTTTTAAGAAAATTGTGACACAGAAATTCAGACTAAATTTTGGACTTAATTTTAGCAGGGGGTTTAATAATAAGCAAAGAGGGCTTCCCTGGTGGCGCAGTGGTTGGGAGTCCTGCTGGTGCAGGGGACGCAGGTTCGTACCCCGGTCCGGGAGGATCCCACATGCCGCGGAGCGGCTGGGCCCGTGAGCCATGGCTGCTGGGTGTGCGCGTCTGGAGCCTGTGCTCCGCAACGGGAGAGGCCACAGCAGTGAGAGGCCCGCGTACCGCAAAAAAAAAACAAAACAATAATAAGCAAAGAAAAAAAGCTATGAAGCTGTATTTAGACAAGTGAAACAGATCTGGTTATGATCTTGAATTTATGACTGTATGAAATACTCCTTGTCCAAGTGCTATTTTAAAGTTCATGAAGACATCTGGGGCCAGAGAAATGCCTGTCACAGTCACTAATGAGAATTCTAAAAGACCAAGACCACAAAATCCAACAGGGCACTTGTTAGAAAACGAGCATTTTGGAATGCGTAAAAAAAAAAGTCTCTTTATTCAAGCTCTCTTTCTGAGAGCTCAGGAAAAATGTCTTTATAGCATTCCCAGCTTCTGAATCATCAAAACCCATTTCTTGGTCATTCTCTAATGATAAGGAGGAAATCACTTCTCAAGGATATAGTGGAGAAGCAGAAGGAGAGAAGACTGTCCTTTTGGATACTTCTATTTTTAAGGGTCATAGTAGATAAGAACTAATAATGTCATTTTGAAATGTATTCTCTTTACTGAAAGCCCAAGAGAAGAAAGTGCAGTTTGAACTAACTTTGGCCTCTTACAGAAAAACTAGACATAAATGGGAGTTAAAGGATCATAAAAAACATGCCAGATTTCTTCTCACTAATGGTGTCAGTGGCCAGGTTCTGAATCTTGTTCCCATGTCTGTGTGAGTCCCTTCCACATGTGGGCCAGTTACGAGGACCTGGGTGGCACTCAAGGCATGAGAAGCACCGTCTCATTTACGTGGACTCTTTGCTGATGCTGTCAAGTGTGTGAAGACCACTTCCTCCACGGGGGGCAGCGCCTATGAAATGGGGACCGGATGGGACCGGGGGAGCTCTGGGAGGCCGGACTGGCAGAAGGAGGCTCTGGAGGCCGGGCTGCTACTGGGGGTGGGCGGAGCCTGGGTGTGACCAGTGGTAGCTGTTTTCTTTGCAAACGAGTGGTTTCTTGCCCAGGCAATGCACTAGGGTCTGCGGGACTCCTGGAAGCAGGGCAAGGTGGCCTCCCTGGAGCAGTTTACCTGCTTATTAGCTGGCACAGCCTGGTGAGAGCTGTCAGCGGTGCTGGGAAGGTTGCTCGCCAGTTTGGGGTTTGCTGCTTTACCCTCGGAGGGCTTGTTGTGATTGGATGATTTTCTGGTGAAGTTACTCTGTTTCCCAGAGGTGGTCGCGTGAGCGTTGAGCAGCGGCAGCAGGGAGCTGCAGGGAGTTCTTGAGGAATAGTTGTTCTTTGGATGTGTAACTGCAACAAGAAAGCACTTGGTGTTAGGGGCTGTGCCTCGGTAACCCATTAGGAGATGGAGAAATTGGCAGGAGCTTCACAAAAACATTAAGTTTTTGTTTTTGTTTTTGGAAAGATATCGTTTGAAAAAGCACCTAGGTGCTTGGAGACCACCAAATGTCTTCTGTGAGAATCACTGAATAGCATAATCATTCAGGTTGGGAAACATCTGTAGGAAATGAGACAGATCTGAGCACCTTTAATATTATGCCTTAGGTCAAGAACCACCAAGGGAAGAGGGATAATGAAACCCCGAAGTGCCCTCTCAGCCCTGTCCACAAAGGTACTCTGCCGCTTGGGTTCCCCATTACCAAACCTGTTCTTGCCGTTCTTGTCATATCCCCAGACCCGTTGGTGTTGCAGAGATGCAGAAAAACCTAGAGGTACGCGGACACTTGGCTGGTCAGAGCCACAAGATTTTGAGAGCTTCAGAATGGGGTGATGCCAGGTGTCAGGAATTTTGTCACCCTGGGGTGGTATATATCCCCTGACCTTACGGCCATGCCTGCCGGCCCAAAAGATGCCCCGAAGCATCTTCTATATTCCATTAGAGTTACATTATCTGGCCTTTTAGCAACTCCGTTTTCTACAGCCCCACTGCAAATCTGCAACAATTCCAATGCTAAAGTCCACACAGGCTAATCAGACAGATCCCCGGCAGGGCTCGGACAGGTCTGTTCAATTTTTATTATCACCCTTCCCACTGGTTTTGAAAGGGGTGATTTTTGATGGGATGTTTCTGCGTGATTATGCTGAATCAGGGCCGGAGGGAATCAACTTAAGGACATAATCATGACTTTCCTCTCATAGTTCACCAGAATTTGACTGCCCGTCTGGACAGCAAGACCTCTGAATCTTAAAAAATTGTCACCAGTTTTTAAAAGCAATTTTCTCTGCTACCTGTGTTGGATCAGACTTAATCCTAGCATTCTTCCTGAGGATTTGGAGTGTGAATAGGGATCACAGGACATTAGAAATGGAAAGGACAGGGATGAATCTCTAGTCCCTTCATTTTACAGGTAAGGTGTGATGGCACGTCGGGTACTGTCCAAACACGACGAGGGGATTTTAGTGGCTCTTTGCTAACTAGATTCACTTTCACAGGGGTCATTACTATTTCCGGTTCAGTAGCTGTGGGCTTTCCATGTGCTCTCAACAAAGCTGAGAAGAAAAGGGCCTTTCAAGGACTCCTGTCTCCAACAAGGGAGGCTGGCTTCCAATGTGGACACCTGGGATCCGGTAAGGGATGGTTCCTCCCACTAGATGCCACTGGAGTGCTCTGGAGGAGAGCAGGTGACGCTACACCGCCCTCCCCTCCTCAGATGGTGGCAGAGTCACTTGGCATCAGGGTCTTGCCCATTATCAGCCTGGAGTGGAAACTAGGATAGACAGTTAAATTTCCAACTGTGAATCAGATAGTCTGGGTTTTTAGAGGTGAGGCAAAATCTGGGGATGGAGAATGGCAAGTGGGGTAGATTCATAAGGGAGGGAGTGTCTAGAGAAAAAATAATTTAAAAGAAATGCAGTCAAAAATTCAGAAAATTGCCAAAGATATGTGAGCAAGGATGCTCACAAAAGTGTTATTTTAATGGTGAAAAACTGGAAGCAGCCTAAATGTCCACAATCAAGGGACTGATTATGCCAATTATATTTAAATAAATTACGGGTTAAATATATTGACATGGAAAAATGTCAGCCATATATTGTGAAATGATAAAAGCAAATTCTCTTACTATATATGTATATTGTATAGTATAGTAAATGATGTAGTATAATTAAGTATACTGTATAATTTACCCAGTAGATATATGTGCATAAAAAGTGTGATGGAGCCACAAAAGTAATGTCATGTTCTATTTTATATAGTTTGTAATTTTTAGATCAAGCTTATATTTTTTATACTCAGAAAAAAATGCAATTTCCACTTTGAAAAAAAAAAGTGAAGCCAAATCTCAATTTTTCAGCTCACTACGAGGCTGTAGATATTCCATGTCCTTCACCAGTTGTTCCTTCTTCCTTGTGGCGTCTTTGAAGCCACTTTGGTACTCATTCCCACCTCCCCTGGTGGGTGGGCTGGAGCAGGGGAAAAAGGATCAGGCAATTTTGTTGCATGTTAACTGCTCTAATTAAGGGAGAGGCTCAGTCAGGCACTGCTGAGCAGCGTGTCACACACACACACACACACACACACACACACACACACACACACACACACACACACACACACACACGACAGCTGGGCCCTTCACGACAGTAGCCCATTGTTCTCAGACTCGTTAGGGAGACTCCCTCTCCCTGTAACAGGTCTCTATAGAACCAGGCAGTTTGAAATCAGAGAAGCAGTTGATCTGGCAGTGCTTAAAGAAAAGTTTGCGAAAGATATAAACTAGTTGACCTGTTCTGTTCTGCTTAATAAATCCTGGGGATTTACTGATGGGGCAGTGGCATTTGAAGACTCGAAATTCGGATCTTGACATTTTTAGCGACTTGTGTCATGACCTTAGATCATTAAATCTCTTTAGACCTCACTTTAGCCCCCTGGGGGACCGCACACCTGACATTTCTGATATCAACTCCAAATAGCACCAGGCTTATGCACACAGAATCATTTAGCAAGTATGCAAAACTCACTTTCTCCACAGAGCATGATTTGGGCCTTTAGCTGTTCAATGTCACAGGAGAACCGGGCAGCTTTCCCAAGCTCTTCATCATATTTACGCTCGCTGACAAAGTGCTGCAGGGAAGAGACAGGAGACCCATGATTGCAGAAATGACTGAGGCATGCTGCTCATCCATTCTCTGCTCTCCCGCCACCGCTGATGATGTGAAAGCAACCCCGGGTGGGGAAGCATGCCAGCTCTGTCACCGGGAGGCTCTGTTAAAGCAGGCTTGGTTTTGGCCTGCCTGGAGCACGGTCACCTTCTTCTGGGAAACACGTGTGGGTCCTGTCTGTACAGGCAAAATGTGTGTCTGGACTCATCTACTTAAACCTTTTAGCACCCCACGCCCTCCTTCTAGCACTTCCTGTCCTATTGTAAGTTACGGGATTGCCTTCTGGCAGTCTTCCTAATCTGGCCAATGGCCTCCTAAGGTATCACTCCTCATGAGAAAGCATGTCATCCTTCCTAGACGTCCGTCTCCATTTTAATAGGGTACCAGGAAGTCCAAAAAGCCTTCAGTATCGATAACTAGAAACCATTATCTTGAATGGTAGAATTTCAAGCGCTGTTAAAGGAAGTGGGAAAGAGATTACTTTTCAGTTCATTTAAAATTAAGATCTATGTGTAGATGACAGAGTGAGCAATACAGAAATAACTATGAGTCAGTCCCTCTGTGATCTACCAGGGAGTTTACCACATGGCAAGAGAGACAGATACCACAAGATACAATATAACGTAGAATGTAGCAGGTGCTTTAGGAATATGAAAGAGGAAGAAATTATTTCCTACTGAGGGGAATGGGTAAAGAGTTATGTAAGAGGAAGCATTTGAGCTGGAACATTAAAAAAAATATTGAACACTTACCAGACATGGGCCAAGTTCTTAACAGATAATCTCATTTTCAGCTGATCGCATTATTATGAAGCCAGTACTAACATTAACTGTAATTTACAAAGAGGGAATCGAGGTTCTAAGAATCTAAGAGAATATGTAATTTATCCAAGGTTGCAAGAGCAGGACCGTTGCACTCCAAAGCCTGTGCTATCAACCATTTTATGATGAGTGGGGTTTTGATGGGTAGAAGTGAAACTTGGAAGATGAGTGGATTTCAGTTGACCAGGAAGCTGGCAACTTCATGTTTATCAAAACAAGTGTGTGTTTGTTTGTTTGGCTTTCCAGCATGTTTTTCTGGGTATCAAGATGGGTTCTGCCAACCAGCCCCATTCCCCATTCTAATCTCCTCTGGGACCAGGGAACATCTGTGACATTAGAAGTGCATCTGTGTCCACAAGACGAAGGGTTTTGTTCTACTGAAACTAATTAGCAGTGGCCATAATAAATACATACTGGAGTCCAGTGGTGGATTTTATTTTGAAGGGAAGAGGAGACTATAGTGGGGGAGACCAGACCTGCTCTAATAACTCTGGTCTCAGGGTGAATGACCAGGCTGGAGGGAGACAGTGGATGCACAAAGACTAGCCAGGAGGCCACTGCAATTGACTGGGTTGGAGGAAACAAAGACCAGGAGAGCAGGTGAGAAGGGAAAGACCTACAGAACTTCTCAGAACCTTCAGGGGAAATCCTCATCCCCATGGGGCTCTATTTTATGCCTAACCAGGATGGAGGGGACCAAACTCACTTGCCACTTTCTACCATACCCAACCAGTGGTTATGCTGGGATGAGCAGACAATCCTACTTATAAAGCTAGCAACAAATATGACTTCAAAGTACGCTAGTTCCCTAGAAGTCGGTCAGAAGCTGGAGTGCGTGTGCATGTGTGTATGTTTACTGTATTGGGGAAAATGAGGATAAGGGAAAATTTATAAACCGTAACTTCCTATTTTGTTGTAGATACTTGTTTTTGCCTTTCTGCTAACAATTTCTCCTTCTGGTAACTGTACCCCAATGTGGTTTCCAAGATTCACAGCGTTGGTGGGTCTTTCAATCAAGACCTCTCTTGGCCAAATGGTGGATGTGACCCAAGTGGAGGCCAATCAGAATCTCTCTGTTTGGGATTTGAATCCAGTGGGGTGGCCCAAGGGGTGATGACATCTGGAGGTCACTCACTCTGATGGTGTCCTGAAGAGTGTCTGGTAATTACTGCTGCCGACATTTCTGCCCAGTTATAACCTGGAGTCTTCAGAGCACACTCTGGTTTGGTGAGCTACCCTCATGTCCTTTCCAATTCTACTTGTTCTTGGGGTTAGCCAGGGTCAGCTTCTGTTGCGTGCGACTAAAGAAATCCACTAAATACATATTTGTGGGTGGTATTCTTAATAAAAGGGCAAGTAAGCTAGAAAAGGATATAGGAAAGAAGTCTCCACATATTGTACATTCTTTAGAATCCTTACTGTTATACTAAGTTCATACTTAGTGTGTGTTCACATGTGTGTGTGTTTATATACATATGCATAAATTACATATGGTGAAAATAATGTTCCCCTTCCCAGCTGAATACGTTTTATTTGGGTCAGTTCCACTGGCTGAAAGAATAGCTTGTACCTCTCCTCTGTAATGATAGAGCCCTTCAACACATAGTCTACTTAAATATAGTGACTAGGTGTTTCTTTAACCCTTCTGTATTCTCGATTTCAACCCTGTGAAAGACAGCTGGGTGTCTGATGTTAGATCCTCAGAGAACAGCACTCTATGGATGCAGAACAGACATAATGGGGATCAGAGCTCTGGCTCAGGGTTCAGGCTGTGATATTTTAGAACTGACCTTAATTTCTGCCCTGAGTTCGGCCAGCTGCATCTCTGCCATCTGACTGGCTAGATCAGTAAGTCTCTTTAGTTCTTCTGCTTTCTTTTGACGAGCAGTCAGGATTTCCACTGCCAGATAAGAAGGAATAATACATTAAGGCCAAAGATGTAAACATATTAAACGACCTAATTTCTTGGATCAGTTCTCTCTCCACAGACTGATCGCTTTGTTGGGCCATGGCTGTTTTCTGAGTTGGTCACTAAGCTGGGCTGGCCCTTGATGCTCATCACCAACCACTCATTTCCTTATGTCTTTATCCACCAAGCCCCAAACCAAACACGGTCCTTTCTGATTCACTGTACACCCACAATCTTCTTCATTTTCCCCACTGGCATCTGATCTCACTTACTTAGTTTGGACTTTTAGATTTGTGCATTACTCAGAACAACTATCTCCAAGAAGAAGAAGAAAAAAAAAACCATTAAAATCCTATCTGAATGCTAATGCAAAGACAGTGAGTCCACTAAGCAAAAACCATTATTCTGTATGTGCTGTACTATCAAATTCTAACAACATCAGACCCTCTGAACTTTAACACATATTCATTTAGGGTAGCTGTGTTATTGAAAGATGACATAAAAGTTTTCCTTTATTAGCTTTTTGTGAGCTAAAAAATGCCTCTGCTTTTGCTACTCTGCAGATATGTTTCCACTTTGCAACCAGAGAGAAGTTGCAGACCAGAGCTTTTGTTATAAGTGTCCACAATGGAAAAATTTCAAGGGTGAGTCAAAGCTTGCTTAAGCTGAATTCATGTGCACTCTAGCATCTGCGCATGCAGTGGAGTCACAAGGGAATTCTCGGCATCACATCTCACACACCTGTCAAGATGAACTACTCAAGGTTCAAGTAGATGTAGGAGCCCACAGGTTAATTGTCTGTGTGTGTGTGTGTGTGTTTCCCAAAAGACCATGGAGCTCAAAGGCAATGAATACAAATACATTGGGTGAGATTTAAACAAGAAGTTTGATTTTATAATAGATAAGATTTGTAGTTCTTTCATTCCAGTCACATACGAATTGCCCTCATTTCTTTTGGACAAAGATTTTGAGTTATAACAAAAGAAAAGTCCACCTAACTAATACGATATGCACATGGAATTCACATTCCATTCTTGGCTGAACAAGGGTCAACTGCTTTATTAGACCAGATTCACAGCACAATGCCCAAACAAGGTGCTTTCTGATTTTAAGAGTTCTTAATTTATAAATGTCAAAAATAGTTGCTTCAGAAGCCCCAAAAGAAGTTCAGAGTCAATCAAGAGTTAAGATTTCCTGCAAACCATAAGCCATTCCTCAGACAGGATGAGAAATATCTTTTTATGCTGACACCAATGTTGAGATGTCAATAAAATAACTAATCTATGACTCATAAAGCCTAACCATCTTCCAACCTACTCTAATCATGCTTTAATTATTTACCGGGACGCCCCCTGCCTCCCATTTACAATTCCAGGTAGCTAGGCAGATTGAATTGTGCCTGGTAGCATTTCAGAGTACAGAGAAGCTAGTGAAAAACTTGTCCTGATGATGGGAGCGAAAGGAATTTTCATCTGAACATAGAAAATGTATTACTGAGTGATGTCCCAGGTTACCCAGTCAGACCAGAGGTCACAGAAAGGTAGCCAGCTATCACTTTCAGTGACAGGGTACATATATTGTGTTTGGTCCACACATTACTTTTACAAATAAATCACCCACACTTGAAAGTTAAGTGATTCCATTCAAAAGCTGGATTTCTGGTTGCTCTTAAAATATTGTTACTTCTGGTTACAGCAGGCATCTCTAGTCCTGGCAAAAACTGCACATTTAGTTCTTTGTGTCTGGGATACCTAGGGCCTGGTACACACTGAGTGCCCAATATGTTTGCTGAATGAACGATTCCAACGAATGGATCAATGCATTACTTAAAAGGAATATGCAAAGAAAGGCAGAAGTTCCTTTTCTACAGGGGCCACTTGAGAATATCTAGGACTCATACCTTTGACTGATTATTTATTTATTTATTATTTATTTCCCATTATAATTCAACATATGGATGGGACTAAAGCCTGGAGAATGAGAAAATGATTCTTGAGTAGGAAGATGAAATGAGGTACTTTCCTCTTGCAAAGTAAGATAAATGAGAATGCTGAGGGCTCAGCTTTGATGAGCAGCTAGTAAAGGGGTCAACAGACCCTGAGTGACTACATGGATAAACAGATCTGACTTTTCTTAACAGATCATTTGTGGGACTGGTGACAATTAGGGGTAATTGTTCTTCTTGATTAAGTAGAATTTGAGCATTCATACCAAACAAAAGATTTTGTAGAAATAGATATAAATGGGCCCTAAAATAGAAATGCAGGTGCAAGATCACCAATAAATTCTGAGTTTACACTCATGCAAATGTGCATGGGAATGAATACTTTGCATCAGCAAGTGTTGGGATGAGTTTTACATATAGTCTCATTAACATTTCAAAGACTTTCATTATGAAAAAGTCCTAAAACTTGAGATCAAAAGCCAATATTCTCTGGGGGGAAGCCAACATTTTCACCTCAAAAACATCAATCACAGAAACAGAAAGCAAAACCGAAACAGATCAGTTCCTAAAATTCATTGATCCTATAATTTCAAATAGAATAGTAAGTATGTTTTGAAAGCACCATCCTTTTGGAAATTTGTAGAGGGAGACAGTCCCATATGGCTTTAGATTTTCACTGCATTCAACACTCGATTAGTATTATTTATGTAGTATCTGGTATGCTGAAATCCATTCGCTCAGTAGGATTTATAATTTCCTTCAAGTTTCTGGAACACATTAGAAGCTTGCTCTCATTACTTGAACCGGAAAATTTTAGGGCTTCTCGAATAATATGTCTTAGCAGAGGGTATACTTGAAATCCTGGGGGATGGGGGCCAAGTAGCTCTTCAAGCACAAAGGTTCTTTGAAATCCTTTTAATTCCTTAAAAATTCTTGTGAATTTTGCATTTTACTTCATAATAGATCTATGTTCCTGTTAATATAATGTTTTCTTCCCATCTCTAGTAAATTTGACACTCTGAGAACACACCTGTCTAGGCCTCCAATTCCCTGGGCAGGCAAAGTTTGAGATCATAGCACGACAGCATCCTTACTTTCTTCATCTGTAAAATGTAATAATCATATACCCCTCACAGGGTTATTGTGGAACAGAATGAAATAACCTATGTGAATTGTTTAGAAAAGTACCCTAAAAAACCCTAACTACAAATACTATTATTCTTTTTAATTTAAAAAAAAATTTATATATTTTATTTATTTTATTTTTGGCTGCACTGGGTCTTCGTTGCTGCACGTGGGCCTTCTCTAGTTGCGATGAGCGGAGGCTACTCTTCCTTGCAGTGCGCAGGCTTCTCATCGTGGTGGCTTCTCTCGTTGAGGAGCACGGGCTCTAGGTGCGTGGGCTTCAGTAGTTGTGGCACGTGGGCTCAGTAGTTGTGGTGCATGGGCTCTAGAGCGCCGGCTCAGTAGTTGTGGCACACAGGCTCAGTAGTTGTGGCTCCCAGGCTCTAGAGCGCAGGCTCAGTAGTTATGGCACACAGACTTAGTTGCTCCGCGGCATGTGGGATCTTCCCAGACCAGGGCTCAAACCCATGTCCCCCTGCATTGGCAGGGGGATTCTTAACCACTGCACCACCAGGGCAGCCCACAAATACTATTATTAAAGTGAGATATATTTATCTAGAATATACCTCCCTCTTGTTGCAATTATGTTCACGTTCACTAATATTGGATCCCACAGCCTGTAGATACTGAATTAATTACAATAATTCTTTTAAGAAATACAATGAAGTACCCACAGTCTTCTCAGCTCTGTGTTAGGTGCCATGAGGGATATAGGAGCTTATGTTATAATTGGGGAAATATGGTTTATATCATGTGCAGGAAATGGAAAACGTGGAAAATACTCTTGAGACCATAGATAAGGAAGCTCAAAATGGTGGTTGCAAAGACAGTTCAGCACTTTGTGGGGAGAAATTCAATGGTTCTTTCTATCGATGGAGAAGACTTATGGTTGACATAGGTGTGTCACCTGAGAGAGGCTGCATAACCCCCCTGACCTCTGTTTTCTGAGGGGTTGGACTAACCTCTACTAAGATGAGCTTTTCTCTTTTTATACACACCGTGTCAGGCACTGTGCTAGTAACTATTTGATATAGACACTCTTCTTATGCCCTATTTTCTGATTAGGAGCCTGACTTTAGAAATTCACAAAACAGTTCAGTGTCACACAGCCAGTAAATAGGTGGAACCTGGATTTGATTTCATTTCTGTTCACCTCCAAGGTAAGCAAATTGGTTTCCCCAGGGCGCTGGGCAGTTCTAAACCGGGACCGATTCCTGAAGTTAGGGGAACCCTGTCAATCAAGCTAGCCATTTCAGCTAGCCTGAAAGCTCCATGAGTGCAGGTCCCAGATTTATGTTTGCTCGTTTGTCCCTCTCTCTGCCAGTGCTTAGCACACAAGGAAGCACACAGTCAATGTTTACTGATTGAACGAGTTTTAAAAATGGGGATGCTCTCCAGAGATGCCCAAATTCCACAGGTCTTGGGACTGAATACTACTGTCCCAAGAAGGAAGAATGAGCACTTGAAATCTGAGGCCCTCTGTTAAACTCTGAGAAAGTGATGTGCTAGTAACTTTCTATTTGGTGCTAGAGAAGCATCTGTGTTTGCGTTGGTTGTTACATTTTTATCATTAGGATATGAAACTGAAAAGGGAAAATAAGCTGCACCTGAGAAACAGGGAAGATCCCAAGTCATGGGGTAATCTACTGCTACTGAAGAAATCAACAAATGTCAATAAAATAAAATAATTTCACAGTCAAAGGAATTGTGTAACTATCTATATATTCCACAGCTTAACCCTGGATCACATTTAGTTTTATTTAATAAAACCTGCTGTATTTTAGATTCTAAAATGTTGTTTAAAATTATTTGGAAAAATTGTCTAACAAAAATAATGATAGCTATTTTCCATAAAATAACTATTGAATTTATGGCCAAGGGCCAGGCAAGAAAAATATTAAAAGAATGAAGAATCTGGTCTGATCCTTCACTGATAAAAAGGAAAGCACTGAAGTCAAAAGTAAAGGAATTTAGCTGAAACCTGGCTGGGGGTGCAGACTGCCATTTACCCAATTTATGAGATAATATTTGGGTAAGGATGAAGAATTTAAAATGCCTAGGAGATACGGATTGTAAAACTAAATCCCAGCCGAAAAATATGGTCTTAGGGGAAAAAAAGAAAAAAAAAATGGTCTTAGGGCTCCCATTAACATAGCAAATGAATTTAAAAATAAAAGAGGGATCAGCATGTACACTTGTGTTGAATCTGACTGAGCAATCTTGTCTCAGTTGAAATTTCCAACCCATGAACCTCAGCCTATTTGAGATGGCAAATCCACCCTAATGGCTGTTGGGTTAACTTTACAGCATTGGAAAGGTTTAGAAATAGGTATAAAAATAGTAAGATGAATCAAACCCAGAGTACTACTATTTTGTGTTAAATTCAGAAAAAGTTTTGCAATGATCAAGATTGTCTGCGTGTGTTCATTATTTAAATATAGAATATTCTGTATATTACGCAATCTCACTTGTGATTTCAAACACGTAACTGATTTTCTTCTGAGGTGTTAAGTTGGCAGGTGTTAGCGAATTTGGCTGAGTTTGTAAACAGAATTGGAGTGTTTTAAGAGAACTTCATTTAGTACATCTCTAAGTTTGAATTATTAATCTTATAAGAGTTGCTTAAGAACTTGGAATACTTTGCTGGTTAGGTTTGTGAGTTCGCCTTGTCAGGTATCCGAAGTGTTTGAAAAAAATAAGATATATTAAATTTACAAACGTAATTCAAAATGTTAAGGGGAATTGAAGTAACTTTCAAATAGGACACATTTTTTAGGGGAACTTAATTTGGTAAACTTGAGTTAGTTGAAAGAACAAGTGAAAAGGATTGTATGAGTAGTATAGCAAGGTTTGTAGGGTGCGAAGGCATGAAAAATTGTTTTAAAATTTAATACTACATTCAACGTCATTTTAAACCCAATTAACTATAAGTAGTCCTCTGTAGGCACAAAAGTCTCCCTGGACTTTAAATAAACTCAGCTGGCACCTATTCTTTGCAGCATGCCTATTCCGCCCTCCGCTCAGTGGGTGCTACTACTCCATCCTTTTGGACCCCACTCAGAATCTGTATCATTGGCAATCTGACCTATGGCTTACTTCTGATTGGGAGGCTCCTGATCAAACAACCATGTGTCTACTTACTGGCTTCTTCTTTAACTTTATCCATTTCTGCCATTAATGAAACTTCTTTGTCAATGATGCTGGGGGAAAAAAAACAAAAACAAAAGCAAAGAATGCTTAATCAAAGATAAACTTTTAATAAGCACTGGAAGTAAAAGAAAAATTATTTTCATTAAACAAAATACAAGATTACCATAAATATTTCTATGTTACATTGCCAGCAGCAGACTCTGCCTTTCCAAAAATGAGGCAACATGGAAGGGATGCTCCCAGTGTTACATAGTGACATCTGCTGATTAAATCATTGTCAGCAAATCTAAAAAAAAAAAGCCTTTTCAGACTTTCAGAATTGCACTGCTTTGAATTTCAATTTGGGAGTATTTTTGCCCTATGAATTTTTGAAGTTCCAAAACAATATAATAAGTATTTAAAAGGTGGCACTCAGGTTATCAAGGCCTGTAATTCTCAAATGTCTCTGTGCTTCACTCTCCCAGATTTGGGCTGGGAGGGATAGAGGTGGGCCCAATGCTGATGCAGAGGGTCCTAGGACCCACTTTGAGAAATATGGTTCTGGGTCAATCCATCCACATGCTCTATAATGAATTGATGCCTTCTCATTCCCCCAGATAAGCCTTTCAAGGTTAAATTAACTTTTTTCCATTATATTTAATATATTTTTGGTTAGTCCTTTGAAAAGGTATTACCTGCAAAAGTAATAATTTTCTGTCCAAAAGTTCATTTCTCTCCCATCCTGACTCTTTGCTCCCCTTCCAGTATCAACACATCATCACAAGTCCCTTATGTATCCTTTCATAGATTTTTATGTGTAAATAAGCACAGATGCCAGATTTTAAAAATTTTCACTTCAACCATAATATTTCAATATAGGTATCTCAAAGATAAGGACTTTTGGGGAATATAACCATAGTATTACTATAATACCTAAAAACATGAACAATAATTTAATGTTATCAGATATCTACTCAATATTCAAAATTTCCTAATTGCCCTATACATTTTTTTTAAACAGTTTGTTTGAACCAGGATCTAAATAAGGTCTGTTCGTGACAATTTGTTGACTGTCTCTTAAATCTGTTTTAATCTATACATTCCCTCCCATCTCTCTTTCTTCCTTTTCCTCCCTTTGTTAAAGAAACCAGGTCCTGTAGAGTTGTCCAAGGTCTGAATTTTGCTGACTCCACGGCCATGGTATTATGTAACCCATTCCTTTATATTTTCTATAAATTCGTTATGAGATACAGAAATTTGATTCAATTCAGATTTGTTTTTTATTTCAGGAGAAATTATGTTATGTACTTCCATCAGCAGACACATGACAGGACACACTTATAAATACTCCTCCTGAAAAAAAATTAAACCTGAAGTACTCAACTTTATACATCTCAAAATAAATGTACAGGAAATACAAAGAACATCTCTATTTTTTATGAAATTAGCAGCTATTGGTGATCACTGCCTAGATCAAGAGGGTTTGAGAAATGAGGATATTCAAATTCTCTCACTCCTTGGTTCATTTACTGAAAACTTCCATAAAGAGAAATTTTCCTTGATCAACTATTTGGTTATCATGAAGTACAGTTTGCATAGGCAGGGTAAATGCTTGGTTCTCTCTTTTTATTTATCAGTTTTCAAAACGATAGTTGGTTCCTCCAAAAGTAACCAATGAGTTTTTTTTTTGCTTGTTTGTATAGTTTGTGAACTCATATTTAATGCAATTATTATCCTTAAAACATCCTTATTTATTACTACTCAGATTGTTCCAACAGATGTACATTTTTTTCTCCATCAGATGTATTCTTAAAATTTAAAGTGTGTTGAAAATCTATTTCCCCTTAAGAGGAAATATTTTGTAGTATTTGTCAAGGTACGAAGTGGCTCCTGGGATGTATCTCTAGGAGTTTGGGTCTCCTCATCCAAATGATGTAACCTAAACACGTGGACAGTAAGGACCGTGTGTTGAAGAGCTTGGCTCTTTCCAACCAGGAAATCCTAATGGAAAGAACTGACGTGAACAAGGAATGGCAAATTCTCCAGAACTGGGCTCGAAGCCTAATGCATCAAGCATAGACATCAGCTCTCCCCATGACGCATGTGGTTTTAGGTCACTGGCTATAACCACTTTGGTGTAACTAGCGTATCAAGAGAATTGTACCTTATTTATTGACATTAGACACATACGATGTCAGTGTGTTTTAAACACAGGAAATACACGATACAGAAAGGTGTACGGCGAGAAGGAAGTCTTTATCCAAACTCTGTCCCAGTTTACTCAGTCCCCCTCCCTGGAGGTCTCCACTGTCACCAGCTTCTTGTGTTTCTTTCCAGAGATCATCTATTCATAAACCAGCATATATTCGTTAATTGTACGAAATGCTGAGCTAAGTCAATAGGCTTGTGCTCCTGTGATTATGAGGTATACTTAGCTTTCCTGTCAAGTTCACAAATGTAGCCACAAGCGATTGGAGAGGGCAGTTCTATGTTAGTTTAGAAAAACAAGGCTAATGGATAAGCTGGTAGGGAGATAAGGTGAGAACCTAGAGATTTGGAGTCAGGAGCCCAAATTATAACAACACGGCTAAGCTATTCTACCTGAGAAAATGTTTTGAATGTTTATTCCCTATAGAAAACGAGGTGAAAAGAGAGAGAGTCAGCGAGAACGCTGGGAGCTGTGTAGGGTGAAGAGGCTGGGAGAAATCACCAGTAGTGGGGTGAGCAAAGGAGCTTGAAGAAGCGGGAGGACCACATACGCTACTGTGAGGTATCCACTGTAAGGCGTGTGATGTGAGCCTTGCTTGGGATGTCCAGACCTTCACCACGCTTGGTGTGAATGGTCTGAATGTGTGTGGTTGCGTGCGCGCGCGCACACACACACACACACACACACACACACACACACACACACACACAGGAAGTGGCTGGGTTTCACGTCTGGGTCAGTGCAGGGCTGAGAAATGGGAAGAGCAACAGCCTGGAGGCAGAGTGAGCATTGAGAATGTTGGGCCTCACCCGCATCCCTGAACTGGCACAAATCTTAGAGAGGTCTTTTGACTTCCGGCGGACATGAAACGCGGGTCCAAGGGGCTGGGACTCTGCTGACTTATGGGCTACAGGTCAGGTGAGACTTGCTCCATTCTCTTAATCAACGGAGTGAAGCTGGCTTGCACACGTGTGGGGTGACGGTACAGAATATGTCACAAAGAGCACTGGAAGACTCCAGTCTCTGGAGAGACTGACAAAACATTCATCCACTGGACAAATATTTGCTGAGTGCCTGCCACGTGCCAGGCGAGGGTGGAGCTGGGAATACAGCTGTGGATTTAAAAAAAAAAAAAAAAAAAGATTCCTGCCATCCTTGTGGAGCCTCCATTCTTTTGGGTGAGCTGAGAGGAAGAGGGTGAAAGGACCTGCCGAACTTGCTGGGGAAATAGCGTAAAACAGGTGGAGAGGGAAGAAAATGATGATGGCAGGAGGAAGAAATTAGGATTTCCCCACCCTCCATCAACCAGAAGGCTGTAATTAGTCTCCAGGATTTGAGAGCATGCAAGGTGCACAATCAAAGCAAATACATGCACGTGATACAAGATGGGGTACCTTTAGACTTGAGGGGGCAGGAGGGGGCAGACCGCAGTGAGAGTGCCAAGACAGCCTCATGTAGTCCCCACGCCCTCAGTCCCCAAACAAGGCCACGGACCCTGCAGCCTCTGTGTGTATTGGATGAGAAGGATGGTGTAGGAAGGGGCCTTTGCTCATTTCTTTACCAGCTATAAGATTATAGTGCATTTCTGTTGATTAAACTTGTTAATATAATTATGTGCCCAGAGAGTTTACAAGATGGACATTTGGGGTGCAATCCGTATCCCCAGGTCTAACACATTAAACGTTGTGGATATTCACACAATGGTTAGTTTAGGCCTCCTGGGCTAGCAACAGGAGGGATGTAGGCTCTACACAATCAGTTGTTAATCTGCTTAATGCCCACTGGAGGATGTGAGAAGCCTCTGAAGTTGGCATCAAACCATGCTTCCATTCCTCTGGGTATTTCGGCAAAAGACTGTCCTCAAGCATCTTAGTAATTCAAGCACTGCTATGTATGATTGCTTTCAAAACTGATGCATAAAAGCAATCCAAGGGATCTCTGCTGAGTCAGGACCCTGCTCAGGACCCATGAACTGGATGCAAACGAGCATCAAGGTGCTAGCTCGAGGCAGTGCCCCAGGACCTCCCATGAGAATCTCAATAAGGTGCACCTCAGAGTTTCACTGGATTTTTTTTTTTTTTTTTTGTCCTTTCAAGGCAGCAGGCTTGTGGGAGGGAATACTAAGGGAAGAGGATGTGGAAGATGAAGAGGATGAAGTAGCAGAGGCCAGCCGGTCCTCTGGCAGGCTGTCAGACAGTGAGGACCCAGCATCACAGCAAGCTGAGAGCCAGACCAAAGGAGGGTCCAAGAGGAAAGGCCGCGCCTGACACCTTTTTGGGCCACACCGCGGGGCTTGCGAGATCTTAGTTCCCTGACCAAGGATCGAACCTGTGTCCTCAGCAGTGAGAGCGCAGAGTCCTAACCACCGGACCGCCAGGGAATTCCCTGTGTCTCACACCTTCTAAATGACCGCAGTGCTGGGGGCCACACCCAGCTTCCTGAGTAACTTCATCAGTGCCATTCACAAGCCCCACTGAATCTTCTTAGAGACCCCAGGACAGAGATCCGCACTGAAGTGCTGCCTGATGCAGAACTCTGCAGGCTGGATAAAAGAGGAGGGTGCGGGGCAAAACCCAGTAGGGAGTTAGCAGATATGGAGGGCAGGAGGGAGGAATGGCACAGAGGGAGGAGACGACTCACAGAAAAATCACAGGCAGTGTCACTGTCCCCATTCCTACTGGAGAAGCAGACAGGTCACACGCAGGCTTTCGAGATACCACTTGTGTAGACAGCCTCAAAATGAGAGCTGCTCGTAACTGACACCTGAGTGCTTACTGTGCGAGGCCGTCAGGGAGAGCACCGGTGCCTCACTGGAATGATCTCACTGAAGTTTCCCAACAGCCCAGGAGGCATGAGCTCTAATTCTCCCTCACCACAGGGCCTTGGCATGTGCCCTTCCCACTGCTAGAGGACAGCTCTCCTCCCCAGCCCTGCCTTTCTTCATCTCCTTCACTTTGAGGCTTCCTTCAGGTCTCTGCTTAATCATCCCTTCTTCAGAGAAGCTCTGACGGAGTTTTAGAAAACTTCTGTTCGACGTTATGCTCTTCGACTACGGTGGGCTGCTCGGCAAAAACTGCTTGACAGTGATGAACGGAAGGGAAGATAGCATATTTATTTTTCTATGGCATAACAATAATGAAACCCCTTAATTGGTAAACTGTCGTGCTTGCATATAAATCATCTTTATGCAAAAATTTATATAACTTTTGTCACTGACAGAATCTAATCATTTGAGACATAAGCTTATGAATAAAAGTACAACGATATTCACTAAACCACACAGGGTTTGGCTCAGAATCAAGACACGTAGTTAATGATTCTGTTTGTAAATTGGGATGGTAATAAATTACTGAAGTTTGTACTTTCCCCTGCAATTCAGGTTTGGGGCATTTTTGCTTTTCAACGGTGATCCTCCGTACTTGATAGAAACACAGAACTCTTTAATCGGCTTTTCGCTGACCACTGGAAGTTCTCTAAATGGCTGGATAACGTCCTCAGGAGGGCACCAGACTGAAGACACATCAAACGTGTTCTACATAAACTGAGCTCACATAAAACCCACGCTGACCTCACATGTTTCAGATGTGCCCTTTATCCTTCCAAAAACACATCTTCTCATTTTATCTAAACTGCCTGGATAGTAAAATTTTATTCTCTTGCCATAAAAAAAGCTTTTATTATTAAAGCAATAAGGTGTCAGGAGAGGCAGATGACCATGGCAGAGCCTTTATGGTTTATTATATTGTTAATCACAGAGATAAAGTGTCATTTTATAAAAATGTTTCCACTGTCTTGATTCCTTTCTATAGAGGCCTAATAATAACAATAGTAAAAAGAACCAGAAAGGCACTTGAGCAGGAATAGATTTATCATTTTCTGCTCTGTGAAAGACTCTTCTTTAAATGTGGAGACAAGACACTGAGAGACAAAACGGCTTCATTTGGCAGCTCAAAGGAGCCACGTCAAGTCTGGTGTGCTTCATAAATAAAGATGCCGTGATGGGCAGCGGCCACAGGACTGTCAGTGGGTGAGAAGCTGGAGAGCTGAAGCCTCTGGCGGATACTGAGGAGTGAAAGTAGGATTTCAGTAGGAGCTGAACAAGATCAACCTGCCACAGCAGCCAGAGTCAGACGTTAGAGTTAAAACTGGGCTGCATTTCATCTTCCTGGGCTGGCCTCAGGGAGGCCATAGTGAGAGAAACGGCCTGCGACTATCTGATCCCAGACAATTTTGCTTCAGGACCTTCTGGTGGACGAAGGGCTTCAGTGCGGAGCTTCCTTAACTCCTCGGTTGCCAAGCAGAACAAAGCAGGTGGAGAGCCTCAGGAAGCAGACAGAGCCCCGCGCTGGCCGGCAGGGTGATCGTGGCGCAGAGCCTCCAGACCGCCGGCCCGTTAGAGAGGAAGACAATGTGGAGGTTGCCGGGGAGGAAGGATTCTACCGAACGCTAAGGGGACGTGTCAGCCCTCCTGGCCCGTAACAAACAGTTTAAAGCATGCGACTGAGTGATAAGACGTAGAGCCAGACTTCCTGTTTCAAGAATTTCTGTTTCTTTCACTAAAGAGAGAGGGTAATATACAAACATTTCCCCCCACTGCGGGCTCTGCTCCTTACCTGCTGCACCAGGAGTAAGAACTGTGCCCACGGGAGGAATGCCAACTGAGCGCCTGGCAGCCTAGTAGCACCCAGGGGCCGCTCTGTGGATCCTGAGCTGGGAGCTGGTACTGATGGAAGAGGCCGCCCGTACTGCCCAGGAGTTTAGGCCTCTACGCCCCTTGCCCTGGCTGAGAGGACTGTGCCCACCAGGCGGAGGGCAGAAAAACTCCCTTTATATACTTGGGGTGTACTCTGCTGTTACCATGGGTACCATTTCTAGTCCAGTGGGGTTTCGGCCCACCCATTTCTCAACTATTGTTGCTGTCAACAAAGGTGTCCCTGGCATGACAGGCACAAAGACATCAAGACTGTGTATGGTTCTCTATTCTTAGGGTCAGAAGGACAGGCAGGCCTAACATGACAGGTGCCTACAAATGGTGCCCCTGCTCTTGCATGGCTGTCAATTCCCCGTTCCTCCTTTCTCTGTTCTGCTCCCTGAGGACTAGCAGAATATGCCACCCCAAATATGGCTCATTGTGAGCTGTGGGCACGTGAAAAACAGCAAATGCAGGGACAGGCTTTCTCCAAACTCCCCTTTTCTGCTTAAAGACAGATCGTCCAAAAGGAGCTCAGTTGTCATAAATTCCCTCCCCGGGAGTTTCACCAGCCAGGGAGGATGTTGACTTTCATCACAGGAGGGGAGACTAGAGAATGGACACCACACTCAGCAGACTTTGTCACAAGCTACCGTACCTCCACCTGTTCTTCTAAGGACCCATTCATCTTTCCTAAAAGTCATTCACTCTCCCCTCTGAGGCCTACACCCCCTCTCCCCTTTTCGCTATGAAGATGGTATTTAATGCTGAATTCCAGGCCACCCTGGGGAGTTCTTCATTTTTCCCTGGGTCTCTCCCATGTGTACATGAGGCGTACATGTTAATAAACTTCCGTTTGCTTCTCTCTGGTTAACCTGTCTTTTATTACAGGGTCTCAGCCAAGAACCCGGAAGGGCAGAGGGAAAATATTCTTCCTCCCCTGCACGTCCATCCTGTCCCCACTCCTACACCTGTCTGCTGGTTACTGCTCTTACCACTCACCAGTTTTCACGACTCCCCTTCCTTCACTTCCCACGTGGTCAAGTCCTCCCAAGTCTACCCCAGAAATATCTCTCCTACCCAACTCCACTTGCCAATTTACCTCAGGCTCATTATCCAGTAGCTGGCTATGCTCATTTAATTCATGCTTTTTTGTTGGGATTCCTGGGTCCGTTACCCTCTACTCTGTACACTTTTGCATTTCGGTTTCACGACAACCTGCGTTCTCCTTATAATTGGAATTCTTTTTCTGAATGCAGCAGTGATTGACAAATTGATCTAAAGATTTCTTGAATTCCATAGCGTTACGTGATCAACATATAAAACCCAACATACGTGTCTACTCCAGCCTGTCAGCTGGGGTTGGGACACAACTCTTTGAAGCTGCCTAGTAATCAAGACTCTCAGGGTAAAAGAGTGTCTCTGAGCGTGAATCGCTGTTAACATACACAGCAGAGTTACACCCCTCTGGGTGCCCGTGAATGTGGCAAGTGCACTCAATTGGCCAATCAGGTTGAGCCCATTTTCTTTCTATTTCTTTAATCAGAGGTAATATAACTTGTTAATGTTAATATCTCTTAGTCTGCATATTTTATATTGGAATTGGACAATGATTTAAATTACAGTTAATGAATATGGCATCACACTGTCCGAGGTGTGTTTCTGGAATGAGACACGAACAAATGTAGCATAAGGACTAACTCCCAACACTTGTAAAATCCTGGAGTTCCTCACAGATGACACAGTTAATTGAAAAAACAAACAAACACAGACAGGGATTCCTTTTTCTTCTTGGAATTTAAAAGATGACATCAGAGTTACAAAATCCTGCAAATTCTACAAATCCCACAACATCACATGTTCACCTGAAAAATCTGTATTCCTTGTACACCTCTAATTTCTTATCTTTGCTGATTACTTTTTAGTTTTGTTTCTTTCCATGGAGATCACTATTCAGGGAAAGTAACTTACCTGTATTTCAGTTTCTATAGCTATAAAAGTGATATGACTTACCACCATCTCCTTTTTAAAAAAATAAAAAAACAACCAAACTACATATACGGAAAAGAAAGCAAACTTCTATCTGTGGGTGTTGACTTATAGCACAAGGGTACCAATGAAGGAAGTAACATTCTTCTCCATTTACTTCATTTTACATGCTCATTAAAAAAAACTGGGAAATGTAGAAAGCAGGATAAAATAAAACAAATTTCAAAATAAAACAAGGCAAAATCTCTCTTTGTTTCATACCCAAAATAGAGCCAACCACTCTGAACACTGTTGCCTTTCCCTCCAATTTTGGGTGATGTGGGGCATCTATGCAGAAGCCAACATGGTGACTGAACCTGAATAACCCAGGAACAGAAACTAGAGGAGACTGATGTGGCACAAAAAGTCATAGAAATGCCGGCCCACTTCCAACCCAAGGCAGCCAGGCTTGGCCTCCACTGCTCTGGCCTCCTGGGGTCTCCTGAATTCCTTAGCTCTCCCGTGAAGAGGGGAGGGGAGAGAATGTGGACTTCCTGGTTTGGGCCAAAAGGCTCTCGTCAGCCAGCATCTCCAGGCTCACTTGCTACCCCTCCTCTTTAGGACCTGACCTAGCCAGTGGCTTCCCAAATGGAGGCAACAAAGAAAACAGTAAACTGTATGTACTTACTTTTTTTTTCTTTTGGCTGCGCCATGTGGCATGGGGGATCTTAGTTCCCCGACCAGGGATCGAACGCATGCCCCCTGCATTGGGAGTGTGGAGTCTTAATCACTGGACCACCAGGGAAGTCCCATGTACTTACTTTTTATTCTAAAAAGTAGACTTTCCTAATCTTTAGCATACAGATTAACCACAGCACACATATATGATTTATAAATAAATTTTCTGGTTTGAGAGGGATGTGCTCAAAATTCATTTATTGATGGAGTGAGACCCAGGGAACGCACTCCTCCTAGAGCACGCTGTGATCTCTCTTATTTCTGGTTCCTTGTGTTTTTTCTTCTGCATGGAATCCTTTCTCCTGTCTCAGGCTGACAAATTCCTAGTCTCCCTTCAAAGACCAGCTCAGATGTCACCTCCGCTGTGGACCCTTCCCTAACCAGCCAGCCAGTGTTGATTTCCCCTCCTCCACTCCCAGCTCCATTGCAGTATTTGCCGTCGTGCATTACACACTTGTTTCTGTCTTCACCCACTAGCCCCTGGGCTCTATTGGGTGGATGAATGGAGAGAGGGGAAGGGAAGGTAGAGAGAAGGCGTGGCAAGACGGGAAAGGGGAAAGAGGGCTGATGTGGTGACAACTGTGGCCATTCAGAATCAGGGGTCCCTTTGCCTTACTTCTCTCTTCACCAGGCAGTAAACAGTAAAGAGCTGTGAAGAAATATCCATATCTTACAGCTGGCATCTAATGCATAACTAAACAAACAGAAAGGTGGAACAGATTCACTTCCTCCCAGTGTCTTGGTAGAGAGGGAAAGACATTTACTAAATGCTTATCTGGAAGAGAAGAGAACCAGCCTAGATTGAACTTCTATCATGGGCCAGGCAAGAGATTTTCTAGAATAATCTGAGAAGTGCATATCTTGTCCATGAATCTTCACAAAAGCCCTAGAAAGTGACAGCAGTACACCTGTTCTGTAGCTGAGTAGAAGTTAAGAAGCTCAACCGTATTCAGAGCTGGAATACGTGATGAGATTTAAACCCTATTCTGTCTAAATCTACACCCCACACCTCCTAATTATGTTGTTAATAAGCCTTAGAAAATGTCACTTTTGTTCGAATATGGCCTACTACGAATCAAAGGTCACAGTCACCGGAAGGATAATGTAACATACATATATGGAATTGGCTATTCTAGTCTATTGGCTTCAGGGGCAGTTTTTTGTATGATTTGTTGCTGTCCTAGCTGACAAATTGTCCAAAACTTCTTCTTGGTCTCACTCTAAGAGACTACAGAATCTCGCTCCGTCCTAGTCTAATAGATAGAAATAAGCTCCAAGATCCATTCTGAAATTGTGATCTAGGATATTCCACTTTTCAAATTATAATGTGTTTATATTTCTACTAATATATAGGAACAAATTTGTCCTATTTTCTCAGTGAAAATGGATTATACTGTAAATTCAAAACACACACACAAATGATACATACTTTCCTTCTGGGACTGTGTAGCTAGAACAATTTGGTTAATTCTTTTTATATTTCTGTTCTATGATGAAAACTAACAATTCCTACTCAGGAGCACGTTACAAAGCTGGTTTGACGGGTAGCCTTCATTTGCTGAAAAGATTCAGAAATCTTTTCAGATTTCAAGCTGAAATCAGAATCAACTTCTTATCCTCCAGCTCTTCTTGTGGGTTTATTACTCTGCAAGAAGGCTACAGTGAAGGATAGCTGTCTCCTAACGCTAAGTGTACCACTGACATGACGTGTAGAGGTAATCACACATGGAGCTCAGAAGAGCTATTAATACAAGGCACTATTTATGCTAGTTTCCTGGGGACTACACCAAACTGAAAAGGCCAGTTCTGTACTTTCCGTATTTATCAGCCTGCTCTTCCTTCATGTTGACTGACTCACTAGGTCCTTGCAGTGGCCCTGGGGAAACATCTAATACAGAGAAAAACTTCGGGGAGGAAAGAGAATAGCAAAAGAGAAGCTTTCACCTCCAAAGAGCGAGCTACCCCTATTTAGAATGACACATAGTCACACACAAGGCAAGATTTGAAATGCCCTGGACCATGGGGACTTGCCATAGACCCAAAGTCACAGGGACCTTGAGTTCCTCCCTGGAATAAGGTATTTACCCTTTTCATGATTTCAGAATGGCTCCTGGAGCTGATTTCTGTTTATTGGACTGGTGCAGAGTAAGGAAAAAAAGCCATTTAGGGCAGTTTGTCGGCTAGGACAGGGACAAAAATCCATACATATGGCTCTCTTGAGGCATAAATATATTTACTGGCCTCTTCTATTATTGTCTCTTGATATCCTTTGCAGGTGTATGTTCATCTCAGTAATGTGTGTTTTTTAATATGCTGGCATAATCTCCAATATTGGGTGTTGGGAGAAGGAATGGGTTTGTTTAATTTCTACTATACAGTACAAGTCACTAGCAGGTGGGCACTTAGAAAAACCATCTGTTGAGAAGAAAAGAGATTAGTCAGAAAGTTTTGTTTGCAATAGGTTTTGATCAATGGGAAGTATGTATTCCTTTCCAGAGCAGAAGGACGTAGAGACCTTGTATCAAATTTCTTTTAAAAACCATTAAAAAGTGTAATGTTAAACTCTTGATTTTGCCTGTGTCTCGTGTATAGGCTAAGGAGCTGGCAAAATCTAGCAATCATTTAACACGTTGTTGTCACTGTAATAGGGAACCGAAGTTCCGGTGAAGTTATCACATGACAATACTAAGTGGCTGCAAAGGTTCCTAACGTCAGCTCTCCTACTGGTGGTAACATCCCTTGCTGAATGGCACAGAGAAAAGCATCACTTTATTACTGGCCAACACACTGCTCCAGACACTCGATGCTCGTGGGCATGCTCAGAATGCTTACTGTTTCAGCCACGTGGTTTTACAAAGGAGGCTCAACTCATCACTCATGCTTACACCCACACCCTACACGTGACTGAGCTCAAAAACCCCGTTTGCTTGTTTTCACAGCACCTATTCTGTGACACAGATCTGATTCTAGGACCTGTTTCACCTAATGCATATTTTCCCGGTACTTACCTATCAGAGTAGACAGACTGTCATAATTTCAATATTCTCCTAATTATGAGAGGGTAATTCAATGGTCAACAAGTATTTGCCCAACCACTACTGCACCATAAGATTGCAAAAAGGCCTTCTGTTGGGAATTCCCTGGCGGTCCAGTGGTTAGAACTCCACACTTGCACTGCAGGGGGCCTGGGTTCTATCTCTGGTCGGGGAACTAAGATCCTGCAAGTGGCACAGTACAGCCAAAACAAAAACAAAAACAAAATCCTTCTGTTGTCATTCAATTTAAATAGCACAAGCGCAGGTGCACCTGAAGATGTCACTGGTATCAGAGTAGGTGGATATATACCATGTATAGCCAGGAACACCCAAGTAATATTGCTGCTTGACTAAAGCCGGAGGAAAATAATAACCCCCCAAAGAGACACTTAATGGAACAATTCCCTACTGTATTTATCTTCACATGCCTCAGATCTTCATCCTAATCCCAGTCTCCACTGTGATATTTGGTTTTATTGCAAAGCGAGAAAAAAGACTCAGGTAGAGACAGAACGGTGAATGGAAGTGATGGCCTATCACCAGCCACAGCCTTCAGTTCTTAATTTTTCCATTTTCTCCTAAGGACTGACTTGAATTCCATAATGAAAAACAGACAAAGAAGCAAAGACCTCAATTTTCTACACTCCAGTGTAATTGTTTTTGCTTGTCTTAAGGAAACAAAAACGTAATTTGACCTTTAAGATGTGTAGCTAGAAGGTTTATGTTTCAGGAAGTATGGGAAAAATATCTCGCGACTGCACTGATGTGAAAAGAGAAGACACTATGGCTGTGTTCTGGGGTATGTACCTGATCTGGGCAGGTAAAGGAAATCTCCCCCCCTCGGGTCTGCAGTGGTGGGTAGGAGGGCGGCTGGGGGAGGGGCAGAGAGGCACTCAGTTGTGTTGCAAAGGGAGGACTCTCCATCCTTCGCTCATGAGCTACAGCAGACCACGCAGAAGGGCTGTGCAGTCTTCCTCTCCCTTTCCTCTCACCCAGGCTTTCTCAGCCTTACCGATACCTTGGACCAGATCGTTCTTTTTTGGCGTGGTGGTGGAGCAGGGGATGCTGTCCCGTGCATACAAGGATAAGGAGTGCCATCCTGGCCTCTGCCTACTATATGCCAGTAGCACTACCTCTCCACAGCTGTGATAACCCAAAATATGTCCAGACATGCCAACTATCTCCTGGGGGGCAAATTCATCTGGCTGCAAACACCGCTCTAGCCCCAGACATATCACCTCTGCAGGATTCTCAGTCCATGGTTTTCAACCGTAGATGCACAAGAGAATCACCTGGGGTTCTTTAAAAACAAAAAAACCCCCTCTTTCTGGGTTCACTTATGCCCAGTGAAATCAGCATCTCTCCGGGTGGTACCGAGGCAAAGGATGACCACAGAGCTCTGAGAGTGTGTAATTACTTTGGTATAGAGAGAAATACATATTAATTTACAGACATCGTCTTTCAGTCAATGTTCAGTTACTCATAAAGGGAACAAACAAAAAACCCAGAGAGCACAGAAAAACCAGGCTTTTAGCATTGTATGGAAAGCCAGGTATTAACAAAAAAAGCAGCTAAAAGTTTAGGGAATTTTGGGGGGAGGGAGGAAACAACCAACAAAGAAAGAATCCTGCTATGCGATAAATCTGCAAAAGTGAAGAAAAATGCTCTTATTTGGACTCAAACTGAAGTAGTTCGAAGGCTGCACGCTCCAAGAATTTGATATTGTTTGGGTACCCAAGGAGCAGTAAAGTGGGAATATGGGACAGATTGCTGCTTGGCTTGTTCTGAAATGCAAGAACCCCACTGGTAATTTCTTCTCTGGGAGGCCTTCTCGAGTTGATATTCCAGAAAAAGACACAATATTTAAAATGTCACAGCAATGATATCTGGTGGTCTGTGTGTGATTCTGCTTGGATACCAACAGGGCTTTAGTAGCAGATAAAGAGCCCTCCTCTGGAGTGGGATTTGAGGGATGCAGAAGAAGATATACTTATCTCAAAATTGCTATTTCTTCAGCCTGCAATTCTCACTTTTAGAGTAATTCTTTTGGCTGGTGGAGAGTCTCAACAGACTGTCAACTTTGGTTAACATGCAAATCTGTCACTTTGGGACGGATGACACATGGTCATCAAAAGGATGAGGTTACCAGTTACACGAAAATGAGTTTCAGTCGTTAAAAGGAAGGAAAGGAGAAGGATACAGGGAGTCTGCTACAAGGTCCTATGGAGTAGTGAGTGGGGTCATGGTGAGGAGCCCCTAGCCTGTAGGGGGCAGTAGGAGGCTCACCTGCCTTTGCTGGAAGGGAGGAAACTCCAAGACGGAGGGTGAGTCGGCAGAGAAAGGGGAGGTGGGGGAGGGCTTCAGGTCGGGGAGCTGGGAGACTCCTGACCCACTTCCAATTTCCTGGCACTGCTTCAAGAGAAAATAAACACCGACCGGGTCCAGGAAGACTTTTGGCCCCTTTTTTTTACAGAAGGCATGCTTTGACCGATGTCCCTTTCCTTTTTGAAAGCAAAGCAGCCTAAAAATATTATCCCCTCCAGCCCCCATTACCCCAGCACACACCGTAACCCTCTGGCTTGTTACCATCTTCTGTTTTCTTTAGGAGTGCTTTTAATTAGATGTTAAATTGACAATAGCACCTAACAATTTTTACAGCTCTATTCTGGAATCCTTTCTCCACCAGCATATGGAAAAACTATCAAGTATTACTCTCCTTCCTTAATGTTTTTTGAATTTAATGTTTTATTGCTCATTTAAAGCCGTCAACATCAACTTGGCCATGCACACACACAGATTTGTGGTGAGAAGCTAGACTAGTTTGCGCACAAAGCAATTAAACCTGGCAGCTATGATTCGAAAGGAGGAATATTTTCCAGTTGTGGTAGGGGCCAATCATATAGGAAAGAAACCAGCTGTTTCATGTTAGTTCCTGATGTTGACTTTTCACATAGACGCTCATGTTGCAAAATTTATTTTCTGTGAAGACATACTGTGAGGGCATTGTGTCATCTTTGTTCCCCTCTTAAATCCCCAGTTCTTTCTGGAAAAATGAGAAGGAGTCATGTAATAGTCATCTGGCCCTGTGTAACTGTGTCCTGGTTAAGTGCCAGCTCTGATATTATAATTTAGCTCCTTAATGGTCTTCTTCAGTAACATATTGAGCAAAATATTCTTCACAGCCAGATTGGGAAGGACAAGAATTTCCTTCATTTCACTCAGATATCCGCTCACTCAGTACCGAGCATATGCAAACAAGGGCTTTCTCCCAACCTCACACAATCATCATTCCCATGAATTCCAGGGGGATCTGGGGGGAATTTAGTCACGCGGGATTCACCTCCTGAAGTTGGTGCTTTGGTAGCAAAGTGAATGTGGAGAATTTTTTTACAAGGGTGTCTATATTTCTAAACGACACGCACGGCCTATTGAGTGCTTAGGTGAGAGAACGGGGTGGCCCCGAGGAAAGGGGGCAGAACCTACAGGGGGATGTATGCCGCCTCCCTGTTGCCTGTCCACCAGATGAGTCAACATCTGCCTCAGAACCAGCACTCTTTCTGGAAATCTCCAGAGGACTCCACATCCTCCAAATCTGGATATACTTTACGATGTTACCCCGAGGTTTCCGTTCTATTCAATGAATAGGGCTGTATTCAAAATTCTCTCTAGTGCCTAGAGTTTGTGATTTCACCACCACTAGGAAAGCTTCATTTTTTAAGCATTTAAGCTGCCTCCTTCGGTTCTGTGACCCCCTATTTCTCAAGAGCAGCACAATCCCTAAAATCCATCCTTTGCTCCTCAGAAAATCAGAGAGAGGCTTAATTCAAGCACATCACGCTGTTGCCTGGACTGCAGGCTTAATTGGAACAGAGGCGAAGTTTTTCCCTCTGGCATAAATGCATGTAAATGGTTGATAAAAAATAGTTTTATTTTTAAGTTAGAATTTATGTAATTATTTTGGGATCATTTTAATGAAGGGTTAGGTCAGAAAACAAGTGGTGGTGTTTTCTCATTTTGCAGCAATAGAAAATAGTTGATCTAAATTTTTTCTTCTTCAGTTTGGAGGAGAAGTTCCATTCTGTCAGGTAGGTGACTTTTAAACAGCCGTATTGCTTGGCAGGGCTCATTCAGAAGTGATCCTTCCCATCAGTTTAAAACACAAAACGAATTACAAGCAGAGACAAGATACACAACTTCCCTGGGTGCTGACCTTCCTGGCCTCACACTTCCAGCTCTTGAGGAGTAAAGCACTCAAAGAATCTGTTCTAAATCTCAAGATGTCTCGTGAGCCATGTGATGTTCATTTTACTAAGGAAATAAAATAAAATAAAAAATAAAAGTATTCAGAGCAGCTGGAGGAGAGAGGTAATTTGAGGTCATTGCTACACTTTGTCAATTAGTGCGTGAGTCACTCAGTTGGAAGGTATCATACAGAGGCCTCAGAGGAAGAGTTTATTCTAAAACGCCACACAAAAGGACAAGACAGTGGTCTTCTGCGAGCAGCTCACTAATGCCTCCAGACAGAGGCTGGCAAGCTACGACCCCCATGAGCCAGGGACGGCCCACGGCCTCTCCGCGTGGCCTCTGGCTGCTTCCACGCCACCACAGCAGGCCCGAGTAGGTGCACTCAGCCCTCACCACCCGTAAAGCTCAAGATTTTTACTAGCTGGCCCTTTACAGGTGAAGTGGGCTAACTCTGGCTCTCGAGAACAGGCCTGGATGTCGAGTGTGCTTTTATAGATTAGGGTAGCTTAAGGATAAACTGTAAAAGTCATATAACTGTAAAATTTAAAAACCAATGATGATGATGATGATAATAACACCTTTTATCTGTATAGCATCTTTACCTTCTCCGAGTACTTTCAAACGTATTCTTGGAGTTTGCTTTGAACAATTAGTGAGGTTATAATCTGATCAAACAGAGAAGTGTTCCACGAAGGTTGAGATGGTGTGACGGGGTGGAGGGTAAATGACTCCTCACTGAATAACTGAAGGAGAGGCTTTCTTTCAAGTCCCTGGTGTCTATGCAGTCTTAGAATCTCACATTATATGTAGCAGATGGTTTAAAGTTCAAGAATTTTAGATTAGGTTAGCACTCGGCGTAATCCTTAGTTTTACGCAACTCTACAATTAGCCAAAAAGCACATCAGCGTCAAGGAAAGGACTTAGAATGAGAAGAATATGTGGAAGATGTGATCAAATTCTAGAATCACAGGACGCCAATATAGGGAACATGCTGTGTGAGCCTGGGCATTGTGGAACATGTTATGTGAGCCTGGGCATTGTGGACACATGTGTTTTCTTTGTTCTATATTTTCTTCTTTAACACCATGTTTCCTCCCGGGAACCATGGCTCTTCAAGTCTCAGTTCATGGAGTTCAGGTGGGGCTCCCCCCACCACTAACTCTGTGGTAGGCACATGACTCCAGCCTGGCTAGTGGGAAAACTCTGTCCCTCTAGCCACAGGGGCTGGTTTATTGACAGATACATGACCCAACCCAGCCAATGGGAATTAGGCCTTTTGGACTTCTTGTTGAAACTACAGGAAACGAAGGCCTCTCTCAGATCACAGGGGCTAAAGATTATGTAAGCTTGGAGCTGCCAGCGTGTCATCTTGGCTGCTACATGGAGACAGTACCTAAGAATGAAGCCAAGAATAAGCAGAACCAGGAGATTGTGGGAGACACTGAAAGAGGAAAGGAGGCAGAGACAGAAAAATTGAATCCTGATAACATATTGGGCTGAGAACAAATTTGCCCAAAGGAATCTCCTGGAATTTTCATGTACATCAGTCAATAAGTCCTCTTTTCTCATTAACTAGTGTGATTTGAGTTTCTGTCACTTGAAAGTGAAAGCGTCCTGATGGATACACTGGTAACATTTTTCTGCTGATAATAACTTAACCTTTTTACTAAGAGGTATTTCATTCTAGTTGTGGACATGAGCAAAAGCACAGGGCTGAAAGAAATGTCTTCCATCAAAATCTGTTGCAGAGCAGGACAGGGCAGGACCAAAACCACACTGGTGTACCATTTCTTAATTCCAGTCTTAAAGATACCCAAGAATGGGGTTCTATCACTAAGCTTACGTAAGACGTTTCTCAGTTTTGTTAAGGGAGTTTTTCTTATTTTATGATGATATCAGGCTGGAAAGTATTTTCTTCTGAGTAGCATTCATGATGTTAACCTTCCAAAGATTTGTCAAAAATATCATTTTTGATGTTTTGTTCTTTGTTGAGGTTGTGTTCTACATCATTCACAGACTTTGGGGCCAGCTTCAAACTCCAATGAATTATGTCTATCAGGTTTCCCTTTATTCCAACATTTTCTCTTCTTTTTTATTCCCAAGATATATGCATCTGTCTGCAGGGCTTAAGAAAATCTGCTGAAGTGTTGTTCTGTGATGTTTATGGATTAAATAAACAACATTTTCCATCTGATGTCTTTACCTATAGGAATAGCTGAAGTGCCATAAATTTATAGTTTCTAAGTCAAATTACTCACCAGTTGTGTAATTCAGCAAAGGCAGCTTTGATCTTCTTCACTGAACTATCCACTTCCTCCTTGATCATGACGCGATATCTAGTTAGAGACACGGTGCAGCGTTGCAAATCCTTCACCGACTTCTCAATATTTGGGCCTAAAATGAATGTCGAGAGAAAGCATGTTAAAGCGAGCACTTTATTTTTTTATTTTTGAGCTAAACAACAACAAAAAAAGCAACTAACTCACCCCCTTCCAATAAAAAGAGAGAGATTTGTCTTTCAATGGAAAAAAAAAAGTTCCTTTAAGAGGATGTTTACAACCCAGACTGGGTGGTTGTGTGGCCCCTGGGACAGCTGGGATCTCACCAGTGGGCTCTCTGGATGGGCCATTTGGGGCACGTGTATCTCCTCTGCCCTTTGGAAAGAGGCTCTGATCATTATGTTCTATTGCAAACTGTAGTTTCTTAGAATCTGATACGTCTAAAGACCATTTGTGCTGCTGGCTCTCTCGATAGACACCACTCTGCATAGTTTAAAGCCAGCAGGGCTTTTGGAAGAGGAAAATGACAGAGAGGTTGGGAGAGGTACAAATGGGCTAGAGAGAGGACAGAGCATCGCTGCCAGGTACCCTGGCTCTGGCCCCATCAGTCCTGAGCCAGGCCTGTAATTATAGCAGCAGCACTTAAAGCAGCTCTGTGGGTGCCAATCTTGCCTGATTTCCTGAAACTGTCACTAGGGTTTACAGACAGTGCAGAGCAAACAGGCAAATTGTACTTATCCCAACAAGGGCATGTTTCTTAGAAGAAAGAAATCTCTCTCAAGAAAAGTGAGAAGGTATAATCAAACCCAAGCCAAGGAAATCAGATGCAACTGAGGCTGAATGAGAAGAGTATTATTTAATCTTCTGTCAGAAAGGAAGTGATTTAGCCCTTTTCATTTTTAATACCAGTTATGTGTAAAGTATATCAAAGCTCAAAAAGTGATAAAAATATAATGTGTCAAATATAAAACTCTCTTTCAGTGTATATCGTCTGCAAGTCCTAACACAGAACTGAATTTACGTGAGGAAGGTCATATCAGAAGAAGACACAGCAGCCTCTAAACTCATCTTCATTCAGGGCAAGTTCAGCACTTACAAGCTCACATATTGGGGAAACATTCAGCCTTCACATTGCTAAAAGAGCTCCTGCATTACCATTTGCTTTATAGGATGTAAGGGGAGAAAGTATTCATGGTACAAATTTATCCATGCCTACAAAGAGAACGGCCACAGAGGGGCAGAAAAAGGGGAAATAATTCCACTTAAACATTCCAGACCTTTAATTAACAATGAAGGAATCACATCTGGCTTTTAACCTATGTGGCTCACAGAAAGAAATGCAATTTCATGTGTATCTCTCTTCACTAAGCAGCATCTTTTGGAAAGTTCTGTCATTCGGGTACTCCTCTGTGTGTACAAAATATGTTGAATCATTTGTGCAAAAGAAATCACTTTACCTCTTTTCTTTGCCAACTCATCTGGCTTTATTTCAAGATGAGCTGCAGGGGCATTGGACTTAACAGGAGAAGTTTTTGCCTTAGGCTTGCTTGGGTTACAAGGCTGCTCAGCTGACCAGTGTAGGCCATCTGACCCCTCTGGTGTTCCATGTATAGGTTTGGGGTTCCCATCTAAGGATAGTTTCTGTTGCAGTGGTCTGTTGCCTTCTGTAAGAAAACACCAAATAATGACTGTGAAGTGATAAACTAAAAACACTGATGATAAAGTGATGGGGGATGCCGCGATTTTTGTTTTTGTTTACATGTTGGCAATAGTGCCTTTCACTGCAAACGGTCAAGAAACTGTTTTAATAGATGCCCTGGGAGATGAAAGGGTATACTGGAAAGAACCTTGTACTTGGAGTTACAAGACCTGGGTGGGTGTTTTGGCTCCAGTAATTACTTGCAGAGTGACCCCAGGCGAGCCACTTATCTCTGAGCCATAGTTTCCTCACCCATAACCACCCAGGAAGGTCACTAGGAGCCTTACATGAGGTGAACAGTTTGTTTTCCCCCATTCAGTAAAGGCTTAGGCGTCTTTAAGTATGATTTCATATTGAGGCTATAAAAACATAGCCCTCCCACCTCCAAGTGCTACATCAATGTCTTGTGGTATTTTATTCAGAATTAATGAAGGCAGAAGAGTGACTGGAGATAGGGCAAGAATGTAGTGACAACAGGTTCTATGATCATTTCATCTAATTTATAGAAGGACTCAATCAGGAAACATCATCACAGTAACTCAACTATATTTAAAATCTTGGGAGTCAGATTCTCTCTGGAGCTTTAACAGATGTGGCAATAAATTAAGCAGCGCATTGCTTTCAGCGTCTTTTAAAGGTAGGTTCCTATTTAGTTATTGCTGGAGTGAATTAAATGGCACCTTCGTGGCCTGAAAAGGAAATGTATCACCATTAACATCTTACTCACAACCAGAGAGAGAGAGCTTGGGGTGTGAGACAAGGGGAAGCCGGCATGCTTTTGCAGGTCAGGTTCTTAGAGAAAGCTGGGTGTAGTGGAAAGAGTGCAGGTTTGACACGCTCTGATCTTCCCGATGTCTGGAAGACCCTGTAGGAATGACTGCACTTCTCTGGCCAACTGCAGCTTATACCCAAACAGAGCACAACATCATCTCTGTGACACCCAGCCCCCTTTCAAATAGTCACCCTGCCTCACTTCTCTCTACTCCGTGGTGCCTTGTAAAAACTTAGTGCATTATACTCTAACACAAGGTTTCCATGTCTGTCCCTTCCTTGCAGAGGCTATGACGCACTTGAAGGCAGGTGCTAAAATCATATTCGTTTTGAAGCTCCAGTACTTGAGTCTAGGTCAATGGCTATCTGTAGAATTGTGACTGAATTAAAGTACTCTTAAAATGATTTCATAGGAAAAAAACAAGAAACAAAGAATACCTTTCCTGACACTGTCACAAACATTACAGAGACTACACTTGGAAAGTACGGAAGAATACGATCTGGTCCTCGTCAATTTGATTTTAGACATTCGCCCATTTATGATGGACAAATTTGACTTTAGTTGAATCCATCATTTACTACCTATATATTAAAAAGGCACAGCATACGGTTTTAATGGGCTGAATACTGAGTGCCCTTTAACACTTATTTAAAGGGAAATTACAGCATCCAATGAAATGTTCAGCCCAGGTGGTGAACAAAGTAAATGAGTACTGAAAACATCATTTCCTCCAGTAACAAAGCAGATTTAAATGGTAGTATACAATTTTATCTTTAGTTATAATAAAGTTTGGAACTTCCCTGTAGAGCAGTAGTTGTCAAACTTTAGTGTGCATGAGTTTTTCCCCTAGTACTTTTACTGCAAATGCAAATTCCCCAGCACCACCTCCAGAGATTCCGATTCAGAAGTAGATCCAGGATCCAACTTCCTAGGTATTTCTGTTGGGGTGGAGATGGGTGGTACCTAGGTAGTACCACCCACCAGGAGAAACTCTACTGTGAAAGATGAAAAACTAATTTTTTGGGGGGTGGGAGGGGCTGTGCCCCATGGCATGTGGGATCTTAGTTCCCTGACCAGGGATTGAAGCTGTGCCCCCCTGCAGTGGAAGCGTGCAGTCTTAACCACTGGACCATCAGGGAAGTCTCGAGAAACTAATTTTTTGATGAATCTATAAATGTTTTGTTAAAAGTAATTAAGTATAGGCTGGTTCCACCTCACTCCCTCTCTAAATCATAGCTGAGATTCAGGCCTGATGAAATTTTATAAATTGAGAATCTAAAATACAGCTCATTGTACATAGTATAGTAAATTACTGTTATTCTTGAAAATAAGGGGGTTTCTATTATAGCCTAGTGGAAATAAAGACCTTAGAACAGAGGAAAATATTATCCTGTTGAATGCAAAAGCATTTTAAATGGAGGACAAGCATGCAAATGAGCTTGGGCTCATTAACCTAGAGCTGAAAATCTTTTGTTCGTGTATCAGAGAACTGATATGTGGGCTACTGGTTCATCATCCATCCAAAAACTATTTATTGAGAAACTGGAGTAGTAGTATCTTTTTAGGTCCTGAAAAGCTGTCTCATTAGTGAGGTCACTGAATGCTGGAAAGATCTGAATTCTCAAAGACTACTTGGATATATTTGCACACTGGCTGTACAGATCTGTCTCCAAATAAGTAAAACTCTAGGACTCTTTCAGATGAAAACTGGTGGAGAGTTATAGAACCATAATAGAAGTAGGTTCATCTTGACCACAAATCCAGATATTTCTAGCAACAGAATAACAAGAGTTCTTTCCTGGATACAGTGATTTTCCTCTAACATTATGGGCTAGAAGTACCATCAGTTTTCTACCTTTCTGGAAATCCACTTGTAGACTCCAATAGACTATAGTTGACTTGGAGTTGCTTCATATCGCTGTCCATTAAGGTAGCCATTAGCCACATGTGGCTATTGAACACTCGAAATATGGCTTGTCTGAATCAAGTTGGCTGTAAGTGTAAATTACACACTGAAATTTGAAGACTCAATACAAAAAGAGAAGAGTTAAAAATATTCCTTTGGGGCTTCCCTGCTGGCGCAGTGGTTGAGAATCTGCCTGCTAATGCAGGGGACACGGGTTCAAGCCCTGGTCTGGGAGGATCCCACATGCCACGGAGCAGCTAGGCCCGTGAGCCACAATTACTGAGCCTGCGCGTCTGGAGCCTGTGCTCCGCAACAAGAGAGGCCGCGATAGTGAGAGGCCCGCGCACCGCAATGAGGAGTGGCCCCTGCTTGCCACAACTAGAGAAGCCCTTGCACAGAAACGAAAAACAACACAGCAAAAATAAATAAATTAATTAATAAACTCCTTCCCCCAACATCTTCTTTAACAAACAAAAAAAATATTCCTTTGATAATTAAAAAAATATTGATCACATGTCAAAATGATTTGGGGTATGTTGTTAGATAAGATATATTACTCAATTTAATTCACCAGCTTCTTTTTACTTTTTTAATGTGTCTACTAGAAAATTTTAAATTACATATATAGCTCACATTACATTTCTATTGAAAAGCACTAATATACACCAAAAGAAGTACAAGACTGTTGGTCTCTCTAGACTCAGAGAGTATTGATTTTAGTGCAACCTTAAAATATCCTCTGCAATTTCTACATGAGAAAAGTAGAGACAGTGATGTATTATTATCTTGTTCATCGTTACATGCTTGGTGCCTTGTGAGTACATTATGAATACTGAATGGATGCATGAATGATTGAATCAGCATTACTTTGGTACTGTGCATGCCTGGGGCCTTTCCAATTATAGGGAGCCTAGTTTGATGTGAGTCTCTGGCTGTGTCTTTATCCTACAGTCATCAAATACTTGAACCAAAGTAGCTACATCTTGGAAAGAAAAGTTCTCTCTGGAAACACCCAATCTGCCCAGATTTCAATAAAAATTATATACATTTTAATTTAATCCTTGTCCATGTATTTAAAAAATTACTCCTAGAAGCTTATGTGTTTCTGAATCTATTACCTAAGCCTTCCTTTTATTAAAAATACTTACCAAATCCCAATATTTATATAACTTCTTGAGTATGGTTCTGATTCAGTTTAACTCAACAGACCTGTGCCCACTCACTGTGTGCTTGCCTTGGCTAATTCACAGGAGTTAAATGGGACATAGTCTCTCTGCCCTTAACAACTAGTATATAAAATTGAAAAAGTAATATAAGACTCCAGCATGATAAATCTGAATTGACCTTTCCCCACTGTACTGTCCTGGCACCTTTGTTGAAAATCAATTGACTGTATATATGGTATTCTATTTCTGAACTCTATTCTATTCCACTGATCTAACTGTTTCTCCTCACCCCGATACCACACTACCTTATTTACTAATTACTATATAATGAGTCTTAATATCAGGTAATGAATGTCCTCCAACTTTGCTCTTCTTTTTCAAGACTGTTTCAAGATCTTAGGCCCTTTGCATTTCAATATGTGTATTTCTACAAAAAAAGTCTGATGAGATTTTGACTGGTTTGCATTGAATCTATAAATCAATTTAGAGATAACTGGTTTCTTAACAATCTTGCATCTTTTGATCACTGAACATGATATATTTTCCCATTTTTTTAGGTTTTCTTTAATTTGTCTCAGCATTGTTTTATAGTTTTTAGTGTCTTGTGCATCTTTAGTTAAATTTATTCCTAGGTATTTTAGACATGCAAAATGTCACTGTATATAATTTTTTTAAAATTTCATTTCCCAACTGCTGGTTGCTAGAATGCAGAAATACAAATTAACTTTTTATATATTTGAGCTTGTACCTAAAACACCTTGCTACTTTCCTTATTAGTTTTTTGTTTTGTAGCTTTCTTAGAATTTTCTACATGGGCAATAATGACATCTGTAAATGAAGTTTAATTTCTTCCTTTCCCATCTTTCCTTGTCTTATTGGACTGGTTAGGAATCCTAGTACAATGTAGAATAATCATCCTTGCATTGTTCTCGATCTTAGGAAAACTACATTCAATGTTTTATTATCAAGTATTATATTAGCTGTATAGTATATTTTTCATATGTTTATTGGTAAATTCTCTTATATTCTGGGAGTTTTTATTTTGTCAAGTGATTTGAGATGATCACGCTGTTGGTTTCTTTGATTTTGTTCATGCAGTGAATTACACTGATTGGTTTTTAAATGCTAAATCAATGTTGCATTCCTGGAAAAAAGTACCCTGGTCATGGTGTATTATCTTGGGTTTAAATATTGCTTACTTCAGTTTGCTAATATTTTGTTGAGGATTTTGCTCTTTTACTCATGAGCAATATGGTTCCTAAATTTTTCTTGTAACGATTTTTGTCAGGTTCTGATAAGGTTATGCTGGTCTCATTAAGAGTTGAAAAGTGCTCCCTTCCTTCTATTTCTAAACTATTTCAGAAAATAAAAATATGTTTAAGATTGCTATTATTTCTTTCTAAAATGTTTTTAAGAGTTCACTGGTGAAGCAATCTAGGCCTGGAATTTTAATTACCAATTGCTTTGATAGGTTTCGGGCTATTCAAATGTTCTATTTCTTATGTACATTTTAGTAATTCGTATTTTTTAAGAAATTCGTCCATTTCACCTTTTGGCATAAAGTTGCTTATAATATCCTGTTTGTTGTTAGTCTTTAAATGAACGAGGGGTCAGGGTCAATTTCATTACCGATATTGGTAATTGGGTTATTGTATTTTCATTATGATGTAGTTCAAAATATTTCCTAGTATCTCTTGTGAATTTTTTTCTTTGACCAATGGATTATTTATTTATTTTTACTTATTTATTTTGGCCGCACCATGTAGCTTGCGGGATCTTAGTTCCCTGACCAGGGATTGAACCTGGGCCCTCAGCAATGAAAGCGGGAGTCCTAAGCAATGGACTGCCAGGGAATTCCTGACCAATGAATTATTTAGAAGGCTGATTAACTTCTGAATTTTTGGAAATTTTCTAGATATCTTATTGCTATTAATTGTTAATTTACTTCTATTTTTGGTCAAAGGGCATACTCTAAAGATTTCAAAACTTAAATTTTGTTTTGAAACTTATTTTATGGTCCAGTGATTGGTCTATTTTGGTGAAAATGCCATGTGCTCTTGAAGTTGTTGGGTGTAGTGTACTACAAATGTCAATTAGGTCAAGTTGGTTGATAATATTGTTCAAATCTTTTACACTCTTACTGATTTTTAATATACTTGCTCTATCAGTTGCTAAGAAAATGGTGATAAAACCCATAACTATTGTGGATTTGTCTCTTTCTTTAGTTCTCTCAACTGCTGCTTCATGCGTCTGGAAGCTTTGTTGTTAGGTGCATGTAAAGTTAGGGTTGTTATGTCTTCTTAAGGAATTGATCAATTTATTATTATGAAAAGATCCTAATTATCTCTGGTAATATTCCTTGTATTGAAATCTTCTTTGGTGTTAATATAGCCTCACCAACTTTATTATGCTTACCTTTTGGATAGTATATCTTTTCCTTTCTCCTTTAACTTTAGGCCTGTCTCTCTTTCTATGTAAAGTGCATCTCTTGTAATCAGCATATAGTTGGGTCTTGCTATTTTATCCAGGCTGTCAATCTCTGCTTTTTAATTCGAATTTTTAGTCCATCTCCATTTAATGTAATTTTTGATATTACTGGGTTATGTTTACCATTTTGAGTTGTGTCTACTCTTTATCTCTTTGATCTTTTTCCTTACTTCTTTTAGGTGAATTTGTTTTCAAGTAATAGTTAGTCTTATCTTTTTTTGTGATACCTCTTCATTCTTTGTCTTTAGAGACTGTTCCAAGGATTACAGTATGTATCATTAATTTATTACAGTGTCCTTTAAATCAATATTATACTGCCTCATGTATAATGTAACAACCATACAATGGTATAATTCCACTTACCCACTCCTGTCAATTGTATATTTATAGTCATATATTTTACCTCTACATTTGTTGTAAACCTTACAATACAGTGTTATTGTTTTTGCTTTACACAGTCAATTGTTTTTTAAAAAAAAATAAGAGAAAAAAACTTTTCTTTTTATCCATATATTTACCATTTTCAGTATTTTTCATTTCTTCCAGCAGATCCAAATTACAATCTGGTATCATTTACTTTCAGCCTAAAGAATATCTTTCAGCTTGTTTTGTAGTGCAAGTCTGCTGGTGATGAATTCTTTCAGCTTTTGCTTATCTGAAATTATCTTAGCTTTACCGTCCTTTCTGAAGGATATTTTCACTAGATATACAATTCCGTATTGGCAGTTATTCCCATTACATTACAGATTTCATTCTAGAGTTTTCTGGCCATATTGTTTCCAATGAGAAGTCAACCTTTATTCTTTTTGTTGTTTCCTGTTTGCAATGTGTCTTTTTTCCCCCTGGCTCCTTTAAAGATTTTTGTCTTCACTTTTGACTTTCAGCAGTTTGACTATGATATGCTTTGGTGTGATTTTCTATCATTTACTCTGCTTGGATTTTGCTGAGCTTTTTGGATATGTGGGTGGTTGTTTTATGCTGAGTTTGTAAAAACTGTGGCCATTGTTTCTTCATAAGCGCCCTCCCTCCATTCTCTTCTTTTTGTCTTCTGAGATTCCTATTGCATATCTGTGAGACTGCTTGATACTGTCCCTTAAGTCACTGAGGCTCTGCTTTTTGTTGCTATTTTTTCTTTTAATCTTTTTCTCTGTTCTTCAGTTTGTTTATTTTTATTTCTAATTAATTAATTAATTAATCTTAGTTCCCCGACCAGGGATCGAACCCATGCCCCATGCAGTGGAAGCGTGGAGTCTTAACCACTGGACCTCCAGGGAAGTCCCTGTTCTTCAGTTTGGATGATTTCTTCTGACCTGTCTTCAAGTTCACTGATCCTTTAGTCTTTATTGTCCAAACTGCTGCCAAAGGCATCTGATGACTTTCAAAAAAAATTCAGTTATTGTACTTTTTAGTTCTAGGATTTCCATTTTATTCTTTTCATCTCTCCCAAAATTCTCCTCTCTTCACCTTTTTTTGGTAAAATTTTAAAACATATTTATAATCCTTATCTGCTGATTCCAACATCTGGGTTGTCTATGGGTCTGCTTCTAATGACTAATCTTTTCCTTCACTATAGGTTACATTTTCTTCTTCCCATGTCTAGTAATTTTTTAAACTGGATACTGAGTATTGTGGATGACACACTGAGAAACATAGGATTTTGTTATTTTCCTCTAAAGAGTTTTGTATTTTCTTCTAATAAGTCATTAAAATACCAGCATATCACTCTCTGCTCCCCCCACCCTGCCTTTTGCCTTGAAGGCAAATGTTAGGCATCTTATAAAACAAGCTGGAATGGAAGTAGGTAAGGGGATAGTAGACTGTTACTTAAAATACCTTTATTTAATTACCCTGTTTTATATTTCTTTTCTTAAGTTTGCCCCCCATCCTATCTGCTGACTCCAAATGCAGAGTTTCCCCATTTTCTGACAGGCAGTCAGCCTCCTCCCTCCCAAAGCTCTCTCCCTCTGAATTCTATGCTGCAGTTTCCCATACTCTGCTTCATCAGTCAATCCTCTTCCACCTACTTTCCTTCCTCTAGAAATTGAGGCCCTCTTTTCCCTTTTCTTCATTATTGTGGATTTCTATATTTAAAAATCCTTTACTATAATTCAGTGGGGTTTATGATGAAGAAGATATAAATTCAAGATATAAATTCATGCCTTTCTTTTTCTTAAAAAATTCTTGATATGCTTTGCCAAATTATTTTCCAGTCACTTGGACCCACTGACATTCAGCTGTAATGCATGCAATTGTTCTCACACTTAACTGTTGCCAATACTGAGAACTATCAATTTTCCAGTTACTAAATCTCAGTGTCAACTTACATATTGGACTTGTCCTTGACTTGATTTATTTTACAGAGCAAAACATGAACTGTGGTGGTTGTTTTTTGTTAACAGCACCAGAGAAAACAAATCTTCCTTTTGGGAGAAATACGTGAACTTAGATTCAAAGATTTTCATAATATATGTACAGCCATGTATGTGTTCAGATTTGAAAGTTTCTGAAAACTCCTTTTTCTCTTTAGCTTTCACTTTTTAGTGAAAGCCTCATGTACTTAAAAGTAGACTGAAGGAAGTATACGTAGAATTCAAATCTAAATTTAAAGGATGTCTTAAATACAGAGTAGTTCTAAAACAATTATTTTAGCCCATCGAGTTTAGATAATTTCATAGTCTCCTATACAAATGTAATTTCAGTAAATCACATCATTTGATGACAATTAACTTAGTTTTGTAAAGTAGTTCTATCTAGAAAAAGCTGATAAACAAAAAATAATTTTGTTGTTTAAAATAATGCCTAAAATTGCTAATATCTGTGTTACTTAAAGCATTACCATTCTCTTAAAAGTATCAATACTTAAGTGAATTCAATAGTGTTTTATAATAACCAATAATAAAGTAATTGGTAGTTCTTTAATCATTGATCTTAGTGTTCTTAAGTACTCACAAAAGAAAAAATGTAAATGGAAATTAAACGTCTTAAAAATGTTCCATCTTTCTACTAATCAGTTTCACAAATAAAAACAATGAGATTAGTGCAATCTTTCTGGACAGCAATATATTAAGCACTTAAAAAATATCCATACCCTTTGAGCCCAATAATTCCACTTCTAAGAAAATATGCCAAGGAAATAATCATAATTGTTCCTAAAGATTTATATACAAGAAATGTTTGCTACAGCATTGCTTATAATAGCAAACAAATGGAAACAATGCACATGGACAACATTTTGGGAATAATTAAAATAAACATGGCAAATTGCAGCCATTAAGGTCATGTTTTTAAAGAACATACAATGATGAGGTAATGTTTATAATGTCATATTAAGTAAAAAGCAGAATACAAAAGTTCACCCGCTATGTAATATTTGTAAAAACAACCCCTATATATCTGTGCATTTAAAACATTCTGAAATGAAATTTTACAGTGTTTTTTTTCTGAGAGGTAGGATATTTTTCCCCTTAAACCTTACTGCATTTTTCAACTCTCCAATTAATATAGATGCCTTTTAAAACCAGAAATACAAAATCCATGATTATCTTTAAAAAGCAGCACAGCAACTTAAACTTTTTAATTAACCTACACTTATCCACATATTTTATCATTAATAATTTAATACAAGCATGAAGAAGGCTTGTTTGAGTTCCTATCATGTGCAGTTATTGTTCTAGACACCAAAAACACAACACTGGTAAAAGACACTTGTGGTTCCCATCTTTATAGAACTTGCAGTCTCATAGGAAGACATAAATCAAACCACCACACAAACAAATGTAGAATTACAGCTGTGTTAAGTGTTATGAAAGAAAAGTACACAGTATATGAAATCCTCAATTGGAGTATTTGACTTAGGGATATCAAGAATGAATTCTCCATGGAAGTAACAACTAAGCTCACCTGAAATTACATGAAAAACTAATCAGATGAAGAGGGCATTCCAGGCAGAGACAGTATTTGAGGCAGTTATCAAGTTATTGTCTCTCAACTCCAAATCCACTCTTCTTTGCCCTACTTTGTGATACTGGAGCTGGACCCTGTAAACAATTCTGTTTTGCCAACTGGCAGAATGTTAGCTTTGTCAGTAGAGGGCAACAAAGGGGTCGCACAAGGCGATGAAGACAGAAATACACTTCCCATCTAGGTTCTGGTCCTTCATTATTATTATTATTCACCACAGGAGCCAGCAGCCATGCAGAGGAGCTCCAGCTGCACTCTCATGCCATGTTCCCTGGCTCTCCAGCCCTGATAGTGGCTTTGAGCAGGTCCAGTCTATCTACACCCTGTGGCAACGGCGGGCTTCTTCTACAGAACAGCTTGGGCCAGGCCCTATGCCAAGATTTCTTGCCACCGCGAGGCGGCATGCATGTTCCTCTGGGTAGCCACACACCTTGTTTGATGAGGTCAGTCTCAGTTTTAGACTGGGGGACTCTCCCAGTCCTAGTTCCTTTATTGTCCAGTCTTCCTGGAGATAGTAACTGCTCTCTTGACACGTCTACACCCCTGAGACTCCTTACTTACCCTTTTTAGTAGTTAGCCACCTCCTACAGTTTTAGTTAGCAGTTCTTCCTATTACATTCTTCCCATCCAAATAACCGGTGTGGCTTCTGTCTCCTGACTGTTATACACGACCAGTACATGGGACTAAGAGGACGCCAGTACGGCTGAAGCAGACAGCAAGAATGAACATGCTGTGGCATTGAGGCAGGAACGGGACACAGGGGCCAGAATATGCTGGGCTTGCAGGCGAGGGTAAGACTTTTGGTCTTTATCTTAAGAGTTCAAATATGTGTCATCTGAAAAGATTACAGGATAGAGAATGATTTAGAGGGGAACAGAGTGAATGCCAGGAGATGAATGAGTGGACACTTAGAGCAGCAGAGGCTAGAAAGGATGGTTTTGATGGGAAGGTAGAGGTAGAGACAGTGAGAAGTGGATGGATTCCAGGAATATTTGAAAAGGAGAATCAACAGAACTTGGTGATGAGGAAGATTTCATGACTGATGCCTGGATTTCTGGCTTGCAGGATGGATGGATGGTACACCAAGATCAGGAGCAATAAAGAAAGCTAAGGCTGGGAAGGGAGATCAGGAGTTTGTTACGAGCGTGTTGTTAAAGTGCTTTGAAATATCAAAGTGAAAATGTCAAGTAAGAGCCTGAGTTCAGAGAGTAGCCTCGACTGGGATGATGAGTTTGTGAGCCAGTGTACATAATTAAGGCTAGGGTATGGCTGAAATGATCTACAAAAAGAGTATAGCTCTATATGAGAAAGGATTTGGAACTAACCCAGCCTTGATGAGACTCAACAATTAACAGCCAGTAAGAGAAGACTTAGAGGTAAACTTGGTGGGAGCAATTTCCTTGGACTAATGGGGCTGTAAGCCATAGGAATAGGTTGATAAGTGAGAGACAGGTAAAGGAATGGAGACCGTGAGTAAAGACAACCCTTTTAAGATGTTACAGAATAACGGTCCAGTGATGAAGCCCCAAGAAAACTCGTCACATTACAATTATTGTACACCTTAATTTGCATTTTTCATCATTCTTCTATCTCTACATGACAGGCTAATTAACAGAAATTCAGAGGAACCAATAACTTTGGAACAGAGACCAAAACAGGTTTATTCAGAAGACATAATGTCAGTCAGTTCTGCCTTTTCGTAACTTCTTTATGGAATACAGATAGACTTTATTATTTCATTCACGTTTTATAAGACTTGATCAGCTCAGAGGGCATAAAAGCTGGAAACTTTCTAATTGGAAACCAATCTTTTAGTTTAATTTACATTCTCTTTACAAGGTCTCATACGTCATTAATACTTTTACAGGTTTATTTACATTAAAAGATAATAGATAACAAAGTCGCTGGATTAATAAGCTGTCAATGACACAAGGTAGGCACGTTAACTTGATTTGTTTTGCAGGCTTATTTCTCTGAAAAACAGGCTTAATTCTCATAGCATTCTGATAGAACCATTTAGATCTTTGTTCAAAATTAAGAAAAAAAAGGGAAGGCCTTTTATTCTTCACAAGGAGTGCATTCCATTTAATTAAGTCTATTTTTAACTGAAAACTGCCGTAACAAGGTTTGAGTGGGAAGTTACGAAGGTATCGGCTATTCAGAGATGAGTAGGTTTGTGGTTTTGCTGTAAGGATGTAGCAAAGGTAGTTTTCAAATGAGAAAGAGAAGGGAGAGGGCTCTGGATTTCCCTGTACCCAGGTAACAGAAAAACACCCGAGGGGTTTTAGTGTCCTGTGTCCTCATGTCGATACATCCTACGTCTGTCTCCATCTCTTTCTGCTTTATCACACACACAGAAAGGAAGCAGAGGCCTAAGCCACTGAAAACACAACGTAAGGCCACCCCTAATACTACCTGAACAGTTCAGACACAGTGCTGCTGGAAGCAGATGTTGAGGCTGAACAACACACAACTACAAACAAGAGTTAACACCAAGGACCTGATGCCAAAATAACAGAGTGAGACCAATGATAAATGGGCTCTAAAATATAAGCTTCAAAACGCCTGTTCACATGACAGTACTTAATGTCAGCTATATATACGAATAAAGTACTATATCTTTCATTAAAAACCAATGGTTATAACTCTACAAGGGCTTCACCTAAAATAATCCTAAATTAAAGTTTAAATAAAACATTGGCTGTTCAGACCAAGATAGCTTGATGTGACAGAATGTGAACAGGGGCATCCTCAGCCTTAATGTCTCAGCATCCACATCTCCTCTTCATTCACTCATGTCACGTATGGCCTTATCTGAAGTTGCTACCCACACTTCCCTTCCTGCCCCAGTCTCTCTCCTACTTGCTGGCTTCACAACATTTACTATAATCTATAATCATTCAGCTGTGTTCTGCTTTACTATGCATCTCTCCAAGAGGGCAAAACCTTTTTAATTTTGTTTACTTCTTCTGGAAGAATTCCTGGCGCATGTTAGATGCTTAAAACATTTCCTGGATAGATAAAGAAATGATTGGAGGGTTTACTTTGTGCCAGATGCTATGCTGGTCACTTTATGTATCTCATTTACCGCTCACCACAATCTTGTAAAGTAGAATATTTTGCAAGTGAAGATAAAAACACGGAGCTTGTCCAGGGTCACACACCTAGTAAGTGGCAAGGCCAATATTTGAATCCAAACATGTTTAATGCTAAAGCCCTGGTTCTTAGCTATGATATTATGTTGCTTCCATCTGAGAGCTGGCACAGCTGAAATCCTGGAATATACACGTTTGGCTTTTCTATTAAAGTTCTCGGCAAGCTGCTTTCTTCTTGTTGATCTTTTCTAATCCTCTGGTCCAATATAGGGTTTAGAAAAGCAGGGGAAATAATCTTGTAGCTAGGGCCAACAACAGCATTAAAAAATCTGCCTGGAAATCCTATAGGGAACCTCACACCATAAAAATATTGTAAAACAGTCTGTTGTTGCTGTTGCTTTTTAATAAGAAGCACAAATGAAGGACAAGCAGCCAACATTGTAAAATAACAGGACCCTTTCTCTCCCATTTGGTTCAGTTCACCTAGAGAATGAGAAAGCAGTTCTGTGCCAGAGGCATGCCAAACACAGAATCTGCACTGCAAAGGTAAAACCATGGAGCTGCTCCTGTCCTCCAATACAGGGCAGACTGCGAAGTCTGGTTTGTGGAGGTCAGTGAACACTGCATGGGACCTTCTGTTCGAGACAAGTAACAGGTAACAGAAGAGCTGGCTTCCCAGGATGCTTGACAAGATGAGAGGATATAAAGGAAGCCTGCTGGGAAGAGAAGCTGAAGACAAGGAAAGCCCCGCCCCCAAGTTTATCTCAATGGAGCCACTTGGTGGCCCATAATCCTGCTCCTTTCCTATTGGATGGGAATTGGGTCCAGAGGGAGAAAGACAACACAGGAATCTGAATTCCTGTTCCGGCCCCCATGGCGATAAGCGCCTATACATTTCAGCAATTTGAGCCCTAAGAAAAGTAGTGCAGGAGCAACATTTAAGATAACTGAACCCTAAGGGTATAATGTGCTTTAGTCCTTTAGATGGAGCCTTAGAAATAAAAGCGATCCTTGGCATTACGTTTGGTAAAACTAAATCTTGATCTACTCCTTGTCTGAGTTTGTACTTGGACGCAGATGATCTTGATTGGATTATGTAAAAGATCTAATTTGAGCTGTTATTAAAAATGCTGAAATACAGAAAAAACTACTCCAAGGCTTAAAAAAGTAATTTTGTACTAAGTCTAAATCAAACTCCCCAACTTCAAAGCTATATGCTGACATGCAGTGTTGTCCCACTCGACAGTACTATATTTACAGCCTGAAATGATGATGCTTTGGGTGGTTATGTTTCATGTGGGAAGTCACACTAACACCCTGGAACCACCTGCATATATCTTAAAGTTAACTTTTCTCCTACCAGAAAATGATCCTTTTAAAACTTTTAAAAAGAGAGATCTTGAATGTCAAGGTGTTATAAAAAGATAAAACATGCATTCCACATGTTCACAGCCTGCTGCCCAGCTGGGCATTCAGAACAGGCTTTCCTGAGGCAGTTTCATTATTGGAAAGCTTGATAAATGCTCCACCACTAGCAGACTGGAGATTTCTTTTACGCTCATACTTCGAACTCACTCAAGTACAGAATACCATTATCTAGCTTTGTGATGATTACTTTCTCCTAATTTTTCAATTATACATCTTTTAGGAGTAAGGGAGCCTGCGGTTTTAGCAATAACTCTCTAACATGTGCATAAAATTGCCTCGATTTGAGTCAGGCTTTTGCTAACCAAAGAGAGTTACCCCCGGGTGTGGGTCTTCTCAGTTTCTCGACCCAAGGGCCTTGGTTTCCTCAGCTATAAAGTGAGGGGAGTAAGGAATCGTTCCCATCCTTTTCAGTTCCAAAGGTCTACTCAAAATGGGGTGCGGAATGCCCGAGACCCAACACTCGTCTGTGAAATATCTAGCAGAGGCCTCAGGACTTCTGATAGACTGAATAAGCATTTCAGAGTCATTTGACAGTTTTGGTATCAACTTCCCGATGAACCTTCATTATCTTTGGGAAGGAAAACTTAACTAGTTATAAACTCATTTTAAAATTTATGATCACAATAAGTGAGCTGCTGATGAATGGTCAACCAGGAGGATTCCCTTCCTTTTGCAAGAACATCTAATAAGCTTCCATTATCATCATTTTATTCTTTAACAGAAAAATTTACATGAGCGATAGATTTGTATTATTAATTACTAACAAATAATACTGACATACCTCAATGCCTTCATGCTAAGCTTATAAAACCAAAGGGATATTGGGATGGCTCTTTGTGCAATAACGTATTCTTCGCCAAAAGTTTCATGATAGGGTTCACAAAAGCCCCCTGGTACAGAGAACTCGTCGGATGGGTACTTAACTTTCAAGGTAGCTATCCACCGTGAGGTGAAGCGATTCAATACTGCATTTGATCTAATGTCATATACTTGATAGAGTTACTGAAATTGCTTTAGGAAGAAGGTATAAATTATAAGTAAATGAACAACTATATGTGCTGCGCTTTTAGTGTATGATTGATATCACAACAGCAACTTGAGTAATTAGCTTTCGAAATAATTGGTGTGAAGGCAAATCACAAGCAAGGTTGGGAATGTGCCACTCGATTATTTAATTTCTTTCTCCTGCCCTGACTATAAACCAAAACATTCTCAAAATTGTAGGCAGAGGAAAAGCTGAATTCTAAATAGAAGATTCTAAATAGAAGTAGGTGATTTTCGTTGTTTGTTTTTAAGAAATCCTTGTGTAGTAAGGATTATCTGAACTATAGCACTATTAATAGTGTTGTTCGGTAATGTGTGTATGGAAGAAAATTAGAGCTTTGTGAACAATTAAAAAACTTCCTAGTGTGTTATTTAATGCTTCCTCATGGTATCCCTGATTCAGTACTGGTTACTATGTGATTTTCTGTTTGCCCTTGTCTTTTCTGCTAGACTAAACTCTTCTCACGTAGGGCCCCTGCCTTATTCATCCCTGGTTACTGTGTGATTTTCTGTTTGCCCTTGTCTTTTCTGCTAGACTAAACTCTTCTCACGTAGGGCCCCTGTCTTATTCATCCCTGGTTTATCTTAGGAGGCATTTTGAAAAACAGGGCACTTTTAAAATTTATCTAAATGATTGCGTATGGGTGGGTGTTGGGGGCAGGATGCGAAATGACTCACAATCACAGGAATCCCACACAACGAAGAACTGCCCTGTAACCTGAACTTTCTCACATCCTCCTAGACACATGACATGTAAACCCAAGTATTTTTTGTACAGTTTTCCTATGGACTTCCAAGGTTTACTTGGATTTCTAGGGTTCAACTACTGTGGAAATTAAGAGAAAATTGTACTCTTTGGTGTTCAGAACTTTACCAAGAGTTTTTCACCATTTGGAAAATCCCGTGGCCAATCACATGGGCAGTCACATTATTTGAGTTGACAGTCAGCACTTGTCAGTCTGTATTCGTAGCAGCTGCATTCACAGTGATCCCATGTCTACATAAAAATATACTTATTCGGTTCTTACTTCACATATCACATATAAATAAACAGTGTTCACGTTACCCAGTTGAGTACTGTCTCCCTTCTTTTAAGTGCAAAGTGATTCATTATAATTGGGTCTGAACATCTGGCCATTTTATTAGGCCTTCTGTTTTAGTTGTTCTTGAACTTCTTATGTTTTTATATTATTGACATTTTGTTTCTAGGTAGAGTATATTATCTATGAATTTTATTTTAGTATTTGATATAAAAATGGAGCATCGGGTCAGACAGTATTGAAGACCACTCACTGATCCAGTAGATTCCTGTACAGCTGCCTTATGTTGCAGAAAAGAAATGGGACACTGGAGATGAAATGATGCCCCCAAGGTCATACAGTTGATTAAGTAGCCTTTTGTCGAGTAATGAATGTATAGCTATAGCACAAGTAATTAACATTCCAGATTCTAACACCCTGGGATATATATTCTATCACATAATACAAAATACCGGGAGTTAAAATAACTTGGCCTACCCTTTAATAACATTTCCTTTGGTCACCAATTATCCCTCCCTTATCCCAACAAAAGTGAAAAATTTCTTTAAACTGGAATTTCCTTTTTCCTGATGATCCCGGTACAGACTAGAACTATAGTTTTTAGTTAAAAAAACCCTCTGACTTAGTGCAGGGCTAGATTGCACACTTCTTCTCTAGCCTTGTCACTTTCCTCCCCGCCTCCACCATCCTGCGAGAAGACCGCTTGAATCTGTGGACACCATAAAAGAACAATCTTTCCCTTCCAACACCATCAACAGTAGCAATGACTGTCCCAGTGGGTCCCTTGGCATCCTTTTCTTCTATGTCTGCCTAAGCAACTTTACTTAAGGATAACTGACCTGTGACCCCACGGAGTGCCTTTGAAGGTTCCTCGAGTATTGAGATCTTTTTCTCACGGGGGGCAAGGGCTGGTTTTTCACTGGCAGAATCAGTGGATGAGCTGTCCTTCTCACAGCCGTTGACGTGGCCATTCTGTATCTCTGGCGGCGGTGGCTGCACAGGCCCTGCTTCGGGCCTCTCTGCCTTGTCTTTAGCATCTTTGTTGCCTTGATGCTGCTTGGACTTGCTTCTTTTTCTCTTATTGTTCTAGAATGAGAAACAAATGAGAAGCTCACACCCTTGAAATAGAAGGTGAACCCCAGAGACCAAAATAAGATATGTTACCCTTTTTTTGTTTTCTGGCTCTTCTAATAGAATGGGTGAAAACGCCTATGTCTTTATTAACCACCCAAGTTAATGTAAATATCTTCTTTCCTACAATGAGCTGTATAAACTTTTACCTCGTAAGCATAGTAAACAAAAAGTTTTCTTTAAAAGGAAAAACGCAGCAGGAAATGGCTTCAATAGCTGACACGTTATTTGAGCACACTGAGTTGCTACATATCTGAATGGCCATACAGTAGAGTCTTGTGATAACTGCCCTGGAAGAACCTGAATTCAGCTATTGTGCTATTGGAGAAGAGGTCTCATTTCTTAAAGAGATGATGGATGGGGCGGGGGTGGGGGTGGGCCGGGGGGGGGATCAGGGAGGACACTAAGGTTCTGATCCTCTGGGGGGGAGGAGAGGCAGGGGGAGGCCTGGTACAAAAGAGGCAGGGAAGTCCCTCCGAAAGGAGGAAGTAGAGTCAGATCCCCAAAGTCCAGGTTGGATCTAGGAAAAGGCACCAACCAACCAGGAGATCCCTGGATTGCTGTCACTGTCCGGGAATCATCCCCATGAATACTTAAGCTGGAGTGGACAACTGCTACAAAGGAACGCCGAACCCACGTGGGTCCACCTGGATTCGCATTGTGCACCTGTATCTGGATCTCTCGGCTGCTACCTGAACGGCATTACAAGACTTCAGTTACATTTAGTTCAAAACAACGCAACCCTGCATTCTAGATAATTGAAAACTTTTAGACCTTGGTGCAAGCCTCAGCCAATGAGAACAGACATGGGGCCCATCAGGGTAGACCCTGTCCCGCCTGTTGCATCAGTGTCCCACCAGCTGAACATCAGCCCAGCTTTGTTCTTCAACACATTTGGAAAAAAAAAAATAAAAAGAAGGGCTTCCCTGGTGGCACAGTGGTTGAGAGTCCGCCTGCGATGCAGGGGACACGGGTTCGTGCCCCGGTCCGGGAAGATCCCACGTGCCACGGAGCGGCTGGGCCCGTGAGCCATGGCCACTGAGCCTGCGTGTCTGGAGCCTGTGCTCCGCAATGGGAGAGGCCACAACAGTGAGAGGCCCGTGTACCGCAAAAAAAATAATAAATTAATTAAATAAAAAGAAACAGTTTTCTCTTGATTCTCCTCCCCACTCTCCTTCTTTTCCTTTGAAACCACAATCATGCCCCTGAGTAAGGGCTCCTCCAGGGGAGAGAAATGCACTGACTGGGTGAAGGAAGGCCCAGGGGCACTTATTCCCACACAAGCCCTGCGTCTCCTGGGCTGGGGAGACAGTTTTCCCACTGAACCTCTAAGAGGGAGGCTTAGTAATGAGTTGGGTCTGCAGTTGCCGTCTGCTCTGTTTTTCACATCAGAGAAATTTCATACCCAAACCACACATCTGAAATTCCTCCAGGTAAGTATAAATACTGCCTTTCAATCACCTGCAAATTGTCTTCATCTCACATAGAAGCCTGGGAAGCTATGATTAAAGATAAGCAGAGATTGTCAAAGACGGTGGCATACAAAGATTAAAAATTTTTTTCATAATTCTTCCTATTCTCCATGAAGCTAGGAGGAGAAAAAGGAGGAACGGGTCATTCTAGTAATTTCAGTAATCTCGGGATTTTATGAAAGCAATACTGCTTTCTTGTGTTTGTTTAAAACCTGTGCCACAGGCCTGCGATCTTCCCTCAGTGGGAAGGGTATATCCTGGGATTCCCAAAACACAAGGTTTCTCTGGGAATAGTGGGAATGGGTGGGGAAGTTACTTTGAAAAGAGAAGCAGACTTTTTGTGAAAGTCATGAAACAGGTTACAGGCCAAGAACAAGAAGGAAGCTGCGGGCTTCCCTGGTGGCGCAGTGGTTGAGAGTCCGCCTGCCGATGCAGGGGACACGGGTTCGTGCCCCGGTCCGGGAAGATCCCACATGCCGCGGAGTGGCTGGGCCCGTGAGCCATGGCCGCTGAGCCTGTGCATCCGGAGCCTGTGCTCCGCGGCGGGAGAGGCCACAGCAGTGAGAGGTCTGCGTACTGCAAAAAAAAAATTTAAAAATAAAAAAAAAAAAGAAGGAAGCTGCACCTCACTGGAGCTAGTGAGGGTTCCAGTGCTCCATGGTCACTCACAACACCAGAAAGTCACGTTCTGGAGACAGAGGCCAGTGTGTGCGCTGCATACCGCACGTGTGCCCATAAGTCGAGACTGTGTGACTAAACAAGAAAGCAAAATAACTTGAGAGGGGCAGAGTAAAATCTCCCCTCTGTTCTCAAGGAGCAGTCAGTCTGTCAGGGTTCGAAAGAAGGGAAAACAGGTCCCTTACTTACTATGGCTTTAAGGCGCTTTCCTTTTTTCTTCCTTTATTAAAAATCTAGCTTATTAGAACTCAGGAAAAAAGTATCTCGGGGCAGCCCTGGACAGATTCTCTCAGCTGGAAAAACATGTGAAAATATATTTAGGGCTTTTCAAGTATCTTTAAAACACTCCTTAATTTTTCCCTTTGTGCTACAGGATACGTTCAGGCAAGTTAACGTCTAGAATCCTTTGAATTCTCCGGTTGGGCTCGCCTTAATACTTAAAAAGAAAACTCTGGGATTTCAAAAGCACACCTGGTGGTTAAAAACACTTGAACAGAAAACAAGGGCATTAGTAGGGAGGGTGGCCGGTAATTTAAGAGAGTCGTGAATCTGGAAGCTTCCTGGGTGTACATATTAACATATATGAAAGAAGCACAAAATTGGCAGCCTTGTTAAAATGATAACAACCATGAAGATTCTGATGGAAGCTGCTACTAATTTACAATCAATATCAATCTTACCTTCTTTTTTCCTGTCATATTCCATTCTTTTAGAACTTGAATTGCACTGCCTAGACAAAGACAAAGAATCTTCAACATGCATTCACATAATAAAGCACCACACAAAATTCATCTCTGTCTTTCCATCTTGGTAGCGATTTTTTTTTCAGCTTTTTCATTTGTTTTGATACATCCTACCTTAATAAAAATGCCAGTTTCATTTTTTTATTTCCAGATTTTCATTAAATTCACTGCATGATCTTGGTTTTATCAAAGTATTAAGCCCCACTACATGAAGCTTACTTTGTTTTATCGTTATGTTGTCTTAGAGAAAATGAAATATATCGAGAATTCTCTGATAGCTTCATTGCCATAGGTAGAATTAAAATTGCTCTGTTTGATATATGAATCAAAATACCTCTAATCTTCCAGGCTAAACATGAGATTTTGAATATTATTAACCATGTGAATCCTAACTTTTTGTTTGGCTATTCCTGCTCATTTTCTGCCTCTACTCATTATGTTCACAACCTGCAGGGTGATAAGGACAGACGATCCGATGTTAGCTTTGCTCTCATCACTGTGAATAGGGATGGGATGCAGTCTTTGCAAGGTTCGGCTCTGAAACAAAAGAAGCTCATCAAATAAGTTGAGTCCTAGGTTCTGTCAATGCCATTCACATGCATACGTGGCATTGCTCAGATGCAGAGGAAAAGCCTAACTTGATTAAATTAGAAAACATTTTAAAAGAAATGCTTAACCACTGGTTAGCTACAATAAGTATCTTCATGTATGTAGTCTTAGTAAGTTCTTCACTCCTTCAACTGTGCTGGGGGTAATTTCAACAATAAGTTATTGGTAATGAGTAGACCAGTTGTTCTCATTTAAATAGGTGCTTCTAAAAGAGTAGCTCTTACATGTATCCTTTTAACAATTTTAAGCATTCTCATACAGTCTCATTATACTAATAGTTCTCTACAATGAGTGCGTTGGCTAAACAAAGATAAACTTCAGGCCCGTATTTATAACAAATTTCAAATTAGTAGGGCCCCAATTATTGAGTCTACTGTTACTGTTTGATAACCAGAAGGCCATAGTGTTTGGACTAATGTTCAGAAAGGCTAATTATTCCTATCCATTCACAGTTTCCAATTCAATGCCCCTCTTAGGCCTTTTGCGTTACATGTACTTGAAATAGTAAGACTGCACTTAAAAGTAAGCTATAATTCAGTCTTTTTATTAACTGGGCTGGTCTTTTTCTAATTTGCTCAGAAAATTAATGTTTCACAGTATTTTCCTTTTGAAGAACTTTAGGAAGTCACTTTCACTAGGTTACTTCCTAAGTCACAGCAGTGGCTGATAATCATTAGGGTAGTTCTTACTTATAGCTCAACTTCAGTTTTCCAGATAAAATTAAATTTTAAAAAATGTTAAATACTGTTCTTTTTAATCAGAGGGAGGAGGTGAGTTGCTTACTGCTTTCAAATGCAACATTCAATTATTCCTCTAATTTGCATGTTTTGACATAAATTCTATTTGCAATTTGGACAACAAGCTTCTAGAGGGTAATTCTGAAGAAGAAATAACTATGTTTACAGACAATTTTGAAATTGTTGTTATTAAACTTTAATTATACGGAAACGGCTTGGAGTTCTTTAAGCCGCTCACAAAGAGTGCTTTCAGTGTGCCTCGTAAATGATTCTTAACAATTATTTCTGATTTTCAGTGATTTTTAAACAAGTTTTCTGACTACTCCCCATCCAAAATGATATGAGGTTTCTCAGCAATCGATGAGTCTTTAAAAATGAGACCTCAATACCGACAAGGTGAAAATGTCAAGAAGGACAAGCATGGTGCTCTATTGAAATATGATCGGATTTGATGACAGTCCGTCAGTTACTGAGTATCTGTGCATCTCATCAGGGGTCATTCTGTAATAAAAACTTTCATGATGGAGAATGTCGGGGCCTCAATCCAACTGAGGCTGGGGAGGCATGGGGATAATAACCTTTTTCCTTTCCTAAAGCTTTTTTCCATGTGAGTGATGTTGGCAAGTGAAAGCTGAAAAGAGTTTATCTGAGCCAGGATATGCATGTTTCCCCCAATTTTTTCTTGAGATGAATTGCACTAAATGCTGCAAAGGTGGAGTAATAATTACATTCTCTGTATTTGTATCTGGTGAGTAAAGATTCTTGTACACGAAGCAGGAAAAACAGTCAGAAAAGTTATGCACCGTGGGTCTGCTTGCAGGTCTATTTTGAATGATAATCATTTTTAATTCAATTAGGACCCTAAACCCTGACTGCAGATATCAGAATGTGAGTGTGTTGCCTGGTTCCAAGACCTTGCCTGAAATGCAATTGTACTATATGTAGAAACTTACGAAGATTATTCTACTCCTAGGAAAGTAAGTAAATCAAACTGTCCTTAACAAATAAAGTGTAACTAGGATAAACCCGAGGAATGTGCTAATAGGTCTTCCCTGACCTTTCGGTCAGATTATGTTTAGTTAGTTCATACTGACAAAACAGAAACTAATGCTGGGACAGAAGACATATGATAACTAAGGACAGGTATGAGATCTCTGTTCATAAATGGAACTTTAATTTGAGTAGGAGAGAAGACTTTCCCATAATTTATAGGAAATCTAAAGCAGTAGGTTACCCATTTATAGAATAAATACATTCCTGAGACTTTAGATTCTATACCGGCACTGGCAATGCACTGTCCAAAAATAACAATTTTTTTTAGACAGCAAAAAGTTCTAGAGGTAGATAAGATGAACTGATATTCTGACTAATTAGGTAATCTCAAAATCATAAACTAAGGATATTAAAGACTAAACCAGTCCTCTCAGGCTACATAAGCATCAAGTTCAAGGATTCTAGTCATAAGGCCAAGTAGAACTATGCTGGTTGAAGAGTTGAGAAGGCTTCCCAGATCAGGAGTAAAGTACATTATCCTCCATTAACAAGGGCGCCATCAAATAAAGGACATGTTTAGTAACAAATTGGACAGACTGGTTGACAACGGAATTAGTAGCATTATAATACGTATCCTTTGTAAACTATCTACAGTCTGTCTTTTTTTTTGCCCAATGAGGAAAAAAGAACTTCCAAATTCTGCTCTTAATATGTAGACGTGTCTTTAAAACCTAGCATATTTTAATGAAAATTAAAGTATTAGTGAATAATTGGTATTCAATGCATTCAAGGAAAAAAATACAGAATATATGGAATATCTAGTTCTAACGTCTTCAGGTTCAGGGGACGTGTATACTTACCATCCACGAAGGCCTGCACTGCTTTATCTACATTAAAATCAAACTGTTGTAGCACCAGAACTATTTCATTATTGCTTTTGTTGGGAACAACTGATCGAACCGCATAGATCTGCAAAGGAGAGGAAAAGAAAAAGAAAGGTAAACGTTTTGAATATTTTTCATCCATATTAGTCTTTCACTGGATAGAATGATAACTGTTAGAAAGGCCTTGAAAAGCCAACTAATCTACCTTCTTGCCATCAAGCATACTCAAGGCACTTCAGACCACTAAAAATTAATCCTGGTGACCACCTTGATAGCCTCTTTACCTGAATACACATTGTACAGGGACGTCCTTGTTAGGACTGGAGTAGCACGTGGGAAAAGCCAACTCTAGTTTTGCAACCTACTCCCCCCACCAACCCAGCCCCAAGACTCCAAGGGGTACTTTCAGTGAGTACTTTTCAGTGAGTACACAGATAGTTATCTGTCTCAGGCTCTCTTCTCCGTGGGCTCAGGGCAGCTCTTTGGAAAATTTACAGAAACAGCCTCATGCCTCAGATTCTCTGATCTGCACAGTGGAGACAGTCATAGTGAGGTTCACAGAAGCGTGGTGTGAAACTCCATTAATTTTTACAGAGATATAAAATGTGGGGCATTGTATTTTTGAAATAGCAATCTTAGCCACAATACGGAAAACGTTCCCCAACACACTTCTGAAAATCAAACATTTAAAACAGTAAAAGTAAATACATGTATGAGAGCTAAGGACTTCAACAGGTTAAGCTGATATTCAATTTTTAATGACCTATAGGTATTTCTTAATCAAATTTTGCACATGTTCTTTCTTTTTGCCTAATAGAATTAATGGACCTTTATCTCACAGAACTTGCAATTACTACAGGATGCTCTATCCACTTCAGCAAACCCTGGCTCACCCAGCTTTCTATCAAGGGGATTACTGCAGCCACTACTGACAAATATGAGAGTACTACATGGTGCCAAGGTGCGTAGCATCCATAATGATGGCCACAAAAGCACTGCACAATCCTTACACGTTTTCATCAATGGTTAAATTGAGTTTTAGAGTTACATGCAATTTATTGTAATCAGATCCATGGACTATGGATTATATGTGTATGATAATGTGTAAGATTCTATTGCCCAGAACACTCAATTAAGCAGCATAGCCTATTTCCTAATTATGTTAGAAAATAGACAGCCTACTCCATTTCGACGTACATGTAAGAGTATTTAGATTATAATGAGAAAACAGCACAAGATATGGGTTTATAACTTGGAGAGGTTCTGACATTATAGAAAGCTGGCTTTGAATCTTGACATTCAGAAATGCTACATATGTAGGGATTTTCAAGGACTCTAATTATACACACACACGCACACACACACACACACACACACACACACACAGCTGTATATATGTGACAAGAGTCCTTTGATTTTTTTCTCTACTTTACGGTTCTTAGTTTTTCTAGCTTCTATTTTAAAAAATATTATTAACTTCTTCAAATCTAAGTTCTTTCTCACTTTTTCTCTTGCTCTCTTTAAAAATCCTTTCAGTGAATAATTTTTGAATGTCTATCGCGTGACAAGGCACCAAACTTCCTGTAACTTATAGACTAGAGGGGGATGCACATATTGTTCAAATGATCACACAAATACATACTTATACGTTGTGATAAATGCTATAAATCATAGGACAGGGAGACGACTTTATATAGGTATGCTGAAATCTGAAGTACAGGGGAGAAGAGATGGGTGGGAGGTTAAGAGGAAAGGCATCTTAGGCAGAGGGAACAGCACGAATGAGGAGCAAGGCACAGGTGGGGGAGTAGAGAGGGAGGCAGAGGCTGAGGCTTCCAAAATACAAAGATGAGGCCAGAGGCGGGCAGGGACCAGATCGTGCAGCCTACAAGGCTGTGCAAAAGACTTAGGTCTTGTGAGCATCCCATAACCGTCCTTTTGTGTTGTCCTTTCTTATTCATTCATCATGTTTGAAAGATACCTCTCTCTTTTCTTTCTCTCTCTCTAATTTACCCTTGTCATATACACATTTTATATGTAGATAAATGTATATTTATATATCATTATATTTAAGTTATGTGTAAGTTAAGGTGTACAGTATGTTGATTTGATACATTTATGTACTGCAAAATGATTACCACCATAGCATTAGCTAATACCTTTAATTATCTACTCCCATTAGATAATTACCACTTCTTTTTTGTGGTGAGAACATTTAAGATCTACTCTCAAGTATATGATTCAGTATACAATCACCATACTGTGCATTAGATCCCCAGAACTTATTAATCTTGTAACTGAAAGTTTATACCCTTTGACCCAAATCTCCCCATTTATCTCTTTTTTTTAAGAGAAGCCAAGATGGGGAGAAAAACAAGAACAAAAACACCTGCATTGACCCGGGAGAATCATTAACAGTGCATGTCCAAAACTAAATACAATTGGCCTAGCAGGCACCAGTGCACTGGAGTTATGTATAAACATTACGTGTTGTCCTTCTAATGTAGTTCTTTTAAATAAAATTCTAGCATTTCAAGCCACTATAATTGGTTAGTATTATATAAAATTTCTTGATAATAATTACCATCAGTATTACCACATCAGTCATGCCCTTCTAAATAATAATTTGCAGCAACATGGATGAACCTAGAGCATATTATGCTTAGTGAAACAAGTCAGACAGAGAACACATATGATATCACTTATATGTGAAATCTAAAAAAATAAAACGAATGTATATAGCAAAATGGAAACGGACTCACAGATATAGAAAACAAAATAGTGGTTACTGGTGGAGAGAGGGAAGCAGGGAGGGGCAAGATTGGGGCATGGAATTAAGAGATACAAACTACTGTGAAAAAAAATAGATAAGCAACAAGGACATATTGTACAGCACAGGGAATTATAGCCATTATCTTGTAATAACTTTGAATGGAGTATAATATGTAAAAATACTGAACACTATGCTGTATATCTGAAACTAATATAATGTTGTAAATCAACTATACGTCAATAAAAAAAAACACAAAGTTTTCGATCCACCTACATAGTTGTGTGATCAGTAAAGACCTAGAAGTATGGAATAAACATAAAATAGCTGTTTGCCCTGTTTCCAGTCTCTCCTCTGCAAAACATAATTTATTTTATTATGTTAAGGCAAAATACAATATAAACTTGAGCTTATAGAGATACTTCTTCTTTAGATGTTTATACTACTCTTGCCTGTCCCTCTTTAAAAGAAAAAAAAAAAATCAACCACGGTAGGATATAGAAAACATCTATCCTTGTCACTTTATATATCCTAGCACTGAACATATCCTTAGAATATTGTCAGTAACTGAGTTCTGATATCAAATATAACTATGAATATTGCATACAACTCCTGGAGGAAGACACAGGAATGTCGAGTTTTAAAGAAAAGAGAAAAAAAAGGAAAAAAATAATTTCTGCCTATTCTTAGATATTCCATAGTAATGTTGAATTCTAGTGGATTTCTGGGCCAAGTTTCTGCTTTAATCACAGTACTTGCCTAATGTGAAGAGAGTAGTATTGTTTCTCCACCTTCTTATTTATAAATTCACTACATTTATTTTTCTATGAAAATGTGTTTGAGAAAGATGGAGAAATCCAGGCACTCATCTGCACGCCTAAAAATACAGGAACCTGGGCTTCCCTGGTGGCGCAGTGGTTGAGAGTCTGCCTGCCGATGCACGGGTTCATGCCCCGGTCCGGGAAGATCCCACATGCCGCGGAGCAGATGGGCCCGTGAGCCATGAGCCTGTGCGTCCGGAGCCTGTGCTCCGCAACGGGAGAGGCCACAACAGTGAGAGGTCCACGTACAGCACAAAAAAAAAAAAAAAAAATACAGGAACCTCACAGTGTCACTATTCAAGATGCAGTAGTCATAAGGGGTCTAAGCATTTAAATCTAAAAAAAACCTCCTTATGAAGGAGGTTTAAAATATAAGGAGTGGAATGACAAAGGCAGTGTTATAGTGAGGTTGTGCTGAAAAGCTGCCTTTGCATTTGGAAATGAAGCTCCTGGAGCAATGGATCAATCAATGCGTGACTAATGGTAGTTTGCATGCGGAGAGCTCATAAAATCCACGCCTGCAGCGGCTGTTTTGCAGAGGCTGTCTTTGGCGGCGATGCTTCAGACACACGGCCTTTACTTCACTGCCACAGCCCAAGCTGGTGAGTCTGTTGCTGCAGCTTCACCCCGAAGCTCACTGTTTGCAGCTGCGCGTGGGTGCATCCCTCAAGGGTTCTCATGCCATAAACAGTGCGTTCCAGGGGGGTCAACCAGGCAGCGGCGCAGGATGTCAGGTGACAATATGGCCCGCTAGTTAGTGGTTCATTTAGCAACTGCTTTACCTTTCCCAAATCACATTCCTCTGTTTTGCTTTTACTAATTTAAATCTAGTTTGGCAAATTCAATTTGCTATTGAGAAATCTTCCTTTTGCACATCAAAAGTTGTTTTGATTTTAAAAGCTTTTGCACAGCAAAGGAAACCATTGATAAAATGAAGACAACCTACTGAATGGGAGAAAATATTTGCAAATGATATGACCAATAAGGGTTAATATTCAACATATATAAACAGCTTACACAACTCCAGAGAAAAACAAACAACCTGATTAAAAAATGTTCAGAAGAACTGAATAGACATTTTTCCAAAGAGGAAATGCAGATGGCCAACAGGCACATGAAGAGATGCTTAACATCCCTAATCATCAGGGAAATGCAAGTCAAAACCACAATGAGATATCACCTCACACCTGTCAGAATGGCTATCATCAAAAAGAACACAAACAACAAATGTTGACAAGGATGTGGAGAAAGGGGAACACTCGTACACTGTTGGTGAGAATGTAAATTAGTGCAGACACTATGGAAAACAGTATGGAGGTTTCTCAAAAAACTAAAAACAGAACTATAATATGACCCAGTAATTCCACTCATGGGTATATATCCGAAAAAAACAAAAACACTAATTCGAAAAGATAACATGTGCCCCAATGTTCATAGCAGCATTTACAATTGCCAAGATATGGATACAACCTAAGTGTCCATCAGCAGATGAATGGATAAAGAAGATGTGATATATATATATATATATATATATATATATATAGACACACACATACATATATATATAATGGGATGCTACTGAGTCATAAAAAAGAATGTGATTTTGCCATTTGTAGCAACATCCATGGACTTGGAGGGTACAATGCCAAGTGAAATACGTCAGACAGAGAAAGACAAATACTATATGATGTCACTTATATGTGGAATCTAAAAAATACAACAAATTAGTGAATATAACAAAAAAGAAGTGGACACAGATATAGAGAACAAACTAGTGGTTACCAGTGGGAAGAGGCAAGAGGGGAAGGGCAAGATAAGAGTAGGGGATTAAGAGGTACAAGCCATTATGTATAAAATAAGCTACAAGGATATACTGTACAACGTGGGGAATACAGCCAATAGTTTTCAATAATTCGAAATGCAGTATAACCTTTAAAAACTGAGACTCACTGTATTTTATACCTGTAACTTATACTGTACATCAACTACATGTCAATAAAAAATAAACATTTAAAAAATTGTTTTGATTTAACGTCAGCATTCTAATCTCCCTTTCTCTCCTCCCTCTGGGGCTTTCTATCTGGCTTGGCAGGTTTTGCCCCACTCTGCCTCAGGCCCGCCCTGCTGTCATTTTGACTGCAGTAAGCAGCGAGGCAGTGTGGCTTTCACCGTTTGATTTCAGCTTCCCACATTGACCTACCTCCCCTGGACCTGACTGGTCTGGTTTAAGAGCTGTTAGGTTTCCTCATTCACTCTGCACATTTCTGGAGCCTGTCTACGATGACTCCTCAGAAATTCTTCTTGGCTTACTGATGAGTCTCAAAAAATGGTTCTGACAGAAGTTTTCAATCCACCTACACAGCTGTGTGATCAGTAAAGACCAAGTATTATCAAATAAACAGAAAATAACAGCCCCTCTGCTTCTGGTCTCTCCCCTGCAAATTCACCCCAAGGCTGTTACCAGACTACTCTTCTTCAAGTATAATCATGACTATTTCCCCACCTTCCTTAAGAGTAAAGTTAAATGTCTACAACCTGGATTCAAGGCCATCAACAACTGGGCACCCACTTGCTTTTCCAAGTGCCCCTCTTGCTCTGCCCTTTATAGATAAGCACAAACCCAGTGTTGGCCCCCTACCTCTGTGTGAACTTTGCCCTTGACCTGAGATGTGTGCCCTTGCCCAAATCTTACACTCCAGCTGAGATGCCATGTGTTCCGTGACGTCCATCTCAACCATCCCTGCTGTAAGTCATCTCTGTCTCCTTTCGGTTCTCACAGACCATATCAGTGGGTGCCTCCTAACCTTAGCATCTTCTACGTCACAGCCTAAGTGTCTGGGTAAGGTGTGTCTTCTAAACGGTAAGCAACATGTGGGCAAAACTTTCCTCTCAGTCATCTTTGCATTGTCACCAAGCACACCCCGAGTGACTAACAATGTGCACATAGTAGGTACTTAATAACTATTTGTTGAATGAGGGAATGCCAATTTGCACCTATACCAGGCTGCTCTGTTTTTTTTGACATGTCATGCTAAGATTTTTATTACTTTTCCATTAATTCATATGTGAAATTGTGCTACAGTGGGGTTTTGCTAATTGTATATAAATATGCTACAAAGCTCTCCTTCATTCTCTACCCTCTAAAACCATTTTTTTTTCACTGGAGTATAGTTGAGTTGATAACGTTGTGTTAGTTTCAGGTGTACAGCAAAGTGAATCAGTTATACATACATCCACTCTTTTTTAGATTCTTTCCCCATATATGCCATTACAGAGTATTGAGTAGAGTTCCCTGTGCTATACAGTAGGTCCTTATTCAGGCTGCTCTTTTGAGTCAAAGGAATATTCTGCCAGTGTTTGGACCATCCCATCACTCTGTATTTGCCATCCACAATAACAGGCAGGTGAGTCTCTGTAGACTGTGATATGACCTAAACATTATACGGTTATGGAGAATAGACATATGTTCTTTAACTTTCAATAACAGAGATAGGAAGAATATTTATGAGACTTCTGTATAATAAGATACTCATGGTATTTGTGGAGTTTTAAAAATACAAAATAGCATAGTAACTGCCTATCCTTCCAAAGCTCAGCCCAGCAGACAGGTATTGGTTGAGCCTCCACAAGGTAACAGGCACTGAGGACACAAAAGGGAGCCAGCTACAGTCCCTGCCCTAAGACGGACAGTGTAGCAGTGGTTCCAGAACCGTCCGTACCTGAAAGCACGTAAGACGCTGTGCTGCCTCTATGAAAAAGGCTGTAGTGTCACAGAGAAGGGAGCAGTTAAGTTTGCCCAAGGAGGGGAGACTATAGAGGAAACAGCCAGATGTCGCAGAAGAAGCTTTGGAATTAAACAGACCTATTTTCTAATCTTGGCTCTGCTATATGCTAGTTCTATGACCTTGGATGAGCTGCTTAAATTGCTGAAACTTGGTTCTGTAACTGTAAAATGAGGATATGACCTGCTAGAGTCTCAGTAAAACTGAAAAGAGATGATGCATGTAAAGTGTCTGATATAGAATTTGGCATATATTAGCTGCTCAATAAATTTTTAAAAGGAAAGGGTGGGAGCATTTACATTGGGCCATGAAGGAGAAGGGTCTCTCTAGGTATAAAGGTTGGTGTGTCTTTGAAATGGAAAGAATGTGTGTCTAGAGTGTTGGCCAAGATTTATTTGGGGGAGTTTCCCCCATATACTTCCCTTCTTTAGAACTTTCCCCTTCAGCCTTGCTGAGCAGTCAGTGGACCCAAGGCTCTTCTCAATCTCTTTCTCTCCTGCAAGTTGAGTGGCACCACAAGGAAGCCCATCACTAGGGTGGTTAACAGCACATGCTCCCAGACTCCCCCCACCCCACCCCCACCTCCTGCCCAAGTCTCATTCTTTCATTTATTTATTTACTAAATGCCTACTATGGTCAGGCACTGCACTAGTGGCCGGAGACAGCAGTAATAAAACAGACAGAGTCACTACCAAACCTAGAGAGGAAAACAGATGTAAAATACACTAATTAAAAAAATATACAACTGCAACTCGTGCTAAGTGAGCGATATGAAGGAAGCAGAGTATAGTGACAATGATCGCAGCAGTCAGGTCTGAAAAGACAAAGTGGGCCAATCAGATTCTCTGCCTTGGCATCTGGACTATTCCACACAAAGGGAGAGAAGCCAGAATGGAGATGAAGAGGGGCCATTTGGAGCTGCCTTACTTCCTGCTTTCCTGCTTCTTTAACTTGTCCTGCAGTCCCATGAGTCCCTACCAGATCTTTAGAGTAACCTCTTTTTCACTTGCACTAGTCGGAGAGGTTTCATTTTCTAGAACAAGTAGCAAGTGCCTAGAGGCAACATTAGTAACTAGGGCTGAAAATCAAAGTAATAAAGCCAGATTACTAATCCAACTGGCAAAGGGGAAAAATGGGCGATTTTAAAGATAAATCCGGATAGAATGGGAACGACATTTCAGAGAAGAGAGGTCCATGAGCCTTGTTCACAGACCTCATCTAGCACTCATGTTGCCCTAATTATTTACTTATATGACTATTTGCTCCACTGGAATGTGAGTTTGTAAACGGCAGGGATCATAGCTGTATATCCAGAGGGCCTAGAACAATGGGTGGCATTGAGTAGATGATTCATAAATGTTCAGATAGATGAATGAACAAAAGGAAGTAGGGAGTCTAGTAAGATGATCATTGAAATATTACTTTTATTTATCCAGTTTTTTTTCCCAGTGCATCTCTGTAATTCAGCTTAATATATTATATGGTAGTAAAAAGTATTCAAGTCCAAAAATGTATGAAGTGCTTCCTAGGTCCCAGGCACTGCTGGTCCCAGCCTTGAGGACCTTGTAATCTTGGAGGTGAGCTTAATCTTATCCCCTACAAGAAGGACAGCAGTCAAACAGCCTGCAACCTCCTTTTTGCACCAGTGAGAACCAGAGTTATTTATGGGTTGCCGTTCCTGCAGCTCTGAAAGGAATTTTATAATCAGCTTTGGTCACATTTCTCAAATGCTGAGCAGTTCAGAGATGCCTTAAAAACAGCTCATCTGTGTACGTTTCGCTTCACTTGCTGGGCCACTAATATTATCTACACTCTAATGAAGGCAGTTCGCCTATGAATCTTCTTGGGGAAGAAAATATTCTTTGCAGACCAGTACCTTTGCATCATGGATAATTCTATAATTTAATTGCCTTTTCTAACATCTACTTTCTACCAGTAAAAAATATGCAAGAAGTGTTGTCATGTTCTACTTGGCTGGCTTCTGGGGAATTAACACCAGGCATATAAATCAAAATTAACTTTTTTTTTGGCAGGAAACCAGGATTAGAAGGAATAAGGAAGATTTGAAGGTGGAAAAAAGTGCAGTTTTCACAGAATTGTGGGAAGTTTAAAGTTGAGAGAATCTTACAGATAGTCAAGTAGTGGCTCCACAAACTTTAAAGTATATTCACGTGGGGATCTGATGAGAATGCAGATTCTGATTCAGAGGCTTGGGGTGGAGCCCGAGAGCGCCTTTCTAATAAGTTACCAGGTGATGGAGATGCTGACTGTCCAAGGATGTGGTGACAGAATAATAGGCCCCAAAGGCAACCACCCCCTAATCCCCAGGAACCTGTGAATATGTTAGGCTACTGGCAAATTAAGGCTGCAGATAGAATTAAGGTTGTTAATCAAATCACCTTGAGAAGGGGAGATAATCTGGATTATCTCAGTGGACCCAATATAATCATGAGGGTCCTTATAAGTAGAAGGAGGAAGAAGAGAATGTCCGACTGACTCACTGTGAGAAAGACCTGACCAGCCATTGCTGGGTTTGAAGATGAAAGGGGGCCACGAGCCAAGAAATGCAGGCAGCTTCTAGAAGCTGGAAAAGACAAGAAAACGAATTCTCCCCTAGAGCCTCCAGAAAGGAATGTAGCCCTGCTGACACCTTGGTTTTAGCCCAATGAGACCCATTCAGACTTCTGATCTCCATAACTGTAAGATAGTAAATTTGTGGTCTTTTAAGCCACTACATTTGTGGCAATTTGTAATAGCAAATCCCATTTGTTACAGCAATGGGAAAATACTACAACAGACCACACATTGAGGAACAAAGTCTACTTTTTTCTTCCTCCTAATATGGAGCCATCTTTCCCTGTCTCAACAACTATCCTCTTTTTAAAAAAATATACCTTCCAGAGTGCAGCTCTCCCTCTCCCGCACTCCCCCTGACACACACATTTTGAGGGAATTCTAACCATTCATTCCAAGCCAGATTTCATGAGAGAAAGTGAGATGAATCTGTGAGATGAATCTGACACAGTATTTGCCCCCAAGGAGCTGACAAAACCATAGGAAATAAGGCAACGCCATAAATAACAACTAACTCAAGGTCATTCTGACAACAAAAATCCTCTCTGAGCCTCACCTGTTCTCTATTTTTTCTTTCACTACCCTGGACAGGTTTCCTTTGCCTTTTGCCTGGACTCTGGAAAAAGCCTTCTAATTGGACTCTCTGGCTTGGTTTCTGCTCTCTCCGATCCATCTTAAAACAATCACCACACAATTCATCTCCACAGAGTGCCTGAGTGTGTTGAGTGACGGGAGAATGGAGCCGGCAGTGAGACAGAATTTGAAGAGAGGAAAGACAGGAGATAAATTATGAAACAAAGTCCCAGAGGAAATGAAAGAAAATGGTATCAAAATCCATGTGGAAAAGCAAGCTTTGGAAGGGAAGGCAGATTCTTTCTCTTTCTCAGAATTCTGAGGAAGGAAGAAAGGAGAGAAAGGAAGAGTGAAGATAGAGAAGAAATTTGAGATCCTTAGGAGGACAACTGAAGGAAGGTATTTCCTCTGAGTGAGAGTTTTAGAGTTTGCCTTAGGGCTAAAATGTGGAGAAAGGTTTAGAGCTGCCTTATGGGAATGTGATAGGAAATGGCCTAGATGAATGAAAGAGGGCCGAGCTGGACTGAAGGGCCACTAATGCCGGATGATGGCACGGATTTGTCATGGAGTCAACTGGTGTGGCTTTCCTCAACAGGCCAGAGGTAGAAGCAGACAAAAGGAAGGACCCAAGGTTATGAACTCTAAGAAACATAGTGGTAGATCCTAGGACTCGGGGATACAGCGGCTGAGAATCATAAGGTAGATGATCAAGGCATCTGTGGGCAATGAAGGGGGATGACGAATTGGGAGACTAGGGAGAGACTAAGGGACGAGAGGTCCTGTTGAGAACAGAGAGCAGATGCTCAACAGAACGAGAGGATAAGAGGGGTCAATGATAAGAATGTAGCCAGAGAGGGGATGTTAGATGTTGCCAGTCCTTGGTCCTGGTTCTGCCTTCAGGTGTAACCTTTTCCCTAAAGACCAGCCCTTCATTTTTTTTTTTCAAGGAACGAATGTGTTCCTCAGAATTCCATCTCCTACGGAGCGGTTATGCTCTTCCGTTTTTCGTAAGCTGTGCTTCCCAAGATCTCACCACCCTGGTCGAGCTCCTCTGAGTGCATCCTGGTGAAATGTGGCCCTATAAATGAAGGACCTTGTTCCAGAGGTGGCTGGATCAGAGCAGAGGATTGTGGGAGCTGCACCTGTCTTGGTGGGGCCCTACTTACCCATTAAAGGAATCTAAGGTGGCATTAGCACTTTCGGGGCCCTCATCAATTACGGGTTCAAACAGAGCTTACTATGTTAGTAACACACCCTGGATTGTTTCTGTGACAAGCGTCCCCCATCCTACACTTGTATAGTGACTAGAACGCAACGGGTAGGATATTGCATTCACCTTTGTTAAATTTCAGTCTGTAAGTTCTGACCCATCACTCCAGTCAGCTGTTAGCTTTTAGAACCTTGCTTTCTGCCATCACAAACAGGGAATGCATTAGCCATTCCTTCCAATTTTATATCATTTAAAACATTAGTTGCCATCATCTGTATCTTATCCGAATTGTTGATCTGAGTTTAGATGAGCCACAGCCAAGTACAGAGGCCAGAGTATCACCACAAGAACTTCCCTCAGAGTTGATACTGCTCTCTTAATCCACATTCACTTGTTTATTCATTCGTTCAGTCAGTCACAATGACCAGACCGTGCTAGACGCTGGAGTGTAGCAGTGACAGATACATTCCCTGACCTGCTTTGGAGCTTATAGTCTAAGAAGGCTATAGACTAAGAACACTCATGTTTGATGAGTGTTACAGAAGGGGAGGTAAAGGTGAGTTGGGCACCTGTAACAGGGGGACCTATGCTAACCCAGAGAATCAGGGAAGCTCCATCTGAAGTTTGTTTACACTGAGAATGAAGGGTAATAAGACCAAGCCAGGAGAGGGAAAGGGGAGAGGAGGTGAATTATTCCAGGAAGAGTATACAGCATCTACTCAAGGACAGGACCGAGTGACTGGAAGCACGTTCAAAGGAATGAAGACCCAGGATTGTTGGAGCATTAAATGTTAGAAGGAATGGGATTTCAGATGACGCTCGATCAAAACGGCATGAGGCAAAGTGTGCAAGGCTCTGCAAGCCATCTTGTGATTCTGTGCCTTATCCTAAAGGTAGCCATTGGAGGGATCTACTCAGAGGAGGAGTGTGATATTTGCGTATTTAAGAAGGTCACTGCGGTTTCTATGTGGATGAGTTGGAGGAGAGCAAATGGATGCCGGTTAGGATTCTAATACAGTATCGAGGGGAGAGAAAGTAGACCAAGATGGAGCAGTGGAGAGAATGACTCACAAATTACTTGGGGGGAAGTGACTGATTTGTGTCACGAGGAATGAGGAAGACGGAAGATGAAGGAATCTGGATGACTCCTGGGTGTCTGGCTTGAGCATTTTTGTCGATAGCGCTGTCTTTTCCTGAGAAAGGAAGTAGTGGTGAAAATGGAACCTTCTGCTTGAGGGGGCTGGGAGGCATCCACGTCCAGACATCTAGAGAACAGTCGAATCTATGAATCTGCAGCTCCAAGGAAGAACTGAGCCAGGGATACAGATTTGGGCACTGTCAGCATCTAACAGTGGTTCTCAGCCCTGGCTGCAAACTGGAAATCACCTGGTGAGTTTTAAAATGTACCTACATCCGGGTCCCACCTCAAACAATTGAATATGGGCCTGGACATTCACTATTTTTTAAAGTTTTCCTAGTGGTTCTAATGTCCACTCTGAATTGAAAACCGCGAGTGAGAGATATAAGGGGAGGCTTGGAAGCTAAGGGATAGTGTGGAAAGAAGAGAAAAGGTGGCTACTAGGACAGAGCTCTTTTCAGGTATAACTGCTCACCTATTTACTAAGTTACCTGCATGCAAACATCCACGCCTCTGTATTATTTAGGCAACATCATCATTTTAAAAATATCAGTTCTAGTTTGAACAGTTTTAATTTTTGAGAGGGTATTCCAGTTATTTAGTGCTGCATAACAAGTCACCCCAAAACTCTGTGGCTTAAAACAACAGTCGGTTGTAATTTTTCAATGTTTCTGTGGGTCAGAAGTTCAAGAGGAGTTCGGCTGAGTGGGTCTACCATGCAGGCAGAGAGAGCAGCTGGTATAGTGGGGGAGGTGCAGCTGAGGTCTGGCTGGCCATCTCTCTCTTCATGTACTATTCTCAGGTCTTCTCCACGTGGTCCTTATGGGCTAAGTCTGGGCTTCCTCAAAGCATGGTGGCCTGAGAACAGTCAGATTGTTTACATGGCTGCCCAGAGTTTCAACACAAGTGTCCCAACTAGTGAGGAAGAAGCTCAATCATCCACTATGAAAGCCACAGAGAGTCACTTCCTTCCACTATCCTGGTCAACCAGTTCCAAGAGCCTACCCAATATTATTAAGGGGAGGGGCTCACACCCCACCTCTTAATGGGGGAGATATTTTATAGCCATTGAAGAATACAATCTGGCTCAAAGCAACAACAACCCAGACTTCTTTCCATCAATTCAGAGTCTATACTTTCTCAAGTCACTGAGCATTTGAGGGCAGAAAAAAAAGCAAATTAAGGTAACTGTTACAATACTAAATGAAAATTGATAGCTTAAAGAAGTTATATAACTTCTCTAATTCCTAGAAATAAGCCTGATAAATTGACTTGTTGAGTACCTGATACTTAAATGAATGCTTCTCCTATGTAAAGAAACAGTAAAATTAAAATCAGATAAAGTGTCTTAAATGTTTTAATTTAGTCCATGACACATTTTTCATATCAGAATTCTCATCTTTAATCTGGCACATGTAGGTTTAATGTTTATCTCAAATGGTTGCTATTAGTAACGGCTGCCCTTCTAATCTATATTGAATCAAGCAATGGACTTAATACACGTTTCATTCACTTAGCTACTAGCATGTATTCAGTGTATACCTGCACGTTCTCCATAACTGTGCTTTATTCTTCATATTTTCCCAGAACTACCAGTTAGACCTGCACATAATTTAGGATAGGGTGAGCCTCTGAGTCCATTGGAAGTCTATTTTCAGCCAGCCTTTTATACCCACACAGTATTAGGACTTAGGTAAATGTTCTGTTGAGCTATTTTCTCTGATGAAATCCATATTTGGATTTATTAGTGAAGACAAAAAGAAAAAGGGAATTTTATTTTTACAAGGCATTTTGTTTTTGGTATTTTAATCAGAATAGTAAGGTATTTTTAGTTTATCTTCTGCTTCTAACTTAGAATATTCAGTAAAAATATTTCCTCACTTACTTTTGGAACTTGAGGGGGGAAGCTAATTATTGACATCTACTCTCCCTGTGGGTTTTTTCCCCCTGCTCAGTCACAGAACTCTTCAGATAAAGAGTACCATGAAGCCACAAGTCCCTATTACCCTTTAATCAATACCAAATAAGGGAGTTAGTTACTTCTTAGTCAATACCTGAACAAAGGAGTTTGGTTAATCTCTAACTTATACCAATCTTGGGTATTTCTTCACTGTGGCATGAAGGAAGGAGGCCGTCTCACCACCATGGAAACCAGGAACATGCTCTCTCTCTCCTTAGGGCAAGTGTTGCTGTTCACCCACATATCATTCAGGTCTGACCAATTTAAAAAATCCTGGTGACTTAAACATCAGTAAACATTATGATCTGTTTGACCAGATCTTGTTTTCCCAATGATTTTATGAGCTTGTTTGCTTTTTCTCTAAAGGCAGTAAAAAGGGTTAAAACTAGTTTGTGGATCCAGCCTTAGTTGAATAGCTACAATTACAATGTGACCCAATAAAAACATCAAACAAGCATGAACAAATGTCCATGGATGAGTAGGTAAAGAAAATGTGGTATATACATACAATGGAATACTATTCAGCCTTAAAAAGAAGGAAATCCTCTCACATGCAACAACACAGATAAACCTTGAGGACATTATGCTAAGTGAAATAAGCCAGACACAGGACAAATACTGCATGATTCCACTTATATGAGGTATCTAACATAGTCAAACTCACAGAAGCAGAGAGTAAGAACACTGGTTGTCAGGGGCTGGGGGAAAAGGAAATGGGGAGTTGTTCAATGGTATAAAGTTTCAGTTATGCAGTTTAATTAAGTTCTAGACATCTGCTGGGCAATACTGTGCTAGAGTTAACAACACCACAGTGAACACTTCAAGAGAATAATCTCCTGTTAAACACTCTTACCACAATTTAAAAAAGAAAAACCTTAACTTTAAAGTATATCATTGCTCCTCAACCATCATTTCAGTACAGTTTTGTTGATAGTTATCTTCAAGAACTGAGCAGCAGAGTTCTGAAGGGTCTGTAGACAGGGAGGCATCAGAAATGACATACCAGTGAGCCATAAACGTACCTTATAAATAGTTTAATCAATTTGTTTTTTTTTTTGCGGTACGCGGGCCTCTCACTGTTGTGGCCTCTCCCGTTGCGGAGCTCAGGCTCCGGACGCGCAGGCTCAGCGGCCATGGCTCACGGACCCAGCCGCTCCGCGGCATGTGGGAGCTTCCCGGACCGGGGCACGAACCCGTGTCCCCTGCATCGGCAGGCGGACTCTCAACCACTGCGCCACCAGGGAAGCCCTTTTTTTTTTTTTTTTTAAACAAGGAACTGAGTATGGACAGGTTGTGTACCACATTCAAATTGAGACAGCGATTTATTTGTATCAGGACTAAGGCTGCCCCCAGGTTCTCTGATCCATGGTACAGTTCCCGTTTTCAGTCTTTTATGGGGCCTGTGAGGTGGAAAAGACCATGGATTCATCCAATATTAGAGCTGGAAAGGATTCTGGAGATCCTCTACATAAAGGAGACTCCCTCATTTGGCAGATAAGGAAACTGAAGCCCCGTGAGGTTCCACAATGTACCAAAGGACACACAGTTTTTCAGTAAAATTAATGTCCCTTTGTTTCCTTAAATGTGGTTAGAGAGTATACTTCTGATAGAAAATAAGACTCCTAAATTATCCTTTGCCGTAGAAGTTAAGACGACTCCCTATACTAGTGGCAGTATGGCTCATCTTGCTAAGGGAAGGAAAATTCTAGAGTTTGTATTTTAATTTACTAATTAACAGAGGTTCTTGAAATTTTTATTAAAAAATTTAAAAATCTCATGCTTTCTCTTATATGATTGAATTCCAAAATAGATATTTCAATTTCCTTTTTAAACCTAAAATTTTGTTATACTCTCAAATATTGTGGTGGCACAGAAATCTCCCTCTGAGGGAAACAGAGTTGACTGACAGCCTAGCTACCGTCCCTCTGGGTCCACCCAAGCCTCACTCCACCGAGGATGCACCCAGTCAATGGCTCAGGTAGGGGGTGCTAGTGAAAGCTCATTTCTGAGGGATATGGGAGCTCCCCAGCCGGGGAATGAAGGCTCCCCATCGACCTGCACAAAACTTCTTAGAACTGCACTGCCCAGGGAGACTCTTCTTACCCAATTTTTTTCCCCTTCTCCTTCTTTCAGCTATGGCAGACCTGCATGCTTGGCAGTCTGTAGACTCTCCCTGCCCGCACATCCTTCCTCTCCTTTCTCTTTTACAAGCACCTGCCTCCACTACTTCCCACCCGCAAGGCACCTCTTAATCATCTAATCCCACCTTGGCCTCTGCTCTTGGAGACTCAAAAGAACACAAATATGCTTTTTCTAATTACTCCCATCTTTTCCCTACTGACATTCTAATGCTCGTCCCAACACAGGGAGGCACGCTCCACTTTCTTCTCCTTTCTTCCTACTGGCTGAGAATCACCATTATAGAATCTTGGCTCAGTTATTTGACTAAATATTGATTAACAAGTATTTTGGGGGCATAAATTCTATGATATTACTATTATAGGAGCTACTGAGTACACAAATAAATTGAAAATCCATTTGTGCTTATAAGGAGCTTGTAATCAAGCTGTGGATAAATCACAGAGAAAAAGTTGTTTTAATAATAATAATAATAATACAAGCAGTATACTGTTAAGTGGTGACTCAATCAATCTACCTAACTACCTATCTAATCCATCTGGATAGATTTTTTTTTTTTTTTTTTTTTTTTTTTTTTATGCGTTACGCGGGCCTCTCACTGTTGTGGCCTCTCCCGTTGCGGAGGACAGGCTCCGGACGCGCAGGCTCAGCGGCCATGGCTCACGGGCCCAGCCGCTCCGCGGCATGTGGGATCCTCCCAGACCGGGGCACGAACCCGTGTCCCCTGCATCGGCAGGCGGACTCTCAACCACTGCGCCACCAGGGAAGCCCTGGATAGATTTTTAATGCTCAAGGTCAGAAGAGAAGAAACCATTGCAGCTTTATCATTTTTAAAAAAAAATTGTAAAAATTGGATAATTTAATATGAAGGATCATTGTGAAAAATAACTAGAATATTGGTAAAGTACACATAAATTCCAAGGGATTGCCAACAGAGGTAACTTTTTTCCTGTCACCAGAGGTTTTAATTTTGACATGCTCTTGTATTGTTTAGCATTAACCCTCTACCTTGTATGTAACTCTCAGCCAGAGTGCAAAAGGGGCTATGATGAAAGGCTGGAAGCAGCGGGGGCGGGAGGGCGGGAGAGGCAGAACAGAAACACTGTGAATTCCAATTGTGTAGCTTGGGAAAAAAAACAATGTGATGCTAATCCTACAATAGTAAATTTCTTCTTATCTGCAGAAACTGATGCTGACATTTCCATTTATTCATTCAGTTCCTTTAGACTCCTTGTCAGATCTCTTCTAGTTGCCAAGCAACAATAACAGCAGTTCTGTACATAAGCGTTAGGCAATAACTATTGTCAATGTTTCTCCCTTCTTTGAAAGGGAAATTTAATGACCCTTTCCTATGAGAAAATGATGACAAGAACCTATTCATGGTGAAACCTAAAAGCTGTGTGTGTGGTTTGTGTTTTTGCTGTTGGAATCCAAGGACTGGGCTAAACTGACCTAAACACTCGTACAAAATCATGAAATTAAGATTCGCTCCAAAGCTTGCATGGTTCGGTCTTTAAAAACAACTGCATATCATTAAAACTTGTCCCAGAGCCCATAAAATGAGTTCACTGTTAAATGGAGTTAATATTTTAAAGATGCTTGATGATGGGTTTCTTTTGTACTTTCCCTGATCCTGGTAAAAATCTCTTTAATCAAACTCTTGGGTTTTTCTGACAATACTCCCCCACATAAAGACTTGAACCATATTTCAGTACTTTATAAAACATAAATCAAGACAGTTACAGGAAAAAATAAAATAAAATGGGACATCTGTCCACCTGTTGAGGACAGACTCCAGGACACAGAGTCTATGTCAGTCACCTGCACAAATGTTGAGATGGCCCCTCCCTGTTCCCACGGTGGACGAAAGGTTCCTCTCCCCTTGTCTAGTCTTCCTCCTCCATTTTAATGAGTCTATATGAATATTGTTTACAACCCAATTTACCTCCATAACCTTAACAGCTCAAAAAGCTATTCATAGGGCTTCCCTGGTGGCGCAGTGGTTGAGAGTCCGCCTGCCGATGCAGGGGACACGGATTCGTGCCCCGGTCCGGGAAGATTCCACATGCTGCGGAGCGGCTGGGCCCGTGAGCCATGGCCGCTGAGCCTGCGCGTCCAGAGCCTGAGCTCCGCAACGGGAGAGGCCACAACAGTGAGAGGCCCGCGTACCGCAAAAAAAAAAAAAAAAATCTATTCATAATAAGTGGCACATTGCTGCGAGGATATTATAGACTAAGTGATTCCCCATATCATCATATTTTCTAACCTCACTTATTTTTTGTGAGGCTCAGCAATAGCTATAAAAGTTTTAAAAAGTCAAGTCCAGTTTTATGTTCTCTTTCTCTTGTGGGTTTTTAATTGTGTTTTCTTTCTAATCTCAGTTCTATGTGAATTTATATTTTTAGTTACTAAAAAAACATTAACTAAGGCTCCTTTTCCATTTTTTAATTGTAAAATACACAGATGAGCTCCCCCAGACCCTTTATAGTTTATAGGATTAAAAGCTTATAAAACAGCTCTACTTTTATTACTGTATTTGATGATTTTGTCAGGTAGGTTTTGTTTTCATGTCCAATCTACAGATTAGAAAACTGAGGCCCAGATAAGTTAAGTGACCTGCTCTAGGCTGCTCAACTAGTAATCAGGGAGCTACTTATCTCTGCTACTGTCTCCAAACTCCAAGCTCCTTCCATGACTTTACCTTGCTGGAGATCACTTCCCAAGCATACTTGGTGTCCTACAGTGGCTTAAGGATCACTTTTTGTTGGAATTAATTATCAGACCATAACTAGACATTCAGCAAATATTATTTTGTAACTCCATTTGTAATCCCGTTTTACAAACAAGGATCCCCTTGGCTTTCCATCACCAAATTGTACTGCTGAATTGTATTCTATTTAAACTGATTTATAATAATGCATGAAAATATCTGACTGAAAATGTTATTTTGTGCATGACAGTTCCAATAATCCTTTCTTACTCAGTTGAGAATTACATCTAAAACTTTATAAATCAATTTAGGTTGGTACCCTAGTGCTTCACATGAGAATAATGTAATAGTCACTACTGAGCCCTATCCTCAAGTCATCTAGGAGGTTCTAGTGTTAAATTTCTTTAAAAAAAATATGTTACTTAGAAAAGAGCTGTAGAAATTGAATTGGCCCTAAATATAGGATCCCTGATTAGCCTGAAGATTTTGTTCTGGTATCTTTCCTTAATAAAATGAGATATGGAGATTATTTTCTTTTTTTTTTGGAGGGGGTACAGTGGGATATGACTGGTTACTCACCAAAGGACCTCATCTGTTATTGGCAAAACCTACCTGAGACCACCAGTATTTGATAACCATCTCATAAAGACGCTGCTTTTCTGCAGAACCACAGGTAGTCAACCTAAGAAGTAACCTAAGCTTGTTTCTAGAAGCAATTTAAAACTTGCTTTATTTAATAGCAAAGAGAGTACTAAAATGAGATGACACTCCATTAACCTACATTTCAGTTTCCAAGAAGGCTTGAGGTTTTGCAAAATATCGTGAATGGGAAATCTGTCCCTAAAGAACGTAACGATTCAAGCAGGCGTGTTCATTCATTCGTTACCCATTCATTAATCTAACTCGAACTGGGGTCAACTATGTGTCAAACCCAAGAATACGAAGACGAGAAAGGCCCAGTGCCTGCCCCCAAGGAGCACACAATCTCCCTTGGGGAGACAGACCACTAACCATGGTATAGAGGCAGAAGGCAGAGAGCCTCACTGAAGCACAAAGGAGAACAGAGGAAGGGCCAATAATTCAGGAGGGGCAGGAGGGCAGAGAAAGGAGCCACCTGAAAGGCTTCCTAAAAGGGAGGTGAGTGAGGGTCGGTCCCTGTGGAGGACGTCCCAGAGAGAGGAAACTACCTTTGCAGAGGCCTGGAGGCAGCAACATTCATGGTCAGGATGGCTGTGTTGAAGGGAGAGTAGAGAAGTGGCTACTGATAAGGGTGGAAATGTAAACAGGGTCAGCTCACACAGAGGATGGATGTCACACTCCTAAGGAGATCAAACTTTGACTTCAAGGATATTTCCAATTTAAATCCTTTCAGTTACAGTCCAATAATATAGAGATACTTTAAAAGAGTCACAAAGAGTGTCAACTGTAAATTTCAGTTGTCTTGGAAATGAGAGACCTTAAGTTAAGCTGCACGAGGACAGAAATGATTCTCTCAGCCAAGCACCTCTTCCTTTCCAATTCATCCAATAGTGGACCCACTAGAGATAACTGATGAACTCATTCCACTGCAAGACTTTTACTGAGTATTTCATTTCCCACAGTGCTTGACTAGCTAGTGTATAAAAACACCACACGGATCTGTTCTCACATCTCTAAAAGCTTATAATTTATAACTTAAGACATAACAGTTATTATTCTTAATTTTCAGAACTAAAATGTCAGTGCTGTGTGACAGATTGGGAAACAAACTCATCATAAAAAGGCCATAAAAGCTAATCACTAAAGGAAATAAAAGTACGAAAATAAATCAATGTAAAATTACAAATGATCAGAATTTTCCGTTGTTTATTATGATTTATTTTATTGAGCTGAGAAATCTATTAACCTTTTGATACGGGAAGATGGAATTTACTAACTGAGTTAGAGGAGCTTTACTTCCATTGTCATGCAGATGGATAATATTTACAACTTAAACATCACCCCCTTTCAAAATGATGCCAACATTTTGATAAGTTACTGAAGTGCAATGGCAAAAACACCATCTCCTGTTACTCTTCGTACGTGTATGTGACACTGGTCATGACAAGTGGGTGAATGTGGCGCCTGAGCCCATGCACGGAGCATTCACACTGAACCTCTGTGGTCTGTGAGATCACGGATCAGCCTCCTTCCCCATTTTGGCTCGAGGCCACCTCTGTTTTGAATAAGACACTCTATCTGCTGAGCCTACCATATCGGTCTGTCCACTGGCCATGTTTTGCAGGGAATCAATTACTATGACTGATTCTTTAAAGTGCTTTTCCTTCCCATAACCCAACTTTAGGAGCTGTTCAACCCATCCATCAACAGATATTTGGAAAGGGGCCAATATTTGGTCAGCACTGTGGTGCCGGACCCAGCTTCTCAAACTGGGAACACATAGTCTCACCCGAGTGTATGACTGTGAGTCACAGAGAATATGAAGCCACAATGTAAAAGGGCCCAGACTTCTGCCACTGTTTGCTCAATGGTCGATAAGTGAAAACAGTTCTGTATTAACATAATAAATGGAATATATTACAGAATACAATGGATAAAAAAATTGCATCCATTTTTAAGATCACACAGAAGACTCCAAAGAAATTATATGTGGAAGTTGGTTGTGACCATGTCCCAAAGTAGCAAGTAGTGCCCTGGGGTTATTTTATTGGAAAACTCTGGGAAGCAGTAATACAGTGGAAAGAGCATGAGCTTTAGAACCAGACAGAGCTGAGTTTGAATCCTTGCTCTTTCATATTCCCTGAGACTCTGACTTTGACCAAATCACTTTATCTCAAGCCTCTGTGTCCTCATCAAACAGAAAAGTTATTTAATATGAAGATCTATAAAATAAGTAGTACAGCAGCTGGCAAAGCTAGGGGAGGTTTTAAAAATATACCATAAGTCATGTTCCTGCTTAATTCCTTTCAACGGCTACTTTTGCCCTTTGAATAAAACCCTACATGTTTCTGTCTCAGCTTCTAAACCTTTTGGGGCACAGACCCCCTTTGGCAGTCTGGTGAAGCCTCGGGGGTCCCTCTCAGAATAATGTTTAAATAAAACATACACGATTACAGAGGAAACCACTCATATTGAAATAACATTAAAATACTAATAAAAAATTTTATGCTACAGTAATGTACGTGCTTCTCTGTCAACATCAAATAACACAACATAGCGGCAGGTTCTGTAATTACAGTAATTTTGAAGCAGTGATGAACAAACAGCTTTTCAGGATATCTGCAACAAATGTAATTTGATATGAAGACACCTGTGATTTCTAGTTGTGAAAGTCACAGGTACTCCTGCTACTCCTGTGGGTTGTTTTTCTCCCTTGCCTAGATTCATGATTGAAGGAAATGCTAAATTTCATTTAGATACGAGTAGAGATGAAAATTCATTTTTGTTTTCATCCAACTTTGTGAAACCCTGGCTTCCACCCCTGGATGCTGTGGAGGTTGAGGGAACAGGTGAAGAGTCAGTATTCTACCAATTCTGGTTCCTGGCGTACTCTCTGCCCTCATCCCCCATCACCATCCCTCTGCCTACCACACTCTGGCCACACCGGCCACTCAACCACTAGCTCTTCAAACACGATGAACTTCAGTCTTCCTCGGGCACCTGCTTTTGCTTATCTGCCTGGAATGCTCTGTCCTTGGATCACTGCATGGTGTTTCTTTCCTGTTTTCTCTATCTCAGCTCAAATATCACCTCCTCTGAGAGGGCTGCCCTGACCAACCCCATCTAAAGTAGCCACCTGCCCGTGCCGCCCAGCTGTATTTTCCTCATCATAGACATCACTATATGAAATGATCGTGTTCATTTATATGTTCTTGTGTTTACTTTCTGTTTCCCTGCCTTAGAAAACAAGCTCCATGGGAGCAGGAACCTCATCTACATGTTCAGTGCCACATCGTCAGCATCCAGACAGTGTTTGGGACAAAACAGGAGTCTGATACGTCTTGGCTAAAGGAAAGAAAAATTACTGAGGATTCCAGTGATGTTACTTCTCTCATCCTTCACTCAGGGTTTTAGGCACTGTGGGGGTACAAAGAGATGAAAGACAACCTATGGCCCCCAAGTAGTTAGCCTAATGGAGGTGGGAGGTGGCCCTGTGGAAGGCTGGAGTGAGTTCCAGGTAAGGCTCTCTCACTTTGCTGTGTGACTATGGACGAACCCCTTCCAGGGCCTCAGCTCCCCTGGCGCCAGACGAATGGCTTGGACAAATTTAACTCCCTGGTCTCATGGGATCTACAGGGTATGATCATTTAAGAGCTAACAGTGCAAGGGAGCATATATGGCAAGGGAGGGGTTGTGACCCTAAGCCGAGAAAATTCACAGAGGAGGACAAGACTTGGAACGGCTCTGAAGTACACTCAGCCTCCAATGAATAATGAGGAGGGGGGATTTTCAGAGTCATGAACCCTCAGTGTTGAAAGAAACTGTAAAGGCTACCCAGCACGACCACTAGGGAATGCTTTGGATATCTCTACGAGGCTGTTTTTGGAGATGTAGCATAACACCCCCGCTCTTAGATGGAACCCAGCATGGTGGTTAAGAGTATGAACTGTAGAATAGCACTGCTGGGTCCAGATCCCAGCTCTGTTGCTTCCTAGCTATGTGACCTCAGGCAAAGTACTTACCTTCTCTGTGTCTCAATTCCATCCTCTGTAAAATGAAAATAACTACATGGCATTATAGTCAAGACTAAATGAGAAAATGAATATAATATGCATAACACCCATTTAGTAAATGCTACTTATGATTCTGTGGAATAGTTTTCTCGTGTGTCAAGCTTACTATGCATTCTCCCAAACCATTTTTCCCTTCTTCCATTATTGAATTTTTACTAGCTAGAGACTACATTATCCAGTTTGGAGTATCTGCAAGCCAATATTTAATTATATCTTACCTTTTCCTTGACATTCACATGAGTATTGAGTTCAGCCATCTTGCTTCTAGTGGAATAAGCCCTACCAAGAAGGGGGAAAAAAATGATTAACTTTAAAGTTCTAAAATTGATTTCTCAATGTGTTATTTTTATGCTCTCTTCCAATATAGTAAAAAATTTCATTCAGCCATAATCATAAATACCAATTTAGAATATAAAAATACTTTCAAGCTAAGCACTTGTCTCAGATATGCTCTAAAAGCATGTTATGATAACTCCAGATGACAATGTAAAATATTTTATTCATACTGTACCAACATGGAAAATGACAAACACAGATGGGTATGCACCTAAACTATGTTTCTTATTATGTAAAATAAAGGTGGTCAAAACGGTGAGAGGAGGAAAAGTGTACCTATTTTAACTAAGCATTGTCATCACAATCTTTACTGTTCCAATGATTTTATTAGTCTCTAGTCAATATAGCAAACATTGAGTCTTTCCTGCATGTATGTAACTACACCAAAACACTCCAGGAAGAAACAAGAGAAAGGTTCCATATTAAAACATAAGAAACACATAATAGTTTTTAAACTTGTGTTTTCACTTATCAATATATGAACATTCTTCCAGATCAACACATATATACCTGTATCATATTTTTAATGACCATAAATTCATGATCTGTAGTCTCAAATGTACTCTTAAAACTGCCCATAACCCTTCCGTTTTCCTAAATTCTTTAGGTTTTCGGCCTTTGGTGCCCAATCTTCTTTGAAAAGTTGCCCACTGTGAGAAGATCTGTATTCTTAATATCAAGCTGTGGTGTTTTTCTTCTTCTCATCCAGTCTAAATCTTTTATCATTATTATAGAAGCTACATCTTAAGTCTTTAATAGTTTCCATCTCTTTTTGAAATAGGGCATAACTGACTTACAATGGGCAAACAGATTGGTTCAGAAGTTAGCAGCTAGACAGGCCGAGATATCAATATATTACCTATTTGCATGTTTAATGCTTTTTGTCAATCAAGAACCACTGAAACTCTTTCTTATATCCTTTTTGACTTTGGCTACAAAGAGTGTATCTAGAATTGATAACATTTCAGGGATAACTTGCAAAAATTCTCTGATTTCTCCACACCAAAACTTCTTTTAAGCCTAGGTCTTAAATAAAGCATAAATTCAGATCCATTACCTTTTGTTGATTTAGGATGAAACCTTGGCAATATGTAATCTTAACTCTATTACCACTCAAATAGGAATCCATATACTATTATCTACTATATTATTAAATATTAGAAACAGTAAAATTTTATTTTTACAAGTTTCCAAATGACATTGCCACTGATACATGCATTGGGGCACGGTGGCAGGGGAGACCCTGCATACTCAATCCCCAGTAAGACAGCTCCTTCCCATATACTCTGCAGAGTGCCCATCCCACTGGATACACCTTCCATTTAAATAACGTTTCCCAATGGTAAATGCTATATCCTCTGCCTTGGCATAAGGGAGAAAGTATATAATGCTAGCTGGCAAATAATGTCTGAATTTCATTCTCACTATTCTTGCCCCTGAGAGTTACTAGTAAAAGACATTAGGATTATTTTCTGATTATCCGTAACAGTGAATAGAGATGGTATGTGAAGTATAAGCACAGATAATCAGGTGTTTTTGTTTACAAGCCATAGATGTGAAACCTTTGACCAGTCATCACAATGCCTGCAAGATAGTCTATAAGCATGATATCTGAAGACATTTGAATGGTTGATTTTCTTATTCAAATGGAAGTTCTGGCATTATGTAAACAAACACTGCGTAGACATAGATTTTTCTATATGTGATAGTGTATGTATGTATGTGAGACAATGAGGATGGGGAAGACAGAGAAAAGAGACACAGGCTGCAGCTATGGAGTGAGGAAGGCTCAAAGGAGACAGCAGCACTTGGGGTAATTTGTTAAGATGGATCTGAGCCACAATTCCTCTCATTAGACTGGATTAAGCTACATCTTCCGGACACATCTACTCCTGCCATTATACATGTGTGAAATCTGATAGAAAAAGGGTTTTGTTTTTGTTTTGCTTTGATGTCTAGGATTTGGGTGTGCAGCATTTTCTAAAGCTGGAATGTTATAATCTATAGAGAAATCAGGGAGGAATTCCACAGAGGACAGAAAATTTCTGAGATCTGAGTAAGTGGCAGTACTGAATGGTGAGCTAGATTCATAGGAATATATATATTTCCTTGACAATTCCCTTTCTCATTGCTCTGGCGTCTAAGTCAAGGAAGACTCTTCTTTGGTTGTGATGCCAGTAAGATTGATTACAATATTATTTTTATTGTGGAAGGAAAAGGCTGGCTGTGAGAGTAGAATGGGGCTATTACAGGTTCCTCAGATGGGAAGATAAGATAAAAATAATTTGTAGGGAGCTCTTCTTTGCCCATTTTACTCTTTATTTTCCCCCCTGTGTGCTATCTCTACAGGCAATTCCTTCCAGCTGGATTCCTATGGCCTTTGTACATCAAGGCTTTCTGCTGGCTAGTGTATAACAGAGAGGTTGGGAAATCAGCTCCAGCTCCAGTTATGGAAACTAAATGAAAGATTTCAATATAAATAGAAAATAAATCTGATTTGCCTTAAGAATTAAGAATTTAAGTGGCTAGATAGTTACATTGGGTTCTATTGATAAGGACAAACAACGGGGACAAGGTTGACCTTCAGTGTCACAGGCCCTTCCTGAGTGTCCACACCTCAGATTGGCACTAACCCTTCCAGAATATTCAGAAGCACACCTCGCCCTGGCGTGGCATCACATGCCCATTACCTTTCCTCTGGCTCCCTCACCCCCAGGAAAATGAAACTGTGCTGTGCTGCTATTCTTCTGGGATTCTGTTCTCTGCTATGAACTATATCGGGACAGCCAGATCCACTTAATCTGAATCTCAACTGTTTAACTTAAATAGTTAAGGAACTAAAAAAAAAAAAAAAAAAAAAAAAAAGTTAAGGAACTTTTCCTCTAAGAAACAATATATTGTCACCTCCTCCTAAATGACAGGCCCAGAGTCCAGCAACTTGAAACTCCATCCCTCAAAGCTGCAGACCCCCTGGGTTAACCCGAGAAGCCTTTGATGCTGTGAGTAAGTTGACATGTTTGGGGCCAACGGACCTCCTATTTCCTTCTCATCACGCTTGGCCACCATGCTTGATGGTCTATCTCTAACATAGCTTGATTTCGAGAGCTTTTAAGTCCATAAGAAAGGTATGACGATCTCTGACTTCTTGGGGGAGAACCTGGTTTCTAATTCCTATTATCACTACAGTCGTTCTTAGAACAGACCAATTACTGGGGCCTAACTATTCAAATCCACACATACATGTCCCATGCGTATAAATAATCAATAGAAAATGAAGATAGCCAGAAATACAAGTCCTGATATTGGTGCAACATTTTAAGAGCTTAGGTATTGTTTGAAATGTTTTCCCTATAATTACACCTCAGCTTTCAGTAATAACATTACAAATACACATATACATCATCTAAGTTTTACATATATCCTAGAGAAAAATAAACATCAAGGAAACTGTTGACTGAAATTTTTAGAGGAAAAATAAAGATCAAGGAAACTGTAATTTTATTTATGAAATCTCAGATTGATCTCTCACTCAGTTTAGATATGTGTTCCATAGTCAGAAACTTATTAGGAAAGATGTCAATCCCAAAGAAAAGCATTTCACCATTTATCTATCACCAATATATCATCTATACACATCTCCAGTGTAAAATTAATAATCCACAACTATAGTTACCATCAAACTGAACTTACTTATGCAAAGATCTTAATATGCATTAATGCTAGTCAGAAAATCTATTAGTTTGTAAAAAAGAAATATTCTTTATGAAAAATACACCTGAATAGTGCAAATTCCAGCACATACATTTGTTTCAGTATTTCTAGTTAATACAATTCAGAGAAATTTAATATATACCACAATCTGATCAACTACCAAACTAGGAGTTTAAAAAAGATATGTATATGTTTATATTTCTCATGCAATCATATAAACTCTAAAAAGTTAAAACAGTATATTGAAATGCCAATTGCTTTCTGACTTACCAATCTCCGTTTTCCCTCCTGTTTCACTATGTAGACAGTAATAAAGTTTCACTTTTGTTTCTCTGAAACCTGTTACTGCTCTTAGACTGACTTTCCTGTTCTCAGGTGTCATATCGCTTTTCTTGAATGGAATTTAGAGAGCCAGAGGAAATACATAAGAAAAAAATTTTAAATAATGATTTTCACAATTTTTTTCAAGGTCATTTATGCAAAGTTTTCCCATGATTTATAAAAAAACATAAATAAAAATAGAGACTGCCAGTTGGTATGCGGGGGGAGGTGGAGGCCAGAAAAAAGAAACTTCCTCCGGTCATTTTCTTGCAAAGTCGGATTTGAATGCGGCTGGTCTGAACCAGAATGTCCTGGGAGCGTAAAATACATCCTGGATTTCAAAGGCTTGCTACAGAAAAGGAATGTAAACTGTCTCAGTAGATTTTTATGTCAGTTGTGTGTTGAAATGATAATATTTGACACGTTGAGTTAAATAAAATATAACATTAAAATTAACTTCACCCATTTCTTTTTACTTTTTTAATGTTACTACTAGAAAATTTTAAATGGCCTATGTTGCTTACATCATACTTCTACTGGAAACTGCTGTCCTAGAGCAGTGGCTCTTAAAGTGGGATTCCCAGAGAAGCAGCAACAGCAGCATCTGGGAACTTGTTAGAAATGTAAATTCTCTGCCCCTCTCCAGAAGGAGTGGATCAGAAGCTCTGGGAGGGGGGCCACAGCAGTCAGTGCTCTAACCCACCCTCCAGGGCATTCAGACGCACGCAAACCAAACTGTGAGAACCACTGCTTTATAGACTCTGGCCTGGGAATATTAAGAATGGGCCACTTCCTTGATCCCAATCACCACACACAACAAACAGATTCTCCAGATGCCTAGATAGATAAATGGGTGGGGAGCTAGTTTCGTTAGGGAATGGTCTTTTCACCAACATATTAATAATAATAGTAATATGGAGCACTTAGATTGTGCCAGGCACTCTGCTAAGTGCCTGACACATATTTATCCATTTAACCCTCATACCCCCATAAAGTAGAAACTGTGATTATCTTCATTTCATACACGTGAAAGCTGAGGCACAGAGATTCAGTAACCAACTCGGGGTCCCACGGTAAGTGGCAGGGCCAGGACTCAACCCCAGGCAGTCTGAAGCTCTGGAGCCCAGAGCCATTGTGCTGATAACACCTCAAAAGCACCATAAACAAGTCACGGGGCTCATTGTATACGAATTGCAGTAAGAACTCTGCAAGGAGAATAAAACCGGTCCCGGGTGCTGCCTTCTCCAGCCGGTCAGGCATGTGATGTATGCTTTGTACATTCGCAGGGCACACAGACTGCAGAGCAAAGCACTAAACTCTCACAGGAATGGGAGGGAATGTACCTGTTATAAAGAGATGGCTGTTTTCCTGCGGCTTCTACCTCAGATGAGAATGGTTAGAAGCTTCATTTAGTGGGCCCTTGACCAACAAGCTGCTTTCCTGGTTCTACAACGTTGCCCAGAGGCTCCACGACATTTCAGGGTCTAATGTTTAACTACTCCATCTTTCTAAGTTAAAGTAATTTAAGTGTTTGTGTATTTGATTTTGGTACAGCCTAGACAGTGTTGTGATCACATAGATCCTGAGACATTTTCTCATGGCTGCCTCAGAGAGGAAGAATCGGGACTGATCTTGTGGGGAGGAAGTCAATTATGCGATGTGATTGGAGAAGCAGCAAAAAGCCTCTCCGTCAAAACAGAGCGTCCCACAGTCCCCCAGAGAGCCAACTCCTAACCTGGGGAAACTTCTTAAGGGATGTCTACATTTTTACTCAGCTTATGGATTACTACCACCTCTGGAAGAAGGTTCAAGTTCACACATTAATTTATTTCATTCTCTAGTGCCATCATTTGGCCCTTAGCAGAGAGAGGTGCGCTGAGAGAATGGGAAACAGGACAGGGAAATTTTGACAGAGAGCTTGGGGAAGCCTGCACATCTGTTTATGTGGGCCACCATTTGCCCTGACGGAACATCTGAGTAAAGGTTCTAGATTGTCAGAGTATAGCACGAGGGCCTCAGGTATTCAGTTGCAGAAAAAGAGATTGGAGTTGTAGGGGAAGAAAAATAAGTTTCCCTCTACCCTTTGAGTTCTTAGCTGTAATAAAAGATGAATACGTGAAAAACAAACAGATGTCTATTAACATGTATATCTCACATACACATGGGAGATACTCAGGGAAAAATGAAGAACTCCCCCGAGGTGGCCTAGAATTCAGGATTAAATACCATCTTAACAGGAAAAGCAGAGGGGAGAGTGAATGACTTTTAGGAAAGATGAATGAGCCCTTAGAAGAACAGATGGAGGTACGGTAGCTTGTGACAAAGTCTGCTGAGTGTGGTGTCCATTCTCTAGTCTCCCCTCCTGTGATGAAAGTCAACATCCTCCCTGGCTGGTGAAACTCCTGGGGAGGGAATTTATGACAACTGAGCTCCTTTTGGACGATCTGTCTTTAAGCAGAAAAGGGGAGTTCAGGGAAAGCCTCTTCCTTCATTTGCTGTTTTTCAAGTGCCCACACCTCACGATAATCAATACGCCAAAGCGGCATATTTGGGGTACCATGTCCTGAACCACCACTGCCGTATTTTGGGGTGGCATCTTCTCTAGCCTTCAGAGCACAGGACCTCTGTGGTCCTTTTCAGCTCTCAGGTATTCAAGTCTGTAAGGGCCCTGGGGGTGATGCAAGCCCTTAGTAGCCAGGGTAGCTGAAAGCTGAAAATTCACCTTAAAAAAAAAAAAAGACGTGGGTGCTGTCTCCCATGTACTAGGCTATTTCTCTGTAAAGATCACCTTTAAACTGGTCAAGGACTAACTGTCCAGTCCCCTAAGCACAGTCAAGGGCACTTACATGCCGGCTGGAGAGGAAAACAGTGCTCCCTCTATAAAACTGGGACTTTGCCTAAGTGTATCAATAACATCATATAGGTTTTCTGTTGCTTAACTCTTCCATTGCCTAATCTTCTCTCTCTTCCATTTTGTGTCCTCTTCCCTTTCACTCCTACCTTAGCTGTTCCTCACCTGGACTCGTAATTACTGAGGTCTCTCATAATCTAAGTACTTTAGCTCTTTTTTCTGTGGTTTAATCCCCACATTTTAATAAAGGTTCTTGTGCAGTGCCTCGTTCCTCGGAGGAAAGTTGCTTTAATTATTGGGAATGAAGACACATAAACAATGAAACAGAGAATAGTGACTGAAATATGGATTTCATATGAAGACTCTTACCTAAACTTTTTTGTTTAATTTGAAGGGGGGGAAAAAATCTCAAGGTTGCATTTTTATTCAAAGACACTTCAGTGTTCTAAACCCACTGTTAGAACAACTTCACTGAAAAGCATTTTAAGGGCAAATGTCAGGAAAAAAAATTTTCACATTTAAAAGCCCTGTCTCTGCCCCTTTTGAAAAGCAGGGTTAGCCTTTGGTTTAGAAATGTCACTGCCTACTAAGTTCTTTGTGGGGGGAAGATAGAAAATTGAATGTTTTCTTTAAACAGGTCATTAACAGTCAATACTGACTCGAAAAATCCTGCTTCCAGAGGCAGATAAAAGCTTCCAATCACTTAGGATATCACTTGAGCACATCTAGGGCAAGATGTGCTGATGCAAGTTTCAGACCTTTATGAGAGAATGTCTTGACTCAACAGCCCCTAGTGCTTGCGTAGAAAGCAGAGTCATCGGGACTGTGCGCCCTTGGACATGCTGCACACACAGAGTCTCCAGGAAGAGCACAACGCACGCTCCACGGCAGGCCCGGCTTTGCATTTTCCATTTTAGTACCGGCACACGCGTATGAATGAAGATTAACCATTTTTGCATAAAGTGCCAAACCACCTTCCCAAGGCAGTAGAATGCAAATGGGCGGAAAAGAGCAAAGGACAGCTAAAATAAACGTGCAGATCTCAGGCACCGCGAGCACAGTTGGGGGGGGGCACAGGGGGAGGCCGCACGGCAGGCTCTATAAAGGCATTCATCTGCGGCCTGATTTCTCTATTTAATTTGAAATTATTTCATTGCATAGGTCTCTGACAGCTCGAGAATATAAATAAATGCCTTTTTCTAAAAGTGACCCGATGCTGGCTCCTGAAAGGCTCTGCTTCTGATTGCTGGGCTTTCAAGCAAACATGTGTTTCCATAGAGATGTGGGTGACCCGGGCCCGATGCAAGTACCCACTTGTATCAGCAATTCAATTATGCTCAGTTCTTTTAAGATGCGATGATGTCAGCTCAAGTCTTTAAAACAGGCCTATCCTCAGAGATGCCTCGGGAAAGGTGAAGTGGGCAGCGTTACAAGGTTCGGAAGAATAAATTCCACTCTCTCCAAGCACACCATAATAGGCTCTCTCCCCACAGATCACACCGCCTTGCCCACCATCCCCTACTGCCGCCCGCAGAACAAATCCCAAACTCCAGAGGGGTTTAGATAAAAGACTAAGCACAGCTTTCCTTCACACCCCTGAGCACCAAACTACCTCACACCAACTCCCCAAATGTTGAAAAGGAAATACCATGCCTTCTCTTTTTTTCCTTTCCCCCAGCTCCTCAACCAGCGATGGCAATTCCTACACAAAGGGCAATGTTTTTTATTAGTATGTGAGAAACATTTACTAAACACCTACAATGTGCTGGGCTCTATGGGGAATGCTGGCCATGGTTACAAAATACCACTTATGCAACTCTTGCTGTATGCCGGGCACCTTCCATGTATGAACTCATTTAATTCTCATAAAGACCCTATGGAGTATGTCAGCCCTCATTTTATAGAAAAAGGAATGCCAGCATAAAGTCACACTGCCAGTGAGTGCCTGAGCTGAGATCTGAACTTGGACCTCCTGACTGCAGCGCTCCTGCCCCCAAAGGAGCTTAAACCCTCTGATGAAGACAGATATAAAAGCAAAAACACAGAAAAGAGGAGGTGGGGAAGGAAATCAGCGTGTGGACTCCGGAAATTACACTAGGAATTGACCTGGTTCAAGGCTCTGGGCAGAGCAATGCTGGTGCTGTGATCTGCCCAGCTGGCCAGTCTCACCCCAGAGACCGGGCTCCCTAGAGGGTTAGAGGTGGGCTCGCCGTTAGAGGGGGTGGGCTGGAAGTGGAGGCTGTATACTTTTTTTAAAAGATTTTACAGCAAATTTTGAAGGAAAACACTGATATTCATCTCCAAAGAAAACATGCACTGTGGTTCTGCACTATAGCTCTGGCCTGGCAAAGAGAAATCCTGACAAAACCTGGCAAACAAAAGCTCTACGTTCACAGCCAACTCTGGGCAAGCACGCTCATCTGTCATGGAATAAACACCTGGTAAAGGAAGCCACGGTCTCTCCTGAGGATATTCTGGTTTCAAAAACCTCTGTTCTAAGGAACTCACAATATTCCTTGTTCATTAAGTCAGAACCCTCCTAGTAAACATTTAATGGTTTTCTCCAAGTAGCAGAGAAAGTCAGGTCCCTCCTACTTCCTTGAAACGTCCGTCACCGGCACTGGCTGAATCAAAACGGACTGTGATGTTCTAACTTACAGGCACTGGCGTTTGCTGGGAGAGCACTGCTAGGGAACTGAGGTAGAAGAGAACTACAGGCAGCCAGCCCCTCTCACGCCTCCTCCCCCCACCCAGTACTACTGCTCCTAAGCCTTTCCAACAAAATCCACTGCAACTCACTTGGTAAGGTGCCCTGGTGTTCCAAATCAGGGCTTCCAGTGCATGGCCGGACTGCCTTTTCTCGACAGACAGAAAAGCCCTGTCCCTGAACTGGCCACCTTTATCAACTTGCTTAAGTCATCTCAACAGCGAGGCAGGTGGAGTCAGAGACTGGGGTAGATAGCAGGATCCTGGGGGTGGCTGAGGCCACCTGAGGCTCGGAGGGACTCACCTACTTCGAAAATACTTGTTTCCTTTTCGTAAAACTGTCCTGTGCTGTTGCCTTCAGTCCCCTGGTAGCGAATGCCCAGTTCTTCATTCTTCTCCTCTTGGGGAACGCATAGCCGTAAGACTGAACTTGCGAACTTTACACGGACTGCCCGGAGGCTAAGAGACAGTATGGGCTGGGACCGCAGTCATCGCTCCAAAGGTCAGTTCCTGAGAATGGGCGTCAGCTAAGTGCTTCTAATCTTCCAGTGACAGCAGTACAGGCAGATCAATCAATTAGCAAACATTCCTAGCACTGCACCCTGAGCCTTTCTCTCTCCCCTCCCCATTCTAAAACCTGTTCCTGGTTCTAGACCTAACCAGAGGCATCTGCTGGCTAATTTTACACTAAATGAATAATGTACTACTGTGTCCAGGGGTATATACAGTTTATTAGGGGTCATGCCCTCACCCAAAGGAATTAAGTTTTCATGGTGAATTTCACCAGGGAAAAAGCTAGTGTGAGGAGCATGGGAGTGGGGATAACCACTGGGGGGCAGAATGGAGAAGGCCTGTCAGGCCTGTGCCACCTACAGGCACCTTAGTCCTATCTGTTTGTTTGCTGGTTTGATACTTAAAAAAAATTAACTTGTGGGCTTCCCTGGTGGCACAGCGGTTGAGAGTCCGCCTGCCGATGCAGGGGACATGGGTTCGTGCCCCGGTCCGCAAAGATCCCACACGCCGGGGAGCGGCTGGGCCCGTGAGCCATGGCCGCTGAGCGTGCGCGTCCGGAGCCTGTGCTCCGCAACGGGAGAGGCCGCAACAGTGAGAGACCCATGTAATTAACTCGTAAATTCAACATGTTCTTAGAAAGGCACTATTTCTCTTTAGGGTCAGGCCTCTCACCCACCATCTTGCTCACCAGCCACAGGCAGTCAGCCCGGGAGCCCCTATAGCCAGCCCTGTGGCAGAGACATCTGCATTAATTACTGTGCCTCTGTCACCACCACACAGGATCTTGGGCCCCCAAATGATCACAAACAGGAAACACTGCCCATTTCTGCTATTCAGATTCTTCCTTATCCCCTTATGATAGAAAATAAGTAATTACCATTTGCCCAGTTTGAATCTCAACTCTGCCTCTTACTGGTTTTGGGATTTGAGCAAGTTATTCAACCTTTCTACATCTTCATTTCCTCACAGGTAAACTGAGAATGATTATAGTAACTACCTCATGGGATAGTAATTTGGATGAAATGAGTTCATATTTGTAAAGCGATTAATGTGTGCTATGAAATAAATAAAAATAAATAATCTCATTCGATTCCTCCATAGCTTATGTGGTTGCTTTCCCCTCCACCCTCATTTTGCAGGTGAGAAACTAAGGCAGAAGAGGTTATGGTGGTCATGCATCTAGCCAGTGATGGAACTGGCCCTTGAAACACAACCTTCTGACCACAAGTTGCCCTCATCTGGATACACCTTTCCCTCACCATGGACACTGCCACCTTAAGGGAAGCCTAGGGCAATTCTAGAGAGGCGTGGGTAGCAGTCCAAGGCTGAGGCCTGACTGCAGCACTGCTGAGAGGGACAGAGACTTCCAGGGCTCAGTGTCCACAGGGTCATTTTTTTTATCATGTTCTTAAAGTTTCAGCACAGGCAAAAGTGAATCCAAGACTATAATACCTCTTCCTTGTAGAATGGCTCAGAAACCCATGCCAGGTCACGGTTTCCTGTCTTGTGGCTACCAGATGTGGTCAGTGCTCTAGTGACCAAGTTCACAGCTAAGGTACTTGCCTTTAGAAGACAATAAGCAGTTATAACACGGAAAGAACAAAGTTCAAATAAAGTCTTAGAGCTAATAACAGAACAGCCTAAAAATTACAAAATCTCCTTTCATATGTGCTGATCTCAGGTAATTGTATCAAGATGGATAAATGAGAGAATTAACATGATTTTAATGCCCTTGAATTTATTCTAATGCAATCACAGATAATAAAACTCATTTTGACCATTTTATGATATGGTCAAAATTCTAGAGGTCATATTCACTGCCTTACTGAATTTTATTTCAACTTCTAACTATAATAAAAAAATAGAAATGTGTCACCTGAAATATATGCTGTTTTGGGGAAATTAACAACTGTTTTTAAAGTGCTTCAAATATATGAGATATTAATAGATTTAATGAATCACAAAAAGAATTTCTTCCCTTTAAAAAGCCTGTCTCTGATCAATTCCATTTCTCCTTTCCCTTTTCCAAAGTACCTAGGAGAGTGCCTTTGACCTTTTAAATGTTCAATAAAGACATGTGGGAAAAGAGGAGTGAATGTCCTCTCATTTTATATTTCCTTTCTTGGTTTCAGTGAGTCTTCAATTTTTTTTTTTTTTTTTTCAGTGCGCGGGCCTCTCACTGTCGTGGCCTCTCTGGCCTCTCCCGTTGCGGAGCACAGGCTCCGGACGCGCAGGCTCAGCGGCCATGGCTCACGGGCCCAGCTGCTCCGCGGCGTGTGGGATCTTCCCGGATCGGGGCACGAACCCATGTCTCCTGCATCGGCAGGCGGACTCTCAACCACTGCGCCACCAGGGAAGCCTGAGTCTTCAACAATTTATTCCCCAGGTTTCAACATCTAGTACTGGAGTATCACTTTAAATGCCACCATTAAAACCAGCATTGTCAAATGCTGCTCTAGCCACATCGCTTTACACACCCTCCAATCCACTCCTTCTCCTCCTCCCCCCATATCTCCAACCCAGTAGTGTTTCAGTCATTCTCAGAGTCCAGGTCAAATCATGAGCGCTGAAGCCCTCTACATCTTCCTGTATTGGACCCCCGTAGCCCATGTCTTTAACCAGGTAACTTCCCCAACATCTCCTACTTATTTTATTTCTTAACTCAGAGCCTCGTATTTGGGATAATCAGGTCACTAGGCTAGCCCTCTAGTTCCCCTGCACCAAAAGCCTATGCTCTGTCTAAAAGAGATAGGCCAAAAATTTATCTTTTCTGTGGAATATGAGGGGAAAAAAGTGGTTTCCAACCCAATGCTAAACACATTTAACCACTAACCTCACCAATATATACCCTGTAACTCCACCTATAGATAGGGATTTTTATTGCTGTTGACACCCTTATGCACTCTATGGGTTCTTTGTAAACCTCACGACCTGTCTGCTTATCCCTTTAGTTTACAGCAATCAAAGGCCTGCCTGAAAGCATACACCTTGCTCTGAGTGCCAGCCTGACCTACGGCTCAACTCACACTGGGGGAAGTTTGGAAGGTACCAAAGGCTTATGATGGTCTATAAGCCATAGCAATATGTAGTTTAATCTCTTCCAAATCATTTTTCTAAAGATTGAATGAATCGAAACTGGTTTTTGTACAGTAGTTCAAATATTGTACAGGTCTCTCAATTAAATATAATACCATATATTATTTCCCTTTGGAAGACTTTCTGTTAGTCATCCAATCTCCTTTAAAGCAATTCTGAGGTGTAAATGTATTAGGTTTTGATCACTTGTCTGATGAAAAAGATCCATCTCTCACAGCCTTGATCCCAGTTATACCCATTCTTGGCAGACCGATAGAGACAAGCAATCAGAGTTGTCTGGTTTTTTACACTAATGTTAAAAATTTCATTACCTAGCTATAGAACACGTCTTTTAAGTGTGCTTTCCATAGGTGGACACTGCATGTGCAGGGGTGTCCCTGTGTGTGTCCCTGTGGGAAATAAGACTCAATGCCTATTCTTGATGCATGTATATTGTGGGGCATGGGGGATGTCAGAGCCAAGAGAAATAAGAATCTTAAATCATTCTGAAATGACTACAGCCATGTTTATAAAAGGGGCTTCTTGATGGGTGAGATGGCTTTAATTCAGGTGGGTTAATCAGAGAAGGCTTCTAGGAGGAGGTGTTCTTTTGTACTGCATTGAGGCAGTATTGCCAATGATGAGAATGGCATTTCAGGTAAGAGAAAGAGCAAAACTGAAACCTCTCTGGTGGAAACAAGTAAGTCATGCATGAGATCAGAAAGAAAACCCACCTGCAAAAGTGCACAGAAGTCATTCAACAAATATTTACTGGGAGTCCACTATGTGCCTTGACTAGGTGCAATGTGTTTAGCTAACTGTAACGCAGTGTAATTGTAAGATCGGCTCCTGAAGGAGATAAGATTAGCAGGCAGTAAGTAATTAGGTGACATCAGAAGGCAGTATGTGAAAAGGTGTTAATGGTTTGGTTTCAATTATACACTTGTCCTGTTCATAATACAGCAAAGAGTTAACATCCTTCTTTCGTTTTCCTTTTAGAGAATGCGAGAGTTTCTGCCGAACCCCACACCAACTCCCCATCCCACCACACTGTCATTTTTGGTTACAAGGTTCTGAAACCAGACCCTATTTTCTCTGTTATTCTTGACATGCAGAATCAAACACTGGAGATTTTTTTTTTTGTTTTTTTAGCTATTTTAACATAATTCTTTGTCCTTATAGTTTTATAAAAACATAAGCTTTAATCTGACTAATATTAAAGGCCCCCAAACAAATAAAAGCTATGAAGCTGAGTTTCACTTAGCTCTAGGAGAGAAACTCATAAATTACATTAAAGACTTCATTTGGTTTTATTTTTTACCCGGAAGATGACCAACAGCTAATACTATGTAATTTACCAAACTCAGTCTTGAAAAAGAGATAACCAGACACTGAAAAGACGTTCCCGTTGTTTTACTAAATGTTTCTTTAAAAACAAGGAAGTCTTAAAGAGGAAAAATGTCTTTGAAAATTAATCTACTTTAAAAAAAAATCTATTTCTGAATGGCTACCAGCCAGACTTAACTTGGTTTCATTTTTCATTTCAAGCTTTCAAACAATATCTGACTAGGCAGAATGAGACCTCTCTAGATACCTCATGGAAGAATGGTGTAAGGACTGAAGAAACACTACAAAGACGACCTAATGGTCACAGTTTTACTTTAGCTTTCAAAAAATCCTGAAGCTACGCTGCACAATGGGAAAAAGTAAATTTTGCTATGGCAAAGCATTCCCCTTCTTCAAACCTGTGAATAATCAGTCTCTTGCTTCACAAAGACTTCTCACATCTGAAAACACTGCCATGCCTTTAGTAAGAACTAACCTCTACTGAACACATTCATTCACTCATCCATTCATTCATTCATTCAGTATTCACTTAGCAAACACCTCTGAGCACCTCCTCTGTGCCAGGTACTGGCCTACATGATGGGGCTACAACGGTGAACCAAATGAAACCCCCTCGGGCACCACGCTGGATGATTTTATCTCTTTATGTCTATTTCCCTGAGTCCTCAGGATGCTCCTGCAAGGTAGGCATTATTATCGCCATTTTCTAGATGAGGGAACTAGGCGTACAGACATTAAGGCCAAGATCCCAGAGCCAGTCGACAGCAAGGAGGGGACTCAACCTCTGGGACTGACTCCCAAGCTTGTACTTATTCCACTAGTCTGCTGCCATTATTTTGGTTCAATGAAAATAAAGGGAATCGTCTGAAAATCATTTAGTGGGTTCATTCCAAATTAGAAACCTTAGTATTCCCTAGAATTAGAATAAAAAATGTAAAGCTGACTTGGTTAAAAAAGAAAGTCAAATGGGGTGGAAAATTATGAATGGGAAGAAGAACAATGTTTTTAAATTTTGCTCTAAGATTGCATTTTGTTGATAATCGCACTGTACATCGGTCATAATGAGCCTATATTAAATGAAACTCCCAAGACTTCCTCATTTGATCTATTAGTAAGTCCCATCTCCCCAATCTTTACTTTTGCAGTCGAGTTATTTGGAACTTAAGTGTATGAGTTTATATTTGATTCAAATTAATTTTATCTTTATTCATTTGGCTAATTTTTCCAGTCTATTAGAGTTTTTTTTTCCTTTTTTTTGGATACCAAATCTATAACTTTACAATTTTAGCTATACCTATCACTTTGGTCATCCACAATTTAATGGGTATCATTTATGTAACTTATGCCTCTAATTAAACAGTCTGGGCTTGAATGGCAGCTCTGCCACCTCAGAACGGTGTGACCTTGAGGAAGTTACTTTAACTCTCTGTGTTACTCACTTATAAAGTGGAGATAAATATAGCAACTGCATAGGGATTGTTGTAAGGAATAGGTCCCATTTGTTTATTTTTGTTTTTATTTCCATTACTCTAGGAGGTGGATCAGAAAAGACCTTGCTGTGATTTATGTCAAAGAGTGTTCTTCCTATGTTTTCCTCTTAAGAGTTTTATAGTATCCGGTCTTACATTTAGGTCTTTAATCCATTTTGAGTTTATTTTTGCGTGTGGTGTTAGGGAGTGTTCTAATTGCATTCTTTTACATGTAGCTGTCCAGTTTCCCCAGCACCAATTATTGAAGACACTGTCTTTTCTCCATTGTATATCCTTGCCTCCTTCGTCATAGATTAGTTGACCATAGGTGTGTGGGTTTATCTCTGGGCTTCCTATCCTGTTCCATTGAGCTATATTTCTGTTTTTGTGCCACTACCATATTGTCTTGATGACTGTAGCTTTATAGTATAGTCTGAAATCAGGGGGTCTCATTCCTCGAGCTCTGTTTTTTTCCCTCAAGATTGCTTTGGCTATTCGGGCTCTTTTGTGTCTCCATACAAATTTTAAGATTTTTTTGTTCTAGTTCTGTAAAAAATGCCATTGGCAATTTGATAGAGATTGACTGAATCTGTAGATTACTTTTGGTAGTATAGTCATTTTCACAATATCAATTCTTCCAGTCCAAGAACGGTGGATGGTGTATCTCTGCATCTGCTTGTGTCATCTTTGATTTCTTTCATCAGTGTGTTATAGTTCTCTGTATAGAGGTTTGTCTCCCTAGGTAGGTTTATTCCTAGGTATTTTATTCTCTTTGTTGCAGTGGTGAATGGGATTGTTTCCTTAATTTCTCTTTCTGATCTTTCGTTGTTAGTGCACAGGAATGCAAGAGATTTCTGTGCATTGATTTTGTATCCTGCAACTTTACCAAATTCATTAATTAGCCCTAGTAGTTTTCTGGTGGCATATTTAGGATTCTCTATGTAGAGTATCATGTCATCTGCAAACAGTGACAGTTTTACTTCTTCTTTTCCAATTTGTATTCCTTTTATTTCTTTTTCTTCTCTGATTGCCGTGGCTAGGACTTCCAAAACTGTGTTGAATAATAGTGGTGAGAGTGCACATCCTTGTCTTGTTCCTGATCTTAGAGGAAACGCTTTCAGTTTTTCACCATTGAGAACAATGTTCCCTGTGTGTTGCATATGGCCTTTATTATGTTGAGGTAGGTTCCCTCTATGCCCACTTTCTGGAGAGATTTTACCATAAATGAGTGTTGAATTTTGTCAAAAGCTTTTTCTGCATCTATTGAGATGATCATATGGTTTTTCTTCTTCAATTTGTTGATATGGTGTATCACATTGATTGATTTGCGTATATTGAAGAATCCTTGCATCCCTGGGATCAATCCCACTTGATCATGGTGTATGATCCTTTTAATGTGTTGTTGGATTCGTTTGCTAGTATTTTGTTGAGGATTTTTGCATCTATATTCGTCAGTGATACTGGTCTGTAATTTTCTTTTTTTATAGTATCTTTGGCTGGTTTTGATATTAGGGTGATGGTGGCCTCATACAATGCGTTTGGGAGAGTCCCTTCCTCTGAAATTTTTTGGAAGAGTTTGAGAAGGATGCGTGTTAGCTCATCTCTAAATGTTTGATAGAATTCACCTGTGAAGCCATCTGGTCCTGGACTTTTGTTTGTTGGAAGATTTTTAATCACAGTTTCAATTTCATTACTTGTGATTGGTCTGTTCATATTTTCTATTTCTTCCTGGTTCAGTCTTGGAAGGTTATACCTTTCTAAGAATTTGTCCATTTCTTCCAGGTTGTCCATTTTATTGGCATAGAGTTGCTTGTAGTAGTCTCTTAGGATGCTTTGTATTTCTGCGGTGTCCATTGTAACTTCTCCTTTTTCATTTGTAATATTATTGATTTGATTCCTCCCTCTGTTTTTCTTGATGAGTCTAGCTAAAGGTTTATCAATTTTGTTTATCTTCTCAAAGATCCAGCTTTTAGTTTTATTGATCTTTGCTACTGTTGGTTTCTATTTCATTTATTTCTGCTCTGATCTTTATGATTTCTTTCCTTCTACTAACTTTGGGTTTTGTTTGTTCTCATTTCTCTAGTTCCTTGAGGTGTAAGGTTAGATTGTTTATTTTAGATTTTTCTTGTTTCTTGAGGTAGGCATGTATTGCTATAAACTTTCCTCTTAGAACTGCTTTTGCTTCATCCCATAGGTTTTGGATCATCATGTTTTTGTTGTCATTTGTCTCTAGGTATTTTTTGATTTCCTCTTTGATTTCTTCAGTGATCTCTTGGTTATTTAGTAATGTATTGTTTAGTCTCCATGTGTTTGTGTTTTTTACATTTTTTTCCCTGTAATTGATTTCTAATCTCAGAGCATTGTGGTCAGCAACGATGCTTCATATGATTTCAATTTTCTTAAATTTACCGAGGCTTGATTTGTGACCCAAGATGTGATCTATCATGGAGAATGTTCCGTGTCCACTTGAGAAGAAAGTATAGGCTGCTGTTTTTGGATGGAATGTCCCATAAATATCAATTAAATCTATCTGGTCTATTGTGTCATTTAAAGCTTGTGTTTCCTTGTAATTTTCTGTCTGGATGATCTGTCCATTGGTGTTAGTGAGGTGTTAAAGTCCCCAATATTATTGTGTTACTGTCAATTTCCTCTTTTATAGCTGTTAGCAGTTGCCTTATGTATTAAGGTGCTCCTATGTCGGTTGCATATATATTTATAATTGTTATTACTTCTTCTTGGATTGATCCCTTGACCATTATGTAGTGTCTTTCCTTGTCTCTTGTAATATTCTTTATTTTAAAGTCTATTTTATCTGATATGAGTATTGCTACTCTGGCTTTCTTTTGACTTCCATTTGCATGGAATATCTTTTTCCATCCCCTCACTTTCAGTCTGTATGTGTCCCTAGGTCTGAAGTGGGTCTCCTGTAGACAGCATATATATGGGTCTTGTTTTTGTATCCATTCAGTGAGCCTGTGTCTTTTGGTTGGAGCATTTAATCCATTCACGTTTAAGGTAATTATCCATATGTATGTTCCTATTACCATTTTCTTAATTGTTTTGGGTTTGTTTTTGTAGGTCCTTTTCTTCTCTTGTGTTTCCCACTTAGAGAAGTCCCTTTAGCATTTGTTGTAGAGCTGGTTTGGTGGTGCTGAATGCTCTTAGCTTTTGCTTGTCTGTAAAGCTTTTGATTTCTCCATCGAATCTGAATGAGATCCTTGCTGGGTAGAGTAATCTTGGTTGTAGGTTCTTCCCTTTCATCACTTTAAATATGTTGTGCCACTCCCTTCTGGCTTGTAGAGTTTCTGCTGAGAAATCAGCTGTTAACCTTATGGGAGTTCCCTTGTATATTATTTGTCATTTTTCCCTTGTTGCTTTCAAAATTTTTTCTTTGTCTTTAATTTTTGCCAATTTGATTACTATGTGTCTCGGCCTGTTTCTCCTTGGGTTTATCCTGCCTGGGACTCTCTGTGCTTCCTGGACTTGGGTGGCTATTTCCTTTCCCATGTTAGGGAAGTTTTCAACTATAATCTCTTCAAATATTTTCTTGGGTCCTTTCTTTCTCTTCTCCTTCCGGGACCCCTATAATGCAAATGTTGTTGCATTTAATGTTGTCCCAGAGGTCTCTTAGGCTATCTTCATTTCTTTTCATTCTTTTTTCTTTATTCTGTTCCACGGCAGTGAATTCCACCATTCTGTCTTCCAGGTCACTTATCCGTTCTTCTGCCTCAGTTATTCTGCTATTGTTTCCTTCTAGTGTATTTTTCATTTCAGTTATTGTTCATCTCTGTTTGTTTGTTCTTTAATTCTTCTAGGTGTTTGTTCTTTAATTCTTCTAGGTCTTTGTTAAACATTTCTTGCATCTTCTTGATCTTTGCCTCCATTCTTTTTCCAAGGTCCTGGATCATCTTCACTATCATTATTCTAAATTCTTTTTCTGGAAGGTTGCCTATATCCACTTCATTTAGTTGTTTTTATGGGGTTTTATCTTGTTCCTTCATCTGGTACAAAGTCCTCTGCCTTTTCAGTTTGTCTATCTTTCTGTGACTGTGGTTTTCCTTCCACAGGCTGCAGACCTGTCGTTCTTCTTGCTGGTGGATGAGGCTATCTAAGAGGCTGTGCAGCTTCTTTGTTGTAAGGATTAAATAAACAAATACACATAGAGTAATAGAAAAGTGTTTGACACTTAAGAGTTCAAAAGATGACACTTATTTGTATTATCTCCATCAGATTAATCATCATTCACATTGCTGATACAGAGAGATCTAGAGAGAAACAGAAGTAGATGTCTATACATCACCCCTGCGATCACATGGACCCATTCTTTAGCACTCCTTGGGTTTGGTTATGCAAACCTAGCTGTGAATCCACTTGACTATTCTGTCATTCAGTTCATATTTCTCCATTAAATTCTAATAGGATCATAAGATATTGTGAAAACTGCCTTGATGAAATTCATACATACTGAATCTACCACATTTCCTTCATCCTGCATTCTAGTTACTCTACTGAAGAGGAAAATCATTTAGTCCTGCTTGACTTCCTTTTGGTGCCTAATGATTACCTCTTTCTCTTTTGAGTGTTCTCAAAAAGTTTCAGAATAAATTTTAGAATTTTGCTGGGATTTTATATTTTCTCTTTTTGTCAATCTCCAGGCTTTGGGGGACTTTTCCATTCACTGAAATGCCTCCAATGTGGCTGGCTGGAGCGGGACAGTCATAGGCATGAGTGTTCTCAGGCCTGTGGATACAGTCTGGGCCAGGAGACCCCAATCCATGCCAAACAGCTAAGGATCTAGTGTTATGCTGCTGTGGGCCTCAATTCCCTCCTGTTCACATTTTGTTCTACCCTACCAGGTGGGAAATCATGATCCTCAATAAAAAGGCAAAAATAAGAAGAGATGAATAGGCTTTGTTTTTCTCATCAGAGGTCCTATCCCTTTGTTGTTCTTTTTTCTACAAAAGTAAAACAAAAAGTCTACAATAAAAATAGTATTCTAGTCTTCACAGAAATTATAACTATGTCATTAGCAAAAATGGGTACAATACTGAACATCACAAGCATTCCAGTTTTCTATGTCTGGCTTATTTTGTCACCATCATTTTCTGTAGAATTTTTCCTTACCAGCTTTTTAAGTCTCTTTTGTTGTTTTTAGAATTTTTTACATACTTCAGCTCACTCTGGACTTTAGCCTTCCTGACACTATTCTAATGGGATTATCTCTCTCTTTGGTATTCTCAGTTATTTGCCTCTCCTTGCGTTCTTCTTGAAATGGTCTTTTATATTTTGAGTTAATTTGAGCATTCCCTTTGCAGCCACAGCCATTTCTTTTCCTCATTATTTAGAACTTTCAAACCTTTAATTCGAATTGTTCAAAAAATTGTGAATTGTTAGACTTGGAACATGTGTGTGGGTGTCTACACTATCTCTGATAATTTGGAAAAATATTCACGATTATATTATCAGAATTTCATCACTATTTATTGCTTAATTCATTATATATATAATGAATTGTGGGTGTGTATGTATACATAATTTATTGGGCCTATATAAGGTATGTGTCAGGGACTGTCCTATTTGTTGGGATACAAAGATAAACATGATAGATGCAGCCCCGCTGTCTTGAAGCTTAAAGCTTCAGAGTAAATAGAGATGAGCGCAGGGGAATTATGACTGAGCATGATACTGGATTTGAGAAGAGAGTTTTGAGGAGTCTCAGGAACACATAGAAAGGGCCCTAATCTGAACTTAAGGATTGGGTTTCTCATCTCCTTTGTCATCTCCTCTTTTAGGGTCTCAGACTATGGAATCACATCTACTTCTTCGACTATTTGAAATTTCCCTCCTGAAGTCTGCTGTATGTACAGAACCTGCTCCTTGGTTATCACAAAAGCTAAGATGACATCACGGCTACAGTCTTCCAAGTGCTTGGCACATAGCAGACATCCAGTAAATATTTGTTGAATAAATGGATACACATTCCTTCCACTTCTATTTCACCAAGCAATCTCTTCTTGGTTAAAATTTGATCCCTAAATAGAAGTTTCCTTCATTTTCTTTACCTTTCTAAAAAGGAAAATGTCAGTTAGGTAAATTCGTATCTGAGATTTGTCTTCATTTAAACATGAACAAGACTTCTGGTGATGCCCAAAGAACTTAAGTCTCTCCTCACTCCAACTAACTACCTTTGTGTCACTTTTGTATGCTATATCAGAAGTAAATTCGATCAATGCTTCATATGGTTGGGTGGTGTAAGTTCATTTATTCACTCAAAACTACTTACTGAGTGCTTACTATGTACAAAGGACTCTTCTGGGCACTGTATTCCTTCTTTCTTCTTTTTAACTTCTCCAAGTGTGTGTCCTTTCTTGGGTCTTTAGATATGTACCCTTCTGCCTCCCCAAGAATGTCTGGATTTCTGCTCAATGAGAACAACTCATTTTCCTTCTGTTCCTTGCCTGTCAAAAATTATGCCATGGACCAACCTTTTCTTAACTGCACATTAGTTAAAATGGGTTTCTCAATCTTTTGATAATGAAAACCTTTCTTATTTTCCTATAATGCCATTGGAAATACCAAAATAAGGATAGTAATTTAAAAAATCAGAGCTACGAGAGAAAGTACTACATTGTTTATAAAATAGACCCTTACCACCCACCATTAAGAATCACTGACCTTAATCATGGAAATAATAAACATTTAAAAAGAATATGGCCAAATTTACAATATTCAGTTGATTATCAACATAACGAGTAACTTTCAGGATTTGAACTTTAAGTTACTTATCCATATACCCCATGTTTAGCATAAAAATTGGAATTCACTTCCAATAATAGCACATGTAAATACAAGCACTACTTTCTTAATTTCTTTAACCTACTTTTTGCAAAGTAATTTAAGTAGTCTATAATAAAATGCAAAAGCTGTCCCAAATAAACCACCACAATTTATCTTCCTATGAAATAAAGATATACTCTTATTTTCTTGAAAAGTATAGATTTTCATCAAGGTTTCTGTACCAAATATTTGAGTCTTTAAATCATTTTTACCAGTTATGATTTGAGCTCAGAGTTAACTTGTCAGTAGAGAAACAACAAATCCATTTGTCTTTGGTATTTTTTTGATGTGCTGCTAACAGACCATGCTCTGTCCACACAAGGTCATGGCCACCTGACCTGGAAGCAGGCTTTGCTGAGTCAGGAGGTCCAAGATCATCATGGATTGCTAAATAAGCAACAAACATAAAAGTAATGGAGGGCTTCCCTGGTGGCATAGTGGTTGAGAGTCCGCCTGCCGATGCAGGGTACACGGGTTCGTGCCCCAGTCCGGGAGGATCCCACGTGCTGCGGAGCGGCTGGGCCCATGAGCCGTGGCCGCTGAGCCTGTGTGTCCGGAGCCTGTGCTCCGCAAAGGGAGAGGCCACAGCAGTGAGAAGCCCGCGTACCGCAAAAAAAAAAAAAGTAATGGAGAGAGAGGAAAAGAACCCTAATGGTAATTAGCCTATAACCTAAGCCAAATACAGTTTTGTCCAAAGATAAAAGAAATTCTGCATTGGGCAAGATAGCTTTCAGTTAAAAACAGAAAATAAAATCCATTTGTAGTGAGTTTACTTAGAATACTGATGATACTGCTGTTTTAACCCATCAGGTATATCATTTCAATAATACTGAATTGTGCAAGACTTCGTAGTAATGCTAAGAAGTAATTTTTGAAAAAAAATCAGTCTATTTTTAAGTCTTGAATTAGTCATAATTACCAGGAAACAGAGCAAATTTTAGGAAAAATTAATTGCATCTACAGAAACTCTTAGTAAATTACTACTTCAGATTATTACATGTACTATATTAACAAAATATCCAAGCATGTTTAATTTAGTAGCAAGAAGTACTTGAGACATGGTAAGATTCTGATACGTATGATAATAAACGTTAGGAATGTAGAAGGAAGCAACCTCCAAAATCTGTAATCTCAGATGCAATCTTGTAGTTTGGTGTGGATTTCCTCTTCAGGGATAACCTAGCAGACATCATGTGTGAGCTATTTTAATTTTTTCCTTTTATTTTCATATCAAATATTCCACACTGTTAATATATGGTATTATGTCCATTACGAACTCACGTTCATGAATAATCAGCAAAATTTGCAGTTTTTTTCTTATTTGATACCGCTGCTCTCATATAATGGTTTATTTAATTACCTTCAATTGAAATTATTAGTACAGCAGATTTCATTAAGTCCCTCTCTAGGTAAAAACAGATGGACATAAGAACAAAAAAGTAGACAGAAACAAAATTTATCATTTTCTCAGGCTTAAAAGGCTCCTTTTGGATGTGCTTATCAGCATAAATGAAGAGTATCCAGCAGAAAATAAACCCTTGAGTTAAGGACGTAAATATCAACACAAGTACAGGTATGAATCTATTGACCATTAATGTATATAAGTAGATGAAGTGAAATAATCAATCCATGTTAAAGAAATGAATTCCATGGCAATGCTCCCAACTTATCATTTGCAAGATATGACTGACTGTCGATTTGTGTTTTCTGGATGGCTAATGAGTTGCATTAGAATCCCAATATGTTCATGTTTGGAAAGAACTTCATATCATCTCAATGAAATTTCTCTTTTTTTTTGCGGTACGGGGGCCTCTCACCGCTGTGGCCCCTCCCATCGCGGAGCACAGGCCCCGGACGCGCAGGCCCAGCGGCCATGGCTCACGGGCCCAGCCGCTCCGCGGCATGTGGGATCCTCCCAGACCAGGGCACGAACCCGCGTCCCCTGCATCGGCAGGCGGACTCCCAACCACTGCGCCACCAGGGAAGCCCCGAAATTTCTCTTTTTAAAAATGAGGCAACTGAGGCCCCAAGCATGTAAAGAACTTGTCAAAGGTCGCACACTAGAAAGTGGCAAGGCCGAGACTTCAACATAGGCCTTTCATTCTCTATTCACTCAAGAAAATTTTATTGAGCACTTCCTGTATACATAGGCTTGTGCCAAGTAGTAGGTAGAAGAGTAATAGTGAATGAAATATGGACCCTGGCCTCAGAGAACTGAGTAGATGTGGTCACTCAGATTCTGGTGAGGGTTACCAGACAAATAAACAGGACACAAGTCAACACAAGCTATTATAGAGGAAGTACAAGGTTTTATTAGATCACTTTAACTTGGGGGTAGAGGGTGGGAGCAAATTACCGAGATTAGGAGTATCAAGGGAAGCTTCCAGTTGGATGTTAGAGCTAAGCTGACCCCTGAATTAGCCAGATGAATGGGGTACAGTGAAGAGGAAAGAAAGGGGAAGGACATGATCTCAGCAGAGGGACCAAAATACACCAAAATCTAGGTGCAAAAAAGATTCAGGGCTGATGGGGGTGTTCAGTATCCTTAACACTGAGTGAAGGGAGGAAAGATGAATCCAAAGAGAGAGAGGCTTGTGACTTAAGTAATGGAGCCTCAACTTTATCCTGAGGGGAGCAAGGAGTCCCTGAAGGGTTACAGCAAGGGAGTGAAATGGCCGGATGCATATTTCAGAAAGAACTCGGGGGCACTGAGGGGATCAGATTGGCATTAAGGGCAAGAGAAGTCTGTGAGCTCTTGATTTTGGAAAGAGGATGTCCTGGTCCTTAGAAAGAACAAATGCCCTAATAATAAAGACATAAGCTTTCTGGTTGATCCATTGTCCATAGAAAAACTGTGTTAGCCTGAGTATATCACTATAGAGTCTGAACATCTCTGAGCTCACAGAAAAAAGTCCAATGTATGGACCTCCAAGACTAAAAACTGGGCTTTGAAACAAGGCCTCAGTGGAAAGGTCCTGCCTAGGCAATCAGCTCACAGCAGCCCCACACAGCAGTCACATCGCTGTCCCAGCCAAACCAGTACAGCTGTCACCCTCCCTGAGCCCCTGGGGCCCCAGCTTGAATTGGGGGTCATGATATCTGTTTATCTATTTCATAGTGATATTATGAGGATACTTGCCCTTCCTCAGCGGGAAGTGAGAGTAATAATATCTATTTCACAGTGATGCTATGAGGATTAAAAGACAACATCGTTTTAGCACTTTAAGTAGTAGGAATACCGTTCCATTGGTTTCTTTTCCTGTGATAATGCAAAAGCTGTTCTCTGTGAAAATAACCGACTCAACAAAGAGAGAAAAACCTGTGGCCTTCACTTCATTTACACCAGGCTCAATGCAACTGACTTAATGAAGCAAGGCAGTGAATGCTACATTGCGAAGACTCTCATTTTCAGCAGAATTTTCTGTCATTAAAAAAAACAAGAATGAACACACACACACACACACACACACTGTCCTTAAGTTAAAAAAAGAAAACAATGCATCTGAGTTCATTCTTCTCAGCCCAGGCAGGGTCTAACTTGGACTGCCTCTCTGGAATGGCAGCCCACTTGGGGCTCCCCCTCCCTCACCGGAGTGCTTGGCAGCTGGCCCTTTTCTCCTCTCAGCTATTGCTGGAAATTTCCTTCTCCATACACTCCACCAAGGTTTCAGACAGAGCAGAAGAGAGGAAGAAAATGGGGGGAGAATTGCTTAGGGGAAGGATCTAAGAGTTGGTGGTACCTGGAAGGCACTGAAAGAAACATCGCACAGTTGAAATATAAAATAAATACAGGATGGTTTTCTTAGGTCAGTCTCCCAGGGCAATAGAAATAAAAGCAAAAATAAACAAATGGAACCTAATCAAACTTACAAGCTTCTGTACAGCAAAGGAAGTCATAAACAAAACAAAAAAATAACCTGTGGACTGGGAGAAAATATTTGAAAATGATGAGACTGACAAGGGCTTAATTTCCAAAATACACAAACAGCTCATACAACTCAATAACAAAAAAACAAACAACCCAATCGAAAAATGGGCAGAAGACCTAAATAGACATCTCTCCAAAGAAGACATACAGATGGCCAATAGGCACGTAGAAGGATGCTCATCACTGCTAATTACTAGAGGAATGCAAATCAAAACTGCAACGAGATACCATTTCACACCGGTCAGAATGGCCATCATTAAAAAGTCTACAAATAGGGCTTCCCTGGTGGCGCAGTGGTTGAGAGTCCGCCTGCCTTTGCAGGGGACATGGGTTCGTGGCCCGGTCTGGGAAGATCCCACATGCCACGGAGCGGCTAGGCCCGTGAGCCATGGCGGCTGAGCCTGCGTGTCCAGAGCCTGTGCTCCGCAATGGGAGAGGCCACAGCAGTGAGAGGCCCGTGTACCACAAAAAAAAAAAAAAAAAGTCTACAAATAATAAATGTTGGAGAGGGTGTGGAGAAAAGGAAACCCTCTGACACTGTTGGTGGGAATGTAAATTGGTGCAGCCATTATGGAAAACAATATGGAGATTCCTCAAAAACCAAAAAATTGAGTTGCCATATGCTCCAGCAATCCCACTCCTGGGCATATACCCAGACAAAACTATAATTTGAAAAGATAACACACCCCTATGTTCATAGCAGCACTATTTTCAAGAGCAAAGACTTGGAAACAACCTAAATGTCCACTGACAGATGAATGGATAAAGAAGATGCTGTACATACATACAATGGAATATTACTCAGCCAGAAAAAAGAACGAAATAATGCCATTTGCAGCAACACGGATAGAACTAGAAGTTATCCTACTAAGTGAAGTTAAGTCAGAAAGAGAAAGACAAATACCATATGATATCACTTCTATGTGGACTCTAAAATACAACACAAATGAACCCATCTACGAAACAGAAACAGACTCACAGACATAGAGTACAGACTTAGAGTTGCTGAGGGGCAGGGGGGTGGAGGAAGGAAGGTTTGGGAGTTTGGGATTAGCAGATGCAAACTAGTGTATATAGGATGGTAAACAACAAGGTCCTACTGTATAGCACAGGGAACTATATTCAATATCCTGTGATAAACCAAAATGGAAAGGAATATGAAAAAGAATATATATTGGGCTGGCCAAAAAGTTTGTTCAGTTTTTCCATAACATTGTACAGAAAACCCGAATGAACTTTTTGGCCAACCAAATATATATATATATATATATATATATATATATATATATATATATAACTGAGTTACTTTGCTGTATAGCAGAAATCACCACAACATTGTAAATCAACTATACTTGAATAAAAGTTAAAAACATAAAATAAAATCAATACATGATGAATCTGAGAAATCTACAAAATCTCCTTAAAATAACAGGGCCCCTTTGAGGCTTGACTGTTGTCACTGAAATAATCAGAGAAAGAAGTCTCTCAGCAGCCTCAACATGGTAAAGTACACTGAGGGTGCAAACCTTGCCTGTCTGAGGACTGTCAAAGGCAGCATATATCACTCTGTTCCCTATGCTAAGAACCACTCACAAATTATTTTATTTAGTGCTTACAACAAACCTGTGACATAGATCATTCTATTCTCAGTGAACAGGAGAGGAAACTGAGTGTATTCGTTTTCTACTGCAGCTGGAACAAATTAGCACAAACTCAGTGGCTTCAAACAACACACTTTTATTATCTTACAGTTCTGTAGCTGCAGAGGATCTGTTTCCCTGCCTTTTCCAGATTCTGTAGTCTCTCCACATTCCAGAGCTCATGTCCCCTCCCTCCGTCTTCAAAGCCGGCATGGTAGCATCTCTCTGACTATCCCATAGTCACATCTCCCTCACACTCTGACTTCAGCCATATCTGATTTTTTTAAGCCCCAAGAACCAATTTTCACCCTCATGAGGGAAATACAGCCCCTGTTGAGAATGCACAATCTATACAAACAGGAATAATAATACTGAAGTAGAACCTATTGTTTATCTTCCACCCAAAGCTCCCCAGTATCCCTTCCTCTGCTGTGTAGCGGCCATGCAGTTTGGGTGGGACCGATTCAAGGCTTAAGCTTTGACCACAGAAATTGGCATAGGGAAGATACACACTAAACGCTCAACAAATGAGAGTTTTTATTATTACTATATTATTATTTCTACAATAAGCGATGAAAATGTTAAGATTTGTATACCGAATACACGATCAGCTGAGAAACACATTTTAAATGCAATTTTTAACATCCCCTGTATACTTAAATTAATCCAATACTTAGGTAGAGCCATATATTTCTTTTTTTGTTCCTGGTTAAAATAATGGATGTCCCTGATCTAATTCAGTCTCAGTTTTTATTACTTTTCTTAATAACAAAAGCCAGGGACAAAATCAGATTTTGCTTGTAGCAGTTTAAATAGATAAAAATCCGTGTGACTGTCAAAATCCAGGTTGGTCTTGTCAGGTTGAGATGAAAACCAGGGTTACATTTGAAAAAGATGAATGTGGACACTAACAGGAAAAAGCGCCTGGCTAATCAAGTAAGCAAATATGACATGCGAGTCCCAGATGGAATATGTATAGCACCGTAATCAGCAAAGTGTCTTTTCACCATTATTTTCCTAGAACATTCTTAAAATAATGCAGATCTTACAATGGGGTGGTGGCAGTAGTACAATTTTTTCAACTTAAAATTTGCATCTACTAGGATTTTAACAAGTTTTATTTTCACCATGACAGGGCTCAAGTATATGTTACTGCTCCTTTCAGAGAAGTGTAGCACTATCTTAGACTAATAGGATGATTTGGATCGAGGGGTGATAGGGCAGCATGGCTTTTGGAGCCTGAAATCACAGTAATGAAGCAATGTGTGATCTGGGTTTTATACTGAACCTATTTAGTCTGGAAACTTCACCTAGATAATCTATTTTAATTCAGTTATACAGTAGTAAAAGACATTTCTGGAATTTAGCTTCAATTTCTTTCCTAGTAGCAGGAGAGGTATACCTTATTGTTAACCCCAGGCCTGATATCCCCAAGGTTGCAACACCAGGCTTATCCAAGAGTTTGGGCTTCTACTGCAGAGCAAGATTCTCTGCTTCTTTATATCCTTAGGTATCTTCTACGTTGCTTACAAGTTCCCTAGTTGACATCATGGTCAAAACACGTTTCTCTAGGCTAGCTCTACCAAACCAGAGGCAGAGCTAACTGTTGTCTCCCACATCCATTCTCTCGTTCTTCCTCTAGTAATAGAACTTCTAAGTCCTACTTAGGAACATGACCAACCAGCTCAAGGAGACAACTTCCAGCATCCTTTGCAGCTCAGTGTGTTCATGTAGCTACGTTCTGGCCAACGGGATGTGAATGGAAGGGACACACAGAACTTCTGGGCTGTACTCTTAAAAAGAAGGGCTGTGCTTTCCACTTCTTCTTGTCCCCTTCTTGCTGGCTAAAGTGTAAAAGATCTTGAAATGGAAGCCATAAAGACAGGAGGACAGCATAACCATATAGTAAGACTGGTCCCCATCACTGTGGAGCCTCCACATCAGCCTTTACACTTAGATTGTTCATAAAGGAGAAATCAACTTTCAAGTTTTTTAAGTCAGTCATTTGGTGTTTATCGCAGCAGCCAAGTCAGAACCCTAACTAATATTTAGTCAAAAAATTTCCTGGGGCTTCCCTGGTGGCACAGTGGTTGAGAGTCCGCCTGCGGATGCAGGGGACACGGGTTCGTGCCCCGGTCTGGGAAGATCCCACATGCCGCGGAGAGGCTGGGCCCTTGAGCCATGGCCGCTGAGCCTGCATGTCCGGAGCCTGTGCTCTGCAACGGGAGAGGCCACAGCAGTGAGAGGCCCGCGTACCACACACACACACAAAAATTTCCTGAACTGACCTTTCTGAAATTTCCAGCATTCACATTTTTGGATTAAAAAGGTTTCCATAGCCTAAAGACTTAGGTATAAATGTCCTAATACCACAAAGAAATCCAAATGGACAGGTAAAGAGCTGGTTCTGAATTAGCATTGTGTTTTTAAAGCTGAAGACTTGGGAGAAACACATGGAAACACACAGAAACCATCATACCATCCTTGTATTTAGTTTCCACAACTAAAGTGAAATACAGAAAACTGGAAAGGATACCGAGAGGTACCACATAGATGAATCAAGGTAAACAAAAGTAGGTCTATGGTTGGCTTATTCAGTCATAAACCTAGTGGTCAGCTGAATATCACTGAATCAGACAGAGGATGGTGATAAACTGTCCCTTCCACTATGAAAAGGAAACCATTTTAAATTGAAGCAAGAAAGCCTTGAAGTTTTGAGGAAGGTGTTCTTTGAGCCTACGGTTAATCATCTCAATTAGTTATTGAGGGCAGTTGTGAAATCTTTCTCTGTAGATGTTTAAAAACTGGACAGATTTTAATCTTCTAGAATGTCATGTTAGAGTTCTGCCCTATGAGGGCAGGCAAGAAGGAGTGCAGATGGACTCAATGACCTCAACAAAAGTCCCTCAGCCAGGGACCAGATATGCTTCCAATGCATCCCTCTCTCTCTCGAGAATGACACAAAATTGTTTTCTGCTTATGAGCAATGAGAAGAAACAAGCTTTTGTTTCTCTTTGCTTTGTTTCTCATGACCACATGCCTTGACCTATGTCTTCCCTTCCAAAGTGTGCCACAGACTGCAAAATTTAATAGTAGGAACAGCTTGGGTCGGGGTGGCATGCTGTGCATGGTGGGGAATGGGCGAGTGGAGCTCGGAAAGGAGTTACATGATATATCTACATCTACATGATGTAGATGAGATTGACAGCCAGACCATTCTTTTCAAAGAAACACACACACACATAGCACTCTTTTCTGTGTAATGAACTCTGGGGCAGGGCCACATAACGGCATATCTTAGGCCTTCAAGTACACAATTCAAAATCTGGTCAACAGGTTTATGTGTTTTGCTTGTTCTTTTGGTAAAAGAGAGGAGTGCTCTTTTTTAGGCAGATACATTTGAAAGAACAGGAAATCTTACTTATTAGGAGATGATAAAAGCTGAAGCAACAGTGGCATATTTATGAGGAGAGACCTCTCTTCACCTGCTACCTCCTTTCCTTCCCCCAAGAAGGAGTGGTCTATCTCATAGGCATATTTGAAAGAATAAACTGAGCCTGCCCCACTCCATCCCTCACCCCTCTCCTCTGTTAGGAGCCTCTGGCCTGCTCACCTGCTCTTGGTCACGAAGGAAGCTTTTAGGTGCAGCCCCTGGCTGGGGAGGAGGGAGGTAGAAAAGGAGCTGTAATTGCCCACCCACTTTACCTGTGACTTGTCTGCTAACCGCAGCGGTGAAATATTAGCAAACAATCCTGGCCCTGATCTAAAGCCACATTTGCCAGTGAGCTTTTTTCAGAAATAAAGCTGACATTTTGATCTTGCCTCATTTCTCCTCCAACTGCCTGGCACGCTGTAGGGGATGAGTAAACAATTTTTGAATGAGAGAATGAATGGACCTGGGTGGGCCAGTTTGCTGACCTCCTAAAACCCCGATGAAATTGTCCTGAATTTGAGGCTTTATATATTTTTTGATCATTCACTCTATTAGTAAAATGGACCCCGACATATGTATATTATTTATTTGTAAATGTTACACATGTATCTCTGTACTAAATATACTTTATAAAAATACTCTAAAATAGGCATTTTTAGAGATATGAAAAAATGTAAATATAAGTTCCAAGAGATTCTTCCTGCACCATGGAGTTATTTTGAGCACTGCACTCCGTTGCCTTCTGGTCTAGACTTTAAGTACTTAGAAGTTCAGAAGAGAAGGATGTGGAGGTCTGGAGCAGTCCAGTGTGACCCTGTTTCACACAGCCTTGTACTGCTCACCATGTACTCACTGTAAGGTGATTTTCAACTTTTTTTTTTTGCGGTACGCGGGCCTCTCACTGCCGTGGCCCCTCCCGTTGCGGAGCACAGGCTCCGGACGGGCAGGCTCAGTGGCCATGGCTCAGGGGCCCAGCCGCTCCGCGGCATGTGGGATCTTCCCGGACCGGGGCACGAACCCTTGTCCCCTGCATCGGCAGGCGGACTCTCAACCACTGTGCCACCAGGGAAGCCCGTGATTTTCAATTTGATGGCAGGTGCTCAGTCAGTATGTGTTAAAATGAATGGGGAGGAGATAGTGAGTGGGTGTTTATCAAGCTAATAGGAGAAAGGGAGGGGTATCCCAAGTGAGACTTATCTTGGAATACCTTATTGCAAGAAGAGACATCACAGAAATGGGATAGAGGCTTGAGCACCAGTACATTGTAGAGTAGCAGGAAATAAAGTCAGTTATTAGATGAGAGAGAGAAGACAGAAGGTAGCAGGTTATCCTGAACCATGAAATCTAGGCAGAGATAATCTGGATGTAAGTGCTGTAAAACAAAATAGGATACTATTGAATGATTTTGAACATCATCATGGTTTCAATGTTTTATGAAGATTACACTGGAATTAGGATGCTATTCGACGGAACAAAATTTGGATTTGGTCTGAGCAGCTCTGAAGAGTCTAGAATGAGAGACCGTGAGAGTCTGACTAGAGGAACGAAGGTAATAATGGAAAAAAGTATGAAACTAAAAGTCCATTAGAAGGAATAGGAATCAAGCATTGGTAACCAATGAGATACGGAGGAAGAAAGAGAAGAAACCAAATATGCCTAGAGATGATCCCACCATTTGGAAAATGAACGACCTTAAGTGATTTCTTGAAATGTTTCTCTAACCTGAATTGTTATGGTCTAAATAATCCCAGTGTGAGTTGATGGTTTTTTGCTCCTATTTAAAAGCTTGGGGCTCACCCTACAACCTCAAAGTAAAATTCTTAAACACAGCGCAAGAACTAAATCTTCATGAGTCCAAGGTACCTAGTTTGCTGGAAGATGCAATTTGGAAATGGCACTCTGCCTCAAAAAGAAAGGAAGCATCACGTTTGAGTGTACGCGGTTGACAACTGCTGGTCTTCTGCGCTTGGCTGAACAATCTAGTCAAAGACAACACTAGTAATAAGTCCATGACCTTTTCAGCCCCATTTTTCCTTTATGTGAACTCCACAGTATTGTAAGCTACGGAGTTTAGCTCTGGGGTGATTTAGCCTGCTGAATAGTAAAAAAGATAGGCTAGAGGAGGCGGTCATAACAATGCTGGAAGAGAAAGAAATCCAAGCATTTTCACCAAATAGCTATAATTCTGTGGACAGGTTATATGACACGCCTATGTCTGTGCAGCTCATTTTTTCGAAACCTGTGTGCTTTATCCCTCAATGACTCATTCTGAAAGTGGTCTCCTAAGATGGTAAGAAATGACCAAAAATTACATAAAGCTCACTTTCCAAATAGAGCTCTGCAGAAAATACAGCTGCCATCTGGCCTTCTGGCTAACTTCACTTCTTTCCTTTCAGGCAGATATTATTTAATCCAGACCACATAGTTTGTGTGTCTAGTTGGTTCATGAACATTTCAGAACATGAATCTTTAGCAGGAATGTCTGGCAAGTGACAGAACATTAGCTGCTTGACACGAGGGCAGTTTCCTTGTCTCAGTGATTAAGCAAGTCTCTCCCAGGCTCTGTGTGCTCAGGTGCCGTCAGCTATGAAGCCAAACTGATTATCCTTGTCATTTCTCAAAGATGATGTCTGCAGTGCACTTTGAGACAGGTACTGCTGCTGTACATATATTGATGCCTTCAAATTAACTCCAAAGACTTTAAAACCCAGTGCTAGCTCACAGTTAACGTGATGATGGTCTACTTGAAGGTAAACGGATCTAAACCAAGTCACCGTACTTGTCATTTCACGCGAAATAGGAATAAAGTTTCCCTATTCTTATTATATAAAATACAACCTGTGCTTTAAAATTTATCCAGGGTGTATTAAAGTACGGAAAAAGTAATTTGGTCTGGGTTGGCTTTTCAAATCCTGTTTAAATGAAGAAAAGAGGCATTTAATAAAATAACTCACATCAGTTACATAGTTGCTTTTTCTCCTTGCCAGGTTTTTAGGCAGAAACTGCTGGTGTCTGTAACTGCCTGCCTGCCTCCAAAGAAAGTGAGAGGGTAAGGGAGTCACAGCCTGCAAACTCCTGCCCTGTTCAGATAGGGAGAGTCTTTTCAACACACTCTAGGCTTGGCTTCATTTTTCAGTGGTCTCACTTAAGTAGCAGCGCTAAAGACTGCGGCAGAGCCCAAAGCATAATTCTATAGATTCTGTCAATGAAATCGCCATCAGGAATAGTAGTAACCCATCCCAGTGAGGCAGATTACAAGGGTCAGCATAGGTCAAAAAACAAAAAAAACAAAAACCTGGCCATACAATAAAAGTGAATGGAAAAACTTACAACATCTGTTAAGAATGTTGGAAGATGATATACTATAGTTTTCAAGAAATATTCAGGTAGAACTTTACACAATTCTAATCAAGAACAAGATTCTAGCAAATAATAATTCCATGATCCTTAAGGTTTTATTAGATATTTACCGAGTTTGTTTTCAGATTTTCATTTTCTATTAAATCTAATTGGTAAGTTTATCTTTCATTTGTATAATTCCATTTCCTTCACCATTTCTTATTCAGAGCATGACATCATGGAGTCAGAGAATGGAAACTGTTTCTATACTTTGGGAGGAAAAATAGCAATGTTTGTGATAAACCAATTTTTTTTCCCTCCTTCTAAGCTAAACTCTTAGAATTCTTAACACATGCTTTTTTCTTGGAATCATTTTTACTTCTGGCTTTATGTAAAATGTGAGAATTTTCTATCTCAGGAAGTGGCATTAGTTCATCTCTTATGACGCTCCCACTGTATGTTCACTGCTAGTGAGATAACTTGTGTAGAGCCACCATTATTATTACTATAAATTGACCTGTATAGCGTACTTTTATGCATGTCTATTATTTTCAATCTCAGAATTGTGTTACTTAGGCCCTGATCAGAAAGGTTATCACATGAAAATATCTAATGAACCTGGCTCTAGGGTATGGAATTCAAATATACTTTGTAGCTACAAATAATACCCATTTACTAAGAGTGGACTGACTTACTATAAGTAATTCAAAACCACAGATGTAAATATACTATCAGAGTTGGAATTAGGCCTGTAAACAGAGATATAATTCATGAGTCTTATTATTTAATCAACCATTACATAGATAGTTCTAAGTCAAGTTGTAAAATCTTAACACTCAGCTTTAAGTGTGTTTTATAGGTACACGCAGTACTTTCAATCTCTCACACTTATGAAATGAAACCCCGTCATCTAATTTTCACCCTCCAGGTATAGGGATCTTATAAAATAGCAGAATATCGAGGTAAGAGATGGTTTGAGCTTCTCTGAATTGTTTGCTGATCACCTGCAAATGTGTCTGCTTCACTATTTAAAAAGGCAGAGATGTGATCATGTGTGTGTACATACAAAACCCAGACATGTATAGAAATACACACACAACGGGATATGGAAGGCAAGGAGAACTCAATTCTGAATTTAAATTTGCAGTTTCTAAAGTCCTGCTTGCAGCACCTCAAATATTTCAAGCTCTCTGAGTCCCAGTCTCACCATTTGCAAAGCAGCTGTGAAGAAGAGATGCATATGGGGAAACCCTTTGTAAACAGTGAGATACAAAGCACTAAGCATACGTGAGAGCTGTGTGTTTGTATGTGTGGCCACTGTAGCTTGACCCAGTTCACACAAACATACAAATGAACAAAGGTTGTTTTCTTCGTTTCTCTCACAGACATCTGGACATTTTTTTTTTTAAAAAAAAGGATACTTGTAAGTCCAAATGAATAAAAGGTATTTAAAAGACTCCTACCACATTAGAAAAAATATTGGGCTGTCCACCTAGTCCTGCCCAGGAGTTGTCTCTGGGGTCAAGCCCAACTGTGCCCATTGTGTTCAGCTGCTTCTTCCACGTTAGAAACGACAGTTTTTCCAGAGTAGCCAAGCTTTTCCACGGGCAGTTTCCATGGCAGTGCTGAAATGGCTCTGGCATTGAGGGGACGGGAGGGAGGAAGTGGAAAGGCAAAGAGGAGAAATGAAAGGGATCCTGAGAGGGGAGAGGTGGAGGAGGGGCAGCCTTTCATGTCTCCTGGAAACTTGTTTGTCAAGTTCTTGTAAATCAGGGGTTGTACGTATATCCAATCATACTTTACTACAGTTTTTTAAAAAGCCATTCACGGCTGACATTTCCTAAATGTCATGTTTAGCTACAAAACACAACCCTGGCAAGACGTCAAAGGTGCTGCCTTTGTTGCTGAAATCTGGTTTCTTCAGTCACAGTAAATAACTAACAAACTTATGGCTATTTTCTCTTAAACACAAAAGCATCTTCTTGTGTATACCAAAAAGTGCATTAAAATACATGTACAGACAGTTAAAAGCTATTTGTATTTTCTACAAACTACCACCCAAGATGGGAAGAAAGGACATTAACAAGAATCCTTGGCACTACAATGTTCATTGCAGCACTGTTTACAATAGCCAGGACATGGAAGCAACCTAAGTGTCCACTGACAGGTGAATGGATAAAGAAGATGTGGCACATATATACAATGGAATATTACTCAGCCATAAAAAGGAACGAAACTGGGTCATTTGTAGTGAAGTAGATGGACCTAGAGACTGTCATACAGAGTGAAGTAAGTCAGAAAGAGAAAAACAAATACCGTATGCTAACACATATATATGGAATCTAAAAAAAAATAAAATAAAAGGGTTCTGAAGAACCTAGGGGCAGGACAGGAATAAAGACACAGACGTAGAGAATGGACTTGAGGACGTGGGGAGGGGGAAGGGTAAGCTGGGACGAAGTGAGAGAGTGGCATGGACTAATATACACTACCGAATGTAAAATAGATAGCTAGTGGGAAGCAGCCGCATAGCACAGGGAGATCAGCTCGGTGCTTTGTGACCACCTAGAGGGGTGGGATAGGGAGGGTGGGAGGGAGACGCCAGAGGGAGGAGATATGGGGATATATGTTTATGTATAGCTGATTCACTGTGTTATACAGCAACAACTAACACAACAATGTAAAGCAATTATACTCCAACAAAGATGTTAAAAAAAAAAAAAAAGAATCCTTGGCACTAAACAGCCTCCCACTTTGGTGAGGATCTCAGAGGCACGACAGTGAAGCAGGTAAGAGATGGCCACATGCAACTCTACTGGGGCTGGTTAACTGCACCAGCCCTACAGCTCCACTGCCAGCGACTGGAGCTAAAGCTGAAGTCATCTCATTGCAGCAAGGTGAGGGGCATCAATATCCGTTTCTACTGAGAACAAAGAGCCTTCACTAAAATGCACGGTGTTGGCCAATGCATCTTTTTCTCTTTGGGATAAAAGAGGGGGTCTGAGCTAATGATTCACAGTGTTTATAAAATGACAGACGTAGGCAAACACTTATTCACGGTCAGCTAAGCTTCGGTCTGCTCCAACATGCCTTCCTGAAGCGACTCCTCTCAAAAACAAACTCACTTGGCAAATGTTTAACTTCATTAAGTCTGAATGACATCAAGAGGGTATATTTCCAACGGATTCAGACATGCAAAATGTGGATCGGGCGTCTTTACCAAAGGCCCATTTTGATATTTGTGGAATGTTCTCAAATGGAGACAAAACCAGAGTGTGGCCAAGAAAAGGTAAAAGCTGTCGTTTCCTACAATAGTGTGGTACATTTCTGTTTTAGACTCTAGCACGCTACTTGAAAAAGTCACTGCTTCCGTAAGAGTTGATTACATGTTTATTTCTCAAGAACAATGTGTCTGAGTGGCAAACACCTTCGGAATTATTTTTTTAGGGATAAGCTAAAGTAAGTCAGATTTCTTTGTGAAAGAAGGGATGCAGGAAGACAAAGGGTGTTGAGATTTAAAGTCTGAAAATTTAGGGTCTGACAGCTATTGGGGGTGGGGGATGGTGAAGGCCTCTTGGAAGAGGAGAAGATCCAGGGACCACAGCCATGTGCTCTGGTTTTCCTCTTTAGGGGCAGTGACTTCTTTTGAAAAATGAGAGGTTTATTTTCCTAACAGGCAGGGAGGAAAAGCTAGGCAGATGTGTGTGGGCTGGTTCTGGCCCTTGATGAGCAGACAGAAATGATGCTGCCTTTATGTCTCACCAAATATATCCATCCAAACACATATGAATAGGGGCCTCCACTTGAGTTGCACACTCAAGATCCTAAATTTCAATGCAGTGCTGGTGCTGTTTTAGGAAAGTTTACGTGGCCAGATTTCCATTAGCAGAACCGTTCTCAGATGTGGTTAGCAAATTACATGGACATTTCCTCCCCCTCCCCCCCACGCCGCCCCCGCCCCTGCTCCTCTAGGTTGAAAAGTCTGAAATCAAGGTATTTTGAAAATGTTTCTGTGATTTGATCAAGGAGGTAGTTGATAGGGGGCCAGACGTAATTCTTAGGGCAAAGTGAAGACTACGACCAAACAATCCCCTTCCTTTGAACAAGAATGCTCCCAACCTTTTAAAGACTGTCCCTGTCATGTACAACATGTAGATGCTCTTGTCAGTGTAGCTCAGGGTTTTGACAGCTAAAAGTGGAATGTGGCTTTGAGCATTCACTAAAAAGCTCCCTGTGCAGCTATGTTTGTGTGTCAATGTGGGTGTTCCCCCCCAACCCCCGCTTTTTCCGTGTGTTTTTTTTTTTTTCCTCCTAGAATAGGGGTTTTTGTGCTGTTAATCCTCTTGGAATGTAGCTCTTATCACCACCTAGATGAATTCATTACCCTTTTGCCCTCAATGCTCCCCAGGCCCAGGAGACTTGGGAACAAGAGAGCAATTGTCTCGGGAGCTGCCCCCTGAATTCAGGTGTGCTGGCGCTGAGTTACCCTGCACCCGATTTTTCCTATAATCAAAAGGGAAGGGGAGAAATTAATCATGCTTCCCTCTCCAAGGGAGTGGGAGGAAAAGAGCCTTCAGGAACAGAGGCTGAGGCCCCCTGCCATTAAATCCAGCTATTCTAAAGCTAAAGGTTTAAAAAAAAAAAAAAAGGCAGCGGGTTCACAAGAGCGTTCTGTAGCTGTATCTGCACAAGGCCAGAGCAACTGATCAACATAGTGGGGGAAAATACTAGTTAAACCTGTTATCTGGGAGGATGTTTAAGAGAGAGAGAGGGAAAGATTGCTTGTTTGTCTTTAGTTCTCTTAAACTTCTGCTGGTTATACAGTGGCATCAAAACCAAAATGTTCTGTACTTTATACAGAGCTTGCAAAACTTATTTTACGTCTTTAAATGTATGTCCTTCTCTATCATCTTTAAATCATGAGTTTTTGCTCACACAAGAAAACAAACTAAGAATACAGACGCAGCGTGCACCTCTTAGGGTTGTAGACCATAAGGCATGGTAATGTCATCTAGGCAAGAGGTGCAGACACAGGAGTGCATCCGTCGCTGGTTCTTCCTTCAAGCGCATAAACATGAAGCTGAGATGTCCACTGAAACGGGCAATGACCCAAACCAAAAAGGTGGCCAAATAGACTGGAGAAGAGACATGAAATAGACTGGAGAAGAGACATGAACATTCTTAATCCGTTAAAAGGCAATAGAAAGCAACCATTAATTGAACAATACTGAGCTAGATCCCCCCTCTTAAAGAACTCTGTCAAAGGGCAGGGATTTCTAACCAAACTCCTCAGATACTTCTAGAATCCAGTACTCCCTGAATAAAGTCCACAGGACCACTTTACACTAAGGTCTACATTCTTTTTCTTTTTTTTGAATTCTTACAGCCATTTATTGCTTTTTTTACATCTTTATTGGAGTATAAGTGCTTCACAATGGTGTGTTAGTTTCTGCTGTACAACAAAGTGAATCAGCTGTACGTGTACATATATCCCCAGATCCCCTCCCTCTTGTGTCTCCCTCCCACCCTCTCTATCCCACCCCTCTAGGTGGTCACAAAGCACCGAGCTGATCTCCCTGTGCTATGCGGCTGCTTCCCACTAGCTATCTATTTTACATTTGGTAGTGTATACGTGTCCATGCCACTCTCTCACTTCGTCCCAGCTTACCCTTCCCCCTCCCCGCGTCAAGTCCATTCTATACATTTGCATCTTTATCCCTGTCCTGTCCCTAGGTTCTTCAGAACCTTTTTTTTTTTTTTAATTTTAGATTCCATATATATGTGTTAGCATACGGTATTTGTTTTTCTCTTTCTGACTTAACTTCACTCTGCATGACAGACTCTAGGTCCATCCACCTCATGACAAATAACTCAATTTCATTTCTTTTATGGCTGAGTAATATTCCATTGTATATATGTGCCACATCTTCTTTATCCATTCATCTGTCGATGGACACTTAGGTTGCTTCCATGTCCTGGCTACTGTAAACAGTGCTGCAATGAACATTGGGGTGCATGTGTATTTTTGAATTATGGTTTTCTCAGGGTATATGCCCAGTAGTGGGATTGCTGGGTCATATGGTAGTTCTATTTTTAGATTTTTAAGGAACCTCCATACTGTTCTCCATAGTGGCTGTATCAATTCACATTCCCACCAACAGTGCAAGAGGGTTCCCTCTTCTCCACACCCCCTCCAGCATTTATTGTTTGTAGATTTTTTGATGACGGCCATTCTGAAGGTCTACATTCTTGTTAGCTATGTTTTCACAAGGCTGAAATGTCTTGTATCAAAATAAAACTCAATTTATAATCCCTCACTACAGGGATGGTGCAGGGAGGAGTGAATACAAAACTTTTCATGCCTCCTCCTTCAGTTTAAGGCTATGTAAATCCATCATGGATTCTGAATATAATATTAGAGAATCCCTTTGGTAACAATTATGCATGTCAGAACACCAGGAATAATGGAATACTAACTAAAATACATCAGGTGTTGGATAAAGGTTACTGACAGGCTAATATATTTATTTTTTAATGGAAAATTTTAGTCCCTGATAAAATAAAATACGTGCCATTCATTTAATTTTCTCAGGATCTTGAAAAGCGTCTTGCCTTCACTGTTTTTATTGCAAACACGTTGCTGTAGTCACAAAATCGTCTACCATACATTAAGTTTATTCACTTAACAAACACTTCTTCCTCTGCATTGCAGGTATGTACACAGTCGGAGGAAAGCTTCCCATTGCTGGTTGGTGCATCTAAAAACACAAACACCGAGAGATGTTGTGCGCTTCCTCCCAGCGAGTGTTCAGCTACAGAAGAAATATACAAACACGCCTCTCCCTCAGCAGTTCTCATTGACTTCCAGCCATTGACTTCATAGTGGCGCATTTCATTTTCAAAACACTTTCATAAACGTGATTGGCAACCATGCTGGGAGATTAACTTTTGGTGATAACACAAAACCTGATAAGACTTGTTTTTCGGAAGGTTCTCGGCAGTGAAGGAACATATGGTGCACGCTTTGCTGAGCATAACTCCTTACACCTGCGAACTGAGATTTCCTTAAGTCATTCTCTGTATTGCTGAAGGCCAAGGTCCTCAACACTCCAAAAAAAAAATTAACTGCTCTCAGTCCTGGTCAGTCACTATCCACTCGGCTTTGGGTCCACATTAAAACCTTGTATTAAGAGAGAAAGAGGAGGGTGGGAGGGAGGGAGACGCAAGAGGGAAGAGATAGGGGAACATATGTATATGTATCACCGATTCACTTTGTTATGAAGCAGAAACTAACACACCATTGTAAAGCAATTATACTCCAATAAAGATGTAAAAAAAAAAAAAAGAATATATCCTTTGATCAAAATAAAAAAAAAAAAGAGAAAGAAATAAACAAGGTATAAGCTCCAAAGGACAACAAATGGGAGAGGAGACAAAAACGGCTGAGACATAATTCTGAAAGATAGAAAGCAAACAGAGGAGTGGTACCTGACTCAGCAGAGGCAGGTGAGAAGAATACAAAGGAGAAGCCAGCTAGTTGGTCCCCAAAGAACCCCCAGGAAGGCTAAGAGGCTGGAGACCAGACATTACAGAGGACAGTGTGAGGCACCGGGCTGAAAACAAGGGGCTGAGGAGGAAGCCTGGATAGTAACCATGACGCCTCCAGCCCTGCTCCCATTCAAAGCTGAGGATGGGGGCTACTCTTAGACCCCTAGGCAGGAGTTGTGGGTTCCATTAGTGGCAGATTAAGTGGCCACAATAGGAAGATCATTTGGGGAGGGAGTAAGGTGGCTTCTAACAAACGGAACTGGCTGAAAGAAATGAATTCCTGTCCTTCAGTGGTTGGATGAGACTAGCAATTAGCAGAAGAAAAGAAGGAGAGGTTTTGAGGATACCCAGGAAAGTCTAGGGACTACTGTCATCATTTCCTTGACCTGGACATCAGGAACCTTGGGTTTCAGATCCTGCCTGTGTCCCTGACTCTTCATGTAGCCTTTGAGTTACTTTTCCTTTCCAGGCTGCAGTTCCCTCATTGTAAAATGAAGGGTTAACAGTCCTAGGGTCCTGTTATTCTGAGATGCTCACTCTTCCCAGCAGATCCAAAATGACAGTCTCAGGGGTCTCTGACATGGTGCCATGCAGCCTGAAGCTTCACTGACTTCTCGGGGTCCTTGCAGCTCCCACAGCAGGTGGTTGCCATTCCTGGATGTGATGCAATGACATCATCCTTCCAAAAAGGCTGTTTTCAACAAACTTGCATCAAAAGTACAGGACAGGACTCTAAGGCACTTACAATATGCCCGTATCCACTCTCCATTTTTCCATATAACAAAGTAAAAGCATTGTCAGGTGCAGCTAACCCAAACTCAACTGCTTTACTCTCACACTTTTCTTTTTTTCTTAGTGAAACTCAGAAGAAAAGAAAAGAGTGAAAAACTCAACACTCCTCCCTCTTTTCAAGGGGCAACTCTGAAAACAGAAAAATAGTTAACATTTATTGAACACTTAGGACAGGTCTGAGGTACTGGGCTAGAAGCTTTACCTGTCTTTTCTCACTAGATTCTCAAATACCCCCATTTTACAGATGAGGAAATCGAGGCTCCAAGAGCTTAAGTCATCTACTGGTACACGTGGAGGGCCAGTGTCAAACCGAGGTCTCTAAACTACAGGGGCCACACTCTTGTTCCTACTATCTTCGGCCCAGGTAGCCAGTCCCCTGGACACTGCAAGAGAGCATTCTGCAATCCAGCCTCCAGTGATGTTTCCAGTAGCTTCAAAGGATTGACATGATTGGCCCTTCTGCTGAAAAGCTAGGAGGCATTCTGAAAAATCAGTACTGGCTCCTGCAAGAAGCAGCCTTGCCCAAAGCTAATTGAAAGCCATCTCAACATTTTCAGAACTGTGGCCATAGTCATCTGTCTTGTGGCATACCGTGTCCCATCATGCAGTAAATCACTTCCAAATCACATCTACATGTTCACTCATACAAAACAGCAGACCACGATATTTTTTGTCATTGCCCAGTAACTCCTCCACCTAAACTCAGAGCACTGGTATTGTGGTTTACATAATAGGCAGCTTGCTGACATTACTGTTTTAAAGTACCACTTTTTCAGGGTTTGTCACAAGTCATTTTAAATTTCATTTAGCTCTAACTTGTTATATAACTTTATGTTTAGAGACAATGTCCTCTGCTGCATCAACAAGCTGTGTTGGAAAATATAATTATTCGAGGTCTAAACATTTTTTTGGCAAACTTTGATTCTACCCTTTTAGAAGGCCATTAAATAGGGTGGTAATGAAAAAGGGAAGTTATATGGCTTATTGCAAGACATTAATCTGGAAAACTAAAAGATATATATTTTGATATTTAATCTGGATTTATGGTATGGCCTTGAGACTTCAATTTCACTTACCATAAGTGAACCCAAAGACCAAATCATTATTCAGTGTAACTTTGCAAACCAAATGATCATCTACCTCATTACTAGAGACCAGAACTCAGAGAAGAAACTGGCAGATTTGGTGGGGTGGATATTTGTGGTTTGGTCATCATCCAGTATCTACTCACTGCCACTTCTCCTGGCCACGAAAGCTCCATTTTACTACCTCCAGAAAGGGTGGGGAGTGAGGTATATGACCCAGGATGAACCCATCAGCACATCATTCCATATGTCTCAGTTTTGGGTTCGACAAAACCCCAAATGGGCACTCAGGCCAAAGAGAAGCCAATCCAGGGCTTTGCTTAAGGCTATTAGGAAATTGGACTTTCTTTCTGCTAGGCTTGAATGGAAGAGGATCATGGAACTAAAGCTGCCTCAGCCATCTTGTGAACACAAGCTCAGAGAGGTGTGCTACTAAGGAAGAAGGAAAGAAAGGGTGTCGGAGGGGCAATTGGTAGTCTCCTCTGTGGCCTGTTTCGGTTGAGTTTTCTGTGCTTACTATAGAAAACAGAGATCCTATATATGTAAAGGAGTCTACAAATTAGAGATAAAGTAAAAACACACAAGTGTCTGATTTATAAAATCTTTCATTAGGGTAACCTGATTCTCCTTTTATAGTAGATTCATTTGAAACCATTACTCAATCTTAAAATACGGTATCTACAATTAAAAGTGCAGCATCAGCAGGCATGTGCAGCGGCCCAGCGGCATATTCAGTGTAGTTACTGAAAAAAAATGTTGCTAAAAATGTTAAATATCCTAATTTCTTCTTAAATTATAGGGATAAATCATACTACATATTTATGAGTTCACTGTCTCAAGGCAGGAATTTTTCTGTTTCAAATTTTGCCTTAGAATTCTATAGGTTAGGTTCGAAATGATAACAAATATGGGAATCTTTGAATTGACATTTAGTTCTCAGGCGATAGCTTTAAAAACTAGAGAAGCAGCTGCTATTAAGAATTGTTTTTTTCACCAGTCACAAAGACACATCATACATTAGAGGATATACGGCATGCCAAAATGAGATGCTCTCTGAAATTATTTAGTGTGGCACGAGAAAAGCAAGATAAACAAGAAAACAGCGCTTATTGCACCAAGGGAGATAAGAGACTGAGGACTCACAAGGCTGGATTGTTAACAGACACCCTGCCTTTGGTCTAGAGTCATGCAGGCAACAATAAATGGCCTCTGTAAATCATTTTCATATAATTTCAGAACTGGAAGGAAGCTTGAAAATCACTGAATTCAACCCTCTCACTCTACAGAGGAGAAAAACTTGGACCTAAAAAAACTCTAAGGTTCTACTAATTCACGGAAGAGCCAGGATCAAAACACAGTTTTCTTTCCTAACTCGTGGCACAATATTCTTTCCACCAACCTCCATTCAGAAGTTACAGAATTAAGAAGTCAACCTGCCAGATGTGCATTGTAATTTACCTCTGTGTTGACGGTGAACTCATTCTGAAACTATTTTTACAGGTAGGAGGAACTGATTGCAATACCATGACATCTGCCAAGAGTGCTTAATGAGAAAAATATATGACGTCTCGCCTCACTGAGCTAAACCTGGCCCAGGGTGTATGGACATACAGAGGCCTTCCTTGATACCAAAGGAAGAGGCTGAGGGGCTGTAAGGGTTAACAGCTGGCGGGACTTTTATTTTCTAGTGGAGGTTAATTCCCTGTCGCTCTTTCCTTCAACTGCTTCCCACCTACTGCTGAAGTTCCCCTGAAACACATTCCCCTGCAATGTCACCCTCACCGTAAGCTCTCCCCAAACATTCAAAACTAGGGTAATCAACAAGTGATGGAAAAACTAGATCATGTGAAGGTCTCTCTCCAAAGCGTCAGAAGACAGAATCACGAAAAATCTTTCAGAGTGGGTTGGTTTGAATGTACTACAAATAATAAGATGAATCCTTCTTAATACACTTTCATCACATGGCAGCTTGTAATTATGAGAAATGCAGTAAGCCCCCCACTCAGCAGTTTCTCAGACCTAGCATTTGGGAGTAGGAAGAAACCCCAGAGATGGTCTAATAGGTTGAGTTCCTCCGTTTTGCAGAGATTAGGAAGAAAGCTAATAATCTCTGCTAAATCAGGTGTAGGAAAGGGCAGTTACTGTTCTCAAATCATGGCATATTCAGCTGAAGTACGTTTACAAATATATTCTCCTGAAGAGCATCACATGAGGTGTCTAGAACCCGTCATTTTCATATGGCTTGACTCATATTTTCCTTTTTTCAATTAAAAATAAACTTTGTTGGTTCTTTCTTATTAGAAAAAGCAGTATGTTTAGAGTAGGAAATTAAAGACACACAAAAATGAAGAACATTTGAAATGCTCATGGATCTTACTACCCAGAGAACCACTTAAAAAACCCTTAAATAGGGTAAGCTGTGACAAAGTGAGAGAGTGGCATGGACATCTATACACTACCAAACGTAAAATAGATAGCTCGTGGGAAGCAGCCGCATAGCACAGGGAGATCAGCTCGGTGCTTTGTGACCACCTGGAGGGGTGGGATAGGGAGGGTGGGAGGGAGACGCAAGAGGGAGGAGATATGGGGACATGTGTATATGTATAACTGATTCACTTTGTTATACAGCAGAAACTAACACACCATTGTAAAGCAACTATACTCCAATAAAGATGTAAAAAAAACCAAAAACCCTTAAATATATTTCCAGGTCATTTTCTAAGAATATATCCATATATTACCAAAATGTGATCATTCTGTGCATACTTGTTTTTTTTAATAATGGGATTTTTATCACTTAACAATATATGATGAACATCTTTTCATTATCAATATTTGACTGTATCGTCTATAGTAGCTGAGCAGTATTTCACTATTTGTAACATAATATATTTAACTAATCTGTTATTGTTGTACATGTAAGCAATTTCCTATTTACCCTATTATGAGCAATGGTGTGATTAACACCTTAGTGGCCAAAACCTTTGCACGTATCTTTAATTATTTCCTTAGCATAAATTCCTAGAAATAAAACTTCTGTGACAAAACAGTGAACACATTCTTAAAGGATTTTTAGAAATACATATTGCCTCCACCAATTGAGTCAATAGTTTAATTTACTTGAGTTACATGCATATCAAGTGCTCTGATCAGTTCAGCACTTCATGAAGAGAAACCATATAGGCTTGGGTTGGTGAAGTGTAATAGATGTGCTACTATCTGTAATTCTGATGAGTGTTAACTGCAAACACCTTAATCAATTAGATAATTGTTTTTACTAGAAGCTCTCTCTTTATCTACTTCCAGTCATGGCTGACTTATACACTCCATTTTGACTCTTTCTTTGGAATTGGATGTCTTTTTCCCCCTCTTGTGTAAGTACTCTTTTTACACACTTACCAATATTCTTAAAGAGATTCTAGATGTTTAGTCCCTGGCAACATTCTTGTAGTGCACTGATTACATGCGTCAGCTAGAAAATCTATCATCCAAGTTATGCTCCCCATTAGATGGCAGAACCAGTTTGCAGTTTGACATTTTAAGGAAATGATAAAAACAACACCTGAAGTTCAGGCAAAATTGACAAGTACCTACAAGACTAAAGAGAGGAAGTAGAATGTGTTGTCAGACTGCACATTGTACTTTAAATTTTTTATTTATTCATTTTTATTCTACCTGGTTCCAAAAAGGACTTAAAGCAGCTTTTCTTTTTAAAAGTATCTTCTAAATTGGACATTTTCACATCACTGAGGCTGCCAACTTCTTTCCTAACATAAGGATATCCTTCTACCATGACTGCTTGCTATATTTGAAAACTGAATGGCAAGGATATTGTTCTTATCCAGAAAAGAGGAAAAAATAACTCATTATGATCATGACTCCTGCCTGGAAGACCCTCCAAACAGCATGCCCTAGGTATGAAATGCAAGTCTCGTAAGAAACCAGGAAGAACTCCATTTCTAGGATGTATGAGAGCTCCAATAAATCACAAAAATTCAGGTCTTTGGGTATTCACTTCTCCCAAGGGACTGTAAATACACAGGTCTCCAGCATCTCGACTTGTGAAAACACTGTGAGACCCAAAAACACATAGGGGGGCCTGAGAGCAGGGAAAGCCAGGCCAGGCATCACCAGGAAGAGGGAAGCTTCCATCTCCCCTGGACCAGCTGCAGGAAACACCCATCTCCTGCTCGGCTTGTCCTTCTGAGTCTCCTCTTTCTGCTTCTTCCCAAGTCCTCCCTCTATTCCAGCACCACCCATCAGACCTCTTAGGGGTCTGGCTCTGGTGTCCTGTCCCATATTTTGAAACATGGGGTTTTTCAGCCCGTGGTCTTTCTATTTTTTTTTAATAAGGAAATGGAGATCCATTTTTTTAAAATAAATTTATTTAGTTTATTTATTTATTTTTGGCTGTGTTGGGTCTTCATTGCTGCACGTGGGCTTTCTCTAGTTGTGGTGAGCGGGGGCTACTCTTCGTTGTGGTGCGTGGGCTTCTCATTGCGGTGGCTTCTCTTGTTGCAGAGAATGGCCTCTAGGCGCGCAGGCTTCAGTAGTTGTGGCTCGCAGGCTCTAGAGTACAGGCTCAGTAGTGGTGGCACATGGGTTTAGTTGCTCCGTTGCACGTGTGATCTTCCTGGACCAGGGCTCAACCCGTGTCCCCTGCGTTGGCAGGCGGATTCTTAACCACTGCGCCACCAGGGAAGTCCCAGCCCGTGGTCGTTCTAAATCCTCATCTTCAGACTCGATTTCCACCTCTCTTCCATTGGCCTAAATCTTGCCTGATATCTCCTATTTCAGGGCTGTGTGTTGAAAAGCATGGTCCCAGACCCCATGTTATACACTGAAGGACCCTTCATGACAAGTACTCGGTATGCAGTAAACAGAAGACTTGGAAGAAAATTAATTTTGCGTGATTTAGAAAAAAAGGGAGGGGTGTTAAGTGCTACATTAATGTTAAAGGGGTTAAAGGGAACGAATGTCATTGAAATTACTTGGCATGTTAAAAGTGTTACACTGAGTTTTGCCTATGCTCTAAATACTCCCAGATGCTACCATTTAGGAATAAAAGGATCATTTTCATTGTGAAACCTGGGGTTTTCTGAAATTTCAAAAAAACCCTCAAGACAAACAGGCAGTGTTTCATCTGAACCAGCAGTATATCCAAGGAGCAAGGGCCAGATTCAACAATAAGACCCACCTAACAGAAAATATCTTATCGACAGTTAGCCCAAAATTAACCCTGATGTCTTAGCATTTCACAATCTACACTGGGCCCTTTCAAATAATCATTTCATTTGATCCTCCCCACAATTTAGTAAGGTAGGTGTTACTAGTACCACCTCAGAGATGACGAATCAGGCTCCCAGGGGTTACATGATGCACTCAAGGCATTTAAGGCAGCTAGTTCAGTAGTTGAGAACGTGGGCACTGAGGCAGACCCCCGAGGTTCAAGTCCAGGCCCTGCCCATGCTAACTGTGTGAACTTGGGCAACTAACTTGTTTTCACTATGCCTCAGTGTCTACGTCCTAAAACACAGACAAATAACAATACTACCCGCCTCACAAGGCCGCTGTGAGGATTAGTTGAATTAGTACATTAACGCGGTTACAGAACTAGTCAGTCTGTCTGCGGGTGCCTGCCACACAGTCGGCACTTAAGAAATGTTCACAAGACTCAATTCCCAGAGAGAGCTAGGTGTTTTAAGGCCAGATGAGGTATCCTTATCTTTACATGGCTTCTATGATTCATAATTTTATCAGTAGAGAAATTAGCAATTTCTCACCAAAGAAAAAGACATGCTAAAAGGAAACCTTGAACTGGATACAATGACTCAAAAAGGAAGGAAAGGGCAAAAGTTCAAGTGTGGCTTCTTAAAAGAACCCCATTTATTTTTGTTTCCGGAAACATACTGCATACCATTTAAGTATTTTCAGTCATTTTAGAGCACAATGAAAGGTCAAGCTAAATGGAAGTAATATTTGTATAGTCCATGGTGACTGTCCGGGAGTCTGTTTCCCATGGCCTGGTCCTGGGTGCGGACAAATGAGGCACTTCTAGAGCCGCAGAGAAAGGGGCTGTGCCCCCCCGCCAGACCTCCCCCCACCCCTGTGCCCACTCCACGCGAGCTCTCGGGCAAGAGAGGGGAACAAAGATGCAGCTGGCAACGCTGGAGTGCTGGAGAAAAGAGCAATTTCACCCAGGGAAGAGAGAGGGCAGTGGGAAATGGACAGAGGAATAATACCAGGACACATTTTCTTGTTTCTAGTTTCTTGCAGCCATGGGGGCAAAAAAGGAGGCTGAAGCGCAGAGAAGGTGTGGTGTTGGGAGGACAGAGAGAAACAGAGCGACCAACCAAGACACGGTGATGGCAGGAAAAAAACGCAGGCGGCTGGAATAACTACCAAAAAAGGACCAGTCTGCAGAAGATACCAAAGCAGCAGAGTGTCATGGCAGAGAAGTTCTGGAAAAGTAGGCATGTCAGAGGCCCATAAAGGCAGAGAAGTTCTGGAAAAGTAGGCATGTCAGAGGCCCATAAAGGGGGGCCACATAAGGCCAGGAATGAGTGATTTCTCAGTCCTATTCCAGTACGCAGGAGGGACTGGGAGATGACCACGGTGGGGCTCTTAGCCGTCATCTATAGATTGCAGTTGTGATGCAGGTTGAGGTTCCTTCCTAGAAATCATACCACCTTCTAAAGCATCAGGTGAAGTGTGCTTCTCCTGGCACAAGCATGGTCTGGAGGGTTCAAAAGTCAAGTACGGTGTGAAGGAATCCAATTAAGGAACTCAGGGAGTCTCTGACACAAGGGTTACATGTGAAAAAGGAAATCTCACTTGAAACAGGAACATATTCAGCATTAAAACACAAAGTTATGGACTGTCATTCAGCCCAGAAGTTCTGCATGTCACAAATGTAAAAATAATGATTACATTTGTATAGCACTTTAAAGTTTACAAAGAAGTTTTATAAAAGTCTGTCCCACATGGATGCTTTTCATGCCCCAACATGACATGTTCTTTGTATTATTATGAGTCCCTAAGAATTGGCTTTATGCTGCTGCAAACACTTTTTTTAATCTATAAATAGTCCTCATAGAATTTTATCTGATATACTATACATAATAGGCAAACAGTGGGTTCTAGGTACTGAATCTACTCTAAAGTATCTACTACTTTCCCAGAATGACTAATTAAATATAATTTACATTACCTGAACTAGGTGTAAATATTGCAATACTCTGCACAGACCATTAAGCATATTTCATTAAGAGAAGTTTCTATATTTCCAAACCCTCAGATATTCTAAAGGGGTACTATAGGTGAAAGACCCCTCAAGGGTCTTTAAAAACAGCTCTTCATAGCATAAACAGGAAGCCTGCTATAAGGTAATGAAGAATGATGGAATAAAAATGATTGTGGCCTATTTCCACAAAGAAGCATGGAAAAAAGATAACAAGCAAATATTACTCCCAGTTTGCTGAGTTAAAATGAACTGTTTTGTCATTAGGCAAGTGTCTTATTTACTCTTTGCCCTATATACAATAGTAACGTGTTGTTGAGAGTCAAGAGTTCACGTTAGTATTTTTTAATTTAGGAAAAAGGGGAAATGATAAACACTAAAGAAATTTTTCTGGTTGACACAGTTGAGCATGCCTGGAGGGTGATGTGTACTTTGTACCCAAATCTATATTAAATGTTCTATCCTTGAGGGACTTCCGTGGTGGCGCAGTGGTTAAGACTCCGCCTGCCGATGCAGGGGACATGGGTTTGAGCCCTGGTCCAAGAAGATCCCACGTGCCACGAAACAACTAAGCCCATGTGCTACAACTACTGAGCCTGCGCTCTAGAGCCTGCGAGCCACAACTACTGAGCCCACATGCCACGACTATTGAAGCCCGTGTGCCTAGAGCCCGTGCTCCACCACAAGAGAAGCCACCACAATGAAGAGGAGCCCCGCTCACTGCAGCTAGAGAAAGCCCGCGCGCAGCAAAGACCCAACACAGCCAAGAAAACAAAAACGTCCTGTCCTTGAGATACAGAGATAACATTTCTGACCCACAGTTAGCAGAGCATTCATTTTGAGGTTCTTTCTCTCAGCTCTGACGATAAATTTGTGCTGATTTACCCTCTTTTGGTCATCTGGTTTCCTACATTACTGACAGCATACATTTGGGAGACAGCTGCCTGGCGTTGTGAGCGAAGTTGCAGCTTGGAGGAAGGAAGTGAAGCAGCGAGCTAACCCTTGGTCTTGGCACTGGGTGCGTGCCAACTGATGTATTAAAAGCAAAATTCTATAAAGTTGAAACTGATACTGTCAGTGTGGTAAGAACTCCGCAAACCTATTTACATTAAGAAAAACTGTGATAAGCTAAAACTTTTCACTGGCTATGCTAACTTCTGGAGTAAATTAAGCCTCCTGGAAGGTTGTATCAGTTCCTTTAATACTGCTGAGGATTCAGGTGGTTCCAAGTTTGGGTTTCTCCAAGCCCTTATTCTCCATCACACTGGAAGGTCCCAGTCTACTATATTTGGATACCGATTCCTTGATCAGAAGTAATGTGGCCCAGAGTATACCTGGCCCAATATATAAATCACCAATATGCAGATCACAGAAAGACCTACCTGAATATATTCCTTCATTCAACAAATACCAATGGAACATTTCTTATGTATCGAGCGGTAGTCACAGCACTGGAAATACTAGTGAACAGAACTTACAGTCCGCCGGTGGTCTACCGTGGGGCTAGCTGAATAGATCATGCACCATTTTGCTAAATCTTTGAGCAGACCATAGAGAAAGAAGAAGAAAAGAGAACATCAGCTCATTAGCAGAGAGCAAGCTTAGAGGACAGAGCCACGTCTCTCCTACTTGTTGATTTCCTCTCCCTAACTCTTTGTCACTCTAGGTGAGCAACTGCGTGCCTCTTAACTGGCTGCCAGAGCCCTCTTCAAGCTCTCTTTTCAGAAAGCTTTGCAGAAGTCTTATAAACAATTCTGCTATTCCAGAAAATGTTAATGCTCAAGGTACTCCTTTGAAAAAAAAGGAAAATTCCTTTGAGATTTTTGTCTCAGTAACTAGGAATGCAATTAGGCCTATGCTTGGCACTTCGTTAGCTCCCAGAGCCAAGAGATCTCAGGGTTAGGAGAACAAAGCTACCAAGATGCTTTAGCTGTTGACTATGGCTGGCCCAAAATTCAAGAGTTAAAGCCTGAGAATGCTTTACCCCTTTACTTTAATTTCCCGTTTAAGTAACTTCCAAATACCAAAGCTTAGAGGACCTAGAAGGCAAAATCCTTTCCACTACTTTATCGAAAAATTATGTATGCTGTGATTTATTGCTAATGCTGGTCTTTCAAAGCATTAGTCAGGACACCTGCAAACCTTTGGACAACAGCTGTCAATACAAGTTTAACATTTCATGGGTCAGCACTTAAAATCTGACAAATAATAAATCATCCTTATAACCTAACCAGTGTGAGGCACTGGGTTGGTAATCTATTGAGAGTTGGTTTAAAAAGTATAAACCACAGATTACATTATAACTCAGCACTTGGGAAAATGGAAACTGGGTAAAATAATGATTGTTGTTACCACTTCTCTTTCTTCGGTGGTAGAAAGAACTTTTCTTTTTACATAAAGATACTTCACTGTCTGTTAACAACATAAAATTTGGTTCTTACATTATGTGTATGTGCTTTAAAAACAAAGAATTTCTGCACTCTTTATAGCTATATAGTGAATGTTCCAAAGGGGACAATACTCTATTTAGGACTTGCCAGGGCAATATTTGATAGCAATATTTAACTTGTTTTGGAAGATATGCATCGATTTTTCAGGGATGTAAACATTTTCATCATTTCCGTTATTAAAATATTATAAGTAACTGCTTGAGCCCTGGTAGAACAAATGCTATGTATCAAATACCCACTGGTGTGAGGAACAGCTGGATACGTCTGTCTAGAAATGGCTGTGATATATTCCAATATACTTTAATAGGTTCACAAGAGAAAAAAATTAAGGTCCTTTAGTGGTATGATGACTTGTTTGTGGTACACAGTCTCTGTGTACCTCTCTTACCTTCTTTCCACATTGGCATAAAATTTTAGGTCAAGTCAGGCTGTCAGTGAAGACTGCATCGGCATTAGGAATCCTAAAATTCATTTAATGCCTTCTTTCTGACCAGAGGTAAAGCACTAGCTAAAGGTAGAAGTGGAGTCAAACCTTAGAGAAGCAGCCTGGGCAGAAGGACCCCTTGGGACCTACAGAGAATTTTCAACATCTAATGAAAGTGATTTCAACTTCAGTGTTCACCTCAAGAAAAATAGGAGAAGCCCAGACTCAGTTAGGGGCATTGACATGTATTGAAGAAAATGCTCATATATACTTCCGTATTTAAATTTCTTTGATTCCTTTTATTCAAACCCCTTAAAGAGAGTTGAGTCATTAGTAACTATAGAAACATTAATACCAGTGGTAGGCAGAAGCTCACAGGGATGCCTGATTTCCTGAGATGGCCCAGACATGCAGGGCTAGAGCTCCCAGGAACCTTGTCTATCCTATGTGACCTTTTCCCTTCACCTGAGGCTGACTGGTCAAAAGGCGGTCATCAACCTAAGTTGGATAAATTAGGTTCCCTCTTCTTGGAGCCTCAGACTTTGAACTATGAACCCCAGCACGTAGACGTCATCAGCACTCCATCACACTGACAGCAATGCCTTAGAGAAGAGACCACAAAGCCCTATGTCGAGTCTGCAAGGCCTTCCCTGGTGGTGGCCCTTCATGCAGTTTGAAGGTTCTACCATCCCTTCAATGCTATAGATGCCCCAGGATCCTGCCAATAAAACAATTCAAAAATAATTCTCTTTTGGTTTAAGCTAGCCAGTCAGTTTCTGTAGCTTCCAATCAAAAGAGCCCTGTAGGTTAAGGACATTAATACTTTAATAAGAAGCTACGTTTTGGGCTTCCCTGGTGGCGCAGTGGTTGAGAGTCCACCTGCCGATGCAGGGGACACCGGTTCGTGCCCCTGTCCGGGAAGATCCCACATGCTGCGGAGCGGCTGGGCCCGTGAGCCATGGCCGCTGAGCCTGTGCGTCCGGAGCCTGTGCTCCACAACGAGAGAGGCCACAACAGTGAGCGGCCCGCATACAGCAAAAAAAAAAAAAAAAAAAAAAGAAGCTACGTTTTGTTAAAGGTGAAGTAGAAGGGACAGGACCATAATTCCTTCTGTTTGTAGGAAACTCCATTTTACAGATGCTCTCACATGTGATCACTGTGAGGGCCAGGGAAGGGTTGCTATTATCCCCTCAGGAGAGAGAAAAGGCAAGGACAGCTCAGAGAGGGTACTGCCTCTGTGCTGTGGCCTGATTGCTGGCAAGTGGCAGAACTAGGCTTAGAACCAGGTCTCCTGAATGCTGGTCAAGCACCCTTCCCACTACACCTCGGTGTGTATGTATATATGTAACCATAAAGGAATCTTACAGGGAATATAAGCAAAACAGAAAAACAGAGCTATTCTGAGTATATACATCTTTCCATTTTTTCCTACCCAACTCCAAACCAAGGGCTTGGGGAAAGTCTTAATGAAGTAAAAAATATAAACTATTGCTTTATGATGATATTTGTCAATAAAAACATTAAGACCAAGAAGTGCCTCTTTTTGACATGGATAGTAAGTTTACCTTCTCCTACACATTTTAACTATTAGCAGGGAGCAGCCTTTGAACTACAAGGCAGTGGTGTCCAAGGTATTTTCATCTTACATGTTTGAACGAAAAAAGGTTTGGCTGTTTGTTTACGATTCATATATATATGTATTATTGTACAAACTATATATAATCGTTTGTTATGATTCATATACATGTATTATTGTATATACATTATAAAACATAAAAAAATAGAATAGAATGACAGAATTGATGTACTATTTTGCTAACCATGATGTCCCAAGTCAAATACACCCAGGACGAGATTCATGACTAATTAACCACGGTGGATGTAAATCTGTACGTCTTCCAGATAATTTAGAATTTTGGTGGCCAGCTTCTTGCAAGATCGGATTAGATGAACACCGTCATTACCTCATAACAGGGCCGACAGAGTTCATGTTAAACTTTGACATTTTCTTGTTGCTTGCAATATTAAAATTGTCTTCAATTTATGGGAATTCTTTGTAGAATCTTTTTAAGACTCTGTGAGGGTTTGTTAAAACTAAAACATAGAATTTGTAAATACAGTTGACCAGGCATGATATATTCCGCAAAATAACCAAAGCAGATGAGCCAGAGGGGAAGCCACTGTGAAGAGGAGGCCTCACCTCCCTCCCTCCAGGTGATACTCGACCATTTGACACGTGGACCCAGGAATGATGCCAGTGCCAATATAGTCACCATCTGTTATCATAATGTTTCATGATAATAAAATGAATGTAAATGAAAATTCTAATCACTGTCTTTCTCAACGAAATGAATCTTCTCAAGAGCTCCCTGTGGGTACATATCCTATTTTGGAGGCCACTTTGCCAGGCAGTGAGGCAGTAGTTTACTTCTAGAGTCACTTATAATCACAGGAATCTCTTGGCCTAAAACTATGCAGGACAAGGATAAACCAACCTGGGTTGGAAAGAGTTTATTTTGCCTTTTTTAAAACTTTTAAAATTATGAACTCTAAGCCACAACCAGAAAAGCACACGAAACATTAATGTTTGATGTATATACTGTGTATTACCCATGCGACTGCCAGCCCCCTGTCAAAAACCAGAACGTTGCCAGCACTTGCAGGAGCCCCGCAACTCCTCTCTCTCTCCCTGCATGCCCTTCAGAGGGAACCACTATCCTGATTCTTTCAGTAATAAATTCCTGGCCACTTATGTCTGTAACCCTTAGCAACAGAGTTTACTTTTGTCTGTTTTCATACTTTACATAAATGAAATAAGATTGCTATGTATACTTTGTATCTTCTTTCTTTTAACATTACGTCTTAAGATGTATCCCCCTTCTTGTGTGTAGCACTAATTTATTCTTTTTTCATTGCTGTATAATATTCCACTATATAGTTATAGGCATCTTAATTCCTTATGATTACACAACCGTTTATTCATCCATTCTACTACTGGTGGATATTCTGTGTTTCTAATTTGAGACGAATACAAATAATGCTGCTAAGAACAATTTACACATCTCTGGATGTATGCAAGTGTACATTTCTCTAGAATACACAGACAAGTGCACACCTGTGCATGCATGAGAGTGGAATTGCTGGATAGGACCTTAGTTTCTAAGACAAAACAAAACAAAAACCTAAGAAAGGTAATTCTGGTGAATCCCTTAGAAATCTATTTTAATATAAACTAACTCTTACGTAGCCATGAGGAAAGCTCATTAAATTACTAGATTTATCTTTCCCTAGACTTTCACTCCTGCACACTGACTAAATCTGAACCAAGACATTAAATGCATTTAACTCTGTTAAAAAATAGTTTGAAAATTTCCAATGAATTTACTGAAGCCAATACCCCCAAATCTCCTCTCCCTGCCACATATATATATTTTTTACATACTGTAATTGCATTTTTCCTTTTAATGAGGGCCAATATTGTGTCTACCGAGAGAACAAAATGTTCATTCAAATTTTAAAGCAATTTTACACCAAAAGGTTTCGAGTTAGCACTCATATTGATCAAGCATGGAAAGTCAAAAATGTTAATCCTGAGCTAAACTGAGGAGTACAAATACAAACAATAGAGCTTAATTCCAACCTCAGAGTCTCCAATGTTTCATGACCATCATGAGTGATCTCCCAATGGACTACAGAAATGGGACATACTTGGATGACAACATTGTGGCACCAGCAAATCTGCTCCTCCGTCTCCCACTGTCTTATTGACAAAAAACATAATAACTAGCATCTATGATAATGCCAGGCACTGACTGCATATTAGTTCTTACATGCAATGCCTTTTTTATTCTGTTTTTTTGTGTGTGTGATACGTGGGCCTCTCACTGTTGCGGCCTCTCCCGTTGCGGAGCACAGTCTCCGGGCGTGCAGGCTCAGGGGCCATGGCTCACGGGCCCAGCCGCTCCGCGGCATGTGGGATCTTCCCAGACCGGGGCACGAACCCATGCCCCTGCATCGGCAGGCGGACTCTCAACCACTGCGCCACCAGGGAAGCCCGCGATGCCTTTTTAATCCTTAAAACAACCCTATGAGCTATGTACTATTATCCTTCCCATTTTACAAAAGGAAACTGAAGCCCAGAGAGGGAAAGTAACTTGACCCAGGTCCCACGGCTGTAAGTAGTTGAGTTGGGAATCAAACCGGTTCCTGGTGCCTCAGTTCACACTCTACGGCCTGGCAACATGTTAGTTTTGTTGTTGTCATTGTTGTTATAATTTTGATTACCAAGAAGAATAGTTCTTTAAGACCAGGGCAAATGTGTGAACCAAAGGGGGAAAAAAAATCTATGTATGTTTGTTTTTATTGGAAAATTTTGTGGAAATGATTGTAACCAAGCAACTCTAATTCTGGGGAAACTAATTAAGAAATGAATTAAGGGATTCGATGGATACGCAAATTAGTCATTAGAGCTTGAAGATCTGGAGTTCTGGTCTAAATCCAGCTTTGGCACTTGCATCCCAAATAAACATGGCCAGATAAGTACCACAGCTCACAATTAAAATGCATTTACATGGCTTATGCATCCGCATGGGAGAGGTCGCTCCCTAATTGAATTCGGACACCTCTTCAGTTACTGTGGGTTTCATTTGCCATCTCCCTGTTCTTTTGTGACTGCCGGCAATAGGATTATGCCGAGGGAGAAATCATTTCAATCAGTGATGTCTGCAGAATGAGCGTAAAAAGATAAAAGTAAAGACTTTGAACTATAATTAGAAAATTCCTTAAGTGTGCTCATGTGACATGGGTTTGAGACTACGACCGACTGGCAAGAGGAGTTACAGAATGGACGTCCAATGTCACTGTTCTGGGATGAGCAGCCAGTAAAACTGGTGTTCCAGCGTGAGACAACCGTAATCTTTCGCAGGCCAAAACATTCCTGCTTTCTACCTCTAATATAATGAGTGACAGACAGCTGGAGGCATCTCATTCTCCTGACGAAAATATGATCAGAATTGTTTTCAGTTGGTACGTCTTTCCATCAAGCTGTTTGTTGCCTTCCATCAGAATAATCAGAGTTTCTGATTATCTGGTACGTTCCAAGAAAACAGGAATTGATTGTGCCCTTGCTTGTCTGATGGGGAGAAGGCTGCCAGAATTTACATAGTAACTCTTCAGTTGCCTAATGGAAAGAAAAACTAAGCTGTGTGTGTGTGTGTGTGTGTGTGTGTGTGTGTGTGTGAAAGAAAAACTAAGGGGTGTGTGTGTGTGTGAGAGAGAGAGAGAGAGAGAGAGAGAGAGGAAGAATCAACCAGTAGTTTCCATAATAATTCTCTTTGAACAACAATAAAGAAAATGTTTTCGTGGTGATTCAGATTTCAGATATGAGGAAGTAAAGTATTCTATTCCATTCATGGAAAACAACCAACGTTAATGGCTCTTTTCAAAAAGTTACAGTCATCTTACTACTGAAGTTTCAGGGTTATGTAAAAAGAATCAAGTTTAAACATTCATGGAAACATCCAGGTACAATAAGACCTCATTATTTTGGACTACTTCAATTTGGAATTTACAATCATTTGATAGGATCTAGACCAGAGGTGATCTTTTCACAGTGAAAAATGGCTTGCTAAGCAAATTACTTTAAACAAGCAAGACTGCTGGGGGGAAAAAAATAAAAATAAAAATATTTTTGTAAAGTATGAGGAACGAAAAATAACAACATGCTTCCCCTCCAACAAATACTTGTGATGAACCCAGTCAAATACCAATAACTGATAACAATAATAATTACCATTTAACTGAAGGTCAATCTTATATAGTCCACTTTACATACATGAGCTAGAAATATCCCAACAACTCTGCAAGATGGGTATAATCATCCCCATATTAAAGAGAAGGAAACTGAGGCTCAGAGAGGCAGGTGACATGCAGAGACCGTACAGTTACTAGGCAGCAGAAGCAAGATTCAAAGCCAGGCTGTCTGGCTCAAAAGTCTGTGTCCTTCCACTCCCCACTCAACGCTGAGTGAGCACTGACGACTGCGAGCCAGACTTCCAGATTCACTGGACCAAGTTCTTCGACAACAGCAAAAATGGTTATCACTTCAAGGAGGGAAAGCCAAGTAGTCTGGCCCCAGAGCCCACCACTCTTAACCATAATTTCTTTCTACAACACAATGATCTCTATAAATAAAGACTTTTCTCCCCTGGAACTTTGAGGTATTTTGCATGCATGAAAACTACAGAAATCCATAGAAACGTCGATGTAGGTGATGTAGGTGGAGAGGGCACAGGTGGGTGGAGGAGGACTGCTTCCAGTCCTCTGCTCCTTGCCTCCATCCCCCATCCCCCACCCCATCATGAGCGACTTGTCTCTTCGGTCTGCACACCTATACAGGAGCACTGTGGTGCTAAATTCCTGAAAGGCTGACAGACTGTGACAAGAGCTGTGGGAGTCAGCTGCAGGTGCAGGGGCAGCCAGCCATGTGGGCAGCAGGCAGATACAGAGAAGGGAGGGATCCGCTCTACTTACCTGGGAATCCACGGAGATATTCCTGACAGTGGTCAGAGTCTGCAGTGCTCTAGGAGAAAAAGAAATTTGGGAAGTCAGATCTCACATTTCAAAGCCACACCACTCATCTCCCTCACACCCACACCCAAGCACAGCCTCTGGAGTCAGGCAGACAAGGAATTGGGTCTTACCTGTGACTTAAAGCCTCAGTTTACTCAACTGTAAAATGGGGGACAATATCAATAATAGTAGCTTCCTCACAGAGATGTTGGGAAGGCTGGATAGTATATAATTTGTGCAATGAATTTGGCACACACAGTAGTGATATTTTAATAACAACATTTATTACTTTCATTTTCATTTCATTTATTACTGTTATTTACTAACAACAGCTAACATTTATTACTTTCTTACAAGGTGCTTGGCGTTGTTCTAGGGCCTCAATGGGTTAACTCTTCGATACTCTGAGGTAGGCACTATTACCACTGGCATTTTGCAGATATAGAAAATGAGGCGCCAAAAGGTGAAAGCACCTGTCTCATGAAAATATACAAGGGGCGGGCTTCCCTGGTGGCGCAGTGGTTGAGAGTCCGCCTGCCGATGCAGGGGACACTGGTTCGTGTCCCGGTCCGGGAAGATCCCACATGCCGCGGAGCTGCTGGGCCCATGCGCCATGGCCACTGAGCCTGCGCGTCCGGAGCCTGTGCTCCGCAATGGGAGAGGCCACAACAGTGAGAGGCCCGCATACCGCAAAAAATAAATAAATAAATAAATAAATATACAAGGGGCTTCCCTGGTGGCGCAGTGGCTGAGAATCTGCCTGCTAATGCAGGGGACACGGGTTCGAGCCCTGGTCTGGGAGGATCCCACATGCCGCGGAGTAACTAGGCCCGTGAGCCACAACTACTGAGCCTGTGCGTCTGGAGCCTGTGCTCCGCAATAAGAGAGGCCGCGATAGTGAGAGGCCCGCTCACCGCGATGAAGAGTGGCCCCTGCTTGCCACAACTAGAGAAAGCCCTTGCACAGAAACGAAGACCCAACACAGCAAAAGTAAATAAATTAATTAATAAACTCCTACCCCCAATATCTAAAAAAAAAAATATATATATATATATATATATATATATATATATATATATATATATATATATACAAGGCAAGTGATGGAGCTGGGATTCTGTGACCATCTGACCACAGGGCCTAGACTTTAAACCACAGGGATATCCTGCCTAATTTATCACAAATAAATGTTAATTACTGTTATTATCATTATTGTTTCTGTAATGATCTCCTTTCCAAAACATAGCCTGTAATATCCACACAAGCCCAGGGAACTCACCATTCAGCTAGTAACCACTTAGGCACAGAGACTGGGCTCCTAAGTCAACCAGGCAATCACTCACTGAGTCAACAATCTCTTCAAGCGTTCCCTGAGAACCCCTCTGCATCCGTTGCTCTGTTAAGCACCGCATGGGACTTCAAATGCTCTGGTCACTGATCCTGCAAAGTCAGCTCAGCCTCCATGAAACAACCGGGGAACGAGGACAGGAGGGAGCACTGGGAAGGACGGGACAGGACCTCAGGACGCTGGATGCTGTGCCTGGCTTGGCGCCATCTCTCTAGGTGACCTTTTCCAAGTCAGCTGACCTCTCCGGTTTTCATCTTTAAGTGAGAGGACTGACCTAGAGGCCCTTAAGCCCTGAGATTCGAATCCACCATTCTATTCTGACTCTCTTGTAATCAGTCTCCCTTTCCTCCGAACAGTCCATTTCTGCGAGAATATATTGTAACCCTTCATTTCTCTAACACACTGACTGGACACAATGCCAGGCACTGTGAATAGCGCCCAGGATTAAAACACAAGACAAAGCCTACACTTTGTAATGAGCTCTGAGAGCACGATGAAGTCTCACCACGGGAAATCTCGGCAACCGGAAGACCAGGGAAGAGGGCAACCCTTAGGACACCTGCACGTGCCCGGTGGGCCCCCATCGGGGCTCTGGGTGTGGCCCCGAAGGACTCTGCACCAATCTTAGGACCCAGGGTCCCGGTGTCCCAGGTGCCCAGCAATCTGGGAAGGGGTGCCATGCTAACCTTATGGGGCAGATAAGAATGTCTGTGAAAAATAAGGCACAAGCCAGACAACCAGGGAGATGCTTGAGCTGAGGGTTAGGTTTGTTTTCTGAAAGTAATAGTGTTGTGTGTAATAAACCAAAGAGATGAGAACTCAGCCGGCACTTAATTACTTGACTTTCTTCACTTTGATAAAGTATACCAATGGCCATTTTGATAGCGATCTTTTATGTGTGTGTATGTGAGTGCGCACGCGTGCCTGCTTCTTTGCGAAACACTTCGACAAAAGATGCTACCGACTTTATTTAAAGATCAGTTCATCACACTTAAGATATATTTGCTTTTACAGAAACTCCTTGGAGGGAAATAATTCAGTGAGTATAACACTCCCTTTAAAAAGAAACTGATTTTAAAATGTGCTTTTCAAACTCTGACAAAAACAATTCTTTGATTTTCTTTATGTACCACAAAAGGCAAACATTGTTGTGTGGACAATGTAACAAATAACATGAGTTGTCAAATGAGACATTAAACATTTACTGATTTAATTTTTAATAAAGACTTTTAAACATAACCCAAAATGTCCATCAATCTTTGACATGGGAGGAAGTAGCACTTTGGTAAATTCCATCTCCTACCACAATTGAAGTCGCAGAAGATGTTTATGGTTTTTAGAGAGGGCAATGACGGTATTCTTTACAGGATGGTCAAATATTTGCAGCATATAACATTAGAAGACACAAAAAGGTAGAACATAAAAATGTATTATTTTGACAGGTATTTAGGTAATGGATACACCCTCTTTGCTATGTCTCTACCAAAGTACCCAGTGCATGGGAGTCTACAGAGAATTTAGTTCCTAAATTGGCTCCAAAAATGTTTTAAGCAATGGCAACATTGTTAGAGAACATGAATAAACTTCAAGGATGACAGCTCTGAGGAACAATACCCTCTTGGATATATAAATTATAGCTTTCTTAAGCCTAGAAAGAAAAATAAAATAAAATTTTAGTAGTGATCATCCCCGGGGTGAAGAATTATGAGTGATTTTTTTCTTCTTTATAATTTTGTCTGCTTTCCAAACTTCCTATAATGAGCACGTGTAACTTTAACAATTTGAAAAAAAAATCTTTTTACACTCTCAAGATTCCTGATGTAAAAAGTGAAAAGGCTTTGGAACCAGACAAACTTGGATTCAAATCCCTGCTTATACCCTTTCTAGCTTGGTGCCCTCAGATAAGTTACTCAGCAGCCGAAGTTGAACATGAAATGGAAATAATAATACATGCTTAAAGCATCATTTTGACTGTTAGAGGTGAGATATTGTAAATGCTTAGCACAGAGTAGGAGCCCAATAAATGACAGTCACTCTTCCATTTATAGTACACAGGCAAGAGAAGTTAGGCTCTTCTAATAACAGTAAATAAATTTGTTGGTGTTTATAAACTGATGCTTCAGGCCGTTTGTTTATGGAAACACTGAGTTTTTACTACATAATTTTCAGAAATTTTCTAACAATTAAAAGTTCAGAAAAAGAGTAAGTAAGAGGCTTCCACCTCACTCTCCCTTTCATCACATTGATTAGATTCCTACAGTCTGAGACTCTTGGGTTTACTGGTATTTGCCACTTTGCGGCTGTGTTCAGAAATCCTCTGGTTGGGATGGGAGTTGGGAGAATGGGTTACAGTGAACCCTTTAGAGAAAAGAGAAAGAAACCACAGCTACCACAATCAAGATCTTTTCCATATTGTCATTCCTTATGATGAAAGTGAGCATAATAAACTATGGGATTGCTTAAATGAAGGGCGAGGGACTAGATCAGAGATTCTCTGGCTTTTCTTTTTTTTTAATGGTAGTTATGTTGATATTTTCATCCTATTCATGTGAAAGTAGTTCAGTCAAGTAGGTTTATGATAAAATACATGTACCTAACAGAATATGGCTGGTGGGGGTATGTTGCCCTTGGTTATATGTTGCTGTACCTGACTACAGCAAGAAATATTGATTTAACTGGCTTTAGTATCAAGTCAAGTATTTGTTGACACATGGAAATGAAAAATATCAAGGAAAAGCTTGATATATAGGTCAAATCCCATTTCAACTCACTCCAAGGGACGGTCCAAAGTCTTCTGCTGCCCTAAAATTGTGTTCTGAACGATGCTTGTCCCAATCATAGATTCTTCTCACTACAATGGGATTTGCTACATAAATTAATACTGGTATAGATTTTTCGGCAGTACAATTTATTGTAGAAAGTACAGCTCAAAAAAAAAAAAAAATCATGACATACTTAACCTCTCCCTCTTTCTCAACCCTGGAGGCATATTTTGCTTTCTACCTGAGGTGTGAACTGTTCTCTCCTTTTCAATGTTTGATTGCTTTTTGTTCCTCTCACTTTGCCTAGTACAGAGCAGATGCTCAAAACATAGCTGATGAAGAAATGAGCTGAATGAAATGCGGTACCAAAGCAAATAAGGGAAATTCAGAATAGTTTCCTGCATAGAAGGAGAAACAAAATTTAGAAATTGATTCAAGATGAGTATAGCAAGCAGGATTAGCATTCCCAGCTAGCGGGCTCAAGGAGTCCGGGGCTCCGTGGGCCCTCTGTTGGCTCCCTGCTGCTAAGTGTTCATGGGGATCTGTATAAAACATCCAGCACTTGGTTGACCCACACCCCGCCGATCTCCGAGGAATGCCACGGAGACATTTCAGTCATTAAGTACCTGAAGCACCTTCATAAGGGTCCTACAGTGAGCCCAGGCTGGGGTGGCCAATGAACAAATCCTGTCCTTTTAAAGGACAGGGAGAAAGGGCCACCACGACCACCTGGGAGGCAAGGAAGGGAAGGCAGGTTAGCCGGCAGCAGCCCCAGGGGAAAGGGAATGAGCGCATCCCCTGGGGTGGGATTGATTCTCTGGCAGCCTGACTCAAAGGCAGTTTCTGAGCCCTTGCCTACGTTACCAGGGGCTGGGGGGAAACCACAGGAGACTTCAGGAAAGTATGCATGATGTCCAGTGTCAAAATTCCTAACTTCTTCTCTTTCATTCTCCCCTTTGGCAAAATGATTGCTTTAATAATCAAAGAGTTTCCCATCATTGTTTATAATGCAACCCTGTTGGAATATGCTTTTCTATCTGATAGTCTTTTATTGTGAGCCTTTTTTTTATTTGAAAGCTAAAATAATGCATCAAATATACAAGTTTTGCTTCTATCTTGGAACAACATAATAGACCTAAATGGCTATTTTTATAAAGGTCTGTGCTGTGTTCAAAGGAACCACCTACTGATGCCAAGGGCTTCCTTCCCTCATCGAGGGATGTGCCATGGGAGTGAGTAGTTAAGCTCTGAGAGATGCCAAGCTCGCTGGGCACTGGGGGCTTCCTGGGCAGAGAAAGGGCCTGTCCCTTTATTATTGGATAGAGTATAAGCAAAGAGTTAGGAGGGTCTGGAGAGGTTAGCCCCAGGAGTGGTGTATTTTTACATATATTTTACAAATATTCCCATTATTCATTTGAAAATATTTTAAATGGTAAATCGGCTTCTCCTTGGGAGGCATGACCTGTGGCCATTAATTAATAACTTGGGAGCTAACCATGAAAGCACTTTTGAGTTCACCCACTGGTTTGCTCAATGCATTTAATCCTCCCTATGACCTTTGTGCAGGAGTCATTATCTCTGTGTGAGAGGAGAGGGAGCTGAGGCTCAGAGACAGTAAAGCACTTTGCCTAGTGTTAGACAGCTACGGAGCGCGCGCTGGATGGAGCCACATCTCGGATCCCATCCACAGATTCACACCCATCGTCTTGTGCACAGTTCTACCTACTCACTAGCTGTGCAGCAAGCGCAAACTGAACTCGCTGGGCCCTTCCCACCTGCAAACCACGATGGGGCACAGACTCTCCACAGGCCAAGCTGGTGGGCGTGCTGTGTCGATACAAACCTTCTTAGTCATTGGGCTACAACGGACACTGTTCCTCCCTTGTAAGAACTAAAATGACCGAAGGAACGCTGGGACACTTCTAAGGCAAATGTGTAAGCTCAAGGGCTATGAAAATTCAAGAACTCAAAAACCAAAGATAACTTTCTTGACTAGACAAGAGTTGGGTATGAGCTCTGCAACAAAGTAGCTCTTGGATATGAAATATTACTACTAGGGTATTTTTTTCTTTCATTTTTACTAAGAACTGAAACCTACAAAATGACAAACCAGGATTACCCTATTAAAAGACAACTTCAGTTGCTCCTTTGTTCTAAGAAACTGTGTGTTGGGTACTGACTGGCAATACCTTATACCTTGATTTTCATATTAATTATGCGTTTTTCCTTCAAAAATTGACTGCCACACTACACGCTGTGAGTCAGATTTGAGAGCTGCCAAGATAAATGTTCCGAATGGCTGACTTTTTAAAGACAACCTGTCAGTTCACCAAATAATTCTTTGGAGGTTTGTCCCAGTAAATGTTACGTCTCCCCTATACCTATACTTATACCTACAGCAATTGTTACAGCTCTTTCCTGATGTAGCATCTTACAACTAAGGCTAAAGAGTTTTCCTTTCAACCCCTAATATACAAGTAATGAAACTTATAACCCCTTTTGACAGCATCAATTTACTTTGGCCGTTACTGTTTAATTCCTATACTGATTTGTGTGAAATACTCTGATTCCTAGCGAGATAAGTTGGATGGCCTAGTCCATCCAACTAAAACAAAGATGACTTTTGTGCTTTTGACTAAATAAATGTTTTCTTCCCTGAGGTTTGCTTTCATCAAATCATCATACCAATGTTTGATTTCCTTTAGTTAGCACCTTATTTTAATGAGGCTTGATTCCAAAACATATAAGAACATACGCACACAAGAGGTACTATATTGAGTAAGCCAAGAGTTCCAGCCAAGTGTCCTATCTTTTATGTGGCACCAAGTGACATTTTGTGAAAAGCACAATGGTAACTATTCATGCCGCCAGCCTTAAAAAGATAGGCATGAACTGCCTGCCAGAATGGGAAAGCTTAAGCTTTGAAATCAGACAGCTGGCTTCAAATACCATCTCTACCACCACTATCTCTGTGACCTTGGGCAAACTACTTGTCTCCCCTCAGAGCTTTTTCATCCAAAAATAGGGGTAACAGATGTACCTCAACGGGGTTGTGGAAGAGTTAAATGAGAATTTTGAGATTAAAAAACCAAGCATATAACCTGGCATATTAAGGAGATACTAAAGACTTGATCATTTTTTTCTGCCTCTCTGTAAAATGCCATTAGTAATTCATTGTGTTGTCTATGCACACAAAAAATGTAAAGGATATTAACTGTGCTGCTCTTTACGACAGCAAAGAACTGGAAATGGTCTAAGCATAGGGAAATGATTACATTAAGGTACATTCACATATTGAAATGTATGCAGTCATTCCAAATATTTCTCAAATAACGTTTTTTGACAAGAGAAATTGCTACCCTAGAATTTAAGTGAGGAAAACAGACAAGAAAACCTGTATAATAACAATAATAGCTCACATGTACTGAGCATTTACTATGAGGCATGCACCATGCTATGTACTTTACATTCATTATTTTATTAATTCTTACAATAAACCTACTAGATACATGTATTATTATCCCTATTTTATAGAAGTAGAAATTGAAGTTTTGATAGTTAAAGCAATTTACAGTCACTACATGAGTAGCATAGCCAGGACTGAAATCTCCAAGTGTCTGATTCCAAAGCACTTTTAACTACTATGTCACACTGATTGCTCAGTACAAACTGCCTAGGTCCACCATGAAGCTAGTTTAAACACACACACACACACACACACACACACACACGTATGCACATACAACTACACATACATCCATGTCTGGAAGGAAAACACACCAGATACTAACAATGACAATCTCTGGGTGGTGAAATTTTAGCTGACTTTTAATTCTCTTTTATCCATTTCAGTATTTTTTCCAAATTCAACGAGTATGCAATTACTTTTACAGTCAGCAAAAACGTTTTTCAGAAAAAAACTTGTGAGAGTATTTTGGAAAATCTAAAGCACTACCAAAGAGTAGTATTTTTAAGAAGCAAGAGTTTATTCCTTGACTTATTACAGATTTAAGTTCCTCGTGCTACTACTCTTCCAAATTATTTTTTCTTTCCATCCAGTCCAAGGTAAAAAGTGTGTAAAAGACTATTTTGTACACAAGTAAAACAAAACATAGTACACAAACACCATATGTATAAGTGACAGACATTTGATATTAATATAAAAGTCAAAGAGTTTGTGTGAGAAGGAAAAAAACCCCTCTTTGAATAATACAGGATTTTCCATTTAGAGAAAACACATCCATTAGTGACATGGTGCCATCAGTGCACCCTCTGTCATGGTCACAGTTAGTGAAACTGTCATGGAGCCATTTACATAGACTCCAGCATGCTATTTGGACATGATTCAGCCTGATTACTGTCTGTCCCAGGAGATGTGAGTATAATGATGTGCTGCAGTGACACCTAAGGAGTGATTTCCTGTCCCACCACCAATTAGTTTCCAAAGCAATGATTCCATAAAGAGAACTGAATGATATACAAAAAAGCAATTCCTTTGAACCAAACAAGTTCACGTGATTGAAATTATAGGTGAAGTGTGAATTTACTTTACAAAATTATTTTTTAATAAATTAAAAATATTTACATATGTTTTTTAGTAAACTTTTCTAAGGAAAAATGAATGCAATCTAAAAGTTACTCCAATTCATCTCGTTTCATTTTGTAATACAGTTCTATGATTGGCAATAAGTGGATCAATAACGATAGTGCCACTAAGGCATCTGACTAAGTCTTTCCTAACTGTATCCTCTTAGAGAGCTTGGGGGCAAGAAAGTAAACACGAGTGCGAGATGATCAAACTAGTTCAAACAAAGAAACAAAAAACAGCTAACACAATTCATGTATGGATGTCAAGAACTTTCTTGCAGAAAGATACAGGGCTCTCTCTGTCTTGGTCCACATTTTATCAATGACAGAGGAAGTACCTTTCTCAAAATGTGTAATTGACAAATAAGTGAAAAATGTACCACTGAGAGATTGAACTTTTAGAAATTAGTATTCAAAAATGTCTTGATGGAGAGGAAAAATGATCTGCCGAAATGGGACAAAATGTAACAAGAATAAAGGTAAAGTCCTCTACGTGTGTTCCCAAGGTTAACTGCACAGATACAGAATACGGGAGAGCTGGCTTTGTAGGGGCTATCTAGAAAGAGACTGGGAAGTTTTACTTGACTTTGAATATAAACTAACAACGTGCTGCCCCTCATTTAAAATGGAGGCCAACACAGGATCTGACCAGATCAGCAAAAGAAGGTGCCCTGGACGGGGAGTTAGCTGCAGCCGTGTGTCCTCCGCCACTCAGAGAACTCAGGAGCAGGGTATTGAGTTCAAGATGCCTCGCTTTTAAAATGGCACAGGCAGAGTGGTGGGCGACCAGAGTGTTAACAGGATGGCGAATCTCAGCCAAAAAACTGGAACCACGTAAGCCTGAAAAGAGAAGACTTCGAACAGGAGATACAATAGCGATGGTCAAATATTTGAAGACCTACCACACTCAGGTGCATGACTATTCTGTGGCACTCCCAAGGGCGACAGGAAACGAACAGGGAAGCTACAGGGAGGCAGATTTCAGTAACTGATGTGTGTGATAATGAGTATTGGTCCAACCACAAATGAGACAAGGTCCAAATCTAAAGGGGCTCAAGATCTAGGAGCACTGCAGGCTACCGTGGGCAGCAGTCCTCAGTGTCACAAAACTGTGACCACCTCGTTCTTGGCAGGGTTCGAACGGCAGCTGGCTGACTGGGATACTGTGGAAGGGATTCCTTCTTCTGGGGGGACCATTAGGCCACAGCATCCACTATCTCTTTCCAGTGCCCACCTTCTATGCTTCTAATTTCACATCAGTAAAATTCACGAAGATACTCAGTGCATTTATGTAAGCAATAGCTAAATATGCCTCGCCTTAATAAATGAGAAATAACTATAAACTTAAAGACAATCCAGGAGATTCAGAAGGTGAAATCCTACCAAAGTTTGGAAATGATAAATTAATGTTGTCATGACAACCTTAGATGATATCACCCATTGCAACTGCAACAGTTCTTGCTCTGGGGCTACCAGAACAATAGATGAGTTTATATATTCAGTGCCACAAACCAGCACTAAATACTATTTTTAATGCTTTTATTTTTAATTTTAGAGGTAGTAGGTTTATACTCTCTCCTTGAGTATTCTCAGGTTGAATATGACACTATACTGAGGCTGTGGTATTGCAGTGGGGCGATCGAGATTACATCAAGAGCCCAGGAAGTCACTGGCAGCCCCCTGCATGTACTGAATCCAGTCCACCATTCAGACTTCACAGGAGAAATGAATGAGAAAGGACAAAGACCTTCTAGATCAGGACATTAGCAGTCACAGTAGCCAGCATAACATCTTCCACTTTCCCCTTTAAAAATTATAGGGCTGCCCACGTTCCTGTAATAAACACAGGTCGATCATAAGTGGCAGTATGTCAGATCAGACTATCTTACTGCCGCTTATGGGTTTCCTCGGTTATATATTAGCAAACACTACAATACAGGAAAGTGAGCCCTCGCTGAGAACAACACTGCCTCCAATCAAAACCATTCTCTCCTGAGTATACTAAAGCTTTTTCCTCCTTCTTGTAAGCAACAAAGGCTACAATAAAAGAACTTCCCAAACACCCACAGTTAAGGAAAGAATGGCTCCTACAAAGTAAGTGTGAAATCTGTCCCTGGTATCTAATTTGTATATGAATCTTCCTTTTCAGGGTATTTTAGTGGCTTCCTTTATCTATAATTTATCAGCAAAGAATAGAAATAAAAATTTATTTTGATGGCAGTGCACCTGACTATTCAGAGACTCGAAAACTTGCTTTGTTTATTCTTGTATTACCCTGGCAGAGGATGTAAACGTGCCTTTTTTTCCCCATGGCTTCATGTTGTATTCATAATCCCAGACGAATATTTTCACAAATGCAAACCATTAGGCAGGACAGGCCTTAAGCAGAATGTGAAGGCAACCTCCCTCTGGTTGAATTCTGACCCTCCTGGCCCAGGTTTCTTACCTCCTCCCTATCAGTCTCAGGGAAGGGTCCATAAAATCATTCAGTCTAAGGAGCACATGTCTGACCAGTTTAAGTTACCACTTTCATAGCGTTGCATTTTAGGCCCTGGTGCTGGGCACTTTATACCTTGTTTTATTTAGTCGTAAAAAATCATAACAAAGCAAGTAGGTATTAATTTCACTCCATAAATGAGAAAACTGAGGTTCAGGAAGATTAAATAACTGGCTCAAGTTCATTACAGCCAGCCAATTACATGCGTCAAAACCAGGCTTCTCAACCATCAAATCAAATCTGTTTTCCTTCTCTTCTAAACCATACTGGTCTTAGGAAAGAGAATAGAGTTTTTATCACGCAGGCTTTTGCATATTAGAGAGCAGGAAAGAGAAGGTGTTGATATTTGAAAAGCCCTTTTGAGCAGAATGAATTCTGAAATCACACCATAAAGGCAGCCACTTTTCTTGCCCACACTTAAGACCAGCCTTCTCACAGGGAACAAAGAAGTGGATGTACCATAATTTAGGAAAATCAGCCCTATACTTGCCTTCCCCTTCCCCTCCCAAGTTGCACATGTGGTACAAATGGGACCCAGAGACCAGTGGGGCAGCCAAACAGTGTTTGGTGTCAGGGGTCTGGAATCAGGGAAGAGCCAGTATCAGGCAAGCTCTTCAATTCCACAAATACCTATTAAACTAGCTGAGTTTCCTGCCCATTGCTGGCCGGTGTTATAGAAGCTTGAAAGGGAGCAGTAGGCACTCACTCTAGGGCTTGTATCTCAGAGGGAAGACTACTGGCTTAAGAAGGCTTAGAGATATGTGATGGGATCCTTACCCAAGGCAATTTGAGTTTCCTACACAAGACCTCAAATCAGGACTTGGAAATGTGAGAGAGAACCTGGGGCACAAAGTGAAAAATGTGGTACCCAAGAATGAGACAGTTCTGGCTTCCCAGGTAAGGCCAGACAGACTGCATGGTTAACCCAATGGAGAGTCACTCGGGTACAGGTGGAAAGGAGTTGTAGCTCCTGCCAAGCGCCCAAACTGGTCCCAGATCCTGCAACTGGGGAAGCAGTCACCACACGAGGGTGGTCACCACTTTCTCAGGCCAGTCTCTGTACAGGTATGACTTTCCAACTCTTATTTTTAGCCTAAGAACCTTTCCTCCTACCAGAATCTTATACCAATGCCTAATATGTAAAAGCAAATCAAAGCAACTGCCCAGGGGCATTCTTCTCAGGACCAAAGGGCTCAACAGAACACAGCACACAAACCACCAGGAGAGAGGCGCTGAGTCCCACAGCCTATCAGACTCACCCGCACCTGATTCCTGAATTTTTCCCGTGATAGTCATGGTTTCTTCCCCTCACCTCCAGGTTTCTCCCTCCTGCTCCATCCTGGTAAGCTCTGGTTTCCCAGCACTGGTTGGCTTTTCCACTTGAAAACAAAGCTCTGCATATCTCTAAGGACTTATTATCTTCTGGGTCCTTGTGACAAGGTCCTTGGGACCCTGAGGAAGGTCTGTGTACCTTCCTCAAGCCGTCTGGGCCACATGATCCACAGACTGCTGCCCTCAGTATCTTAAGGTATAACTGAGGAGTACTAGCTGTTGGGCACCTCATTTTGTTTGATGCCCGATGGCTTTATCGTGTACGTATTATTGAGGCTCAAGACAGTGGAGGACCTGGGACTTCTCCCACTGGGAAAGGGTCCATGGCAGGATGGAGGAATCTCAGAGACCTAGGTGTGGCTCTTGGTGTTTTGTCTGTACCTCACAAGCAAGAGGCTTCCCGGGACTCCACTTGCCCTGCCCTAGCTCCTCCTGTCTACCTCAAATCCTCCCTCTAGCACACAGTATCCCCGTTTCCCTCTCCTGATGGTGACAGGGTGGGCCTGGCAAGACAGATGTGCCAGACTCGTGATTTTTAGCCCCGTGCACACTGTATGAAGGACTCCTGGCTGTAGTTTTCACAAACTGTCTCTCTGATTCTGAATCTTATCTAAAGCACTTTAATATCTGTGGACTTAAGAAACTGAGCAACTGCTGCTTCTCTATACCTGTAGGGCTGACTTAATCATTCAAAAAGCTCCTGGGGGGCTTCCCAGGTAGAGAGTCCACCTGCCGATGCAGGGGACGGGGACGCGGATTCGTGCCCCGGTCCAGGAAGATCCCACATGCCGCGGAGCGGCTGGGCCCGTGAGCCATGGCCGCTGAGCCTGCGCGTCCGGAGCCTGTTGCTCCGCAACGGGAGGCCACAACAGTGAGAGGCCCGCGTACCGGGGGGAAAAAAAAAAAAAAGCTCCTGGGCTTGGCTCATACAGGATGCATCTCCTGGGAACAAGGAGATGTTCTATAACGATGCTGTCCAATATGACTATTATGCAAGACACACAGGTAGTTGAAAATTTCCTAGTAGCCATGTTAAAAAAAAATAATATAAAGAGAAACATGAAGTTAATTGCAATAATATATTTTATTTAACCCATTATATCCAAAATGTTACTGTTTCAACATGTAATCAACAAAATTTGTTCATGAGCTATTTTACATTCCTTTTTGCATACCAAGTCTGAACCCGCGGTGTATTTCACACTCATAGCACATCTCAGTTTGGACTGGGTGCATTTCAAGTGCTCGGCAGCCACAGGCAGCTAGTGGCCACGGTACTGGACAGCATAGTTCTTCAATCTCTTGTCTGTTCCCATCCCTCCTCTCGTTTCTCTCCTGTAACAACTCATTTCCTTTAGTAGGGATGCTGTGGGGAGGGGTAGTCAGTGGGGACCTGGATCATTAGAGAAGACTTTGATACACACCCGAAGGGAGAGCCCAGATCACAAAGGAGCTTTTGTGCCAGGCTAGGGATCTTAGATTTTATCCTGGAGAAACAGTGACTCTGCTGAAGGATTTTAAGCAGCAGAGAGTCCATGATCAAATTTGCCTTTTAGAAAGGCGGCAGTGTGGGGAAGGGATTGGAAGCACGCCAGGCAGAAGGCAGGGAGACCAGTTACAAGGCTACTGCAGTAACCCTCAAGAGTGATGAGGGCCCGAACCTAGGCAGTCGTGGTGGTAATGGCCTAGAGAGGTGAACGCAGATTCAAGGGCTTGAGAAGACATCAATGAAAAGTACGGGTTGAGGAAGAGTGAGGATCCTAGAACAGCTCCCGGATTTTAAACTTGGTCAAGTGGATTTCATTAATTGAGGTAGAGAACACAGAAGGAATATGCTGGCTGCAGAAGTAAGAGTTCTGAACTCCCTGAGTCTAAGACACCTGGAGCAGATGTCAGAAGAGTTCGGAGTTGCAGATTTAGGAATCGATGGCATATAGGTGGTAGCAGAAGGAAAGAGTAGGTGAGCAGAGGGTTGAAGGGGGAACCATAGAGGGTACCGAGGTCTGAGAGGAGGAGAGGAACCAGCAGAGAAGTCTAATACAGAGCAGTTGGGCAACAGGAAAGACATCAGGAAAGGAATGACTCAGAAAACAGGTGGGCAAGGTTTCAAGGAGTAGTGATCAGTAACACCAGAGACTCCTGCACCATGAAGCTGGCGGTCTGCAGCACAGAGGTGGCCATTATGAGAGGACAGGGCTGTAGAGGGTTGGGGAGGTGTGGGTGTTGTGTGAGGACCTGTTCTTCAAGGAGCTGCCTTCTAAGCCCAGGAGGGAGATGCAACGTGACCAGACCAACAGGGAAGGGGCCGCAGGGATTTTGTTTGTTTTGACTTCTCTTGTTATTAAAGAACGGAAAGGCTTATGAATGCTTATGCGAGGAGAGAGAAGGCTGGTTGAGATCCTGAAGGAAAGCGAGATAATGGAGCAAGGTCCCTGTCCAGACAGGTGAGCCTCTGACTGGAGGAAAGTAAAAGGTAGAAAAGGAATGAGGAAGAAGGGCCTGCCATTTATAAGGAAGATACAACGTGACCATTGCAAAATGACTTTTCTTTATTTAGAAATATATGTGAAATATAATTACAGGTGAAGGCTTTTTTTCTTTAATAGTACTACACATCATGTATAAAATCAGATAAAAGTCACTAGTTTTCTGGAGCTCCAGTCGTGTGGTCTTGGTGTATTACCAAATTTTTCACATCCCTTTGGACTTGGCCTCCACATCACCTCAGGGGATGTTCATCACTGGGAAGGGCCACAGCGTGGTATATAGCTGGTGGCCTCTCTGATTGGTCGGTGTCTGTGCCAAACTGATAGGTAAATATTTCCCGTATCACCACGAATTACCTTAAAGGGTGGTGTAAGAAAAAAGCCACTGATCAACTCTGCAGATTGATCAAGCTATGTAACTTCCTAGAGCCCCCTCCTTAAAAGGATACATGACCCCTACCTTGCAAGATAGCTGTTAGGCTTAAATAAGTGGTGGCCATCAGGATGATGACGATGATTGTATTCACTTTGTTCTGAATTTCTAGGAATTGCGTGCCGCTGTTAATGAATCAGTGCTTGGCAACAATTAGCATCTTGATCCCCCAAGGAGAATTAAAGACTCAATCCTAGCGTTAGGAAGGGCCCCTAAAAATCCTAATGGCCATCTGACATCTGCATCCTTTCTTTGTCCAGTACATATTCAGTCGCTGCCCTCAAACTGCCTGGGCTGACACCTGCTCTACAATGTACTCACTACTCAACCTTCCTAGGCTTCAGTATTGCCTGTCAGTAAAATGGGGGGCGGGGGCAGTAGCACTGCTTTGAGGAAGAACAGAGATGATGCAGGTATTGAGACATTGCCTGGTATATGGTATAGCTCATGCTTAAATACATTTAATCATGGGGTCTTACCACCTCATGAACTAGCACAGTCCATAACAGAACCACCTTCCTTATACTGACCCCAAATCTGTCTCCCTGAAACTCACACCCATCGGTCCTAGTTTTACAGTCCATGGAGTAGTTATACAGAATCAGAATCTGGGAACTATAACAGTATGTTTACTCATTTACTGAGCTCTGCTAGGGTCACTGGGCAGGGTCCCACAGATGGCTGGCTACTTGAGACCACAGTCAGTGCTGACCTCTTCCTATTTACATTACTATGAAAGTTTCCATCTTCAGTGGTGTTTCCATACCGCAGGAGACCTCTTCAAGCATTCTAAGCCAGTCGGGTGCTACCCAGAAACGCACCAGTTATACGGCTTACAAGACTTATTTTGTGCTTTATGTCATGGTCAGTTCAGCACTTGGCACCAAAGTACCTATTTCAGGTCTCCGTATCGCCTTTAAGCTTCATTACGGAACACTGCAGACCACCAGTACCCAGGAGAGTCCTAGTGGCATTTCAGCTTTTGAAGCAGTGGTAGTATATTAGAGGACTGATGTTAGAGTCAAAACACCCTGCAGTGCCTGGCCTGTGTTCCTCCCAACACTGCTGCCCTTCCCTCATCTCTATATTCCCAATAATAGCTATTGAAATCTGACCCAAAGCCTTTCAACAATCAGCTCAAATAACTGTCACTCTAGGAAGGTCCCCACCGCCCTCCAATCTGAAGGAAATTTTCCCTTCTGAGCTCTCTTAGACCTTTGTTTCTGAGAGACACGTGTTATTTCTCCTGCTGGACTATAAACTCCTTCCTGGCAGAAACAGTGCCTTGTACAAAGTGAGTCTTATTAAAAGTTGAAAGAACTGCATTTTGTCCTGAATACTATATGATGGGTGTGGCAATTTTTCCCTACCTCACTTTTCATCCCTAGATGGATCCCCAGATGATTTATTTTTTTAATGTACAATAAGCTTTTAAATGAAAAAGTTGGGTGGCTCTGCGATACAGTCTTGGATTTTGGAGCCGATTAGCTGAATATTTATAAAACTGATAACTCTAATTGCTTTATGTATAAAATACTGGCATAAGGCCTCAATCCATTCATTTTTGCTAACTAATGGGACTCATCACTCCACCTTAAAATAAGGACAGCCTCCTTAATTCTAACTCACATTGCCAGCCTCCATCAGTACCTCAACTCTGGAAAATGCCAAGGCCTCAGAATCCTCACAGCTGATGAATGGAGAGGCTGATTAGAACCACTGAAGAAAAGTGGGGAAAAAACTCCTTGACAGACGCCTCCTTCAAATGCTTGTCCCTTTTATCCAATGTCAACATTAATTTCTCTGTTAACAAATATTTATTGAGGTCATGACTAGGTGTCAAGCTGCAAGCTAGGCTCTGAGGACATGATGATGAGCAGTACACAGGCAATGTCAAAGCCCATCTTTAAAAAAAAAAAATTCACCTTTCTAGTTTATTGATTCTATAGGTCTACTTATCAAGGGCTTGCTATGCCCAAAGCTTGTAGATGGTTCAAAGATAGCATACAAGGTACATCAGTGCCCTCCAGGGACTTGCAATCTCATTGGGAAGCAAGAATTGTGAACACAATAGTATAAGAGAGTATCTACTGGTCTAAAGAATGATGTAGACAAAAGGGCAGAAGAGGAAGAATCCAATGAGAGTAACATGATTAGGGCGAGCAGACTTAACTTGGAGATTGTGCTTAGGTCAGAGGAAAAAGGAAAAGACATTCTAAAAGGGAGAGCATGAACAAAAGGGTACAAAGTCATCTTAGAAGGACAGTGAGATCCAATTAGTAGGAATAGAAGATCCATGTTAGAAAAGTAGAAAATAAGGTTGGTAAGTAAAATTTGGGCAAGAGTGAGGTATATCCAAACCAGGTTGAGGGGCTTCCCCGGTGGCGCAGTGGTTAAGAATCTGCCTGCCAATGCAGGGGACACGGGTTCGAGCCCTGGTCCAGGAAGATCCCACATGCCGCAGAGCAACTAAGCCCGTGCACCACAACTACTGAGCCTGTGCTCTAGAGGCCGCGAGCCACAACTACTGAGCTCACGTGCCACAACTACTGAAGCCTGCGCACCTAGAGCCTGTGCTCTGCAACAAGAGAAGCCACGACAATGGGAAGCCCGCACGCCGCAGTGAAGAGTAGCCCCTGCTCACTGCAACTAGAGAAAGCCCACGTGCAGCAAACAAGACCCAACACAACCAAAAATTAATTAATTTTAAAATTAAATTAATTAATTTAAAATTAATTAATTAATTAAAAAAATAATAAAACCAGGTTGAGACGTTGGACCAAAGGTGGGGGGAGGGGAGGGGGGAGAGGGGGAGAGGGAGGGGGGGAGGGGCGGGAGGGGGAGGGGGGAGGGAGAGAGGGGGGAGGGGGAGAGGGGGGAGGGGGAGAGGGGAGAGGGGGAGAGGGGAGAGGGGAGAGGGGAGGGGGGAGGGGAGGGGGAGGGGCGGGAAGGGGAGAGGGGGGAGGGAGGGGGGGAGGGGGAGAGGGGAGAGGGGGAGAGGGGAGAGGGGAGAGGGGAGAGGGGAGAGGGGGAGGGGAGAGGGGAGAGGGGGAGGGGAGAGGGAGGGGAGGGGGGAGGGGAGGGGAGGGGAGGGGAGGGGAGGGGAGGGGAGGGGGAGGGGAGGGGGAGGGGAGGGGGAGGGGAGGGGGAGGGGAGGGGGAGGGGTAAGGGGGAGGGGGAGGGGAGGGGGAGGGGGAGGGGAGGGGGGAGGGGAGGGGAGGGGGGAGGGGAGGGGAGGGGAGGGGGTAAGGGAGAGGGGGAGGGGTAAGGGGAGGGGGGAGGGGAGGGGAGGGGGAGGGGAGGGGAGGGGAGGGGAGGGGAGGGGAGGGGGGAGGGGAGGGGAGGGGGGAGGGGAGGGGAGGGGGAGGGGAGGGGGAGGGGAGGGGAGGGGGAGGGGGAGGGGGAGGGGGGAGGGGGAGGGGGAGGGGCATAAAAAGAATTTGAACTAGTGGAAAGAGCACTAGCTTTGGAATCAGACAAATCTGAGTTCAACTTAGACTTCCTGTGAGACAATCCTTGGATAAGAATTCTAAGGAGAAGAGGCTTTAGGAAGGTTGATATGATGAAGTGCGAAGCATGGGGAGAACTCAATTACAGAGAGACGGTATGTAGCAGATTATAATCATCCTAGAATAGGGATGGCCGAGGGCCTGGGCTATCGGGGTGTGGGGAGTGAGGAATGCCAAGGAAATGCGGGAGCTGGCTCAGAAAAACTCTTACAAAGGAAGAGTTAACAGGACTTGGTGCCCGATTTTACTACTGGAATGAACGAGAGGCAGAAGAGTCAGGGATGGTTCCTAGGTGTCCAGTCTGGGTGATGAAGAGAACGCTAACAATATGAAGAAAAGAAAAGTCTTTTCAGTGTGAAAGGAAGAGGTTTAACAGAGGATATAAAAAGTTGACAGGCATGCAGCCGTTGGCCTAACAACAGGACATCAACCATGAAAACTATGAAAACTATTAAACAGGTGCAAAATGAGAATAGAGTTTGAGTCAGGACTAGAGAGAAAGATTTGTATGTATAAGGGTAAATAACACAATCACATTTAAGAATATTTTTATTAGAAAATAAGAACTCTAGCTGTTAAACAAAAATAATGGGAAGGATATAAATAGTAGAGAGAAATGCACCCTCACAGACTATTTTTCTTAGCTATGGTACTTAGGGGAGCCTATCCATTATCACAACACTGAACGAATAAACTTCTATAGAAATTCAACATATGGCCTATTTACATAACAAGCATCACAACTCCAAATTAGCCATTTTGATGTGTCAAGGAAATAACACCTTCATAGCAGACTACTTCAAAAAATGGAAGAAAAAAGAAAGGTTTGTTTTTCTTCTATAATTATGTGTACTGGGTTTTTAACTGTTTGTATCGTGAAAATCACATTTCAATTGTGTGATTACACTCTAAGACAGAACAGTGATGGAATGAATTGATTGGCTGAATTATGCACGATCATTCAGAAATCAATAAACAGACTCCATCACTTAAATCTGCCCATATTATGTATCTGCCCTCATGTCCTATGCCATGCTTGTGAAAGCAACTGTTCTGTGTACAAAAATTATAACAGCCATCTGATTCAATTATCACAGTCAAATAACGGTAAAGGGTCTACAGAAGATGCCTGGGAAAGAAGCACAAGGGAGCAGTGAGTAAGCAGTATCTGTCTAATACAAATCTCACTCCACTCTAATCATATGGCGAGACAGGTGGTAGCAGCTTAGATCTTACCACGAGCAACCTCAACTTCTTCCATTTATCAAACTGTAACCAAAAGTTCTTGTCCTGCCTCATGACACACTGATTAAAGCTGTGTAAAGGTAAACAGGATGAAGACCACCTAGGTGCCTTCAACACAAAAGCCATAAATGAAGGTTCACTGATGACAACAGCACAACTCTATGATCAGAGGCTGAGAAACTGATAAAACTTAGAACCAAAAATGAAACGTTTCTAAAGCTTAACTTCTGATGGAAAGTATTTCCATTTGCACGGCAAAGCAGGTCTTTGAGACGCTTCCTATTGGCAGCGCATCAAAGACTGAAATGGTGTGGCCTAAGCATTTTCTTTTCCTGATCATTACAGCGGTTGGCCAAGCAGCCTCACAAGCCCACAGACACCTATCCCCACAAAGGCCTCTTGAAAATCAGTGCAAGCACAGAAACAGTCAATTGAAGGCTTTCGTTATGGGGCTCCCTAAAACAAAACAAATACAAAAGGAGTCTTGATCATTTTGCCTAAGTACTTTAAACTAAGTTGATTCCTAGAAAACTATTTAATATTTTCAGAGGCAAGGATTAAAGAAAGAAAGAAAATTTCCAATTAATATACTCCTTCCCCAGATGTTGAGGTTTTTTTACTATCCTCTGAAATATTCCCTCATTCAAGTGATTGTATTTTTATGCAAATTATCCTTTGGAGCTAGTTGTGTGTGTGTGTGTGTGTGTGTGTGTGTGTGTGTGTGTGTGTGTGTGTTTTTAAAGCCACACAAAGAATCGGACATATTTTTTGTTCTGCTGCCCTATAAAATAGATTTTAACAAAGCTTGAGTTTAATCCAAAACTCTAATTAGAGACTGCAGCAGTATTTGCCTTGTCCAAATAGAAAATCATTCCCAAAGTTGATTTTTCCCCACTTAGAGCTCCAACAAATATTTTCATACACAGATTTTTAAAAAAACACTACAATTAAAAAAAAACACTACAATTACTTGATAAAAACTGCCCCCACCCATACAACACACTGCTTTCTGGTTGATACAATTTGATAAGGCCAATCAAATACTTTATCCAGAAGGCAACTGTAGACTTCACTTTCAGAGTATCTTTCAAAGTCACTGTATTTGTTACTTGAATATTCTTTTCTTTCTTTTCCAGAATGAAGCAATTTCTGACTTCCTGTCCCTTCTTTTCCCTGCCATATTGCACATCTGCTTTATCTCTAGAAAACAAAATCAATCATAATGGCAATGAATCGTTCCTTGAAGACAAACTAAACCGGTCATAAAGGTTACACGACCTTACTCTTTTAAATACTGGCATAAAGTTTCTTCCTCTGCATAGGTTCTAAAATTTCAGAGTCGTTTTTTTTTCTTACTTGCAAGACGATTGGTAAAAGTTTTCAATATAATATTTCTTTAAATGTAAATAAGTGAAAAATATTACACATAATATTTTATGTAAAGAAAGAGACTGTGTTTGAAGTTCAAGGTTTTTCACTAGCTCTCAACCTATAGATTCTGTAATACACTCAAAGGAAAATGCTGCACAGAAAGAATCTTTACATGTCAGGTCTCCAAAACCTTGGCATCTGCTAAAACCTGGACTGCTGGGAATTGAAGGCTCAGGAAGTTCACAAACACACACACCAAACCCCCAAGAGGTGGAAACCTCCAGTTGAGAAGATGGGAGGTTTCAGTCGCATCCCCGTCCAGGTAAAGTCTCAGCCCTTCACCTCCTACGTCTGCAGTAAGTATTAACCGCCGAAAAGAGTGGGAGAGAGCGGGGCCGATCTTCCAAGACTCGGAAAAGTCGAGCATGTAGAGAGAGCCGGGAAGACCCTCTCGCATCTCCGGAGCCACCGCTGTCTTGGGCTTGGGCCACTGTCGGCCGACTCCGGGTCCGCCCGCTCAGACGCGGCAGCGCGACCGCTTCGTCCCGCGGCCGGGTCGCTCGGCATCTACTCCTGTCACGCCGCGGGCAACTGCGGCGACTTTGCCGGCACCGGGGGTCGCCGCATCCTGCTCCCGCGTGGCGCCCAAGGGGCGCGGGTTTCCCCGGACCCGCGGCCCCCGGGCCGGGCGGCGATCAAGGGCGAGACGCTGCCGGCGGAGGCGGCTTGGAGCGGGAGGGGGTGGGTCTCCGTGCGCCGGGCGGGTGGAAGGGGACTCTCGCGCGGGGGAGGGCAGGCGAGGGACCGCGGCCGATTCAGATCCGGGGCGGGCGGGTCCACGTCGGAGCGCGGCGGCCACACGCTCGCCCCGGGCGCGCGAATTGCGCCGCACCCGGCGCCTCCTCCCGCCAGTCGGCTAGCTCGCCCGTGCCGGCCCGAGAAAGGAAGGACGGTGACCTCCGCGTCCGGTCCGCTCGGCCAGCCCGCTTTGGCGCCGAGCGGGGGACCACACCCAGCGCCCCGGGAGGCGGCTGGGGCTGGGCGGCCCAGGCTGCGGATGGCGCGGCCCAGGCTCAGCCACCGTCCCGGCCGCGCAGGCCCCGCCGCGTCCGCCCGAGCCCCGCGTCCCGGCCCGGGCCCGGCGGGCTGGCGGGGAGGGGGTCCCGGGCGGCGGCGGCGGCCGGGGATCCCGGGCTTACCTCTGTGCCGAAGCGCCGTCCGCTCCGTCCCGGGCCGGGGAACAGGGATCGGGGGCGCGGTCGCCGGTGGAGGCGCGGCGGCGGTGGCGGCCCCTGCGGCGCGGAGGGCGGGCGGAGCAGGAGCCGCTGCCTGGGCCGCGCGCCGTCCGGAGCTCGCCCCGCGCAGCCGGCGCTCGCGGCGGAGGGCGCAGCCGGTTCGGCCCCCGGGCTAGATTCCTTCACTGACACAACTCCGGGTCGGCCCGCTCCACGCAGGGACACTCCCGCCCCTCGTAGGCTGCCCCCGCCCGCCGGCCGGCCGGCCAGCCCGCCCCTCGGTGTCACTCACCCAGGCGCACACACCCCGAGCCGGCGCCCCTCGCTCCCGCTCGCACACACAGCGCTGCTCACGCCTCTCTCGGGTTTTGTATCCGCTCACACGCACGTTCTGACACAGATCCCTTCCCTCCACACGCCCTCCCTAGCTCCTTTCCCACCCCACTTTCTAGAAGAATCCCCGTACAGCTTCCGCGCTTTGCCTGCCCCACACCAACCTCCTCGCCTTTCCCCGAACCCCCGCCTCACTTAAACTGCCACTGTTATTCAAAGGTTTTGCCACACCCCGCACGTGTTGCAGGAGAGACATCCTCCCGTACCCAGGAGAATGAACTTTGCTCCCCCCAGCACCGTCTACAAATGCAAGATGCTTCTATTTTTAGAAAGCACTGATGCTTTCTGGTGCTGAAACAAGCTCAAAATGTAAACAAAGGTAGCCGATTCCGAAATGACCTGAAGAACCAGACACGGTACTGGGTTTGGTTGGGTCTGACCTTAGAAACGCGGCTAACCGGGAGTATCCCGGCTCCTCCCTTTCGCTGCCTTTCAGGCTGGAGGACGGGTTGCTCTAAACGTGCGTGATAACCAAGTTCCAGATAGACACCGTGGGCACCAGCCCATGGATTTCTGCCTGGGAGTACAGTAGTCGGGAGAGTAAAGGCAGTTTCTCAATCATTATTCATGATGGAAGCACTTTAGATAACACACCTCTTCCAGAGGCAGTAGAGTGAAATGCAGGCATCTCTCCAGTTTTGTTTTGTTTTTTTTCAGGGTGACTTAACCTCCCTTTTTCTCAATACCAATAACCGTTTCTCAGCGGCACCTTGGATGTCAAAGCCCCTTGCAAATACGCAGGCCGGAGTTACTTAACTCCTCTCACGCTCCAAACTCTAAGGGACCCCTGAGTGTATAGCAGAATGGTATATCATCCGATGTTTAGGAATTCATAATTTGAAATTAGATACAAACACCTTTCTGGTAAAGTTCAAATGTTCTAACATAGTGTGCCCCTGTGGACAAAGCACAGCCCTAATAAGGGATAAAGGAGCCGAAAGCCAAGGAACCTATTTTCTTTTGTGACTTGTGGTGGCGGTTCTTGTTGCTCTGGATGGGTGTATGGATCATATAATTTATTTAAAAATATTTGTAAGTGCTTTATAAGTATTAACTTATTTAATCCTTCAAACAGTTCAATCAGGTAGGTAGTATTTTTGAACTTTTTTTATAAAGAAACTGAGGCATGGAGAGGAGAAATGTTAGAGGGAGGGTTTGAACCTACACAATCTGGCCCCCCTATGCTACAGAAAGGAAAACCTGCTTCTAGAAGCCATATTACATGTAAATATAAAGGATAAACATCATATTGCTTATTGAATTAAGACAGAAAGGTAACTTGTAACAATTTGACTTGGAATTTGATGCACTTAGGTCCTCTGGCAAAATAATTCACTTAAGTTTTGGGGAGTTTCTCCTCATAATTAGAATTCCAAAATGAGTAATAAATTATTGTTTTCCTAGGAAGGGCTTTGGAAAGAACATTGAACTCAGTCTTCATTCCTTTCTTCTACCACTTCATTACTTCCTAGGACTCCAAATCTAATTTGTTTAGTAAAGTCTGAAAGAAGAAAGCCTTCAAGACCTGAATATGACCAGAGGGAAGAAAGGGTTTTCAGAAGCCCATACATGGCCTTTTACCTTTAAGGGCTATTTCCCAGTAAGTAGGTAGTAACCACAAGAATAGCTGGTGTGTATATGGAGAGTGAAAATATTAAAACATTGAATTTGATGAAAAATAAATAAATGGAGAATGCGTGTATAGTAGTAGCCACTGTACCACAAACTAGACTAGAACTAATTTTCTACTGGGAATGGAGTGGAGGCCTAGTCCATGAAAAGACAATTATAAAGTAACTAAAGAAAATAATTACAACTTTCAAGGGTTATTAAGGGACCTAGCAAAAGAAATTAGACTTTTAAAAGTTTATACACAGTGAGTTTCACATAAAACTTAAACCTTTTGCTGTTCAAATTAATCTACTCTTAGGAAAAAAAAAGTGAAAACTTTCTCGGAGAGAGGGTTTATTCAATAAGCATTTGAAAATTTCTTGGACATCAAATAACTAACAAAGCAGTATTCTGATGCATCATGCATAAGTGATTTTTAAAATATATGAATTACATTCCTATAATTACGTGGAGATATAAAAATCCAAAGAAAATATGAAAGAGATATGTATTGGTGCTGGCACCAGATATTGAGAATTTATTTGAAAAATTACGTTATTTGAAATTTTGATCAGAAGGTTATCTGTATAATGCTAACATGACTCTTTTTCAAAATGATTCTCTATGATTATAATCTGTGAATCTCATTTTACTATTTTCTAAGCTAAATGGAAAAGTGAAAGTCTTTTCTTCAGCAAACAAACAAGAATCGTTAAGAGTAGACATTTTCTGAGAGATGAACAAAGTGTGTTAGTTTGTATATTATAATATTTCCAATATAGTTATTTTTAATCTGTGTCTGCTGCTTTCCTCCATATTGTCACTTACACCCTTTATCTGATGTGCTTAATTGTAAGTGTGGGGGGAAAATGCATATCCTGCAATGAGGCTGACCTTTTCCTTGAAAGATTTCAGCAAAATGCCATCTTTCCTATTTTCCATCTCCTAGATTGTCCTGATTCTCTAGTCATGGCCATTCAGAGCAGGGTTCACATTCATGGAAGCAGCTCAGATCCCAGAAGCCAGTTTTAGGCCATGGTCAATTGTCTTTATCAGAATTTTGGCATCCGAATAAGTATGGAGACAGAGAGTGATTTTTAGTTGCTAGGCTCCAGACCACTGACCGTTGAGCTCCAGGCCGCTATCCAGACCTACTGGAAGGCCTTTCATCTAGAGATCCTTGACTTTGACTAGGTGCAGGGACTGGGTACAATCTGAGGGATCTCCCTTTGGGAGGAGTTGAATGTGTTCTGTGTGTGTGAGTGTGGTGTTCATTAGAGCTGTTTACAAATATTCCAGCTCTGCTTTCTTCAAAGCATACGGTAGGATTGTGTGTCCCCAGCATACTGAAGTACAGGGTAGCTCTGCGACTTGCTGCAGCCAATGAAATCAGCTCTGGGCAGAAGTTAACAGCTAGTGTGTGTATCACCACGTCCTATTTTCCCCTGTAGCGCTACAATCAGCAAGGTGCCTGGTGGTGGCTGCTCCACTGGACTGCAGTGCATGACGATAATGAGCAATGCCACCCCTGCTGACCTTCCCTTCCTGGACAGGAGTATGAGTGAGAAATAAACCTTGTTGTTTTAAACCACTGAGATTTAGGGGTTGTTTGTTTCTGCAGTGTAATCTAGCCTATTCTGATTACAAGTAGGGAGGGAAAAAGAAACAAATAATTGCAGGGCATACTGTGGCAGAGAATGGCTCATAATTCCACAACTCTGTTTCTCTTTTCTCCCTGGTGTACAACTAACTCACATTTCTCAACCTCCTGTGTAGTGAGGTGAGGCCATGTGACTGAACTGCGCCCAGTGTAATGTAGATGGAAGTTTTGTGCTCCACCTCCAGCCCCAACCGTGGAAAACCTCCTGCATGATCTCTCAGTCTCCATCTGCCATATGGAAACGAAGGGTTCTGAGACTCCAGAGTAGGAGTCAGCAAACTTTTTCTATAAAGGGCCATATGGTGAATATTTTAGGTTTTGTGGATCATGAGGTCTCTGTCATAACTCTCTGCTGTTTTAAAGTAGTCGTAAGCACTTTGTAAACAAATGAACGTGGTTGTGTTCCAATAACGCTTTATTTACAAAAACAGGCAGTGGGTCTACGTGTCCTGGGGGTGGTAATTTGCTGACTCCTTACCTAGAGGAGGGTAGAAACACAGGATGGAGGGAGCCTGAATCTCTGAGTCACTCTATGGTATTTACTTGCTGAACACACACATCGAAATGTTATCTGAGTGAAAAAAGCAGCCTTCTGATGAGTTAAGCATAACCAATATGCTATCTTATTCCAGATTCCAGAAAAAATTCCAGATGGATTAATAATCTAAACAAAGAAAACTATAAAATACTAAAAGAAAATGTAGGAAACTCTTTTACAGTATTGGTTATCTTAATAAAACTAGTTAGAAATATCATGATAAAACCCCCAGAAACTATAACAGAAAAGATTAAACAGATTTGACTACAAAACAAATAAACTACCCAAACATTTCTATACAGTGACAGGTACCATAAACAATACTAACTAATGGGAGAAACTATATGCAACATATATACACAATAGGAAAGAGTTAATATGCAAAATAACAAATAGTTTCTAGAAATCAATACAAAAAAGAGAACCAGCAAAATAAGAAAACGAACACAGGATATGAAGAGGTAATTTTTCAAAAGAAGGAGTATGTTCCAATAAGCATATAGAAACATATTTAACCTCATCAATGATCAGAGTGTAAATAAGAACAAGACAGCATTTTTTACTTATGAGATTGGCAAAGAAGTGTTTTAATATAAGGTGTTTGTGAGTGTGTATAAAAACATAACAACTTTCATACTCAACTGACTATAGTATGAATTGATAAACATTTCTGGAAAGCAATTTGTATTATCTGTAAATATTAAAAATGCATATATGTTTTGACCATGCATTTCCACTACAAGTAGTCTCTCCTACAGAAATACTAAGTGTGCAGAAATATATTTACATGTATGTCTATATACATGTAAATACTATAATACAAATATTATAGTATTACTTGCAGGAGGAAAAAAAGTTAGACTCCACCTCAACATTTGTGAATAGAGGAATTGTTAAAAAAAAATGGAGTGTCTGTACACTGTGGAACAGTAAATAACCGTTGAAAACCAGGGAGCTACGCGTGTGTTGACATGGAATAGTGTTCATGATATATTTTTGCGTGATGAGAGCAAGTCAGAACAATATGTACAGTACGTGCTCTAAAAAGAGGGGAAGGAGGGTGGAAATCTACGTATCTTAATGGATAGGCACACTGTTGACATTGGTAACCGCTGGGGTAGGGCTTTTCCATTTTTAACTTTGTACACTTCTCTTTTTCCCTTTGTATATAATTTTTATAATTACAATTTCTTTAAAAGGTACAAGGACAGAAGTCAAGAGAGACTGAAAGAAAAGCCCATTGTGGACCCTGGCCAATGCCGAGAGGTTGAGAGATGGATGGGCAGAGGAACAAAGACTTGTTGAAGACCTGCTGAGGCAAGTCCAAAGGCATGAGTCACTCCCGTGGAGTTCCAATGGCAGCAGATTGAGTGGTTATGATCTGGAACCAGGGGTTCTGCTTGGAAATTTTCCAGGAAAGAGGAAAACTTGGGGTGAGAAGAGAAAGGATAACCTTGCCGGCCTGAGGGCGAAACATGTTGGAAACACAAAAAACAAATAATGTCCCTTGGCTGAACTTTCTTAGTCTATACAGGTGCTAAATATTAGGTTATCTTTTCAGTTCTTCAGATTTTTTTTTAAAACCTTCTCTTATCAGGAGCTGAAATGAATATATACCTAATAGAAGGGGTTCTTTTTTTTTTTTTTTTTTTGGTTTTAAAGGTTACATGTCACTGTGTATTCTAGGAAGATAATTTGAGGTTCATTCAACCTTAGTTGTGCCAGCAGGAAGACAAATGGCCCCAGTGTGTGTTATAGGTGTACACACTGTCACTAATTCAGGATGCCTTCATTCATTCGTTCTCTGATGTGTATTAGCATTTTCTGTTGACCAAGAGTAGTTTTGTCACAAGTCTGATTAGTAGTGAGATGGAACATCTTGTACGTTTATTAACCATTTATTTTAAGTAATGCCTTGTTGATGTGTTACTTAAAAGAAAGTTTTATTTTATCTCTTGGATATAGCTTGTACTCTAAAATTCCCCACATTATTGTATATTACTTACCTTATAAACAGAAGCCCACCGGTGCCGCTTTTGGATACCACACCAGAGAGGACAAAGGAAACTTGTTGTAAACCCAAACCCACTATTTAAAGAAATCTCGCGATTCCTCTGGGTCACAGCATAGGAATGAGCCAAAGGCAGATTCAGGCATTTTTCTTGTTGGTTGTACTCTGAGCACTTTTGCCCAGATCTTCACACATGTGGGACTGGCCGTGCCTGGCGTGGAACCTGAGACGTGGGGGTATGCTGGTAACAAGGAAATGGTGCATTAGTTTGCTAGGACTGCCATAACAAAGTACCACAGACGAGGTGGGTGGCTTACAACAGGAATTTATTGTCTCACACTCCAGAGGCTAAGAGTCCGAAATCATGGAGTCAGCCGCGTTGATTCCTCTGAGGGCTGTGAGGGAAGGATCTGTTCCAGGCCTTTCTCCTTGGCTTATAGATGGCTGACTTCTCCCTGTGTCTCGTCACATTGACTTCCCTCCATATGCATCTGTCTTTATGTCCAAATTTCCCCTTTTTATAAGGACACCAACCATATTGGATTAGGGCTCACCCTACTGACCTCATATTAAAGACCCTATCTCCAAATGAGATCACATTCTGAGCTACTGGGGCTTAGGACCCCAACATATCTTTTTTCTTTCTTTTTTTTATTTTTTCAGGGCTGGGCAGCAAGGACAATTCAACAACAACTGATGGCATAATAATGAAGTTAATAGTAAAAGTGGGGTCAGAGCCTGGCTCTCTGACTAGTTACCCAGGATTTTTTTATCAGACCCCGCACCTCTGCATTCCATGCTGTCTTCCTGCCCTTTTCCCGGGGTTCCTGTTGATTTCTGTGCATTTCTCTAATGTAATAATTAGGTAATTGGGCATTTATCTCCCTGATGAGACTTCAGCACTATCTGTGAGCAGGGACTGTGTCTTTTGTTTCTGTGTCTAGCACCGTGCCTGACCCAGACAAGGTGATTGAATGGATAACAACATCTATCTTGTAAAGAGTGTCAGTCCACACTGCCATTCGTCTTCCTGATTGCACAACTAAATATAAGTGAATCTAGACTCAGCCCTGTGAAACAAAGTGACATGAAAACTTGAAACATTTAAAAATCCTTATTAAGTATATTGTGGCACATTGTGGATAGAAGCTTCTAGATGGGATGGTGGAATAAGGAAGTCCAAAATGGGGGAGTCCTTACATGCAGCTACTTCATGAGTGAAGCAAGTTCAGCCAAAGGATACTGTGCCCTACTTACATTAATAATGAACTTTAGATTTAAAGTCTAAGTTAAAAAGTACAGTTAGAGAAAATGGAAATACTTCTGTGGAGAATATTCTATGGTTAATAAATAGAGTTCATGAGGAAGGCCTATGGGAGTTGTGTGTTTTTAAAACCAAGAGAACACAGAACCAAGTCAGAAGGGCAACTTAGTAACAGTCTTCAAGTGGAAGCACAGGGATGTTGATGAATGTTCCTGTCTCTGCTGAAGACAGAACCAGAATAGTTTATGCCACAGCAGGCAAGGGTTTGGTTAACTATGAAGGAAGCATTTCCCAATAGAATACTAAATATCTGGGTGGCTTGGATTCCAATACAAGCTGTGGTTTTACATCTTTCTATTATTTAAATGAAAACTCCTAAAATACATCAAGCCAAGCTCTTTCACTTACTGGCCATGAGACCTTGGAAGAGTTACATCATTTCGTTGAGTCTGTTTCCTTACTCATAAAATGGGTTTAATTTTTACCTCAGAGGGTTATAGGAGATTGAATATGAAGCATGTAGTACAGCTCCTGGCACATTGTAAGCACTCCAGAAATAGCATAAATAATGAACACAGAGCAAATATTAATTAATTAATTAATTACTACATGTCAGACACCATTCTAAGTACCTTATGTGCTATTTCATTTTGGTTTCACAACGATCATGTGAGGTAGGTGCTTTTATTTCCATTTTACAGGTGAGAAACTTGAGGCACAAAGATATTAAGTAACTTGCCCCAAATCATATAGTAAGTGACAAAGCTCCAATACAAATCCAGGCAGTCTGTCTCCAGAGCCTGTGTGTCTAGTCACTAAACTAGCAACCTCTCTGTGTTTATAGTAACTAAATATTAGCTTTTTTAAAATAAAAAATTGGCATGCTCTTTAAAAATTCATAGTCTAGTGGTCCCCAGCCTTTCAACATCCTTTTTATTATTGTTTTCCTTCCGTGTTTTGAATGGTTTTATTTACTACAATACTGCAATGATAAGTAATAATTTATTTTTCATTGCTATTAATGGAAGAAATATGTAACAGAACTCCAGATCAATATGAAGTAACAGCATGATCTTACAAGAATCTTGTCAAAGGCAAACAACTTGATGTTTTGGTTGGCTCATACAGTTTTATCACCGCACAGTCTGTACCAGCCTTTCTGAAATAACTATAATAATTAACTGGTCCTCTTTCTTCCACAATGAAGTTCACAGAAGTTAATATTCTGTGATGAGTCATCTATGATACTGATACATGAATTCCCTATACTGAAACATCAGAGTAGGTAGGTTCCCCCCCACAAATGACTGCTTCATGTGATTAAATCTAGTCTGAAGACACAGATGTACTACATTAGCATTCTCAAATAGTGTGGTCAGTAGTTTTGGATATGTCTATTTAAAGTCCCGAAGGTATTTTCAAAATATATATTCCATTATTAAATGTTAAAAGTGAATGTTTTAAAGTAGGAAACAAAATGTCAAATCCCTGGATGTAGGTGGGTATGAAAGGGTTCTCTGCAGCTGGAGGCTAAGGTAGACTGAAATCTGGCGGATCTGGAATTAGAGCTGTCCACTGCGTGCGCAATTCTGCAGGGGCAATTATGGGGAGAAACAAGCAATGGTGTGCTAATAAACCACCTTTAAGAAGGGGGAAAAGGCCCCAGTTGTAGCATTTGTCGATTTCCATATTACAAATACTCCTACCATGGCCAATTTCAAGGTACCAACAGTTTGACAACATTATATATTTATGTTTATTTTATCTTACTATATACTTATATTTTACAGTTGGCTCTATCAAGCCAGCATAAGCTTGCTCCGTCAAATCCCTGGACATAAACAAACTTGTTTATGAGTAGTCTCAGGATGGAGCCGGGAGATGCTACTAATGAGAATGAGTGTCTGACGGGGCAGGTGAAGGAGCAAGTCAAGAAATCAGATTTTCTAAGATGAAGTCCAAGACTGAAGACTTATAGCCAGAAATGATTTTGAGCCAAGGAGGCCACAAAGAGGAGAAATTCTGGAAGGTAGCAATCTAGTTACCAAACTGGGGATGAAAGGCTTGGACACAGGGGCATATCCCAGAGATGATGACTGATCGGACAAGGAGGAAAAGGGGGGAAGATGCTGCAGTATAAGTAGGGTGAGGATCCGCTCACCTCAGACCAGATGTATTTCTGTACCGATTGAAATTCTTGTCTGATACAGCCAGCTAATAAGCCAGCTACTAAGGAATAGGAAGCAGAGTGGGGATTTTGTTCCAAAAATTCTAGTACAAGGTGAGGAAGAAGGAGGAAGTACAGTTACTGAGACTAGGACATAAGATAAAACCTAAAATAACAACCCTACTCAAAGTCAACTTCTATGAAAGAGAGCTACTTAAATCCAAATCTGAAAGGCTTCCACCAAGGATCCCCTTTAGCCAGTAAGCCACAAGCAGAACAGATGGTCTACAGATAGCGATCAAGTGCTTGCAGCTGTTAGCAGAAAAGGGCCATCTCAGGGCAAGGGAACAGGTAGGTCATTATACTAAAGAGTAAAGAGCATTGGTTGTGAAGAGCTCAGACATTTCAGTATAGTTCTCGGCTGGAAAATCAAACCACACTTAGCTTCTCACAGCTTGGCGACCAAACTCTCTAGGCTACCCCGATCTGACAGTACAACCCTTTCCCTGCCCACCCCCCCAACATATCAGGACCAAATTTCTGGATGCCTGAAGATGGTGACGAGCAGAGGGAGTGTGAGGAAGTGGAAACGATGGACATGGACCACTGTTTCTAGCAGCATGAAGTGGAGAGATGGAGCTAGAAAGAATAAGTGACCTAAGGGTTTGAGTGAAGGGGAAAAACAATAATGAAGTGACGACTGCCATGAATTCTGATCAAAATTAGGAGTATGACTGTGTTTATCTGGGGAAAAGAAAAAGCAGAGAAATAAAAGCTAGAAGTCTAGACACACAGACGTCATCTTTTCAGTGCTCCAGTGTGCTGTAACATCCTGAGAAGGGACGATTCAAATGTCCAACTGCTTCTTTTCTGCCTCCTTTATAATAACCAAACTGCAAGGTGAGAATATTAGAGCACTGGTGTCTAGCTTCTTCTCTGCAATGACACACGAAGTGTCTCTCTCCACCAAAGTCACTAGAGACTTCCTATGTGCCAGAATCAGTTGACAGTGTCTACCCCTTATCTTCCCTGGCCTCCTCGAGTGATCTGACACTGTCCTCCTTGTAAGAACACTCTACTCGCCTGTGTTATCACTCTGAGCTCATTCAAGCTCTGGGATGGTGTCTTTCCGGTCTCACACTAGGGCATCTTCCTTCTCCTGCTTCTTAAATGTTGGTACTCCCAGTGTTCTGTCCTCAGTATTTTCACTCCTGAGTCTCTACTCTATTTCTAGATGACCTCCTCCATATAAGTAATTTCATTTGCTCTGTACAAATGATGACTCCAGTATCTTTATCTTCGGCTCACAGCTCTGTCCTTGGCTCTAGACTTCTAGATCCTAAATCTATGTAACTGTGTCCCACAAACAACTTCATTCCACAAGTCCAAAGTTAGAACTCTCCAACAACTTCCAAAGCCTTTAGAGTATAGGAGTTACAACTCATGCCTATTTTTATAGCCTCAGTGCATGGAGGGTTCAGCAAATATTGTCAAATGACAACATGGCTGGATATTTTCAACAAATGTGTATTTAACTTTCATTTATTTATTTAATATATTACTGAGGTACAATTGATACACAGTAAATTGCACGTATTTAAAGTGTACAGTTTGATGTTTTAACATGTGTATACCTTTCACCACAGTCAAGATGCAGAACAAAGGCATAACCCCCAAAATTTTCTTCTCTGTGCCCCTCTGTGAACCCTCCTTCTGTCCTCCCTACCCCTTCCCACTGCCAGACAACCAGTGATCCAATTGCTGTCACTATGCTAATTTCCGTTTTCTATAATTTTATGTAAATTTTCTCATACGTCATGTGCTCTTTCTGTGGCCTGGCTTATTTTGCTCAGTATAATTATTTTAATTGTACTTATGCCTCATGTATCAATAGTTCCTCCCTTTTTATTGCTAAATAGTATTCTGTTATGTTGGTATATCACCATTTGTTTATTTATTACCTGTGGATGGACCTTGGTGTTGTTTCTATTTTTAGCTATTACAAATAAGGCTGCTATGAATCATTTGTGGGAAAGTCTTCGTGTGGCATATCCTTTCATTTCCTTTGGGTAAATAAATAAGAATGGAAAAACTATGTTATATAGTAGGTATACGTTTGACTTTATAAGAAACTCCCAAACTTTTCCTAATGTTTTGTACTATTTTACTTTCCCACTAGCAGTCTGTGATGTTCTAATTCTTCCACATCCTCAGTAACATTTGGTATGGTCAGTGGCTTTAATTTTAGCCATTCTGATAAATGTGAAGTGGTATCTCACCGTGGTCTTAATTTGCATTTTCCTATTGACTAATGATGTTGAGTATCTTTTCATGAGCTTATCTGCCATCCGTATATCTTCTTTGGTAAAGTGTTCACTTCTTTTGCCCATTTGAAAAATGTGTTATTGTGAGTTCTTTATACATTGTGAATATAAGTTCTTTATCATATATATATGGTTTGCAAGTATTTTCTCCCAGTCCGTGGTTTGTCTGTTTATTCCTTTAACTGTGTCTTTTGAAGAGCAGAAATTTTTAATTTTGGTGAAGTTCATTTTGTTCTTTTATGGAGTGTGCTTTTGGTATCACATTCAAGAAATCTTTGCCTAAACAATAGTCACAAAAGTATCCTATATTTTCTTCCAGAAATTTTATAATTTTAGATTTTATAATTAGGTCTATGATCCATCTTGAGTTAATTTTTGTATATGGTGGGAGCTATGAATTGAAGTTCATTGTTTTCCATGTGGATATTTAATTTGTTGAAACACATATACATTTAAACAAACTATAAGGGTGTCTGTGTTTATTGTAAATCAGTGGAAACCTATACTTTAAAATTTTTAAATCAAAAATAGTGTGCCAGGGACTCCCCTGGTGTTGCAGTGGTTAGGAAATCTGCCTTCCAGTGCAGGAGACGGGAGTTCGATCCCTGGTCAGGGAACTAGATCCCACATGCATGCCAAGACTAGGAGTTTGCATGCCATGACCAAGGAGCCCACGAGCCACAACTAAGGAGCCCGCAAGCTGCAACTAAGGCCCGGTGCAACCAAAAATAAGTAAATAAAATTAAAAATAATAATAATGTGCCAACAGCCGAAACTGTTTGCCTAGTTTTTAAAAACAAACTCTTTACTTATTCTATTTTCAAGGTATCTCAACTCTTAAATTTTTAAAAATTTATTTTATTGAAGTATAGTTGATTTACAGTGTGGTGCTAATTTCTACTGTACAGCAAAGTGATTCAGTTATACATATATATATATATATATATATATATATATATATATATACACACACACTTTTTCATATTCTTTTCCATTATGTTTTATCACAGGATATTGAATAGACTTCCCTGTGCTATACAGTAGGACCAACTTTAAAATTTTTATAGTAAAGGAATAAGTCAACATTTATGTCTTGTGTCCTATTGGCTTATCAGCTTATCAAGTTTGAGTTCTATTAGCTTGCTGTGATCCAGATTGTCCCTAGGCCTTTCAGGGTGGGAGAAGAGTAATGGGAAGCAGGGTAGGCATGAACTAGGGATAAATGTACCTTATTGATGCCTCATTAAAATGCTCATAACTCTGAACTGGCACATTAGGGGGCCTCCAGGATTATTGCACGAAGCATCTTTTCTGTATGGATTTTGACCCAGGAGAGAATGGAATACTTTTAACAATATGTGTATGTCTGTGTATTTTATTAGGAGGCAGGAAGAAGATGGCTGATTACAGATCTCGTTTATTTCAGTTGAGTAGAGAGAAAAGTCCTGGGACAAACCCATCTTCCTTCTTTGGAATGGCCCACCAGAGTTTAATAAAAAATGACTCAAGTATCTAGAGTGGTCTGTGAATTCCTAAAGCCGTTCTCAGACTGGAGATGACAAATGGGCGTCCTCAGCCTGCTCAGTGCAGCTGCAAGGAACCTTATTGTGGGTACTGGGAAATAATCTTGACCATTAAAAAAGTATCCACTTTTAAAAATGAGACACAATTTGTCGTTAGCATCCTAAGTCTCTTATTCACTTCTCCTTCTGGTAGTTTCTTCTCCTTTTTAGGTATTGAAGCCTCTCATGCTTTTGAGTGCTCTCTCCCTTCCACAAATCTAAACCTACCCATGATTGATGATTATGTCTGAATGTATTATGTAACAGGGATACTTTCACATTAGCAGAGGACCAAGCCTTAACCAAAGGACTTTCTAAGGTTGGAATGCTAGGGCTCAATAAGCCAATAGAAGAGGTATATATTTGGGTAGCCATTTAGGCTAGGTAGTGGACATATGTAGATACTGTGTTATTTCCAAGCATTCATTTTCCGCTATCCCATTCTTCATAGCCCCCAGTATCTTTGGGAAGTCGTGAAGTTCCATAAAAGCTGAGCCCACCTCTAACTTCAGCTGGGGAACATTGACCAATTAGCTCTTTCAATGCTCCTGGCCCTTGAGATTGGTTCACAGATGGGAATATTACACAAGTTGGTTCAGTGAGAGTGAATCTCAAGACATGTGTGGAAACTACCAGAAGTTTCTTCCCTATTCCTCCAAGCACTGGATTGTAAAATTGTAAGGGCTGAAATTGCTGCCACCAGGAGAGGAAAACTTCTATCTGAAACTTGGAAATGAAGCCAACAGTGTAGATGGCCGAAGGGATATTCAATGAGAAAAGTTCTTGGTGACATAACTGAGCTGCTGGACCAAACTTCACTTGATTACTTCAAGATTGTTCCACTGCGTGAGGCAATACGTTTCCTTTTTCTTTTAGGACTGTCACTTAACTGAAAGAAAGATACAATGGGGTAGCTTAAGGCTGCAAGGAACTGAGATCTGCTCAGGTTTCCTCAGGGTTATGAGGATAAAGCACAACGCCTCAGCAGGTCTCCTGAAAAACTAAAAATTGGTTCAAGAAACAGATGAGCTTGAGCAAATCTAATTTTTTTTTTTTTTTTTTTTTTTTTTGCGGTACGCGGGCCCCTCACTGTTGTGGCCTCTCCGGTTGCAGAGCACAGGCTCTGGACGCGCAGGCTCAGCGGCCAGGGCTCACGGGCCCAGCCGCTCCGCGGCATGTGGGATCTTCCCGGACCGGGGCACGAACCCGTGTCCCCTGCATTGGCAGGTGGACTCTCAACCACTGCGCCACCAGGGAAGCCCAAATCTAATTTTTTACAATCTCCTCAGAAATTAATATCTAACCTTATTCTGATGCTCTACTATGTTGGTGATTTAGCTGCTTTCCGGTCCAAATACTACCAGTTACCTGATTCTCTTCTACTCTATTTCACATTCATATTTGAGTCCAGTCAGTTGGTTACAATTCCAGAACCCCTCTCAAACATCACTGGCAAACATAGATATCTGCTTGGCCCACTCCACCCTGGTGGATAATCAGGTGGAGGGTTAAAAAGCACAGTGAGGAGGGGTAAGGAAATCTTCAGCTGTAGGCTGTGGGTGTGGAAGTCACTCCAAGCTTTCTCAGGTGGGAGTCTTGTTAGGCACCGTGCATAGGCTGTGCCAAACAGTGTGCTTTCTGGAATCCCTACACTTGTGATGGGTACTGTGAGAGAGCTGAAGGAGCCAGGGAGCTGAGAGTTTCCAGGGATCTGACTGTGTGTGTAGGAACTTCTGGAATGGTCTTGTTGGCAATTCCTATGTAATCATATGATAAAAATGATGAAATATGATTTTGACAAAAATCACATGGGAATGTAGATGCCAAGGTGATGTGGGCAGGGTCCTGACAGTGTCTCCTATGATTCTATCAACCAGCTTTCCTGTCCTTGTCTTCTGATTGGGTTCAGTCAAGAAGGAGCCATCGTGAAAGGTGGGAGAGAATGGAGGAGAGTAATATTAGGCTATTTATGCCCCTGGCTCCCATCCTATGGGATTGCCTTAGGCTGGCTGTGTCCCTCGACCAAAGGTCACTGCTCTGCAGTCAAGATCACAGCTCCTCTCAAGGCGACCTTTTCTATATGAGTCTCTTTCTGTGGTTTCTGGTAACTGTTTCTGGCCCTCTGTTTCTGGTAACTGTCCCCTACCAGCTCTGGTCTGGCACTATCTCTCTTGGTTCCTCTATATCCTTATTACACCCTTATAAATAGTCCTCTGCTAAATAAATCTCAGTTTTGTCCTAGTTTGTGGCTTATCTATTCTTTTTCTTAACAGTGTCTTCTAATGAGCAGAAGTCTTTATTTTTGGTGAAGTCTAATTTATCATCTTTCCAAAGCAGTGATTGCTTTTGCATCCTAAGAAAATGTTGCCTCTCCCCAAATCATGGATCCAGTTTCCTGGATTCTCTTCTAAAGCATTATGATTTTAGCTTATATATTTTCATCTCTGACCCATTGCAAATTAATAATTGTGTACAGTGTGAGCTAGGGGTCAATTTTTTCCTCATATGGATAATGCAGATTCCAGTGTCTTTTATTGAAAAGACTCCTTTCTCCATTGAACTGCTTACATTGATATAGTAGGATTTATGCTACCACTTTGTTATTCATTTATGTTTGTTCTTGTGGCTGATTTGTTCCTCCATTTCTCCTTTTATGCCTTCTTTTGGATGAATCACGTATATTTTAGAATTCCATTTTAATCTATCTATTGGCTGTTTGGCTGTCCTTCTTTGCATTAAATGTCTTAACTGATTTCTCTAGCAATTACAATATCATTCTTAACTTTTTATGACCCTCTTAGGTTATTCTTTATTATTTTATGTAAAATGAGGAAACCTTGCAATCATAGAGGTTGCCTTTACCCCCTTTTCCCTTATGCTATAATGGCCCTATTTATTGCATCTCCATATAGTGTAAGTCCCACAAGACAGTGTTATAACTTTTGCTCTAAACTGTATGAATTCTTAAAGGTTGAAGAAAAAAGAGGCTTTTATAATTACCCAGCTCTGTGCTATTTCCAATGCTCTTTATTCCTTCCTGAGGATCCAAGTTTCCATCTAGTATCATTTCCTTCAGCCTGAAGAATGTCCTTTGTATTTCTTGTAGTACAGGACTTCTGATGATGAATCGTTTTAGCTTCCTTTTCTTAAATCTGAAAATGTCTTGATTTCATCTTTATTCTTGAAGGATATTTCCACTGGATATACATTTTTTTTCAGCACCTTAAATATGTCACTCCACTGTATTCTGTCCTGCATTGTTTCAGATACAAAGTTAGCAATAACCTAGATGAAATATGGTAATTATCTCAGGCTGCTTTCGAGACTTTTATTTTCTTCTTTTTAGCAGTTTGATTATCATGTGCTGGGTGTGGGTTTTCTCATCTGGGTATGGTTTTCCTTATATTTATTTTGCTTGACTTGGCTGAGCTTCTTCAATCTGTAAATAGTTTAATCGCTGCTTTAAAACTCTTGTCTCCTAATTCTAATTTCTGAATCATTTTGGGTTTGGTCTGTATTGATTGTTGTTTCTCTTGAGACTGAGTCACAGTTTCCTGGTTTTTATATGTTGGGTGTATTTGGCTGTATCCTAGACATTGTGAGTATTACATTGTAGAGACTAGATTGTAATAAATTCTTCTGAAGAGTGTCGACTTTTTCTTCTCATCTGGGTTTGGTTTATCAGGCAATTGACTTGGCTAGACTCAAAGTTCAAACGCCGTTCCTTAGGTGGCAGTTCAAATCTCAGTTCAGTTCTTTTATTATTATCTAGACTTGAGGGGTCTGGCAGAGATGTGTGTAGACTATTAACTCCATCTATCTAAACACTTTCTGGGATAATTCTCTTATTTTCTTGCAGCTGTATTTCTCTACACTCTGTCTTCTGGTTCTTCAGGGCAGAATAACTTTGAGTTTCCTATCAGAGTTCTAGCTGCTCTGCCTGGTGCCAACTGCAGCCTATCCCTGGGCTGAAAGCCATAACAATGGAAAATTCACCGTATGCCATTCTCTTCTTCCAAGCATCTTCTCCCTTCCAAAATCCATCTTCTTTTATTCACTCTCTAACCTTCAGATTGGTATTTATTATATTTTTCCTGGAGTTTATAATTATCATCTATGGTCTCATAGGAGCTTACTCACCTATTTCTAGAAGCAGAACGTCTTACTTCTTGAATTTTTGGAATGTGTTCTCTCATAAAACAGGCAGTTTCTGGATTCATGCTACGATAACTGGATCACTGTGAAATTCACGTACCTAACAATGTTTTGTATATTCTACGTTGATTTTCTCACACATTTTCTCTCTAAGTTGTCCAAGTTTTCTGTTACCACTTTGTAGAGCCATTTCATTCTCCAAGGGGTACTTCCCAGTTTGCACTTTTATGGGCATCCTATTTATAGCTTTAAGGGAATGCTGTTCGGTACTTCTTGCATCTGAATTCTCTCAAGGAATGCCATTCTAGTTTGCTCCCTGAAATCTTGAGTCTTCCTCTTTCACATTTCTTCTGGGCCCCATCAGCCTCTCAAGGGCTAGCCATGACTAAAACATCACCCTGTTTTATACTCCTATATTTATAACAGGTTAGACTTTCCATACTTTGTAGATTGTCTGGCCTCTAGTATATTATTTTTCTCTTCATATCTTTCTAGCCTTTCTAACCATTTTTCCCAAGGAAATTTCTTTCCTCCTCCAGCTTAATCAGCCTATATTTCTTTATTTTTCTTTTACTCCCCTGCTGCTCCATTCAGAAAGTAAGTCAAAAGCATGTTTTAATATTATCTTTTATCTTCATAAAAGAGATACATGTACATGTATCAAATAGTCAAATAATATTACAGAGCTTTAACAAACACCAGCTGTTTCTTACCCACCTGTTTCCCAAGCCTTTTCCCAAAACCCCTCCCCAGAGCAATCACTTTGAATTGTTTCACTTCTTTCTTCTGGTGCTGTCCTCTATGTTTCTAAATAATATGCTTAGACTCCCATAATCAGTTATTTATTGATTCTTTTCACCCTGTATGTACTACTGGTGTAGTTTGGGTGCACCCAGAGCAGAATCAAAGACTTGAGTAAAATAGTTTATTTGGGAGGTAATCCTTAGAAGTACAGGTAGGACAATGGGGAAATGAGACAAGGAAGGGCAAGGAGCCTAATAAAGAGTGTACTATCAAGCATATTGCCAACGTGGACACCTAGGACCCAATCCTACTGGGGAACTCTGGAAGATAGTGTAGAAGATGCCTTGGAATTATTCCTGAGGAGCAAGGGGCTGAGATAGTTGTCCTTCAACTCCTATCAGTCATTGACTGAGGGGTTCAAGCAGAACCCACTATCTGTCTGCACTTTCAGCGACTCAGTATGCAAGTCAAGTAGATTCTATTGGTCTGAGAAATCCATCAGACAAAGAGTTGCAATTACTTGCAGTTAGATGCCATTGAGTAGCACGCGTTGAAATGGGCAGCGCCAAAATGGCAAGATAATGTGAGTGGGACTCCCCTAGCGTATTTGTATCCGTCGGAATTCTCTAAAGAGACAAAACCAAGAGATGGGGGTGGGGCTGGGATTTATTATAAGGTATGGGCTCATGTGATTATGGAGCTTGAGAAATCCCGCAATCTGCTGTCTGCAAAGCTGGAGAACCAGGAAAGCCAGTGGTGTCATTTTAAGGCCTGAGAGGCTGGAAAACCAATGTTGTAGGTTCCAGTCTGGCTCTGAAGGCCTGAGAACCAGGAATACCAAGGGCAAGAGAAGACCAATGTTCAGCTCATGCAGAGAGCAAATACAACATTTTGTCTTATTGTTCTCTTCAGCCCCTCAACAGATTGGAGGATGGCCACCCACGTTGGGGAGCTCTGTGCTGGCACAATCCCTTGCACTTTTCCTACACTCTGCTCCCATCTTTGTACATTGTCCTTTTGTAAATATACCCTCTTCAAATTATCCTCATTTGAGTGCACCATCTGTTTTTTTGTTTTGGGACCCCAATGGGAGAATATGGTTTGAAACAGCAGCTAAACGGTTTTGAACTAGACTACCTACTCAGCCCCCCAACACAAGTATAAGATTCTCCCCCATGGAAGGCAAGCCCCTTCTTGGCAGAAGAGGATAATTTGTTTTTCCTGCTGACTCACCGTACCAAAAGCAGAAAGAACTAAGCTAAGAACAGCTCTGTTCCTTTCCCCAAATTCATCAGTTAGATACATCACTCCTCCTTCCTTGAGGTGAAATGAAGACAGACACTCTCTTCCCATTACCTTCAAAGCATGGGCCAAGGAATGAAAGCTTGGAGGAGGAAGAGAGGATGGTTTCGACAAGTCAGTGAGTTTGAGTTCAGCAAAACCTGCTCATCTGATGCTTTCATACTCAGAGTTGTGGGTTTGTATCAGGTGTCAAACCTGGTAGCAAACTGAAGTGGTAGTTGTTCAGCTCACACTCACACCAAATGGCCCTGTTAGCATTAAAGCCATTATTGCTGACCTGTTAGATAGATATCTCCTTATGGCTCTAGCAATCTATTCCTTTATTAGGCACTACATTAAATAAAACCAGTAGCATATAACAGTATAACTCAAAGAGTGGACCATGGGAAAAGGGAACCCTCCTGCACTGTTGGTGAGAACATAAATTGGTACAGCCTCTATGAAAAACAGTATGGCCATTCCTTCAAAAACTAAGAGTAGAGTTGCCATATGATCCAGCAATCCCATTCCTGGGCATATATCCGGAGAAAACTATAATTCAAAAAGATACATGCACCACAATGTTCATAGCAGCACTATTTACAATAGCCAAGACATGGAAGCAACCTAAATGTCTATCAGTAGATGAATGAACAAAGAAGATGTGGTACATATAGACAATGGAATACTATTCAGTCATAAAAAAGAATGAAATAATGCCATTTGCAGCAACATGGCTGGACCTAAAGATTGTCATACTAAGTGAAGTAAGTCAGAAAGAGAAAGACAAATACAACGATATCACTTACATGTGGAATCTAAAGTATGACACAAATTAACTTATTTACGAAACAGAAACAGACTCACAGACATAGAAAACAAACTTATGGTTACCAAAGGGGAAAGGGAGTCAGGGGGAATAAATTAGGAGTTTGGGATTAGTAGATACAAACTACTATATATAAAATAGATAAACAACAAGGTCCTACTGTATAGCACAGGGAACTATATTCAATATCCTATAATAAACCATAATGGAAAAGAATAAGAAAAAGTATATATATATATATATATATATATATATATATATATATATATATATAAAACCGAATCACTTTGCTGTACACCAGAAACTAACACAACATTGTAAATCAACTATACTTCAAAAAAAATAAAAGTAGTGGACCATGGACTGACAGCAAGAGTGTCACCTGAGAACTTGTTAAAATGTAGGTTCTCAGGTCTCACCTAGACCTACTGAATCAGAATCCTTGGGGTTTGGGCCTGAGAATCTGTGTTTTAGCAAGCTTTCTAGGTGATTTTTACATGGGTTAAAGTTTGAGAAGCACTTGCCTATAATCCACAAAATTTCTTGAGTTTGGTTAAGCTAACAGGAGTTGAATGTAGGTGAGATATAACAAAAGTAAATAATCATGTCCATCTGATGCCCCCAATTAAACCTCTTGGAAAATGGGGCCAACAGGGAGTTTAAAATCAGTTACCAGCCACTCTTATCTTGGCCTGCCTCTAACATCAGTATCAACTGTAAAAAGGGAATGGTGATGATGGTAGAGAACTTACTGGGCTCTTGCGAAATCAAATGAGAAACTAATGTGATGGTTCTTTCCTCCCAAATGTCAATAACAATTATTAATAACATAAATCTTTTGAGTCACTTGAATCCCATTTATTAAATTTCCACTTTAGTAAACTAAATAGTATGCATCAATTTCTCATAATGCCAACTTTCAATCAATAAAAAAGCCACTGACATTGCTGTTGTAAATTTTAATATTTGAAAATATTTATCCATCTTTTATCCATGTTTTTCTATTTATGGATAATTAAAGAATACCTTCTTATACTATACCTTCCACAAATTGCTCCTAGAAGGGGTAGGGTTTGTTTTGTTTTTTCCTTACAAGGAAGGATTTTTAAAAGTCTTTTATCTTGGTAACTATTCATTGCCAATCAGGATAAAAGAGCTTTTACCCCACTAATAATTTCTATTTTATGGTCACATGCTTGGTCAATTTCAGTACAATTTTAAGGTACAAATGGATCTACTTAAGTGCTATTACTTTTTTCTTTTATTTTTACAGTAAGAGGACATTTTATTAATAAAACAAAAGTATTCTCTATGTATCTAATCATAGAAAAAAGATATTTGTCAAGAGGTTAACAGATGATTTTTGCTTTCTCCTCCTGGCTTATCTGTGTTTTCTATTTTTTTTAGGAACATCAGTTACACAGATTATTTTATTTTATTTTATTTTATTGAGTTTCAAATTCTGATGATCAATTTTTTTTTATTGGAGTATAATCGCTTTACAATGTTGTGTTAGTTTCTGCTGTACAATGAACTGAATCAGCTATATGTATACCTATATCTCCTCCCTCTTGGACCCCCCTCCTACCCTCCCATCCCACTCATCTAGGTCATCACAGAGCACGGAGCTGAGCTCCCTGTACTATACAACAGGTTCTCACTAGATATCTATTTTACACATGGTAGTATATTTATGTCAAACCTAATCTCCCAATTCGTCCCATTCTCCCCTTCCCCCCCCCACGCTGTGTGCACATGTCCATTCTCTGCATCTATGTTTCTATTCCTGCCCTGCAAATAGGTTCATCTGTACCATTTTTCTAGATTCCACATATATGCATTAATATATGATATTTGTTTTTCTCTTTCTGGCTTACTTCACTCTGTATGACAGACTCTAGGTCCATCCACATCTCTACAAATGACCCAATTTCGTTGCTTTTTATGGCTGAGTAACATTCCATTGTATATATGTGCCACATCTTCTTTATCCATTTGTCTGTCGTTGGACATTTAGGTTGTTTCCATGTCCTGGCTATTGTAAATAGTGCTGCAATGAACATTGGGGTGCATGTGTCCTTTTGAATTATGGTTTTCTCAGGGTATATGTCCAGTAGTGGGATTGCTGGGTCATATGGTAGTTCTATTTTTAGTTTTTTAAGGAACCTCCATAGTGTTCTCCATAGTGGCTGTATCAATTTACATTCCCACCAACAGTGCAAGAGGGTTCCCTTTTCTCCACACCCTCTCCAGCATTTATTGTTTGTAGATTTTTTGATAATGGCCATTCTGACCAGTGTGAGGTGATACCTCATTGTAGTTTTGATTTATATTTCTCTAATAATTAGTGATGTTGAGCATCTTTTCATGTGTCTCTTGCCCATCCATATGTCTTCTTTGGTGAAATGTCGATTTAGGTCTTCCACCCATTTCTTAATTGGGTTTTTTTTGATATTGAGCTCCATGAGCTGTTCGTATATTATGGAGATTAATACTTTGTCCATTGCTTCATTTGCAAATATTTTCTACCATTCTGAGGGTTGTTTTTCGTCTTATTTATGGTTTCCTTTGCTGTGCAAAAGCTTTTAAGTTTAATTAGGTCCCATTTGTTTATTTTTGTTTTTATTTTCAATGTGCTATTACTTTTTTAATTGCTATTTTTGCTACAGACTCGTTAAGAATTCAAAACTTGAATTGGAAGGAACCTAAAAATGTCTTACTTTATGTCAATGGAGTCTATTAGCTATCAATGAAATGAAATCCACTTTTGCAACACTCAAAGAAGAACATATCACACCTAATGCAAACCTGTTCTCAGATTTCCTAGAAAATAAGCTGAACAAAGGGAGGACTAAATAAAATGTAATTTTAATATTGAATTAACATGACAGAATAGGAGAAATAGAGTCAAAATGCTGAACACATTTTTAGTTATCCAGGGTAGCCCAGGAAGTTTTATTTTAATTATACACTAGAGGTAGTGTTTTTAGGGAGTTCAAATAAATACTCATCATTCAACTTGACCTTTATGTAGGCATTGAAAACCTTCTGCAAGGGGAAGGAAACCATCCAACAAAATGAAAAGGTAGCCTACTGAATGGGAAAAGATATTTGCAAATTATATATTCCATACAGGGTTAAAATGTAAAATATGTAAGGAACTCATAGAACTCAATAGAATCAAAAAACCAAACAAGTCCAATTAGAAAGTGGGTAGACGACCTGAATAGATTTTTTCCAAAGAAGACATAAAGATAGCTAACAGACACTTGAGAAGATGCTCAACTTCACTAATCATCAAGGAAATGCAAATCAAAACCACAATGAGATATCACCTAACACCTGTCAGAATTGCTATTATCAAAAAGACAACAGGGCTTCCCTTGTGGCACAGTGGTTAAGAATCTGCCTGCCAATGCAGAGGACACGAGTTCGAGCCCTGGGCCGTGAAGATCCCACATGCTGCAGAGCAACTAAGCCCGTGCACCACAACTACCGAGCCTGTGCTCCACAACTACTGAGCCCACGTGCCACAACTACTGAAGTCTGCGTGCCTAGAGCCTGTGCTCCGCAACAAGAGAAGCCACCACAACAAGAAGCCTGCACACCGCAACAAAGACCCAACACAGACAAAAATAAATAAATAAATTATTTTTTTAAAAAAGACAACAAATAACAAGTGTTGGCAAGGATGTGGAGAAAAGGAACCTTGTGCACTGTTGGTGGGAATGTAAATTGGTGCAGCCACTGTGGAAAGTAGTATGGAGATTCCTCAAAAAATTAAAAGTAGAACCACCATACGATCTAGCAATTCCACTTCTGGGTATTACTCAAAGAAAACAAAAACACTAATTTGAAAAGATTTATGCATTCCTATGTTCATTGAAATATTGTTTATCATAGCCAAGATATGGAAGCAACGTGTCTATTGACAGATTAACAGATAAAGAAGATCTGATATATATAATATATATAGTATATATATATATATATATATATATATATATAATGTGTGTGTGTATATATATAGTGTGTATACACACACACAATGGAATATTACTCAGTCATAAAAAGGAATGAAATCTTGTCATTTGCAAAAACACGGATGGATCTAGAGTGTATTATGTTAAGTGAAAAGAGTCAGAAAAAGACAAATACCATATGATTTCCCTTATATGTGGTATCTAAAAAACAAAACAAATGAACAAACAAAACAAAACAGAAACAGACTTATAGGTAAAGAGAGTAATTTGGTGTTTGCCAGAGAGAACTTGAGAGGGGAGAAATAGATGAGAAAGATTAAGAGGTGCAAACTTCCAGTTACAAAATGAATGAGTCACAGGGATGTAATATAGAGCATGAGGAATACAGTCGATAATACTGTAATAACTTTGTATGGTGACCAATGGCTACTAGACTTATAGTGATCATTTTGTAATATATTTAAGTGTCAAATCATTATGTTATACACCTGAAACTAACATAATATTGTACAACTATACTTCAATTATGAATAAATAAGTGAATAAGGCATTAAAAAAATCTTCATGAATTCATGAAGAATCATCAGACTTCTGTTATATCCTCAAAGTTCATTACTTTTCCTTTGTTTTACTCTAAGCTTTTTATCTATAATTAAAAGAGAGAAAATGTATGAAAGTACCTAGCATAAAAGTTAGCATATATACACATAATAAATGTTTGTTTCCTTTCTTTCCCTGTTGTGTAACAAACTTAAAGAAACTTATTAAGTTTCTGGTCACATATTTATCTTGGCTTTCTCTAGCCATTTTTAAAAGAGCAAGTAAATATGCTTGGAAAACGGAATTAAAACTCAAGGGAAAATTAGAGCTATATGAAGATAAAATCTTTTAAGTGCTATTAAGTGCTTAAAATATTACATAATCACATGCATTAATGGTAGGCGTTTTAACTTGAACATAGTTGTGTGTATGTTGTTGATACTCACATTCTGTGCATGCAAATCCATGCACAGAATTCAATTCAGAGGGAAGCTAGGAGTCTCAGATGACAGATGATTAAGTCAAAAGGAATTCATATTTAAAATAAAAGTAAAAGAACTTCTTTAACTATTTTTAGATCATTGGCAGAAATTCTAACCAAAAGAATATTATTAAAATGAATAATCTTGCAGTCTTGGAATTATGAATATTTGCTTCTTCCAATTAAAAATGTTAGACTCATACAAAATGGTATAAAGATTCAATTGCATAAACCTACAAGTTAAAAAAAATCAGTTATTACTACGCAGAACAGCTGTTACATATTAATGAAATTGGACTTTATGGGTGTTTGTGTGTGAACATGTTTATAACACAAATGGATCATAGAATGTTCAGCTTTTCTAAGTTCAGAAACGTTGGGCCAGTTTTACTCCCTTCCAAAGTGAAATTAGTGCTCTCAAAGATTCCAGACTTGAATACAGGAAATGAAAGTTCCTGAAATGCCCACAGAATAGGTACCAGATGGAGATCAGGGTTACCAAGTATTTGGGGCAAGGCAACGCAGAAGATTATATCCAAGTAAGTGACAAAATGAAAGTAACTGAACCGTTCAGTAAATGCTGTAGTTCATTATGCAGTCTAACGTACCAGTACTGTCTCGTCATCTTCTCTCTTTAATCATTTAGGTTGGAGTCTTCACTAGGGCCATAAGGGATTTTAGATCAATCTAGTTTGATCTCTTTAGTATACAAATGAGGCTCAGAAAGATTAAGTGACTAGTTCAAATCACAAAGGCAATAATAGGAAACATAGGGTCTTGAACTCTGCTCTCTCTGTTCTCAGCCCAGAGCGTTGCCCATTCTTTCCCAAGGCCTTTTTCCAATATTATCTGCATCACAAGTGCTGCCTGAGGGCTGAAGTCAAAGCTTGGCTCTCCCTTTGGTGTTGCAAACAGGGAGGGATTCCAGTCCTGCCCATACCCGCCTGGAGGTTGAGACTGGTACAAGTGAGAAGTCCGAAGGAATCCTTGGAACGTGGAAAATAATGTCTTTGAGGGTGAGTGTGTGGTATGTGAAGATACACCTGAAAAGAAGGCTGGAACCACACCGTAGGGCTCTCAACTGCCAGGCTACTGAACTTGAAATTTATTTGACCTGTCAAGGAGTACCTCTCCTGGTGTCTAGCACAGTGTAGGTATTAATGTATATTTGTTATATGAATGAATGAGTCGTTAGTAATCTGTGAGCTGATCTGGGACTTGTTCTTATCAGAGATGCACTTCAGGCTGGGTTAGGACTTCAGTGAGATTTGACTGAGTTTCAAGGAGGCTGGCAGTTGGGAGAGTAGATTCAATCACAAAGATGAGAAAGAGACTACAGCGAGTTATACGATGTGTATGTATATAATTTTAATAGCCTTGTTGGTATATAATTAGGTTTTTTAAAAAAGATTGCTCATGGGTGAATCAGCATATATAATGTTAAGTGAAAGAAGCCAGGCACAAAAACATGTCAGTTCAGGTCCTCTAGGAGGCAGATGCCAAAATGGAATCAAAGTCCAAGAGATACAATGTGTGAAATAAAGGGAAGAGGGGGTGGAAATATAGGCAGGGTGAGCTGTCATGGTACAATGACACCTGTGACACCTGTGAAAGGAGAGGAGGAGGAAGGAGTATTGGTAAGAAGAGACTCAGACTGTAAGACTGCCAGGCCGATAGGGCTCCCTAGAGCACAGCTTACCATGAGAGGGTCCTGCTTTGAGCAGAAATAGCTTGGCTCTGGTACTCCCACCCTGCTAAGTCATTGGCTGGGTGCAGCCTAGGGAAAGCATGGTCTTGGTGTAAATTCGGCTTACTGCACTCCTCCCTGCAGGTTCTCTCCTAAAGGGAGATCTGAGTGGCACATATCCATGGCCATTATAATATTATTTGAGTCTGTTTACATACAATTTAAAAAACAGACAAGCCAAGATAGTGGTTACTTTTAAGGAGAGGTAGTGTCTGGAATGGGATACAAGGGGAACTTCTTCTGGGGTGCTGATAATGTTTTATCTTTTAATCTGGGTGCTGGTTACACACCAGATATGTTCACTTTTTGAAAATTCACTGAGCTAACAATTATGATTGGGTATTTTTCTGTGTTGTGTAATATTAACATCAAAGGATGAAATAAAAAGGTTGCTCGCTAAGCTGAAAAGGAAAATAATATTGAAGATTTTAATACAGTAGAAAAAAGCAAAGAATTTGCTGGAAAATCAACTATTTACTTCAAATATAATAAAAATAAAACAGTTGGCCTAGCTTCTTTCCAGGGCTTGAAACTGAATTAAAATGGAACAGTGTGGACTAGCACAGGGAACAAGCCGGCAGAATCTGGCAAATCTGTAAAGCTTCTCAGTTGGGGGTGGAGGCAGGGTGGGTGGGAAGAGGGACCTATAAATGGAGACCAGTGGTGGTGGGTGAGGGCAAAGGTCACCACGAAGAATGACCAGGCAAGGTGTGGGATCCCAGAGGACAGAAAGGCATCAGCACCCAGAGAGCCAAGTTGGGCAGGAGATCAAAGATGTATTTTGTGGTCTGCTCATGACATGCAAGCGTTTAACACATACTTTGTCAATTATGGGACAGAAAAATGTCGATATGTAGATTTGAGGCATCAGCTCCATTGTCTGAATTATGAGCTTGGATTTCAGGTCCAAGGCTGGTTATCAGGTAAATGGATGAAACTGCTGACCCATTAATTGAACTAATCCTCTGCTCATCGCTGATTATGTTATGTCTCTGGTAAAAGGAGCAAACATAACAAACACAGCAATTGTTTCCATGCATAAGGAAAAAGTGACTGCCTTATAAAAGATATTAAGCTTGAAGTTGAAAAAGTGGTTTACTTGTGGTGTGAAAATATTAGGAGGTTTTATGTGACCCTGATCAAAAAAAAAAAAAATACGAAGCTATTAAGGCATTTCCATTTTCCTGATTTTAGGAATATGAGAATGTCTCAGGTCATCTCCCTCCGACATTGTTTTAGACAGGGATCTTGTCTTCATCATCTTTGGATGCTCAGTGTGTGGCATATGATGGATTTTCTATAAAGCCTTGTTGGAGGAATAGGTTTTTTTAAAAAATGAATGAACAAAGAGGTCACTGTGTCATCAGTCTGGTCTTAGTGAGTAAAGTGTACATGAAATCAGAGGTCACGTGGCAAACTTCTGTGTACCCTGGTAAAGCGAGTGGGAACCTGTTAGAGACAAGTTAGGACCACCCTCCCACTAAGAACTGGGTTAATGACACAGGGAGAACAACCTTGACATTCACCTTAAAACAGCACCACTTTTTATGAGACCCCTGAGGCCACACTTGGGTCAGACTTGTCTGAGCCCACTGGTGGAGACCTGATCCAAGGTTAGAAATTCATGCAAGGGCTGTTTGCAGAAGAAATTTCTGGTGCTCATCTTTAAGTAAATTGCTGATTTACTATAAATTCTTGAGTTCAAGGTGTACTGAAAAAAATCCTGTGTTTGTTCAGTGCTTTATTTATTTCAAATCTCTTTTGTACATATTATTTCTTTAGCTCATCATAGCAACCATGATGTCTGTAGAATGGATTCAATTTTTTCCATAATGTAAAATGGAAAAAAAGAGTGTTGTATTAGTCAGTGTTCTCCTGACAAACAGAACCGATAAACTTAAAAAGAGAGAGAGAGAGAGAGAGGACGAGAGAGAGAGAGAGAGAGAGAGATTAAGGACATGAGTATAGAGGCTGGCAAGTCCCAGCAGACTGGAGACCCAGATATGAGCTGATGATGCATTTCAAGTCTAAAGGCTGTCTGTCTGCTGCAGAGCTCTTTTTTGCTCCAGGGAGTAAGTCTTTTTGTTCTATTCAAGCCTTCAACTGATTGGATGAGGCCCACCTACACTACAGAGGGCAATCTGCTTTATACAAAGTCCACAAGTACAAAGTCCACAAGTACAAAGTGCAAAAGCACTTTCACAGAAGCATCCAGAGTAACATTTGACCACCTATCTGGACATTGTGGCCCAGCCAAGTTGATACATAAAATTAACCATCACAAGAGTCCTAGACTCCAGGACTTGCTCAAGCCTATGGATTTAATTAGTCAGGATTGTTTCTAAAATTCTGGGCTTCTGACATTTAGTCCCCATGAGAGACTTACTGAACACTAGAATTAGGTGATGGTTTTTCATTAATTCTGATGTGGGAAGCAAGAATGGGAAGGAGCTAGCTGGTAGTCAGAAATGTTAGTTACTCAGTAACTGCTGAAAGTAAGAATCAGACCTCAGGTCGTCAGGAACCATGAAAAACCTCAGTCTTCCTTAAATAATGTTAGGTGTAACAGTATAAAATCACAGAATCATAAACAAACTCAAAGCAAGAGAAAAGAAACTAAACCATCTGCTAAATTTAGAAAGACACCCATAGAGACACAAGTCTAGGTCTGGAGTGAGGATTTCATTATGATGATGTGTAGTACAGATGTGAATAACCACGGCCTAGGGCAGGGGTGGGCTGGCAAGGAACTTGGCTCAACTGGGAGGCTAGTCTATTCTAGGAAGGCTGATCTACATTGGGGGTCAAGTTTAGGCTTCCAGACTACCAGACAAGTGAAGAAAGCAGGATATCAAGTAGCACACAGTTCTTTCCCTTCCACATATGACTCCCCAGACCTCCTCATGTTGGCAGGGGTCTTTGTGTCTCACACAGCTCAGCCAGAGGAACTCCCCATCACGACGAGTGTGTGACCTGTGGCAAAAATTCATATTCAAACCCCATACATCTATGAATTGATGATTCTGGAGGTTTTCCTGTCACGACGCTGGGCAGTAAATTCTTATGCACTGCACATTCTCTCCTATGACCTGTGATAATGAAGAATACAATTTGTATGAATATTTGAAGACCTCAGATAATCCCCAAACCTAATTTTAAGTTAAAAGCTTTTTAAGTTTTCAACTTCCTATTTCAAGAAACGGCTGTTCTTTTGGTCAGTTCTTCCTTCTAGCCCTTCCTTCACAAATCCAAATGGAAGCAAAATGGCCCACACAAATGTGTGCCCTGTTTCTTACGTCCTCAAAGTATCACTGAAAAGTTGTATATGAACTGTGCATTTTAAATGCACCCCGAAAGAGGCAACTTCCAGTTTAAAATCATCCTGCAGTAAAGAGTCCTTTGCTTTTACAGTATTCGTGTCCTAATTTAGCAGCCTATGAGGTTCTGATTTTCACAAATCGTATTTACATAAAGTAGATGGTATTAACGGAAAACTGGGGGGAAAAATACAAATTATTAAGCACACACTAAGTGTCAGGTAATATGCTGGACAGGGCACACTCAGTGAGAATGAGATGTGTTGATGACTCTGCTTCCAAGAAGTATTTTGCAGCCTGACACCAATGCTGAGGATGGACATGTTTCTAATGAAAGGCCAACTACAATATTTAGCACGGTTATGGAACAGTAAACGCGCGACTGCTTAAGACAGAACAATGAATCACGTTTCATTTCCCTGCCTGAACAAGAGAAGCAACTCTTGGCCCTGTCTTTCCTTCAACCTCAGCAGATGCTGGCTCCCCCCAAAGATAAAGCATTCTTTGTGTGCTGTGCCCTCAGCATCCCTGGGTATTGGATGGCAGCTTCTGTATGCAGATGCTGAAAAATCTTTCTGGGAGTGTTGACATAGTATTTGTCTCTTGAGCACATGTTTATTTTTAGCGGTAAATTATCAGAGCTTGTGAGGCTGAAACCTCAGCTCCTTTTTGCATGTGCTTTCAGTAGCTGAATTCCAGACCAGGGCACCACAGACTGCCTATCAGCCATGACGATGATTTCCAGACCTCATCCTCCCATCTTGCCAGGTAACTGAAATTGATTAATGACTTACCAATTTAACAATGGTCAGTGAGGGCCTGTAAAATGCTGATTTTCAGATTATTCATAGTTGGAAGTCTATTTATTCAACACAGAGAGGAATGAGAAAATATTTCTCTTTGTGGAGGTAGAAACCTTAGATCAGTGATCTCAATTCATTGCTCAGCATCTGCAGGGAGTCAGAGCAAAGAAAAATGGTCAAGTCCCAAGACCTGAGGGCAAACCGTTCAAATTGCTAAAAGGGAGGTGAAGGCTGCCTCGGTTGCTTAGGATTCCAAGATGCTGCTTTCAGTAACATCCTAGATACTGAAGGAGAGTGGCAGGGATTGCTCCACATCTTTTTGGAAGAGACCTGGGAAACACAGTGAACTCATACCCAAGAGAGGTGTTTTTCTGGGCACAGCAAATGAAGAGCAGGGCATATGCACCAGGCCCTCTCTTTTGCATCTCGTTACCCTCAGAGATTTAAGGCTGCAGTGCCACTAACTGCAGGGTTTAAGGATATTATAGATTTTTTTTCTTTTTAAAGTCAGGACTCTTGGGTCCAAGAAACAGATAAACCTTAGGTTGCTGCTACTTTCATTAAACCTAATTCCTCTGTTACGACAGCATGTCATCCAGTGATGTCTTTTTTTTTTGCAGTACGCGGACCTCTCACTGCTGTGGCTTCTCCCGTTGCAGAGCACAGGCTCTGAACGCGCAGACTAAGCGGCTGTGGCTCATGGGCCCAGCCGCTCCGCAGCATGTGGGATCTTCCCGGACCGGGGCACGAACCCGTGTCCCCTGCGTCGGCTGGCGGACTCTCAACCACTGCACCACCAGGGAAGCCCTCCAGTGATGTTTGATAGACCAAGATGGACAGAAATATGAGTTTCTTGGGAGATAGAATTTGGTTTCATTTTATCTTTGTTTCTCCTATAACAATGAGCACCGTGTCTAGCACATAGAGGCCTCAGATCGCTGTTTGTTGAATTGAATCAAGTAGGCAGACATGTTGTCTGGGGGTTTAATAGATCCAATAGCTAAAGAACCTACATCCTCTGAGAACTTCTAGTTCCCCCAAACTCTTCCATATCAAAAATTTGATTTTTTTCAAAAAGATTCCTTTAGTTAAAGACCTTCGAAGAGCCTAAGCAGATAACATATGAGGTCAGCATATTGCAATAGCTGAATTTTTAGAGTTAGACCTGGTTTTAAAATTTCCAATGTCTTGGAGTATAGAGGTTTCTCAAAACATTATAAATAGAACCATCCTATGACTCAGCATTACACTTCTGGATATTATTTGAAGAAAACAAAATTTGAAATTTTGTTTGAAGAGATATATGCACCCACCCCCCATGTTCATTGCCGCATTATTTCCAAAACCAACACATGGAAACAACCTAAATGTCCATCGATGGATGAATGGATAAAGAAAATGTGGTATGTACACACAATGGAATATATTCAGCTGTAAAAAGAATGAAATCCTGTCATTTGTGACAACATGGATGGACCTTGAGGGCATTATGCTAAGTGAAATAAGTCAGACAGAGAGAGAGACAAATACTGTATGATTGCACTTATATGTGGAATCTAAAACAAAATAAAAAATATAAAAGACACTGAGCTCATAGATATATTCTGAGAACAGGCTGGTTGTTGTTAGACGTAGGGAGTGGGGAGGTGGGCAAAAAGGATAAAGGGGGTCAAAACGTACAAATTTCCAGTTATAAAGTAAAATAAATCCTGAGAATGTAATGTACAGCATGGAGACTATAGTTAATAACACTGTACTGCATATTTGAAGTTGCTGAGAGAATAGATCTTAAAAGTTTTCATCACAAGAAAAAATTTTTCTAAGTATGTATGGTGATGAATGTTAATTAGATTTATTATGGTGATCATTTTGCAATATATACAAATATCAAATCAAATTATGTTATATACCTGAAACTGATATAATATGTCAATTATACCTCATTAAAAAATTTCCAATTTTAATAAAATTTCCAGTAAGTTGGACTACCTTGGGCAAGTTATTTAATCTCTTGGATCCTCAGTTTCCCCTCATTATTATCCTCAGTGAAAGGGTAACAACAATACCTACCTCACAGATTGATATGTGGAATAATGGAAATAATATTTCAGAAATCTGGTACCTAACAAATGGACAGATATTGTGGTTGCTGTTGAGGGAACAGAGACAGGTACTGATAGATGGGCCAGGAGATGGAAGAAGTACTTAGGGTAGTAAAAGGTTGGATGAGAAAGTTGAAGGTCCAGGAAAAAAATTCATTCACTTAAGACTTGCCCACAACAATGTATTTGTGTTGTGGTGACTACAAAAGCTAAAATCACTGGTGGAGAGGATGTGTCCCTTTATCAACTAATTTCCTGCCCATCTTGCATCCTTGGGGTGCAGCCCCTACCTTTGGTCACAATATTATTTTTATCGCCATCTGGTGGTATCATAACAAAATTGCAAGGATAGCTATCAAAGTGAAACACCATCACCTGAGAGTAGATGATGAAAAAACTAACCCCAGAGGCGAGAACAGCTCTGAGTAGGCAACACCATTCAGTGACATTTTTATTAAACCCAAAGACACATTTAAAACTTTACTAGAATATGAAAATTTCAGAGAAATAGCTTAGTATTAAACTTTTTTTTTTAATGTGTTATTGGAATATAAAAAGTCTCTCCAGAGAAACCTCCCACCACTAATGACTTGCGTTGAATTAAGTACTGTTATACTTGAGAAAGTTTTACCTTTCTTCCAATGCAAATCTATTTAAAGGTAAGCTAAGCTCAACTAAAATAAAAAAAAAATCCCAGTGTAGGCCTGCTGCTGATGCTTTATACATTCCATTTATAAAAGGACTGGTTGGTATGATGTTGTATATTGATAACTGGTAGGCCTGTTGTTATATGTTGATTATTTCTGTATCGGCCCAACTGGAAATTATGGGTTGTGAGGTTTTCAGTACATAATCATTTGTTTTTAGTATGAGCTATGTGATAAAAACTTATAAAAATTTGGGATTTTCATAATTTTGAAAGTGTTTTGTACTATGATTTTAAGAAGAATAAAGTCTAAAATAGTATGGAAAAAATTCAGTCCCATATTAGACCTCCATAGACCTGCACATGGTACTAGGATTGGCCTAGGGCTGCTTCTAGCTCAGGCTATCTGTATGGCTGTCTATTCTTCCTTCCTACAGGTCTAAGAGATCTGTCTGGTTTCCTCTAGGGAAACAAGAAAGGCATAACTCAGGTAATGGCAGAGAAAAGTTTTTAAAAGGGTTAAAAAAATCTTACATTCCTTTGGCAAGTGTCCTTGCTTGATAATTCCTGTTGGCTCTTCCTCTATGCCTGATAGAGTTCTCACAATCAATATGGCTAAAACTCGAGTTAATCTTTTCCTTACCAAACCTGTCAATTCATCATTGATTACCAAACTGTGCTGATGGCACTATTTCCACCCAGTCCACCTGACTAGAAGCTTGAGTCACCTTTGACTAGTCCTTGTCCCTTATCTCTATATCAAATTGATCACCAAGTACTTCCCCAGGATATAACCAAATGGTTTCTTGGTTCCATTATCACTGTCACCGTCTGATTTAGACACAACTGTTTTTCACTTTGACTTTGGTAAGAGTTCACAATGGCTTCTCTCCTTCCTTCCCTACACTCTTCTTTCCCATTTATTATCCATGGAACAGAAAGGTTATTTTTACAAAACATAGATATAATCATTTACCCCCTTGCCTAAAAACCAAAAGATAGTCATCCAAGATTTTTGTTGATAACTTTGGTCCATGCAAAATCTTTTCAATATTTAAGAAAGAATTGAGAATCATTACATTAATATTGCAACAAAGTTTATAGATAGGTGAAACTTAGTGAAGCAAGATCAGCACAATTTATTAGAACTTAGTCTAGGAAACTATCCTTTATTACACAGAGAGTTATATCAGAATCCTGTTAAGATCATGACTTCCTATAGAGATATATCAACCTCTATCTGTACCTCAAAATGGAGACTTAAAACATTAATAAGTGAAAAGCTAAGCAGACTATATTATTAAAAGTTGAGTCATTTTTCTATCCAAATTAGTTACCAAAATTACGTTAAAAAGTGACAAAGATAACGAACCATCACTATTCTTAGTTAATTCCAACAGACCGTATATACTTTGAACAACAACAGAATAACACATATACTGTTTTAAAGTGTTTGGAAGCCTAAAAGAAACATTTTAAATACAGTAATGTTTTTTCATAATTTTCTAATTATGGTAGCATGACATGTTATGCAATATAAACAATTAATAAACAATGTATTTCTTGCCTTCTTACCATTGAAAAATGTTGTTAGAGATACCCAAAAGGTTGTATGTAAATATATGTAAATTACCAGATAATACAATAAACAACAGAAATCTGCCACCCACCCAAGAACAGGAACACTAGCTATAATTTCCATATATCTGTTTGTTCCTTTCCTATATAGCCCCCATTTCTCCTGCAAAGGTAACCCAATCTGAGACAGCTGTGGTACCAGGAGTGGTTGGAGAAAATGGGTGATAAGATGAGATTTTGAAGCTGGATCATACCCTACTTACTGGCAATGAGGTCCCCATCACTGAGGTAGGAGGAGTAAATACAGTACCCGGCCCAAGGTGGCGAGCCATGGTTAACCTCACCAGAGGTGAATCGGGATGCTGTACTGGTGGGGTGTAGAACATCAGCTGGTGTGACATAACAGGCAGCTGAGAAGTATGTGGGGAAATGGTAACTTTAAGGGCAATGAGGCTGGATGGTTATTGCTACTGTTGATGCCCTAGAAAAAAATGATGAAACGCTGTAAGTGATGAACACGTAATCTGAAAAGCTTGGTATGAAAACAGAAGGGCTTCCCTGGTAGCTGACGAAGGGCTCTCATAAAAGAAGCCAGGTGGACACAATTATTGTAATGACTGGCTAGATTGGAGGGACAGCCAAAGGAGACTACCCTACAAAGACTTACAGAGAAGGGTAATAGAACATGGCATTCTTAGACATGAAATAGATGGGCAGCTGACAAGGGTACTACTCAGTTTTTACTGTCAGAAAAAAAACAAAGATAAAGGAACAAAAGACTAAGGGTAGTAGCCCCAGTAAAAAGTCATAATCTTTTGCTTAATTTCTGTACGTGCACCAGTGTTCAAACTTAGAACCTAGAAAGTGAAGAGAAGACCAGGTCCCCAGGAGGAAGAACTAAGTATGCCGTGGCGAATATACGTGGTAATGACTAGCCCAGAGCTTCCCCACAGGGACCTATGGCCATTTACTCTGGTAACTATATATTTGGGAAAGGGCAGTACCTAAATATTCCTAGGACTATTGGATAGGTGTCATCATGGCCTAGTAGCGTGGAGAACAGTAAGGTCAGGTAATGAATGAAGCCCTAGCCAAAGTCAACTTACAGCGGGTCCCCTGGGTTCATGGACTCACCTGCTCCATAGTCATCTCTTTGGTCTCGGAATGTATAGTTAGAATTCCTATGCATGACAATTACAATACTTCCCATATTGGATCTTTTGCCTGTGGGGAAGGCAAAGTGAAGGCCTCTGAAACTGCTTCTCTGGGAGTGGTAGTAGAGATTGATGTCACTTTTAAGGATCTAAAGCAGCTTGGGAAACTTTCTCTTGAAGGGCCAGATGACAAACGTTTAAGGTTTTGTGGGCTTAATGGTCTCTGTTGTAACTATTGAAAGTTGCTCTTGCAGCAAAAAGTAGCCACAGGCAATATATAAACAAATGGGCATGGCCGTGTCTCCGCAGATACGGTTCGCTTCTGCTGGTGGCCTCGTGCTCTGTGCAGGGGACCACTTCAGCCTCCCTGGGGGTCTTGGCTAGCACAAGGAGTCTCAAGTTCCTTCTACTCTTGCCACAGTGGGCCATGCTATTGTCCAACCAGCCTCAGTAACCCTGTCCCTTCCAGCTGCCCCAGCTCCTGCTACTTCTACTCTCCGGTGATTTGGGGGGTAAAGATCTCTGAACATATCCCCTGTCTCTTGTGAAGCCAGACATGTCTCAGTGTGCCTTCAAGAGGATTTAACAGCAAGAGAGTCCCTCAGAGCATCTAGTTAGCCATAGTGATGGAAGTGATGACCTTTGTTTTAAAAATACAATAGACAAGGATTTATTAGGCCAAATGTGCGAGACCCTGTTCTTTTACTCTATACATGTTTACACACATGTAATTGAGCATGACTCTGAGAAGAGATTTTTGAAGCTAACTGTGTGCTTTAGATAAATATTTTTTGGAAAATATCTTATCTTTTAAGTATGGAAAATTTGAAATGTCTACAAGAGGAGAGATCATGGTAGAATAAGACTTTATGTACTTTTTCATCCAACTTCAACAATTTTCAATTCATGGCCAGGCTAATTTCATCTATCCTCTCGTCCTTCCTCTTGATTATTCTGAAGCAAATCCAAGACAGCCTATAATTTATCCATAAATATTTGAATAAGTATCTCTAAACAATAAAGACTATTTTTCAAAAACATAACCACCTAGAGATTTGACAATGATTCCTTTATGTCATCAAATGTAGTAGGGATATTAACCCTTTGTGATATCAAATTTTTTTCCAACTTTGTCTTCATACTTTGCTTATAGTGTATTTTTGCCATTTAAAAGTTATTTTTGCTTTATATAGTCAAATACATCAACCTTTCCCCTACTGCTCTGGGTATTTGAGTTCTAGTTGAGAAAGTTTTCCCCATTCCCAGATTTTAAATTTACTCATGTTGTTTTCTTCTAGTTATTATACGGATTTACTTTTTAAAAAAAAATTTACCATTTTAAAAAATTTATTTATTTTGGCTGTGTGGCACGGCTTGCAGGGATCTTAGTTCCCCGACTAGGGACTGAACCTGGGCCATTGCAGTGAAAGTGCCAAGTCCTAACCACTGGACTGTCAGGGAACTCTCTTTACTTTTCTACATTTAAGTCTCCTAGCCATCTGAAATTTATCCTGGTGTTTGGTATGAGGAATGGATCCAATTTTACATTATTCCTTGTAATTCTCCAATTATTCCTAACCATTGACTAAAACATACATTGTCCCCTCACTGATTTAAGATGTCAAGTTTATCATACATTATAATCTCATATGCAATTGAGTCCATTTCTGCATTTTCTATTCCTTTCCATGTGTCTTTCCCTCTTTTCATATGCCAATACCACACAATTTTAATTATAGAGGCCTGGTAACATATTTTAATAACTGATTCAACCACAGCTCCCCTACAATTGATCCTTTTTAAAAGATTTTCCCCTGCTATTCTTGCTTGTTTTTTTACAAATGAACTTTAAAATCAGCTTAAAGCCCTCATACTTAATAGATGTTTTTTACTAAAACAGAAGTATTTTGCTAGTTAACTTATATTTACTATCTTACTTGCCTATACATAAATCAATATTTCTCAATACACTGCAGTGATATTTATAAAAACCATGTATTACATAATATTGTATCCCTTATTTTGTACAGTTTCTAGTATTTGTCTTTGCACTAAGCTGGAAAAGATACTAACAGAAGCTGAAGGTAGCTCACTAATGGCCTCTATGCAAAATATCTGGTTGCCCCAGGTATAAGTGACTCTCATTTCTCTAACATTTAAATAAATCCCTCCTTGTTGGAGATCATGTCCTTTCAGAGGGATAGCACAGTGCTGGTTACTTAGTAGCTGCTTAGTAAGAGTTAGTTGGCTTTTGCATGGCAAATACACATTCTCATTATATTGTTTATATTTATAAAGAACTTACCAGAAGCAAAGTAGGGTGCTGAGCACTGTGAAAAGCATACAGATGAGATGAGATTGAAGAGTTTACCTTCAGGAATTATCCCACAAGGCCCATAACCCAGAAGAGATGTGTAGACGAATGCTACGGAAAAAGAAAAGAAATTAGTTCCAGCTGGAGGACTGAGCAACAAGTTAGTATGCCAGAGTCTTGTTTGTTATGAGAATTAACAACTAAGAACTCTTACCTATTGGGGGATCAGGGTAGAACTATCAGTTTGTCTAATTGGTTTGCATGAAGAGAAATTAATGCACGTTTCCATGTAAAGCAGTTAATTTTTTCCTTCCATATTTACTTACTGTCCTGTAGATATACCCCAGAGAAGTGCATATTTTTGGCTGGTGAGAAGGTAATGAGTTACTTGTAAGTCATTATTATAAAGAAGCTATTACTCCAGAATCATATTTAGGAAGGATTCCTCATCTGGATGCAAGGCACACCATTGCCTGATTAAGCCTTGGAAAGAGTTGGTGCACCCTGATGTAAGAGGGAGGGTGCAGCTCGGGTATGGCTTTAGACTGCAGTGTATTTCTGACTGCAAAACAAAATGAAATGAGCTGTGAAGGACCAAGCAAAGCAGAGAAAGCGGCTCTCTAGGGCTGACCCGTGAGCCCAGCCATGAGCTCCCTTTTGCTTTGTCTTTGAACAACCCCATTGTTCCCTTAGCTGTGTGTCCAACAAAGGTTGTCCAGCTCTTGAACCTCTGGTGTGGAGGTGTGAAGTCTGGGACGTTTCATGCGGGAAGAAGTGGTCTCTGTGGACATGCTCTAGCGAGGCACCCAGGTAAGAAGCCTCTTCGGACATCCCACTGAGCCCCTAGAGGCTCTTACGGTGCCCCCTACCCACCCTGCTCTCAGCCTGCTGCTGATTCTGCATTTGCCATCCATTCACTTCAACTGGTGGGAAGGTGGGCCCTTCAGAAGAGATGACGAAAGAAGGAAAACAGCTGTGAGGCGACTCCCTCAATGCTGGGCATGCCCTTGCCCCAGAAGATGAATTCCTGGTTGGTTGTCAGGCAAACAGGCAGAGACACATCTCATACTACACTCTTTCGAATAAAAATATCGTTTTATTTAAAATTTTATAAACCCAGCTGTGGTTAATTTTATGGGTCATCTTGACTGGGCCATGGGGTGCCTAGAACCCTGACTAACGTACCAGCCTTGTGATAGTATTGCTCATTTTGTTGAAATGTTCAGTATGACACAAATGGTACAGACACAAATGATAATCTGATTTCTTCTCTTACTACATCTTTGGGAGCGTTATAAAGAGTCAGAGAGGATGACTTCGCCAAAGCAAAAAAAATCTGTGGTTGTAACTGGAAATAGATGATAAGGCACATGACTCACACGTTAATTTCTACAAAACCATACTGCATCCTGAGAAACACTCACTTTCATGTAAAACAGAATCTTTTGCTTTCCGTATCTTTGTGGAGATCTGTAAGAGTTTCTAGTTGTCATTTCGAGAATTTTTGAGGCCCGTGAGGTAGGTCTCATTACTAAAATCTCACTAGATTTCTCATTTGAGTTTTGTCGGTGATAGATTATCATTCAGACAATATATATGCCATCAAAAGATACTATGGGGCGTCCCTGGTGGCGCAGTGGTTGAGAATCTGCCTGCCAATGCAGGGAACACAGGTTCGAGCCCTGGTCCGAGAAGATCCCACATGCCGCGTAGCAAATAAGCCCCAGGCGCCACAACTACTGAAGCCCGCGCGCCTAGAGCCCGTGCTCCGCAAAAAGAGAAGCCACCGCAATGAGAAGCCCACGCACCGCAGTGAAGAGTGGCCCCACCCACCTCGCCGCAACGAGAGAAAGCCTGCGCACAGCAACGAAGACCCAATGCTGGCAAAAATAAATTAAAAAAAAAAATACTATGGCCAGAGTGACTTAATAAAAACTACAGCATCCCGTGGCCCAATGTTATTTAGTGTATTATCCAAAAAACCCCACAGCCTAGCATCCAAAGGTAATTAAAGAGCCATTCACATCTTTAATTGTGTTTTTCAAAGAACTTTTATCATCCAGTTATTGAATGGTTTTACTTTATGATCTAGTTCACAACCTTTAGAAACCTTCCTGAGAGTCTTTCTTCTTCTCCAGTTTTCTCAAACACCAAGAAATGAGGAGATTCTCATTCTTTTAACTTACCCCTCACCTTCTCACCAGCTCTCTTCTCTGTCTGTGTCTCAGGCCCCATGGCCCTGGTCTCCTCCCCACTTCCTCGTACATTTCTGGTCCTATTTTTCTCCTGTTCATTTACCCCATTCTGACTCTTAGAACCTGGAACCTGGGCTGGCCAAGAAAGAAGACTATTTGTAAAGTAGGGGAGAAGAAGAAGTTGAGAGGACAAAAATGTAAGTCTTTTTCAAGATGAAATCTTAAAATGCTGATCTTTATTTTCTCATTGTCACATTTAGAGGTAGCACTTCACGTTAGCCAGGGATAAGAGCCATATTAGCTGTCGCTTCAAGATCCTGGGTATGTTTCTTTTTTTCTTTTTCTTCTTTAATTGAAGTATAGTTGACTTACAATGTTATATTAGTTTCAGGTGTACAACATAGTGATTCAATATTTTGATAGATTATACTCCATTTAAAGTTATTACAAAATAATGGCTACATTTCCCTGTTATACAATATATCCTTGTTGCTTATCTATTTTATACATAGTAGTTTGTTCCCCTACCACTATCTTACCCCTCCCCCTTCCCTCTCCCCACTGGTAACCACTAGTTTGTTCTCTATATTTGTGAGTTTGTTTCTGTTTTGTTATATTCACTCATTTGTTTTACTTTTTGGATTTCACATGCAAATAATAACATAAAGTATTTGTGTTTCTCTGTCTGACTTATTTCACTAAGTACAATAACCCTCCATGGTACATGTTGCTGCAAATGGTAGAATTTCATTCTTTTTTATGGCTGAGTAATAGTCCACTGTGTGTGTGTGTGTGTGTGTGTGTGTGTGTCCCCACATCCTCTTCATCCACTCATCTTTTTTTTTTTTTTTTTTTTCGGTACGCGGGCCTCTCACTGTTGTGGCCTCTCCCGTTGTGGAGCACAGGCTCTGGACGCGCAGGCTCAGCGGCCATGGCTCACGGGCCCAGCCGCTCCGCGGCATGTGGGATCTTCCCAGACCGGGTCACGAACCCGTGTCCCCTGCATCAGCAGGCGGACCCTCAAGCACTGCGCCACCTAGGAAGCCCTCCACTCATCTTTTGATGGACACTTAGGTTGCTTCTATATCTTGGCTATTATAAATAATGCTGCTCTGAACATTGAGGTGTGAGGTATGTTTCTTTTATCCATAGCTGCCTGCACAGTAGCCCTGGATTGCCCATCAGAAGAAAGCTGGCACATCTCTGAGACTTTGCCAAGCTCCATCCAAACTCTCTTGTGTGTTTGCTCATCCTTTTCAATGATCCAAGACACTTGGACCCCTCCTCCTATATACAGATGGTGTCAGGCATTGACAACCAGAAGCTGTGTGATAGAATGGAAAAAAAGCCTTTGTGCTGGTGCAGGGTTGGACCCCTGTTGTACATACTACTGGCTCATTTTATCTCCCAGGACAACCCTGTGGGATGGGCAGGGGCAAGTATGAATATTACTATTCTCATTTAATAGTCCACCAGGCTTGGCATTTCTGTCAAATGCTGGTGAGTGCTTCAAAGCAGTAGGGAGAGTTGTTCAGAGAAACTGTAATTTTATTAACTCACATTAAGCATACTGGATAGTTTTTCCATTTCTATACTAACAAAATTCTATATTCAGATATAAAGTAAACATCTCTTTTTTTCCACTAGAAATCACACACTGCATCTTTTACAAAGAAAAATATTGAATTTATAAGCACACTTATACTGTAATCATTTCCTGTGATTACTTTTCATTTTTATACTAACATAATTAGAATTTATGGAGTGCATTATTTTTCCATAGTGCATGTATTCTGATAGATACAGAAAAAGAAAAAGCACCCAAAAACATATTCTGAGAAGAGCCATAAGTATACATTTTTATCATCCTTATTAGCAAAACATTCTTTATTCTCTCTTCTCTCTCTTGCCTCATTAGAAATAATCCATAATATTTATATACATTACATAGATTTATAAATAGATTTATTTATAGAAATAAAGTAGATATGGACCTTAGTACACTAAAGAACAAGTCATTCATAAATTTCTGTGATTCTCCTAAATTTGCAGCCTGTTCAGATACATGACCTGACGTTTCCTTGGTCTGTGAGGTTTTGGAGGACCATTATGCAGATTAAGAACTCACCTCTTGGTCAACTGATTGCTCTGATTGACACAAATTATCTTTGGGCAACAATACATGTATATAGGGGGTGCTTAAAGGCATGACCTTTGACAGCTCAAGGAATATACCTGAGACGAAAAAGGAAGAGACCTGGCCATAACAGCTCAGATGTCCATACTATGAACATTGGCCAAACAAGGTTTCTAGAGACACCCCGTGTCTTATGAGATGGTGGCGGGGCGGGGGTAGGGGAAGGACAAACTAAATGGCAGGTCTGCGTCACACTGAGGAGGTGGGATTTAACACCCAGTTGCTTGGCATTGTTTTCTCCACTTAAAGTTTTAATTTAATAATCAGGTCTGAGTTTCTTTTTCAGACCAGGAAAAACAAATCAAGCTTGAAATCTGTGGAAGTGTTTGCTTTCCTCATGACAGAAGCCCAGCAACCTTCCTGTTCTACATATGTTTTTGAAGAGCAGCCACCTCAGGGAGCTGAGTTTGTCTCCATTTTTTTTTTTTTTTTTTTTTTGCGGTACGCGGGCCTCTCACTGTTGTGGCCTCTCCCGTTGCGGAGCACAGGCTCCAGACGCACAGGCTTAGCGGCCATGGTTCACGGGCCCAGCCACTCCGTGGCATGTGGGATCTTCCCGGACCCGTGTCCCCTGCATCGGCAGGCGGACTCTCAACCACTGCGCCACCAGGGCAGCCCTGTCTCCATTTTTTAAGGGACTGAATAAAGATAGATACGACAGAGAAAAGTCCAAGACTGATAATGATTTCTGAAAAGACAACTCAGATTGTGCTGTGTTTAAGACACCAACAGGGTCACCCCTGCCAGTGTTCCAGTCATGGGTGTTGGCCTTCCCTGGACTCTTCTGATCTCATGGGCCTGTGTCCATCCTGAAGCCCCCCAGGACAGAAGCCCATGCTGCATGGCTGCTGCCTAATTGCTTGCTTTCTTGCGTTGTTCCCTAAAGCTCACGCCAGTTTCCTTTCTTGAGGGGTCCATCCCCCTGCATCTCCCAGTCTTTGCACAGTGTTGATTCACGGCAAAGTGCTTCAGCATCTGGAATGCGGATCATATTTGAAAGTATTAAGCAACGTGCATGTCATTTTTCTCCCTCGTAAATTGTGTCCTCGTAAATTGCAGTCATGGTAAGCTCCAGGGAAGGGATGGGTAATGCCTTCAGAAAAGATGTTTCTGACCAGAGCGGCTGATAGCACTTACAGCGCTTTTGTGAAAAGTAGAAAAAGGACCTTCTTGCTCTAGACACAGCCCAGTGCCAGGGCTCCTGCTGGGTGAGCAGAGGACAGCCTGGATTTCGAATCCCACTCGTTGTCTCATTCTTGCACAGGCCACATTCTGTGTGACTGCCCATGGTGGCCCCTGATGGAACATAGGGCTAAACTCTGCTAAACTGGAAGAAGGAAAAAAATAGCTCATCCTTCTGGTCCTTAGGGGGTTGTGGGGAGGAGAAAGACAGAAGTAACAGAAGCATCAACCATGAGTCCTGATCATTCCTTTTCAGAGAGAAATCCCAGAGCGTGAGGCATTTTGGATAAGTTCAGGGGAAAGCCCAAAGAAGGGGATATTTATCCCTGTTCCTATTTGGGACTCTAGGAGGATACCCCCTTGCAGCACGTACCTTGTACTCACTGTAAAGTGACGGCACAGTGTGGCTGGGCAGAGAGGAAGACTGTGCTAGCATTGCTCTGCCTTTGTGCAGCGTTGCAGAGACCTGAATGGTCTGTATGGTCTGTCAGAGCACCTGGGGACTGAGAGTTTGGCTGGGAAACCTGCCAGAGGGTGTCACCACAGCAGGGACATGGTGACCTATACAGAGCACCATCCAGGGTAGCCATCAAATGGAAGTCACAGCCAAACTTCAGGATGTCTTAATGCCAGGGAGATACTTGGGGTGTGTAGACAGCAGAGGAGTGGGTTATCCCCTGATTGAGCCAAGGCAGCCACTGTCCATTCCTGAGTTCTAGATCAACACCCAATGCCAGCCGGGTGCCCCACAGCCAGTGGACAAGGGCTAAGAGACCAGGCAGCAGGCAGACAGGTCTGAGCCCTTGATGCCCAGCTCTGAGGTCCTCCTTTCTCCTGCCACTCGGAGGTAACACACCCTCCTTCTGTTCTCCCGGACCAGGAGTAGGACATCTGAAAGAATAGCAGTTGCCTAATAAAGATTGATTTATCTAAAGAGTCTAAATATTTAAATGATTGGATGAGACAGTGTTGACTAGGCTGGAATTTCATGTCGTCCTCCTTGTACAGTGGGACAGGGGCTTATAAGAGAGACTGAATCAGCTCTAGGAGATAAAAAAAAAACATTTTTTCCTTACTTGTGTTTGTGGAATTGGTCCCAACTTCACCCTTATTCCATATCCTCCCTCTAGCCATCATGTAGCACGAGTGGAAACTGGAAAAGCTGAGGGTTGGGGGACTTGGCCGAGAGCAAACATCTGGTTGGTGGTGAAGCTTGGACTTGAACCCAGTTCCTCTCATCCAAGTCTAGTCTCTGGAGGTTCCCTCAAAGGCCATGAACATGCTGACGCTGATCTGGGAAGAAATGTTTACCCAAGTGTCAAGTTCCTCAGAAGCTACCCTGAGGGTTTACATGCAAGTGAAATATTAAGGAATGGCTCCCAGGAGAAAGCAGGAAAGGAGAGGGGAAGCAGGATGGGGTGGGAGGGAAGCCAAGCAGGGCCATGGCTTCAGAGGCAAGCCCAGCCTCAGCCTGATCATATGTAAATTACCCCTCAGATGTTGTCCACCTCTCAGGAAGGGATCTAGGCTTTCACACTCAAGCAGCAGTCAGGCATGCCCAGGCACTTCTGGTTTTCTCTACATGAACCCAAAGAAACTCCAGAAGCCCAAGGGCAGTCCTCTGAAGAAGGCTGCTGATGGACATGGTCAGAAGCCAAGCACAGAAGGGGTGGTGTTGGTAAAGAACGAATAAGAGGGGGCTGAGGAGATCTGGGATGACCATGGGAGTCCCTGACAGTGTTCTTTCTCTCTCTCTCTCTTTGTTGTTTAAGGCTACCAGCCATCCTTTCTTAGGAAGAATAGTCCTTTATTCCAAGGTTACATTCTTCCTGCTTTTTTGTTATTAGTGTTGCTCCTTTTAGGAAAACCTAGTGATTGTGGATAATAAGACACTGTATTATTGTTTTAATGTCTTACTTGGGCAATAAAAGTTGGCCACTGTCTCTTGGTTTCCCAACTTTATTTTTGACATATTCCTGGTCCATGAAACCCCAGAGTCTGGGAACCACTGCAATAGTGCATGTCACTTTTCTTTTTCAGTTGCTTTCCAAAGTACTTCCTAATCATCTCTGTGTGATTTAAAACAGGCAACTAAAACAATAAAGAGTTTGGAATCCAGCTCAGTAATAATTGTGTAAACACTGCTTTTCCTCCCAGGAGGGCCTCTGCAATCACCAGCAATCTTTGCTTTCCCATGTAACTTGAAGGCAGGGGGGTGAGGGGAAAACTGACCCAGAAGGAGTGTCACAAAAGCTACCTTTGCCTCACCTCTCCATGAATCCTAGGCTGAACAGGTCTGGCTGAGGTCACAGGTGGGAGAGAATCCTGCAATCTCATCAAGAGATCCCTAGAAAATCCCCAGATGTGAGTGTGTGTGCGGGTAGCTCTGTGCTGTAGGAGACCCGGAGAAGGGTGAGGAAGGATCATTGTGATCAGAGTGAAGTTAAATGTGAAAATTAGGAGTCCGTCGGTCTGTGCCTGTTCCTGCTCAGAGAAATAAGTTGCATCACCTAATATTCTTCCCAGTGACAAATTCTAAGAGTTGAAAGGCTTTTTTTTTTTCTTCTTTCCCTCTACTTTACCAAGAATGACTGAGTTTTCCATTTGGATAAAGCTTCATGCGTTTCTCATCTGCCAGCTGAAAATTGCAAACAAGAAAATTCTGTTCTTTGGAGCAGTTCCTGGAGCAGAGGAATAGTTTCAGTTGATCAAAAGAATTTATAGTGTCTGATGCTTTTTACTTTGAACTTTAAGAATCAAAGATTTATTTTTGTAAAAGAGTTTGGCTGATTTTTCAGTTCAATTATATACTACTGACTCTTGAAAAATGCGTGACATTCAATAAAGGTATTCTAATGGTCTTATTTTAATGAGTAATAATCAGTATTTCTATTTTGATTCCATATGATCTTATAAAAAACTTTATTTTAAAACTACAGTTTGGGATATAATTATATGTCTAAGATTGATTTAATGAATTATTATTATATTCAACTAATATTTATTTGTACCAAGTATGTGCTGGGCACAGTTCTAGGTGCTGGGATGCAGCAGTGAACAAAACCGTTAAAGCCGTAGTATAGTCATTGCCAAAGAGTTAAGCTGGCATTTCCTGTGAAATTGCCTTTGAAATAAAAGTATTTTCATGGGGCCAATCCAATGCTACATAATGCAGGAATTGAAAGTTACCAACAAATATAGGATTGCTATTATTTTGTCCTTAGAGTAAAAAAGAAAGTTCCCCCCAAGGCAGAAAAGATCACATTTTAATACAGGTGAAATCTTCTCTCAAAATAAGTAATGCATTTAAATAGAAAATAATTTTTGAAGTTCAGAAATTCCCACGTCTTTAAGATTTAAATAGCTTTGGAGTCAGGAAAAAACCTGGATTTCATCAGCCAGATGACGACAGGGAAATCAGGTCGAGAAAAGCCCTGATTTCCTTCCGGGAGACCAAGGTGACTTGTGGATTATCTAGATAATTGTCTTAATTCTCAACCTTGAAAGATGACCTGAGAGATAAGCTAGATCACGTGAAACTTCTTTAGTGTCATTTAGTTCTCTGGATTTGTTAACAATGTAAGGAGATTTACCGTTAACTGCATCAAATCACCAAACCAGGGGTTGTGAATCTGTTGAAGTATGGCATGCTGAAATCTACAAAATCCCCAAAGAATTCCTTGTCAAGGATTCTGGGTGGACAAGTGATCAAGAGAGAACAGGCGGGCTCCTTTCAATGAATGACACTCTGGAATATGATCTATAGCTTGCTACATCACACTGATGATGCCTCTTTTTCCTCTCTAAATATCTATTAATCTGTTGTATTATTTTGCCACATATGCCAGTAAAGGGTCTTTCCATTAAATTTTGGAGAGGGCCAAATTCAGTTTATAGAGGCCTTTCTAAATAAATATGGACTTTTATAAGAATAAGAATGCTTCTCTAACCTAAAGGGATCTGCTCATGAGTGATTAAAAAAAAATCCTCACAGTTATTTGTTAAATTCCTTCTTGGGTCCTAAAATTTAATTTAACAATAGAATTCGCTGTACATTTTCCATATACCAGACATTTCCCCAAGTACTTTACATGCATTATCTCATTTAATCTCCATAAAATCCTATAACATAGGTACTCCTGGTTTACAGAATTAATGGAGGATTCGGAGAGGTTAAACAAATTGCCCAAAGTCACCTAGATAGTAAGGAGAAGAGTCAGGACTGGAACATGTCCACTTGATACCACACTGATGCTACCAGAAAATGATGTCAAATTCCAGGATCATAAGCCAATTCCTGGTAACCTGGAGAAAGTGATGGGAATCTCTTCTCCTAGAGTCCTTTCGTTTCCCCCTTCCATCCCACCCATGTAGCATTAATATGCTATTGTGCCTACAGTGTGAATTTCTCAGCTGAGTAAACACTCACCTAGCCAGCTGGATCCCACACCTAGCAGCTTCCTCATACGCATAAACACTCGCTATTTATAACATTAATTACCCTGTGCAGTACAATTCTTTGAGGAAAATGTATGATGTGTGCTCAAAAAAGCGTTTTTTCCCCACGCAATCTTGTTAATCAAAAGAGTTGGCAAGAGATCAGAAGAACATCATAAGCCTTGCACAGAACGTAAGAAAAATAAAACAGAATTTAAAGAGGGTGTGTTCATTTCAGAGACTGTTTTTGCTTCTTAATGATCATTCTTCCTTCAAGATCAAGAGGCTGTGTGTCTGATGAGGATAGTCCTAATCTGTCTCCAAAGGTTACTCTTTAGTTCAACGTTCCAAGTGACCCTATAATTAGAAAATAACATTGTGAAACAAGAAAGAAGCACACATATCATTTTAAAGTTTTGCATACCTGTGTGTTTAGAAAGGTTTTTTTTTCTTTTAAGAGTGGAGATTCAGAAGTAAACTCAGAATTTCTGAGGCAAGACGTTTTTAGAATTTAAATATTTTTGAGAGAAAATTGAGTTCAGTATTAAGACAGATGCATAAAAGAGAAAGCAAAATTGAGTCCTTGTTTTTCAACTCACTCAAGATTCAAAATACCTAAATATTTATAAACTACAGCTGATATTTCTATAGGCAGTCATCTTCAAATTTTAAAAATATGTAGATTTAGAGAATAATATATTATTCAATAATATATTATTCAATATAATTATTCGATAATAACTTTGAATAATATATTATTCAAAAATTCAATAATATATTGAATAATATATTAGTCAATAATAACAATAAGTAGACAAGGTAAGCACTTGTCTACTTCAAATACATTCAAATTTTCCAGCAAAGATATTTGTATCTAAAATTTAAACCAGTAAATGTATACTGCTTTAAAAAAATAATCCCTGGGCTAATGACTAGTACTCACAAGTGTGAGCACAAAGTGGCTGCCAGCTACCTGTGACCTGCACTGTATCACTTAACTCCTCAGAGCTTCATGTGTGTCATTTCTAAAGTGATGAGCTAGATCTAGTGGGTCACAATCCACTATTAGGCTGAGAAATCAAGTTATGTGTCAAAGCAGTGATAAAAAAACATTGAAATCAAAGAGTAGAAAGTATCTGCATCATGCATAGGAGGAAAAAGTATTATTTCATGTAACTTTTGTTTCAGATACACACACACGTGTGGTGCACTGGGTTATGATGTAAAATTTATTTTATTCTGTATGTCACCGTCAAAAAAGTTTGAGAAATGCTGAGGGAGATAACTTCCAGGGCGCCCTCTAGTTCTGACATTCTTGACATTCTTTAGGCTTGTTGCGTAAGTGATAGGGTGGCAGAGATTGCAAACAAATTGTCAACCCTAATTAATGCTCCCTTCCATATCACAAAGTCGTGGCTGTGCACCCAGGGACTATAATTCCTAGCTCCTGTTCCAACCAGGTGAGACCGCACGACTTGTTCTTGCCAGTGAAGTGCAAACAGAATGATACATCACTTCCAGGTTGAAGGCGAAGGAGCCTGTGAGTTTTCTCACGCTTTTCTTCCCTGTCTGCTCTGGCTCAACACAAACATATCAACCTTGGGAACGCTGTGTTGAATGAAGATGGTGGAGCCAGAAGATGGAAGGAGGCTGGTGCTTCAAACACTGCTTGGAGAACAGCCCTTACCTTTCAGGGACACCTGTTTCAGTCTTCACATGAGCAAGGAATAAAATTCTATTGATTTGGGGGCCGTTATACATGTTGAGTGTCTGCTTGTCAGGAGAATGTTACTCTCACTAATACAGAGACATCCAGCGGCTGGAAGTACTGAATTACTGGTGTATCTTCCTTATGCTGCATGTCAAAGGCCTAATAGAATATGTGTTCAGTCATTTTGTGTTTTCATAACCCTTTTGACCAAAACTTTCTGGACACAGATTTGTTTCCTCTGTCTAGCCATCAGAAAGTTAGAGGATAGACAGAATAGCCTTCTGCTGAGACAGCCTCTTAATAGCAATTAGAAAAATAATTAGGAAAATAAAAGATAATATATTGCATCATCTAAAGAAAATCATAGTAGGTTTAGTTGAAAACATTTCATTTGTGTTTTTTTAAAGTAATGTTTTCTGTTTCTTTGATCCTTCATAGTTTACAAAGCACTTGTATGTATAAGATACATCACTTGATTCTGTCAACGATCCTGGTGGTAGGAAAGCAAGAATGAATTGCCCCATTTTACAGATGAGAAAATAAAGACTTTGTGAAATTAAGTAATTTAAGGTTTGTACCAAGAGTAGCGGAGCCAGCTCCTCAATGCCACAACTTTAAAGTCCAAATCCTTTTCTTCTCTGAGGTCATAAAGGGCTGGGCCTTGTTTGTTTCCAGCACCAGCCTGGAACGTTATAAAGATCTCATACTGCTTCCCCTGGTTTGGTCTCAAATACCTCCTGTCTTTGCAGTAGGAAGAAGCCTCTTTTTTTTTTTTTTTACATCCAACAAGGGGCATTGACAGCAGACCTGAGAGCTGAGTCAATTAAAGTCGTGTTAGAAAGCAAAAAGTGGAGTGGTGCACATTTTGCTGATTAAAAAGAGTAGTTTTTGGATTTAATGACATTTAAACAATTTTGCACGGTTTTCCAGGGAATTCAAAACTCCTTTGGAATTACAAAATTTGTTTTAAGCCGCATAATGACAATATACACAGCATTGTTAAGCATTAAATGAAATTTAAAAATCCACAACTATTTTTGCATGTTTAAATATAGGATGGTGTAAAACAGAACAAAATGAGCCCGGATTTTCTGGGGAAAAAAAGCTCTTATCAATGAAGCGCCAAGTCGTAAGCAGACGAATGGGCTCTGTTTTACTTGCTTTCTGTAGCCTTGTTTACACTTACTGAGGTAGCTGTTGAGGAAAAACAGAAGACCTTTTGATTTTACCAGTTGAAAGAACTTTTCCAGAAATCCCAAAAATATTAAATACTCAGCCCCACATAACTATTTCAGAAATGGTATTTTTGTAACTATGTATAAATAAAACCATTTCCAAAGCAGAGGTCTCTGTAGGAAATTTCAGACCAGTGTTTCCATTATTAAATATGTCTATGCTGAAAAGTTTCCTAGATCCAAACCTGGCCTGTCTAGTTATTTTTGGACACAGTGGAGTCTCAAGCTTGCAGGGAAACGTCTGCAGTGTTCTGCTGTGTCACAGGGTGACTGTAGCACAACCCAGAGACCATCTTCTGAGGAGTGGGGAGCAGCGCAACCTGGCTTCCACGTGGGGCACATCTTGTTGGGGAAGAACCAAAAGAGTCAGTGGATCCATTCTTGAGAGTGTGATCCAAAGTTCACCTGAAAATTTAACAGCTAGAGCTGGAGGTAACTCAACCCACTGCCACAGGAGTGTCTGAGGCGTCTGAAAATGGTGGCTGGGAGCTTGGCGCTTACTGCAAATGTTTTATAACTGGGACATCTCTCAAACTGGTTCATAAGGAAACATGCTTTTCATTGTAGAGCAATCTAGTTTGGTGATCAGTGCAAAACATGTAAAAGCCAAATGTTCTGCTCTGTTTTTAGATGAGCTCAACTGATAAAGCATTCTAAAAATCAGTTATTTTGTGTGTGTGTCTGCGTGTATGCATGTCTGTGCACGTTAATAGTTTCTTCCAAAGATCAGGGTGGGAGAGGCACATTCTTTGATTTAATGCCTTGATGTCTACAACGTTTCCATTTTGGAGACTGAGTTCACGTGGGCTGGGCATCCTCTAAGAGACTCCTTCTTGAATCCCAAATTAAAAGAAATTACCAATCCAATAAACATATGTTAATTACCTTCACATTCAATAATTAAGGAGGTGGAAAATACCACTACTCTGAAACCATCCTATAAGTGGCGATAAAGCGTCCTGGTCATAGCACATGCAAAATACAGCTCCCAGCATGGTGCACAGTTTAATGAACACCTCGGCTGGAGCTGACTACATCAGGAAAGGCTCACATCAGACAGCAGTGTTTACCAGAGTACATTACATGTTCATTGCAATGATTAGAGGAAAATGGTTTTCTAGACATGCATTTGCTACAGGAAGAAATAAAAGCCAACATTAGCTTCTCCCTCTGTACCAGCCTTTATATTTTCCTATTAACGTGAGCAGGGAAAAAAAAAGTCTTATCAGTAATTTTGAGGGGAGAAGGAAAGACATATTCTATTCAGCAAGGATTCTGAACTTAAGAGAACCATGATGGATGTAGTATGCAGACGGGTTGATTGTTCACTAAAATCAATTGTGGAATGCGTCCCAGGCCAAAGGCAACATGAGAGGGGCTAAAGAGATCTAAACATAAATTCCTGCCCTTCAAGAATTTACAATTTAGAAAATGAAACAGAAGAGACCACGAACATCTCTAAAATCAGGGCTAATGTGAGATGCTTTGTGTTATAGGAGCAAAAAAAGAGGGAGGAATAATTCTGGGGATGGGGGAGATTTTAAGACGGTGGTAGCAGCTGAGCCGGGCTTGGAAGGATGAGTGGGATTTCAGCTGGAGAATTACAGGGAGGGCAGAAAGACGTTCTGTCTACAGAGGAAGAAAGGAACAAAAGCACTGTAGGGGAGGAGGTGGGGTGTTCTGGGGACCAGTGGGTAACATCATGAATGGAATCTGTGCCTGGGGAGGTGCAGTGGGAGACAGGCGTGGCAGGGAACAGGAACAATGATAAAATTCTTTTAAAAGTACTTTATAGAGTCAGGGTGTTGCCACTGCCTCCAGGGAAATTACATTCTGCACCTTACACACCAGCCGAATTGAGGACATAATTGGTTGTTTTAAGTCCAATTGTATTTAACTCAGTTGAAGGTAAGGATTATGGATTTTGATATTACTTATGATGGGGTGTGCATAATAAGGCCTTTGATAGAGGCTAAAACAATGATGTAAAGCACAGTGTTCTACCCCTCGGCTAGGCAACAATAAAGAGATGACAAAAAATGAGAAATGAGCCAATTAAATTACGCAAAAACATCACGCTTGCAAAGAAACAGAAAAAATAAAATCAGTCTTTGGGGTTGTACTTCAAAGTCTAATTTTCCTTCCCCTTTAACTTCCTCTTACTTCATTAGGATTTTTTTTTCTAAACCATTTAGTAATTGGATTATGCTCAGAAAAATAAAAAAGGGAAAAATGAATCCAATGACTAATCTTAGGAAGGAATTGGAGTGACAGATTTGATTCAGTATTTGTTATTTCTAATATCAGTTTCTTTGCTGGGGGAGGGCGATTCTCGTGTCCCTCCCTCTCAGAAGATAATTCTAAAGATTACACTCTGTTCCTGATAAATAAAGATAACAAACACAGATCTAAGCATATGCAGCCCCAGTGAAAGAAGAGAGGGGTAAATTATCTGATATTCTTAAGAGGTGCAAACAAATGTCTTAGAAGATTCAGTTTCAAGTGATACTTTTTTTTTTTAAAGCCAGGGTATTTTAACAAAGGACGCGCCCCAGACTCATTGATTCAAACCAGTACACAAGAGTCAATCCTGTAAAAATTAGTTTCCCAATTTTTCTTATGTGATACCTCATTGAATACTATGTTGAAGGTGGTGGATACATGTTTGTTAAATAAATGAACGGATTTCACTTAAAGAAATGGCATATAATTTGGATAAGTTATCTAAAGTTTAATTGGGTTTGACTTATGACCTAAAAATTGGAGCTCCTAGAGAGATCTTAGAAGGGAAAGAAGTACCAAATGAAAAGAAAAGGGTGGTGGCGGTATTTTACCTGTCTTTTTCAGTCACTCTTATTTTACAAAATAGCCTTATTATTTATTTTCCTCATTATTTAAGTATGCATACTCAATGCAGCCCTTCAATAAAGTTCATTCCATTCTAGAAGCATTTCACTCACCCTGCATTGCAAGAGCATCTTTTTCCACTTTGCAGGAGGCTTCTTAATGACACACCACCACCCATATAATGGAAATTTCGGTCCTTCGCTGGGACTCAATAAATTCACTGATGATTAATTTTAGCCCAGAGAGAGCTAATTTTTCATTGAAACAAAATTTCAAATCAATATATTAAATTTCTTTCTTAAGAACCACATGGATTAAAAATTAAAGGGCAAATTAATGATCTTTTTTGACCCACCTCCTAGAGTAACAGAAATAAAAACAAAAATAAACAAATGGAACTTAATTAAACTTAAAAGCTTTTGCACAGCAAAGGAAACCATAAATGAGACAAAAAGACAACCCTGAGAAAATATTTGCAAATGAAACAACAGACAAAGGATTAATCTCCAAAATATACAAACAGTTCATGGAGCTCAATATCAAAAAAACAAACAATCCAATTAAAAAATGTGTAGAAGACCTAAATAGACATTTCAGCAAGGAAGACATACAGATGGCCAGGAGACACATGAAAAGATGCTCAACATCACTAATTATTAGAGAAATGCAAATCAAAACTATAATCCCACTACTGGACATATACCCTGAGAAAACCATAATTCAAAAGGAGACATGCACCACAATGTTCATTTCAGCACTACTTACAATAGCCAGGACATGGAACCAACCTAAATGTCCATCGACAGATGAATGGATAAAGAAGATGTGGCACATATATACAATGGAATATTACTCAGCCATAAAAAGAAATGAAATTGAGTTATTTGTAGTGAGGTGGATGGACCTAGAGTCTGTCATACAGAGTGAAGTAAGTCAGAAAGAGAAAAACAAATACCATATGCTAAAAAAAAAAAGAGGTAGACGTAGAGAATGGACTTGATGACATGGGGTGGGAGGGCAAAGTTGGGGCGAAGTGAGAGTGGCATCAACATATATACACTACCAAATGTAAAATAGTTGGCTGGTGGGAAGCAGCCACATAGCACAGGGAGATCAGCTCGGTGCTTTGCTATGATCTAGAGGGGTGGGATAGGGAGGGTGGGAGGGAGGCTCAAGAGGGAGGGGATATGGGGACATGTGTATGCATATGGCTGATTTGTTTTGTTGTGCAACAGAAACTAACACGGTATTGTGACACAGTTATACTCCAATAAAGATCTATTAAAAAAAAAAAAAGTCCACTCCTTGCTGGCATGTATCAATCCCCAAGATCCTTAAATATTGAGGCATGCGATTAAACCAATTGAGTTTATTGTGATGAAAATTAATAGCCTCTGAACCACAAGCATTTAAAATTTTCTGAGTGGTTTAAAATGATGTACATTTTTTTAAATTCTCATAATAAATATGTTCAGAGACCGTCACCTCATCTGGTCTCTGCCATCCCTCATGGTTGAAGGAGGCAAGTGACGGTGTCTTTGGAACTTTAGAATAGCGGAGAGCATGTGAATGGCAGTGGCACAGCCCCAGCAGGCAGCATGCTTGTGAAGGTCTCTCTGTCTGAACCATCTGTCTAAGTGGTTTCCTACAGTCCACAAAATGCATACATGCGTGGTATCTACATCAGATAATTTTATATCTTGTGGCTTACATGAGGTCTGGAAATGGTGGGCAATCTGGAAAAGCAAGAAATCGTTCAAATGCTGGAAGAAAGATGGCAAAGGCAGAGCTACTGCAGAGTCTGTTGGTTTTAGAAATGAGGGTGAGTGTCTCTACAGGGTGAGGTTGTAGGAGTGTCTGCTTAAAGGCTGGAGCCTCAGGAAATCCAAGTCACATTTCTTTCTCCTGCTCTTTTTAATCCCTTCCTGACCCTTCCTAGACAAACGTCCGTGATGTGAACATTTTCCCGTGACCATTACTTCACCCACATTTTGAGTGCTCTCCACTAAGAATTAGCTTCCCTCTCTGCTAGGGAACAATGGAAGCCAATGAACTGTGGTCATATCCTTGTAAAGCTCTGAAAAGATGCTGATGCCTGATGTGCAAAGAACTCTCATGTATAACATGTTCTTTTCTTCCTCTAGCAATCGTATGAAACAATTAGGGTAGGAATTCTTTTTCCTTGGTAATTGCTTTGTCAGTAAATGTTGGAGCTGAGACCCAAACCCAGGTCTTCTGATTACAAGCTCATTGTTATAATAACAGGGACCTCTGCTGCTCATGCTTCCCTCCACCCTAGTGCCTACTACCATGTCAGGCACATCAGTAAACTTGTTCATTTATTTCAAGTTAGTTCTTTAAAGGAAATTATCTTGTTTCTTCTCTTGAATAATAGTAAGAGATCTTGAGGACAGGTACTATTTTATTTAGATTCCCAGAAAGAACAAGAAGGTCCACTCAAGAGGCTTAAGGATAGATTTTAACAAAATTCTCTTTACAGAGATGTGGGCAGGGTAAAAAAAACTCCAACAGGAGATGGTGAGGCACCCAGGAATTAGCAGGAATCCACATCCTCCCTAAGCTTGAAGGGGAAAGGGTGTGCTATTACTGGAACAGAGTGCAAACCGAGTCCTTGAGAAGGAACCATCTAAGAGAAGCTGAGAACATAAAGGCAGGAGCCTGGAGGAACCTAGGGGAATGCAATCACTGCCTACACCCTTGGACTGGCAGAGGCTTGGGAGTGTGGGGCAGGAAATAAATACTCCAGCATCTGTCTCCTCCTACCCATTGACCTACTATTATTGCCTCTAATTGGACGAATCTACCAAGACCAGGGGCGGAGTGAAACTGTCCAAGAAGTCAGCCTCCTGGGACTCAGAATGGGGAAGAGAGATAGTAGACAGTAGATCTGGAGAGGCAAACAAAGAGTCCTAGCACAGGAAGATAAATAAATACTTGGCGACTGGAATGTTTTCTTTATTCCCTTCACTTTTATACCATAATTTACCATAGACCTCCTTCCTCCTTCTTTTCCTTACGATCAAGATGCCCGTTACTTACTTTTGTGTTTTTCTGTAGGAAACACAACTCCGCACAAGGTATATATGTACATGTACACGTGCGTGCACGCACACACAATTAAAAGGCATAAAGCATAGTTTTCTCTTTCGCTCAGTAGAGCCAATTTAATGAATGAGTAGGGTCTGTGGAATGGCCTTGTGAAACAGCTTTATTTTCTTACACCACAATATTCTAAAACTGCTCTACTTGCTCTCTTTTTTCCATCACTCAAAGATACCTAAGGCAGACACTGTCATTTTTTCCAGTCACTTCCACATGTTAATAAACAACGCTATTCTCAGGTATTAAAAAGCCCAGCTTCATCTAGATCAAAATCTCCCATGTCTCATGCAATCTAAAGCTTTGCCTCTGCTGCCAATACCTTCACCTGATCTATGATTGAATCCCTGCAGAGGAATGGAAGACACAGGGGTCTTCTTTTCTCTTTTCGGCCTGAGTTATCTGGCTCTGTGTGGCAGAGGTCTAAGTGATGGTTTTCTGTCTTGGGGTTCTTTGGTGACCTTCCTCTCTCAGAGCCTTCCACTATACCCTTCCTGGTTGCCCATGGCTTACCCTCCAGAACCACCGTATCTTACATGGAGGGGCGCAGTGCCGTGACTCACAGTTTCTGCTTCTGGCAGTACACTTCTCACAGGTTCGGGGATGAGGTCATCCCAGGACAGACCATCCTGGGCTACCTGCTGTGATGGCCACTCTTCTCCATGTGAAGCACCAGGAATATTTGCCTTGACACACTCCGGAAGTGTAGACTACTTCTACTGTAGCCCTCTGTGCTCAGAGTCCTCACTGCAGACTGAAATTTATGTGAAAAGGGAGTGTGGGTCTATGCCCTTCAAACCTCATGGACCCACATCAAGCCCCCTGAGAAGTATTCTTAAATCCCCTTCTCCTTTGAAGGTGGCTGTGCAAAGCACAGCCCTCTGACAAATCTCTCCTAAAATACTTCTTTACTAACCTTCTCCTCACTCTTACCTTTGAGACTGAGGCAGAAGAGCCTAGAAGTCATACACACATGGTTTGGAACCTTCATGAGGATATGTGAGCACTTAACAGCTATTGCTCTCAGCCCCAATTTATACACTAGAAAAGCTGAATTTAGATTCCTGTTACAATCTTAGTATTGTGCAAATAGGAGAAAGTAAATTCCATAATTTTGCCCCTACAGGGACATTATCATCTTAAGTATTCTATTCCTACTCTTTTTTCCTACTCCAGGCCTATTTTATGTAGTTGTAAACTCAGTATGGTGACCTTTTCCCTAGGTTTTATTACCTTTTTGGTTACAAGCACTTTTCGTATACCTATATGGCTCATCTAATAATTTAACGATCCTTAATTGAGCACCAATCATGTAAAGACACTGTGCAGCCACCAAGAATATGGTAGGGGAGAAAACAGACATTATAGGTTGGTTACATTCTATAAGGGCAGTTAGGCATTAAAGAGAGAATCACAAAAAAGTATGATGAGTTGTATGATCATTTAACATGTATAACTAATATTTTATCAAATGGATAGGCCAGATTTTACTTAATTATTTCCCTATTGTTTCATTTTCTGAGCAATGTCATAATAATGTAAATGGTATTTTCCATATTCTGAATCATTGTATTAGGCTAAATTCCAACAAAGATCAGGCACAGTGTATTTTTTACTTAGCCTGAATTGAAATGCTTGTGTTTTGAGGCTCCTCAAGCAATTTGACAACATCCATATAAAGCACTTAGAACAACGTTGGGCGTATGGTAATCACCCAATACACACTAGATACTATTACTATCATTACTATCCTCTGAGATAATTAGAATTATCTTGAGACATTGTGACTCTTTTTATGAAGAAAATATATCTCATGGTTCCCTTAAATATAGCATAGGATATATATGCACATATCCCATGAAAACGAAGCAAACATTGCAGGAAATAGAAGTAAAATCAGACATTTCATTTAAATCTCTTTGGTATCCTTAGACTTCTAGGCTACTGCTTTTCCCCCTGACTACTCTAATTTCTCTTTGCTCCAGAGCTAAGCTGATGGCATTCTAGAGTTAAAGATAAGGGTCAGAAAATTAAGTTCCTCAGTTCATGATCCCATCATCATCTGAATTTCTACCAGTTCCTTCTAGGTTATCTACCACTTCTTTATGAAGTTTATGAGAGAATATTTGTAAAGCACAAAATATAAAAACATGCCTGCCACTGGAAACAATATCCATATTTTTGCACTTAACTCATCATGCTTGCATCATTTATTATTGAGTATATACTCTGCATATGAATGACGTGAAAATGTGAGCTATAAAATATATCTCTCTCTTGTCTCAGCTTCTCCACTGAAGCCACAGTGCTCTTTTAAAAATACAAATTTGACCATTTCAATCCCATGATTGAAACTCTTCAATGACATACTTCAGGTGAAATTCAAATGCAGTCCAAGATTTAACGTGCCAAGTTGTCTGATAAAAACCTAGGAACTGGGAATAGGAGGGCATAAGAGGGAAGTAAAAATCTTCTAAAAGTCATATTCTACTGAAGCAGAAGAGAAACAGAAGGGAAAGAGAATTTATCAGTGAGGAAACAGTGTATCAAGTTGGTGAAAAGCGTATTTTGTTTTCAAATAATAAAAGAATTAGGTGAGTAATGATGAGAAAAGGATAAAAGAAGTAGGAGTTAAATGGTGTAGAAAAATATTGTGGACTCACCAGGGAAAAAATGTAATGAAAAGCAATTTGGTCAAATCAGAAATACAGGAGAAAAAGGAAAAGAGATAATATAAAATAAATATAAGATAGAAGGAATAAAATCAATTACATTAGTGATGACAGTACATGGGCAATAAACCTAATTCTCCCATAAAAGACAGAGACTATTAAATTAGGGCTAAAACAAAACTCAGTGATGTACTGATTACAAGAGAATCACTTACAATGAAGGATAAAAATAAAGGACTAGGGGAAGAAATACCAGGCAATTGCAAAAGAAAAGAAAAGAAAAGAAAAAAACCCAGAAAAGATAAAAAGGAAAGCAAGAAAGTACGAGTATAATATTAATATCAGACAAGCTGAAATTTAAGGTTAAAAGTGCTAAATAGGGGCTCCCCTGGTGGCGCAGCGGTTGAGAGTCCGCCTGCCGATGCAGGGGACACGGGTTCGTGCCCCGGTCCGGGAAGATCCCACATGCCGCGGAGCAGCTGGGCCCGTGAGCCGTGGCCGCTGAGCCTGCGCGTCCGGAGCCTGTGCTCCGCAATGGAAGAGGCCACAACAGCGAGAGGCCCGCGTACCGCAAAAAAAAAAAAAAAAAAAAAGTGCTAAATAGGACAAAGATGCAAATTATACAATGATAAAAGTCACAATCTATGAAGAATTTAAAATACTTATAAACTCATATGCACCAAACAACCTAAAAAAATAAAGGAAAATCCATTGGGAATTCAATGAAAACAATAAAAATTATAATAGGAGATTTTAATACATTTCTTTCAAAATTGAATGTATCTCGGACAAAGCCCTCAGATTTTGCGCATATTTCTTCTTCTGTCCAGAATGTCCTTGTCCTAACTCATCACCGGGGGATTGAGGCTCACCTTTTAAATTTTATTTTGGAATCATATTTTCCATGAAACTTTTCAATTACTCCTCTTTCCTGATAGACTTTACCATTCTCCTTTGGATTCCAATGAGTTCCTTACATACATGTACCTAATACAGTTCTCTGAGACAACTCACTGGGGTATTGTTTTGATTTACTAATAAAGGGGTTTCCACCCCCACCATGGACTTCACTGAATTTCTTCTTCTGAACACTGATCTTCCTCTGGCCAAGTCACCAAACATGGCCCCACCACACCCAAGGGGTGGGAAAGAGCAATTGGGAAAAATAATCCAATTTACCACAGCGTAGTACCAATAAAGTAGAAATGTTCGTCATAGTATGTGCTCACTGAGAGGCTTAAGACTGCCTCCAAAGGCATAAGAGAGCTTCTGAAAGTTCTTCTGCTCCAAGAGGATCATGCAAGTGATTGACAGGCTTGTAACACCCAGATGAGGAGGACCCAAAAGAGTGTGGACTGAAGACATAACTTGTCTTATTAATGCCAGATGGAAGTGTGGCCATGCCTGAGAAACCAAGCAATCGATTAGTCACCTTGGCAGATGCTAGCACAGAGTAGAGAGTGGCTGCCAATCAGATCCCTCTTCCTCCTCCCACTATACCAGCTATGTTAGTTCATGAGAAATCAGAACCTCATGACCTGGAGAAGAAAAAGAGGGAAAGGGAAAATCTGGAAGTAGAGCTCGAAACAACTGATTTTATCTGGAGATGACTAAATTAAGGAACATGCCATCAGACAGACAGAAGCTGAATCCAGTTAGCCAAAAATAAATCGCATTTGTTCTCATCCAAGTTAGTGACTTGAAAATATCACATCTGCCATACAAGTTTATACCCTTGGCATGGTGCCTGGTAGGTAGTAGATGCTCAAGGAATGATTATGTATTTGAACGAAAGATCAAATTATAATTGAATAATTAAATTCTAAAGTTTCTTATTTGTTATTGGAATTTGGATAAATCATTTGTCTTTTTAGACTTTAAAGATTTGCTTTTATTTGTTTATTTTTTTGCTTTTCATTTTAAAGAGAATGGTTTGAGACAGTATATTCATCTAGATGTTTGATGTGATTGAGATATGGTTATTTTGAAACTAATGCATGTGAAAGAGAGACCAGAGGACTATTTCCTCAGTGAAATATGTCCGTTGATGACCGTCTTAGATCTGTTCTCAAGACTCATTCATTGTTACTCGGGATAGAGCCTTAGTACCTTGGAATCCATTTTATTCTTCTCTATGAAGTTAAGAATGAAATAAAACAGAAACAGTAAAAGGATCTACTTCCACATCTTCAGAGGCTTAGTTATACACGTGAGCAAACACAGAAATACTTATCTTTGAAGTTGAACTAACAATTTTAATTTCCTGATGACTCGTGAGGTTGCACACCATTTCATATGTTTATTGGCCATTTGGATATCTTTGTGAAGTCAATAACCAGTGTTTATACTGAGTTTTCTGTTTTCTTTCTTCTTGATTTGTAGGAGGTTGTTTTTTCTTTGTTTTTTTAAATGTTCTAGATTCAAGTTCTTTATGTTAATGATATTTTCAGAAGTTCTATATCTTGTTCTATAAACAGAAGTTCTATATTTTAATAAAGTCTAACGTATCCATCTTTCTTTTATGCTCAGCACAATTTTTGTGTCCTGTTTAAGAAATTTTGCCTACTCCAAGGACACAAAGTGTTCTCCTATGTTTTTTGTACTCTCCGTTTAAAGTTAGTTTTCAAATACTTAATTTTCCACACTGGTCCTGTTGTCACCTTTTCTCCTTCTTGTACTCTTGTGGTGCAGGAAAGATGGCTCTATTACACTTCCAGTTTTAGAAGCTTGGAATCTGTGTGTATTCTAAATCAACACCATCACTAAATATTGAATCTCTATGTGTGGAGTGTTGCACAAGGGTGACATTTGACTTTAAATGTTGGGTGTGAGTTTAAATTTTTCTCTTCTTTGAGAAAAACCCTTGAATCCTTAGCGATTCTCTCCCCTCCCAGTGTGCCGAGATTTTTATGTGCTTTTATAGTTTATTGTTCATCCAGAATGCCTATCCAAATCCAAACAACACAAAACCACACTAGGCTGAAGCCATGTTTTCCTTAAGGTAACTGAGGAAGCAAAACTACAGAAGGATACTAACTCCAACCCAAAGAAACTAGGCTCCAGGCCGATTTTAGCTCTGAATGTGCCTTTCCTCATAACCAGAAAAAAAAAAAAAAAAAAGGAACGATTTTGTTACTGTTAAAAAAGAACGGGAACATCAAATTTGTTATTCTGTAAGATATCACCTGGTATAAGCTCCATCAAGGGCTTAAAGTGTTATCTTTACTTCGACTTCATGGTTTTAGATTTAAGCTATATTTTAGGATTTTAAAAAATTATTTTATACTTGGGAGAAGATATTATGAATGCTGGTCTCTGGGATGAATCCTTATGGGGGACAAAAATAAGTAGTTTCTCTGTGAAACTCATCCAGAGTTTCATTTTGTTTCAACCATTTGACCTAATATTATATCAGAAGAATAAAGCCACTATTTAAGCATCATTTTGAAACTGCTATAAGATTAATGGACAAATTTTATGTCCTCTGCCAAACTTCATTTTCTCTACAAAATGGAAAACTCTAGAAAACTAGAGTGTAAAAAGAAATATATCTGGCATTAAGCTTGAGAAGACCTGCAAATCAAGCAAAGTCTGTTTAGAAAGCTTTTACTCTCTCATTTTGGTCTGTTATTATAGGAGCCCGACAGCAGTTCCACAAATGGCATTACAGTCTCAGTGAACTAAACAGCCATAACTATAAAATATGCGTACTTAAAACACACACACACACACACAACTAATGCTTTCTTCCTACTACAACATTCTGATTTAGAATGAATTTTGTTCTTTGAAGTCTAGGAATAAAAACCCAGATTCTCTTTTCAGATTCAGCATGTCACTTCTGTCAATCAGTTATTCATCGTCTGCACACTGAGCGCTTACTTTGTGTCAGGAACTGTACTAGGTGTTGAGATTATTAAGATGAATGAGCTATGGTCTCTGTCCTTCAGGATTTTACAGTGGGGAGAAAGATAAGTAAATTGACAACTATATTACATGATGCAAAGTGTTATGGAGAGGAATCACAGGGTATAAGTACCATCAAAATTCAACACGAAAAAAAATTCAACATGGCATTCAGAGAAGACTTCTCGAAGGAGGTGTTATGTGCACTGACAATTGGTAGATGAGTTTGATTTTGCTAATTGAAGACGAGAGTAAACTAAAACTAAAATATACAAAAAGAGGCACACATAAATGATATTACACTTCAAATAATGATAAAGAAGAATCCTTGTGAGGAATGGTAGGAAGGAAGCTACAAAGTTAGGTGAGGAAGAGATCATAAGCTGTGTTTAAGCTTAAGGACTTAAACTTCTGGAAATAAAGTGGAGAGAATAAAACGCTGCAGAGAAGAAGAAAAGTGGAAGAGGACAAAAATGTTATTGGATTTAGTAGCACCGAGATCATTGGAGAGTAAATCAAGGTCATTTCAGTTGGATAATGGATAAGGTTAATGGATTGCCACGGGCAAGAATCAATGAGAAGTGCAGACACTGCCAGATACCTCCTTCTAGAACCTTGATTGGAGGACCAGAAATGAAACGAAGTTTGGTTGGCTTGTTGTGGTTGTTTGTTGCTTTTTTTTGTTGTTGTTAACTTTATATTGGACAGAATTTTAGACTTCAGAGAATTTCCAATAGTGCAAACAATTCCTGTATACTCCTCACCTATGTTTCCTAAATGCTAATATTTTATCACATTTTACACATTTGCTCTCTCTCTGTCTCTTCCTCCCTCTCATTATAGTTTTTATTGAACTGGTTGGGAGTGAATCACAGACATGGTGCTCCTTTACATCTCATTCTTCAGTGTATTTACTAAAAAACAAGGATACCCTTTTACCTGACTACAACACAATGATCAGAATCAGGAAATTAATGTGGATGCAGTATTATTGCCTAACCTACAGACCTTATTTAGATTTCGACAATTGCTCTAATAATGTCCTCTACTGCAAAAGAAAATCACAGCTCATGTGTTGCATTGAGTTGTCACGTCTCTTAGTCTCCTTTAATCTGGAATAGTTCATCAGTCTTTCTTCATACTTCATGAAGAATTTGCATTTTTGGAGAGAATAGGCCAGTTATTTTGTAGGATGTCTCTTGATCTGGCTCAGTCTATGTTTCCTCCTGAATATATCCTGGTAATGCGTTTATGGCAGGAATTCTGTAGAAATGATGCCGTGTCTTTCTCAGTGCATCGTATCTGGAGGTGTATGTTGTTGATTGGTCCTAGTACTTTTCAATCATTTGGCCAATTCAATCATTTGGTCAATGTGATGGTATTTGCTATATTTCTTCACTGTAAACATACTGTTTTTCTCCTGTAATTCTTGTAATTAATAAGAATCTTCTGGGCGATATTTCGAAACTATGTGAATGTCTCATTTTTCTTCAATTTTTTTACCCCAGCTATAGCATCTGTTGGTGATTTCCTGACTCAATTATTGTTATATTGGTTGCAAGATGCTAATTTTCTAAATTCATCATTCCTTCTACACTCATTAACTGGCTTCATAGTCTAAGCAAGAACTTTCCCTTCTCCATTTTTTAAATTTCTTATTCATTCATGTCACTGTGGACCCGTGGATTCTTATTCATTCAAAGAGTTAAAATAATTTACTACGGTTTGGTTTTAAAGACACATGCTGTTTATAGGCATAGGAAAAAGAGCCTGAGGAGATAGAGGAGAGAGAGTGCATGATTGATGTAGCAAAGCAACTAATTCACTTTTATTCTGCAACTCTGTTAGACTAGGCTGGGTACTAAGGATGCAAAGATGAGTAAAATAGGGCCACATCCCAAAAGGAGGTCATATATTGGAAGAGGGGGTTAGGGAGGGGCAGCCCACTGGGAAAGGGAACAGAATCATTTACCAGTGTGATTTGTAAGAGCTGCAGACATGAAAGCAGAGCTGTGGGTGTCACTAAGGGGAGAATAATTAATTTGGGTGGGTTGGTGAAGATTTCCCAAATAAATGACCTTTGAGACAGATTTCAGCAGATCAGTTGAATGGGGGGAGCAGGGAAGGAATAATAAAGAGGAGTGGAAAAGACATTCCAGACAGAAGTGACAGCCATGGAAATGTGGAAATGGCTTGTTAATGTCATCTAAAACTTTGAGGAAAAAAAAAATTTTACAGTGAGCTGACACCAAAGGCTGCAAGGTTACGTGGTCACTTCAGGTTTAGGCTAAATTTGTTCAATTTGTGGATTGAGAGTCAGAGGATGTAAACACTTTGGTTCAGAACAGATCTTGATTTTTAAGAGAAATCTCTCAAGGACCAAGCCTCAGAGAAAAATACCTTCTGTCAACCTCCAACATGACCACAATTATCAAAATGAACTCTATGCCCACTTTGAGGAGTTAGTTGCCAGATCTATGTTGGTTCATTTAGGGAATCCCATGGGAATGTAGTGTATTCCTTAAAACATTTGCTTTTAACTTCTGAAAGTGTACTCACAAACCTTTTGCACGAGCAGAAAATGACTCTGACTGTGATGTTAATGATTTAGCTTTCTTTATTTCATCTACGCTAACAAGAAGCCGATGTAAATCAGAATGCCAAAAGTTTGGTTTATTTCAGATTTTACCTTAATTCCCAAAAGGCAGAAATATGGTTAAAGTTTTAGTAGATTAATATTTGGTACCTGAAAAAGCCGCTGTGAGAGTTTTTGTGTTTTGTTTTTAAATAATGCAGAGACAGATTAACATGGTTTTAAAAATCTGGAAGCAAAAAAAAAAAAAAAAAAAAAAAGAAAGCATCCGTTACCCCATTATCCAGGACACATAATACTCCCAAAGAAATATAAACTAAAAGATTCTAGATCTTAGATTTCATTTTAGCAAAGGCCGTCTAGCTGCAAATGTAGGTCACATAGTTTTGGCATCCTGTGTGGGTTTCCAGCTGTCTGCTGAACACAGAAAACAGAAGAATACATGTTCCACTGCACACTTGACAGAGAATTTCACATTAAGGCCTAAAGTTAATCAGTTACTGAAATTTATTTTTCTTCAACATTCTCACTTCTAGTGTTTCCTTCTTTCTCAGGTCAGGATTTTTAGGTGGCAAAGAAAGTATAACATTTTCTCTCTTTATTTGCCATCTGTGGACTTCAGTTTTCTACTACATTGAATTATAAATAAACTCAATCATGGTATTAACCTAATTAGCACAACAAAAACTGGTCTGTGATAGTTCAGGCTATTCCCAATGCAAATAGAGAAAAGCTAATGTACCAATGGATTCATTCAACTCTTTGGGAAGGAGGATAAGTAAGGTACAGTCATGCCCCACTATGGTTTATGAGCTAGGTTTATACGTGAAGATTGACCAGATATGGCAGAAAATGATACATGTCAAGTGAGTGCCACAGACAACAAATATCACAGAAAGCCAAAAGAGGATACAATTTGGGACAAGGGCGAAAGAAAAAGTGTGTGAAATTCTTAACCCATGTCATTGTTCCACCAAATTGCTATAGCTGAAGAGCTCCCTCACTTTGTCACTAAACAATCTGTGACCATCTATCAGGTCAGTGAAATAAAATTCCACAGATATATATTGACCTTTTTATTTTAAGGAACAAAATCTAGCTAGAATTAGCTTAAATTAAAAGTGGTCAAGTTATAAAAATCAAAGGTGTCTCATAGAATTCAAGTGCCAGAAAGCATCCTGACCTCTGGAAGGGTTGGGCCAAGCAGCTGGAAGGTCGTCACAACCCCTCTCCGTCTCTCATCCATCTTTTTATCATACTGCAGACTGATATTTACCACTTCTCCAGGCTTTGCGGTAAAATATGGCTGCCCACAGCTCTCAAGGTTACATGCTGCCTTGGAATTCTACTTTCATTTCTCAGAAGAGAGACTCTGACTAGGTCAGCTAGGAGAAAGGTGTCCATCAGTCAGAGCCGTGGGCAGTCACAGAGTAAGACAAGATGGTGGTGGCCATGGGAGTGGGTGTGGGGCAGTGGCAGTTCTCAAAGGAGGGAGAGTCTCTGTGAGCTGGAGCAACACCCAAAATGTGTCTCGACAAACACCTAGTCTGCGTATGTGGCTATCTGCCCTCACGTAGAAGAGGAGGGTGCTGGGGTAAGATTAGTTTAGAGATGACCACTGTGAGGGAAGACACTGCAGACGGGAATTAAAAGTGCTGGAGGAGGGCTTCCCTGGTGGCGCAGTGGTTGAGAATCTGCCTGCTAATGCAGGGGACACGGGTTCGAGCCCTGGTCTGGGAGGATCCCACATGCCACGGAGCAAGTAGGCCTGTGAGCCACAACTACTGAGCCTGCGTGTCTGGAGCCTGTGCTCCACAACAAGAGAGGCCGCGATAGTGACAGGCCCGCGCACCGCGATGAAGAGTGGCCCCCGCTTGCCACAACTAGAGAAAGCCCTCGCACAGAAACGAAGACCCAACACAGCAAAAATAAATAAATATCCTTCTTAAAAAAAAAAAAATAAAGTGCTGGAGGAATCTAAGGAGTGGGAGAATCTAATGACTGGAGGTTTAGAAAAGTGCTCCTAGAGATGGAGATGGGCCTGGACATGGGTAGACTGCAAAGACAGAGATATGCGTAGCAGAGGGGGTTGGGAACAAAAAGAGGCGGGTACAATGAGCAGAGGGAACACTGGCAACAGAGAGGCCTGGAGGCAGGAGCGCCATGTTCTGAGAGAACAAGAGGTAACTCCCGGTAATCCTCATGGTTAGGTGTGCCTGCAAATGATAAAACAAAGCAAAAGAACAGACAACAAAATAACTGTGGCTTAAGCAAGATAGAAGTTTATTTTCCTCTCATATAAAGGAGTCCAAAGGTTGAGAGTTCAGGGTTGTTTGGATGACTCTGAGCACCAAAGACCCAAGCTCTTTCTACCATGTTGTGCTGCCATCCTTAGTATGTGGTTCCTATCTTACAGTCCAAGAGGGTAGCCCAAGTTCCAGCCATCATATCTACATTCTGCCTAACTGTATGGAAGAAATGAAAAAGGGCAAACTCCCTACCCTTTAAGGGTACTTCCCACATGATGCACACAACACTTCTGCTTACATCCCACTTGCCAGAACTTTGTCAAATGGATATGTCTAATGGCAAGCAAGCTGCCAAATGTAGTAGCCCTGTGCTCATATAAAAAAAAATAAGAGGGCTATTTCTAAGGCAAAAGGTAAGAATAAATATTGGGAGATAAGCAGCCTCTTCCACTCTTACTTTGCCAAATATGTAGGCTCTATATGAGGGATGAGATTAGAAAGTTAGGTTAGAAGTCCTTGAATGTTAGGCCAAGGAAGTTGTCTAATTTTGTTGGCAATGGGCAACCATTAAAGATTTTAGAACAGGCAAGTGACATGATCAGATTTATACTTTAAGAAGATGCCTACTCAACTGATTATAAAACAAGGTAGGAACTATTAAGTGCCATTTGAGAGTTACTCCTGGTTTAGGATCTATAGGCTGCGTTGGAGGTGGCAGAGGCAAAAGGTGGGGGATTGGGTATGGGGAGAGAATGGTTAGGAGATTACATTAGTCTAGAGTCTAGACAAGAATTAATAGCATCAGGGCTTCCCTGGTGGCGCAGTGGTTAAGAATCCACCTGGCAACGCAGGGGACACGGGTTCGAACCCTGGTCTGGGAAGATCCCACATGCCGCAGAGCAACTAAGCCCACATGCCACAACTACTGAAGCCCACACACCTAGAGCCTGCGAGCCACAACTAGAGAAAGCCCGCGAACAGCAACGAAGACCCAACACAGCCAAAAAATAAATAAATAAATTTATTTAAAAAAAATTAATAGCATCAGAATTGGGCCTGCAGCAATGAGAAGAGGGGATAACAGAGGGAGAGGGAGAGGAAAAAGGCAATTCCAAAGTTTTGAGCCTCAGGGATTGAGGACTGATGGTGTCCTTAATAGAAACAAGGAAGTCAGGAGGAAGAGCTGGTTGGAATGCAAAAGGGGAAGACCATTGGTTTGGCACCATGTCCTGTGGTTAGGGCATCCATTCAGGGTTGTCCAGTGGGATAGCTGGAAAATGAAAAGATGTGACCGAGAGTCTCCAGGACAACTCTTGGTGATTCTAGGATTCTACGGTGTCACATCGCCAGCACTTAAACAGCAAAGTGTGGCCAAGGAGTTATGATGCCACTGATTCATAGCCTGTTCTTGCATCGCTCTGGGAAGCTAAGAAGGCAATAAACCTCCATCACTCTTTAGTATTGAAATCTCCAATTATTCCAGGTACTCTGGACACATTTAGCATGGGTAAATGAGACTTGGGTGTACTGATACTGCCATATTTCCAGAAAAATGTCAGTAAAGCCTCAAATGTAATTTTTGACCTAGGTTTTAAGTGGAGGAGATTGATGTCGAGGTGAACACTAAAGGCTTTTCAGAGAAATTCTTATTTCAGTGTTTTTGAATTTGTTTATAAATCAACTATTCATTCATTCAATACATATTTACTGAGCACTGCTATGACATACTAAATGTAGGGTTTATAAGGGTGGTTAAGGCAGACACGGTCCCTGCCTTAGTCTAGATCAAAGGCTGGCAAAATATAGCCCATGGGCCAAATCTGACCTGCTGCCCGTTTCTGTTCTGCTTGCAAGCTAAGAATGGTTTTTGCATTTCTCAATGGTTTAAAAAAAAAAATCAAAAGAAGTGCAGTAATTTGTGATACATGGAAATTACAAGAAATTCTAATTTTAGTGTTCATAAATAAAGTTTTATTTTGACAGTCATACCCATTCATTTAAATATTGTTTCAGGTTGCTTTCACTCTAGAAGGGCAGAACTCAATAGAGACTGCTTGGATTGCAAAGCCTAAAATATTTACTATCTGGCGCAAAATATTTACTATTACACAAAAAGTTTGCCAACCCCTGGTCTGGAGAGAATTAACCAAACACATGATCACACAAGTAAATATATATTTAAGCAAAGTGGGTAGGTTTTGCTAATGTCTGGTCTTACCCAGGTACTTTTTCTCACTACCATTCACTCCTTGAATATCAAGGCCCATGGTACATAGTCTCCAAAAGTTGTCCCTCAATGAACTGTGCTTCCCAGGATACAGAGTCTTGTATCATCCTCTCACCTTAAACCTGGCTAACCTGTAACTTGCCTGTAACCGGGAGGATATGGCAGAAGTTACACGATGTGGCTTCTAAACTAGGTCCAAAGAAGCCTTACACCTTGTCTCTTGGAAGGCTCATTCTGAGATAAACCAGCCATTGACCTGAGTCCATCATTCTGTAGGAAGCCTGAGCTAGCCATGTGTAGAGGCCATGTGGGGAGAGAAATGCCTGGACAACCTCCAGTGATCCAGGCATCTCCAGCCAGGAAATAGACATGTGGGTGAAGAAGCCCTTTTGGATGTCCCACCCAGTCAAGTCTTCGATGATCAGTCCCAGCTGAGATTCTACTGCAACCCCATGAAGGACCCCAAATGAGAGCTATCCTGCTGAGACCCATCAACCCTGAGAACCAATGGAGGTAATAATAAATTTGTTCTAAGTCATAAGTTTGGGGATGACTTGTTACACAGCAGCAGAAACAAGGCACTGATCTTTATTTCTGAAGGGACATTGGAAGGGGCGAGCTCCACGTGTTGATGTTTAGATGGGACTTGACAAAGCCTTAGGGATGGACAGGTGATCTTCTGGCTTATCCTCTGGGCTACGCAGGCCTATCCTGGAATGGAGATAAAAGTCTGCAGGTGAGACTGATCATCGGTAGGTTCACTGCTTTGACTGCACAAGTTATTAAAATATGGAAATATTTTCATACCTGTTGGGAAATAATATGAGTAATTGCAATATACAGTAAAACTAAGTAAGTGATAGGCATCTCAGCACGTGTGGTTTAATCATTGAAATCCCAGGCACTGTAGAAATGAGACTTGTTTTTCTGGGTTTGGCACTCAGAATGCAGATCAGTGGAACTTGCTACGCACTGTAGGTTATTTGTTTCAGGTGTTGAAAGGTTGCCTCCAGTTTCTAAAGTTGTTGTCGCTGATTTTGTGTTAGCTTTATTGAAGTGTAATTGAAATACAAAACTGTAAGATACTTACAATGTACATTGTGATAATTTGATATACACATATATTGTGAAAGGACTCCCCCCATCTAGTTAATGAACACATCCCTCACTTCAGTTCCTAAAGTCTTTTATTCTTTTGTTTTTTATTTTTTTTGCGGTACGCGGGCCTCTCACTCTTGTGGCCTCTGCCGTTGCGGAGCACATGCTCCGGACCCGCAGGCTCAGCGGCCATGGCTCATGGGCCCAGCCGCTCCGCGGCATGTGGGATCTTCCCGGACCGGGGCACGAACCCGTATCCCCTGCATCGGCAGGCGGACTCAACCACTGTGCCACCAGGAAAGCCCAGTTCCTAAAGTCTCGATGGGGGAGGCAGCACCGCAGAGTTGAGCTGAGGAGGACCTATTCTGCAAGCCCCCAGAGGAATGCCTAACTCTGCCCAAGGGGAAAAGCAGGGTCCAGGTTCAGGTAGAGGTTGAAGAGGCTTCTGGGGGTGGTTGCACAGACTGGAATTTGTGTGGGCAAGCCCTCTGGTGGTTTTCATAACCTTTGTTTTCTTTGGCATCATATCCTTTTGTTGGGGGCAGCTACCCCTGAACAGGTCTGCCTAGAACCCTATTTAATGGCCAGGAAACTGTGTGCCCCAATAAGTGACAGTGTGAGTCATCTCTGTCACCTCCTCTTTCCTGCACCTGGTCTCTGAGCAGAGGAACCAGCCCATTCCCCTATTCCCTCTATGGATGCCACTCTCTCATGCACCAGGGCAGACATGCAGAGCCAGCCCCAGCATAAGCCTTACCCATCTCTGGGTAGTGTAAGTGGCAAGATTTTGCCTACTTGTCAATTAACTGCCATTTGTGTGTTCTTTTCGTTTATCTCTTCTATTCAATTTGTTCTCCTTTCTCTGTGTGTTGCATCTTCTAACCGCCCCCCTCTGCCTCTCCTCCTCCTATCTAGCTACCCCTCCATCTGGCTTGTCTACCTCTGGTAGCATGAGAGAGGCTGGAAAGAGGCCTGGAGAGCAATGGACACAGCTAAGCTGAGATGGGGGCAGCTGCACGAACCATCGCTCAGGTCCTCACAGGCTCTCTAGTCACCTAATGCTTACCACTGCAATGGGGAAGTAATTGAAAGAGTTTGATGCAATTACCAACGTCAAACCATGACTCATTCCAGGATATAATTCAAAGAGCATCTTAGTTTGGGTTTCTCTCCAAAGCAGAGCCTATGACAAGGACTTGGGTACAGGTAGGCTGTTTGGAAGGTGATCCCAGAAAGCAGGAAGGAAGGAGTGGGAAGAATGAGATGGGGAAGGAAGAGAAGCCAGCAACGGGATGTTATTGTGCTAGTTTTCACTCTGGACAACTGAGACCTGATCCTACTGGGGGACCCTTTGAGAAACCACATAGAACACACCTCAGAGTTGTCTTCCCTAAGGATGGGCATCTGGAGCACTGATTACCATTGACACCTGTTTAACCATTGTCTGAGTTTGTCTCTGGGGTGTTCACTCCTGGGCACTTCCAGGGCAAGGGCTGGGTGAACCCTTGTGGCTTCAGGGAGTGCTCTGAGGCAGACCAAAGGAAGAGATGAGCAGGCTTTTGTGTTGGGATGCTGGCAGTGTGCATGGGAAGCAAACACCTCAGCTGCAGCTGAAATCCGAGAGGGGCCCAGGGGAGGTGTCATGGGGAGCACGGAGAATCTTCCTTAGATAGCGACAGCTGCAGCAAACACAAATGCACGCCATCACTTGCTGTAACCCAACAAATGCTTTGGGAATTGTTAGAATGTTTTAACAAATGGGTTTTGCTACAACTTAGGTTTCATGGTAAATAGTTTTATACTCCAGTTTAGATAATGTAGGCAATAAAAGAGAATCTTTTGTTCTTAATTTTTGACTTATGTATCAGTTTATATACTAGTGAATGTTAGCATCGGATTGTCAAATATTTGTTGTACCACCCCTGTCTGTATGTTACTGCTCCCTCCCAGGACTCCCTGGTGCTAGCCAAGTATGGTACTTAGTCATCTCCTGATGCTGACTCCATATTTCTTCTTTACTTGGTCCCCAGCATCTCTCCTCAGGTGACAGCATCACCTCTGCTCTCCACCCCCGTCCTCACAACCTGCCCTTTTAATTCACACAAGCCTCTATTGGAAGTCGAAAAACTGAACATTAAATGTTTCTTGCTCTTGTCACTCCCTTTATAAATATTCTACATGCCCTTGAGTAAGTGGATGTGTCTGATTAGGGAAAAGGTCATATATAAGTTGTGGAGGGAAGAAAACACATTTCAAGTTGTTACCGTACTGCACTGACACTTATGATAAGTGCTGTGCAGGAAAAGTAGTGACTATTATGAAGAAGTATAATGAGGACGATGCAGTGGGGAATCAAGGAATGCCTCTGAAGAAGTGACTTTTAAACTCAAATCTAAGGGATGAGAAGAGAAAACAGACAAGAGATTTGAGGAAGAGAAAACAGCATGTGTGAAGGCCCTGTGGCACGTGATAAAGGATCTGAGACAAAGCCAGGAAGCGTGGGTAAATATCGCAAATGTGACACACGCACTTACTTTGCTTGCTCCTGAGATTTCACTAAATGATAATAAAGGGACATCCCAGCATGACAGCTGCTCACCAGATGTAGAAGTCTGGGCAAGTGAAGGGAAATGTCTTTAAGAAGATAAAAATTGACATGCATTTCATTGTTTGGAAGTATGGAGAAGATGTTCACACACCTCAGGGGGAGTTTAGGGTTGATGTAGTGATAAGAAAGTCAAGTCAATGGAGAAAAAAAAGACAGTTATCTAGGAAAAGTAAAAGTTATTCAGGAAAGGAAGAGTAATCTTTGATACTATATGGCCTAGCAAAAATGTTTACATAGCCCAAATAATGTAAACACAGGGTACTGATCTAGCCACAGTGATCAAGTAACTATGTTGGAAAGACAAGCAATGGGGAGGGTGGTGTCGAGGGAGGGTCTGGAGGGGAGGGTAAGAGAACGAATTCTCATCTTCCATAGTAAGAACTCAACAGGATATGTTAAAAACAAAAATAAAAAGTAGCCTTAAAAGCATGGTATTTAGGACTTCCCTGGTGGCGCAGTGGTTAAGAATCCGCTTGCCAATGAAGGGGACATGGATTTGAGCCCTGGTCTGGGAAGATCCCACGTGCCGCGGAGCAACTAAGCCCATGCACCACAACTACTGAGCCTGTGTGCCACAACTACTGAAGCTCGTGCGCCTAGAGCCCGTGCTCCACAACAAGAGAAGCCACTGCGATGAGAAGCCTGTGCACCACAACAAAGAGAAGCCCCCGCTCACCAGAACTAGAGAAAGCCCAGTTACAGCAATGAAGACCCAACACGGCCAAAAAAGCATGGTATTTAGAGATGTGGGAACAAAATCCCAGAAAATCAACTGAAATTATTGCAAGCATTTGCCTTGGGGAAGTGGAAGCTGGGGTGACGGGGTACTCTGTGACATCTCCTCAAATGGGGGCATGACTGTAAGCAAGTAACTTCAAAATCACAGGTAATAACTCTAAAATTATTCCACTGAAAATCCATTCAGATTAACGTTGAACGTAACGTTGCAGATTGGCAAGGACATTCATTTCAGCCTGAGTGCCTCTGGAAACTATGCCGGCAAGCCCCATCGTGGCCTTGCATCCAACGATCCCATTTTCTTCAACTAAGAGGCTATTTCAAAGACATGTCATCTGCTTGCTGTTAATACATACTAATACAGCCATCCATGGATCAATAGCCAAGCCCATCTAGAAAGGCTACATTATACTTGTACAATTTGTATATGCTTTTTCAGATGCAGGTACGTTTCAATTCCGAAGCAACATCTTCTGAGTGACATCTCACAGTGAAAATAAAATGACAGTAAATTTAACTCTGCTGAGGGAAAAACGTATCAAACCTTAGATTACTTAAAAATCAATGTTCTTTTTCTGTCTCTTGCTTTATTCATGTTTCAAGTGAAGACGTTTGCAGTGATCCTAGCTCCCATCCCCTACATAGACACTACCATGTACTTTCAGGCCATCCGGCAGTTTTTCCTTGCCGGGGTTGAAATTTTTCTTAATATTTGCTAACAAAATTTGGGTGTCATTTTCTTTCCATAACAGTCCTTTTCATTTCCCTAAGGATGGAAAGAGACTCTGAGATGTTCTGGTAACAGTTTAAAAAGAAAAAAAAAGTAAGTGAAATAACTCCCTCCAAGCTCCGTCCTCTCTGTCCTTGATTCTGCATCCTAGTAACTTGATTTGCTGACTCATAAAGCAGCCAAACACGTTAGAAAAACAAGCAGTAGTTTGTGTGTCTGGGATTTAAAATCAAAGCCCACAAGTGATCGGAATAAGATGAATGGAGTTTGCTCATGCCTGGTAATCATTTTTGGTTTAATTTACTTTGCATTCATATCTGGAGCAGTTTCCAAATGTTGACAGGGAGTGGGGCAGGCAGAGAGAGTGGATGGTTGGAATCTCCTGGTGTTTTGTAACGGACAATCCTTTCTATTCCAGGGGCCCCAAACTATTTGCTTGGCTGTTTGTAACCCTTTCCTCACCAAACCTCCAGACTAATATGAGAAACATCTATCTCATTCAGCATTCAGATTTAGCAGGTGTTAATATCTTCCCACATTTGCTTCATATCTTTTATATTAAAAATAGAATATCAGAGATACTGCTGAAGCCCACTTTGTCTCCCTCCATGGTCCCATTTGGTCTGTTTTTTCTCCAGAGGTAAATCACTGTCCTGAGGCTTAAGTATATCTTTCTCATCCATGTTTTACATGTTTACTATATATGTACATATCTATAAAAAACATGTACTGTCGTCTGGAGCATATGAAAACGTGTCATAAATGGTTTTATGCTCTACATTTCATTGTGCAATTTTCTTTTTGTAAGTCAACATTTCGTTTGTGATGTTTATTACACATTGATACCGGTAGCCCTGGTTTATTCATTTTCATTACTATACAGTCCTCTGATGGATGGAAACACCACAATCTATTTACCCGTTCCCTTTTAGATGAACACTTAGGTTCTTTTTGTCTGGTAACAAACACTTCTGCGGTGAACGTGATATGATCCCATTAATAGACCAATTCTTCACTGATCCCTGCAACCGAATCCTTTGTCAGGTGACTTTGCAGTTACTCCCCCAGGGTGTATTTTTCTGTTTGGTCATGTGACTTGCACTGGCCAGTGGAATGTTAGCAGGCACAAGTGACCAGAGGCTTGGGAGGTACCTGTGTGACTGGGTTGGTGCTCTTGGGTCTCTGCCGTAGCTGTGAGAATAACATGCCTCGATTACTTACGAGACCCAGGAGGCGGATCCACGTGGGTCAGAGCTGGGCTTCCTGGCTGAGCCCAGCCTATAGCAGCTGACCCCTGGATGGGTGGGTACCACCCCAGCTAACACAACTAGAGCCACCTAGCTAAGCTAACATCCGGCCAACCTATAGATCCACGAGCTCAAGAAATGTTTCTTCTTGAATGCCATTGAAATGCTGTGGTTGTTTGTTATGCTACAATATCTAACTAATATGATGAATATCCTTGTAAGTGAAAGAAAAGTTCCAAGATTTTACTTAGAAATGGAATTGCTCACTTACAACGGATGTGAATTTTCTTTTTCTTTTTTTAACATCTTTATTGGAGTATAATTGCTTTACAATGGTGTTCTAGTTTCTGCTTTATAGTGAATTTTCAATTGCACTAGATGTTCTTAAATTCCAAGGGATTAGACTCATTTACACTGGTGAACCAGTGGTATATCCTATTTTCCTACCTTCTTACTAGCACTGGTTATTTTGTGTATTTTTTCATTTCTTTCCGCATTTCCCTACTTTCTAGGGAGGTTTACAGTCCCAGCTGAGCCTGTCCTTCTGTCATCCCAGCTCAGGCTCCAGACAGGTGAGTCAGGAAGCCACCTTGGAAATGGATTCCAAGCTGCTCCAGCCACCAACCGTTCTAGTCACTCCCTGTCGAACGAGCTGGCCCAGCTGAGGCCCCAGATACTGTGGAGTAGGGAAGAGCTGTCTCTCCTTTGCCCTTTCTGAATTCCCAACGCATAGAACCCATGAGCAGAATAAAATGGTTGCTGCTTCACACCGTTAAGTTTTGGGGTGGCTTGTTATGCTGTAGTACATATAAGGAACACTGGCTCATCTTTCCTGGTGTAGGAACCTTTTAGTCCCATGACAGGGGAGGGGTCTCTCACTGTTGTGGCCTCTCCCGGCTCCGGACACTCAGGCTCAGCGGCCATGGCTCACGGGCCCAGCCGCTCCGCGGCAAGTGGGATCTTCCCGGACCGGGTCACGAGCCCATGTCCCCTGCATCGGCAGGTGGACTCTCAACCACTGCGCCACCAGGGAAGCCCCTGTAAGTGCTACTTTTAACTGGCTCAATGAAGTGGAGAAGGACGGGAAGAGGGATGGGAGCTACTGTTTACCTAATAAGTATTATAGGTAACTTCCTAAGGGGGTTACATTTTTGTTTAGTCATTACAGCAGCCTAGTGGATTAGGTTTTTATCATCATCCCAAATTTGAAAAAAAAGCTTCAAGGTTAAGAGAGGCTAATAAATTTACCCACGACCACATAACTGATCAGTGGAGAAAATGGGATTCAAGTCAAGTAGAGGGATGGAGGGGAGTGAGGTCAGGTATTTATCTCTCCAGTTCCCTCCGTGTGGGGTGTCTCCAAGGCTGGCTGCTTCTCTGGGCCAAAGGGTTCCTGTCAGGTGCCTTCCCCAAGGTTCATTTTCTATTTATCTCGTTGTGTAGCACATGGCGGGACCTAGAAATGCTTATTATCTGATTACCTAATGAAAGGATCAAATGAATAGACAAAGAAAAAGATGCCTTGAGAATTAAGCCAGTGTACTAGCAGGTCAAAATTGTATTGCTTTTGATCAAAGTTTGTTGCATGACTTATAGGGCAAGAGTAGATGTCAAGGAATATCTAACACAACATATAGGATTTAACAACAACAAAGTATAATCATAAGAGACATTTAGAATCATTATTGTAAAAGTATTCTTGACCCAACATGGAGATACTAAAGTAGCTTTAACTCTAAGTACAACGTAACTGGAGTTTGCAGTGACACAGATGCATGTATATCTGTGTTAAAGAACCAGCAACTCCTCTTTCCTGGTGTTATTGTGGACTAGATAGTTCTTAAATTACTTTCAAGAAACTCTGGTTTGAGTACAGATATGTGGAACAAATTAAGAGATAATGTCAAACGTCTGCTCTTCAAGTGTCTCCGTGTATTTATGTTCACTCGTCTGGAGGCGTCCGGAGGCGTCTGGAGGCATCCGCAGGCATCTGCCTTCAATCATGGCAGTGGGCCGCTTTGGATGTGGAGTGCTTGGAGAGGTGCGCCTGGCCAGGTGGTTTGATCTACCACAATTGGTTTTCCACTTGGAAAATACGGTATCCAAAAGAGTCAGCCTGAGGGACGTGGTGTTTTGATTGAAAATCCACTCATCGAAACTGATGCGTGCTTGAAAAACGACCCATGTGTGACCTGAAGTTATTCTGTGCTTAAAACCGGTTCTTACGATTCTCTGGCTGGATATCATCAACTGATGCTCTCCCAGGAGACCCAAAATGGGGGGAATTTTGTTATGGTCATATGAGGGGGAGATGGGGTGGAGGGGAGAAGAATCTCTGCCCGTGTTATGGTGTTGGAGCAGAAAGAGTGGTGGCCAATGTAATAACTTTGCAAGTAAAATGTTCTTTATGGTTTTCAAGTTTGGATTCCATGTATCAAGCCAGATTCAAGCCCCTGTTCCATAAAGAATATAAGCTACTCTAGATGAATTTTAGCACAAAATTGATTATGTGGTTAACTTTAAGAGACCTAGCATTTTAGTCTAGCTTCTGACTGAGAGATTTTAGTTTTTACTCTTTTAGTGTAGGTGCCAGGAAAAGTGTGTGTGTGTGTATTGTGTGTTAATGTAACCCTAGATATTTAAAATCCTAATATTGAATATTTGAATACCCGTCACTGTCTGCTGATAATAAGTACCAGACTGGTTTTCTAAATAATCACTTTGGTTTGTGACTTTTGAAATAATCATGGAATTTGGAAAGTAGGCAATCAAAGTCTATGAAATTAAAACAAAATAGGCCATATAGTCAGCAGACAGAAGAATAAAGTTTCCTTGAAATCTAATTGAGGGAGGGAAAAATTGGGCTCAAAGACATCTTAAGTATGTCATTAAGCTAGAAATTAAATGTGGGAGCCGGGGATGTGGTGCTATGCTGCTATCTTCTGTTTACCCCTCCAGATCCGCTCTCTATCCCCTTCTGCCCTGCTCTGTGCCTCAGGGGTCTGACCTGCTTTGAACAGATTAACAGCTTCCTTTGCCTCTGGCTTCCATTCGGATGAGGTCAATGGGAAGCACCGGAAGGAGATATTGATTCTCTAGTTCTCTCTTTGTGGGGTCCCACAAACTGATGGGAGGTCTAAGCTCCTGTCAGGAGGCCCTCTCCACACAGCCCACCCTGTCTCACTAATCCTTTGCTCCCCTGCCTCTTCAGGCCTAGGCGTGGTGACTCCCAAAGATGCTAGCCTGGGTACTAATGAGGCACCATCCCTTGTGCTTTTGCTACTCTCGTTAATAGCCCCTTTCTTAAACTCTCCTCAAATTATCTATTTCTTTTTGCTTCTGTCCTCTGCTTCTTGCACAGTTTTAACCCTTGAACCATCAAAATAAACAGAAAGGAAAGGAGGAAGGAAGGAAGGAAGGAAGGAGGGAAGGAAGGAGGGAAGGAAGGAGGGAGAAATCTGTGATTTGTGGTGTCTGTGAAGTTGCTAAAGTAAGAGACAACTGTGAATGTCAGTGCCTTGGACAATTTCAAAGGGCAGAGTAAAAGCTATGGAAGAGCCACTGCGGGAAGTGTCAGGGTGTCTTAGAGGTGCTTGTCGACTTGATTGCAGTAAACAATGGAGTGGTAAGTGCTGGTCGCTTGATAATTGTCCTCCCCCAAATCAGCTTGTTCTGGAGGCGGATGCTATTGGATTTCTCTCAGGCTCTGTGCTTGTTCGATACCTGTTTGTCACACAACTTGGAGGTTTATTGGTCAGTAGGGTCCTGGGTTTAGTTTTTTGCCCTTTTAATTATTGAGACAATAGTTTTTCTTTTCTGGCTAAATTGGATGTCCAGGATTTGAACCCAACAGAGTAGAGATTTACTAAATAATCCTGGAGACGATGCATCCTTCTGGAAGGCCTTACCTAAGAGAAAAGATCTTTTTGTTTCTTTCCTGTTGGAACAGAAGATCTGTCAGGTAAATTGGGTGTGTCCATTAAAACACGGACAAAGCTAAGGAAAACAAAATCCATTTAATAAGCCATCTGTTTGGAGGTCAAATCTTAGTAATAACATACTTCAAATATGTGTTTTTGACAACCGTTTCATAGGCAATTTATAGAATGGTTTAGGCTAGGTAATTCGGTCTTTAAAGCATTCAACAAATTATCTAGGGCCCATTTGGTGCAAGGCATCATACCAGGCAAAAGAGACCCAGTGTTGGCCAAGATAGACAAGATTCCTGCCCTCAAAGGGATTGTATGCTGGCTGCACATGCATGGCTGAGCAAAATTCATTGCCCCTACATGTCATGTGAAGTGAATAACAGTCTTTTCTTATATCTTACCCTCAAGTTCAACAGGTCATAGAGGGTTGATCAAATACAGTTTTTTCAATATTCTTCCATATGAGAGGCTTCAACATGTCCCTTCTTGCTTCCTGAGCTTTATATTTTTGCCATGAAGCACTTTCATCTTTTAAATGGTTTCTGTATCAATAGCAACTTCAGGGAAACCCAGCTGTACAGTCAGCATCAAATACTTTCTACCCGTCTCTGGACTTCATGCTTGGGGCATGAGGATGTTTGAGCCTTCTTTTCTCTAGGTGAATATTTGGTTTGTGAATCCTTTTGGCTACAATACTAGGTAGCTAAGTAGCCGGGAAGGACAGTAACTTTCCAGTTTTCAATGAACAAGATGAGCCCACAAGCCATATCTTGTAGGAGTCCTCCAGTATAGCTTTTCTTTGACCAGAGAGGCATTCTGCTTTGCCTTCAGAGGACTTTTATAAGCCAGATGTTCAACCCATATTGTACTTTGTGACTTTGGAAGGAAATCTGAGCACCTGGACAAATGCTAGGAGGAGGGAAAAGTTTAGAGAATGGTAACAAAATGCTTAACTTACGCAGTCTATTGTAAGCGCACGAGGCATCCCTGTGTGATGTGTCCTCCATTGTTAGATCAAACAAAGCAGAAAAAACTTGCTTTGTTTTTGTCACTAATGAGATATTTCTGTATAGCTGGAGTCCTTTAAAAGATCTCAAAGAAACCACACTTTATGAAAATGCTATACATGCAATATCTGTACTTAAAAATAAAAACCAAGCAAGATCCCATTATCTTAAAGACACTGAAAATACATCTTCAAATTTAGGAGTGAATCACAGTCTGGATGAAGTCCTAGTATTGTTCTGCATAGTTCAATCTAACTGTTTTGTAAATATAACCAAACCTTATGGTCGCCACCAGCTGGAAGATAAAATTTTATGTATGCACAGTGTTTTGTCCACTCCACACTCCTCTTTTCTTTCCCCTTTATGACCTTGTTTTCTGTAATGCGGCGAGCCGCTTCTGACCAGCAGAATGACGAATCACCACACGCTAGATTCTTCTCGCATCACACTTTATTGGAGTACAGCTTGGTTTCGGGCGGATGGAAGGAAGACCCCGTACGCTTGAGCCTGTCTGCTTATATAAGGGCTTAAGGACTCGTGTAAGTCCCTGATTCGTCCGTATGGTTATCGCATTTCGCAAGCCGGACTTTGGATAGGCCACTGCTTCAAAACCTGATTAGCATATTAGGTGCATACGCCCTAGCGGCATACTTAGTGCATGCGTAATGGCTATCCGGCCGCGCCCTACATCTCCCCCTTTTTTCTTTTCGACCATTGCAGCGGACATTGACCTGTACCAGTGCTCATACCGGGGTATGTACACGGTGTACCGGTAGTTTCCGCTTGCATTCGCAGACACCCTCCTGCGTGCAATGCTCGCAATCGAACTGCAGGGTGCAAGGGCTGTCTTCACGTGGCTTGGGCTCCTCATGGAGGTGCAATGGTAACGAGACCTCTCCGTGCAGAGGCAGCCCCTAGGGCCGATCCCCTATAGAGGTGCAATGGCGGCAAGGCCCCTCTGTGCAAGGGCGATCATATGTTTTTTAGGGTGGAGAGCCAGGCTGCGGGGGACTCGCCTTCACTGATGGCCACAAGCGCCTGAGTGAGCATTATCCTATCTCGCCGGGTTCGAATGCGAATACGACAGACCAACCAGAGACACAACACTATCCCAAACAAACAGCAGGCTGCGAACAGTCCCACATCCACCCATTCCTTAAAAAAGGAAAATGCTCTAGCTAGCCATGCGGTAAATTCTCCAAGAGTCACTGGATCCACTCTGGTTGCATTCAGCTGCAGGATATTCAACTTCTGCTTAAATATCATCTTCTCCGCCTCGCGGGACCAATTTCCCTTTAGGAATTCTCCAATCTGCTTGCTCTTATTCAGAGCATCCAATCTGTGCTTAGTGGCCTAGCACAAGCCGTATTCATCTCACAGCTAGTGGAATACAATACTGGGAGAATGGTACTTTGAGAATGAACGGGGATGGGGACTGGCCAGGTTCGGCTAATTCCCCAAAACGTCTTGATCTCCGCCTTGAGCAGGGGGAAGCTCATCAACAGTATCCAGCCCAGTGTCACTCCTTGAGCGCTCCACATCGTTCTTGGGATTATCTTCCACGACTCTTGTTAACCTTGTCGGGACCCAAATCGGATCTTGATCCTGTGGAAAAACACAAAGAGATCCCCTGGATCGCGTGACAACGCGATCCGGGCCCTTCCATTGATTGGACAACACATCTTTCCACATCACTCTGCCGTAATCCTTTTGTTCACGTATCATATGGCGTTCAGCAGAAGTTTCTTTCTCATCATGTAAATTCAAAAAATTAATAGTAAATAAGGCAAGCGACAATTTCTGCTTCGGGGTGCAATTCTCCGCTATTCCCCCTTTTTGTTTTAAAAGCAATTCTTTAAGTGTGCGATTAGTTCGCTCTATTATACCTTGGCCTTGTGGATTGTAAGGCAGGCCCGTAACATGTTCTATTTGCATTTTTTGACAAAAGAGAACAAAGCTCTTGGAACTATAAGCTGGGCCGTTATCTGTCTTTAGTTTAGCAGGCTTGCCCCAGGCTGCCCAGGCTTCAAGGCAATGAGTAATAACATGTTGAACCCGTTCTCCAGAGAGAGGGGTAGCATGTACCACCCCGGAATAGGTATCCACAGACACATGAACATACTGGAGCTTCCCAAAGGAGGGAACATGAGTGACATCCATCTGCCACAGCTCGTTTGGGGACAAACCTCTGGGATTTACACCAGTCTTTTGGGCCGGCAAAAATTGGGCACAAGTGGAACAAGACTTAACAATATGTCTGGCCTCGGCTCTAGTAATGAAAAACTTCTTTCTCAACACTGCAGATGATACATGATATAGCTCATGAAATTCTTGTGCTTGCTGCTTTTGATCCAAGGATAAGAAAACACGTGTTGCCACATCAACTTGTTCATTGGCTTTTGCCATTGGACCAGGCAACAGGGAATGAGCCCGTATATGGGTAACATAAAAGGGGTGTTGGCGGCGCAATATCTGAAACCTTATCCCGGCCAACAAGGATGCCACTGTGCTGGATGATCGAATATGGGGGGTCACTTCAAGATGTTTCACTGCATTAACCACATACAATGAATCAGAGATCAAATTAAAGGGTTCTTGAAATCGTTGAAAAACTTCCAAAACCACATGACATTCCACCACTTGAGGAGCATCAGGTCGATAGTCTATAACGACAGGATGCTGACCCTGAACCATATAAGCCCCTTTTCCGGATTTTGATCCGTCCGTATAAATGGTCAGGGCATCATTTAGTGGTCGCTCTACAGTGACCCTTGGAAAAATGACAGGTTGCTGGATAATGAATTTCAAAATTTTACTCTTGGGCAAATGGTTATCAATAGTTCCAGAAAAGGTATAAATAAGTATAGACCACTCAGAGGTGGTAGCAGTTAATATTTCTATTTGATCCTTAGTATAGGGAACTACAAGTTTTTCCGGCAACATTGCAAAGGCGGAAACACATTGTTTAATACCCAAGAAGGCAACCTCAGCAACCATAGATGGATAGTGAGACAGCGTCTTCATCCCCAGGGACTTGGTATGGATCCAAAGCAAGGGCCCATCTTGCCAAAGAACACCTGTTGGAAATCCTAAGGTTGGAAGAACACACATCCAAATAGGCAAGGTACTGTCATAACGCTGTAATTGTGCTTTCATAAGAGCCTGTTCCACCTTCTGAAGAGCTGTTTGGGCCTCGGGGGTCATCTGACGCGGGGAATTAATATCAGGATTACCTTCCAATACAGCAAACAAAGGTTGTAATTCAAAGCGAGTCAGACTCAAATACAGTCGAAGCCAATTAATATCCCCAAGCAATTTCTGAAAATCATTCAAAGTTACCAAACGGCTGGTTCTAATTTCAATTTTTTGAGGCACTATTTTGGTTTTGTTTATAACAGCTCCTAAAAAGTTAATGGCATCTCCCTTTTGAATTTTTTCAGGGGCCAAATATAAACCTCTATTCTCTAAACTCACAGATAAATCTCCCAAGACCTGCTCAAGCAGTGTCATGCTAGGGGCTGACAGCAAAACATCATCCATGTAATGAATAATTTTAACATCCGGGAACTTATCCCGTACTGGCTGTAAGGCAGTGTCAACATAAAGTTGACACATGGTGGGGCTATTGGCCATACCCTGAGGAAGCACGACCCATTGATACTTCTTATCAGGCCTTTCATGATTAATTGAGGGTAATGTAAAAGCAAACCTCTCTTTGTCTTTGCTATTCAATGGAATGGAAAAAAAGCAATCTTTTGTATCAACGGCAATAATGGGCCACCCCTGTGGGATGGCTGTCAAAGCCGGTAGGCCGCGTTGTATGGGTCCCATGACCTGCATTTGTTGATTTATTGCTCTTAGATCATGGAGCAAGCGCCATTTCCCTGATTTTTTCTTAATAACAAAAATAGAAGTATTCCAGGGTGACTGAGAGGGTTCTAGGTGTCCCAATTGTAATTGTTCCTCTACTAATTGCGATGCTGCCTCCAACTTTTCTTTAGACAACGGCCACTGAGGGATCCACACGGGCATTGTGGTCTTCCATGTAATAGGAATCATTAACTCAGTGACCCCTGAGAAAAACCCAGCCCCCTGCGACAGGGGTTTCCCTGAGCTTCTATAGGAGCAGCAGTACCTTGTAAAATTTTTCCTATCCCTCTGCCTGGTATAAAACCAGACCTGAGACCAGACTTCTCTGGGTATGAATGTACACTTTGGCGGTTCCCGAACCGCAGCGCCAGGGGGGGCGCTAGCAATAAAAGCGGAAGTCTGAGTACATGTTAAAGCTTTTGATTTAGCAGAAGCACAAAATGGCGGACGAGCACCCGCAGAGGCACAAAATGGCGGACGAGCACATGGGGAACTGCCATATCGTCCTCTTTCATATTCGGCAGCTGCTTCTTCCAGATCCGCCTCCTCCTTGGGATTCAACTCATCTTGAGACAAATAAAGCACTTTAAATTCATCTAAAAGTGGATACAATCCTGGCGTTGCATCCGATTTTTCTATTTGTTTTTCTCTCTTTTTCCTAGGATTCTTAGGCCTATCTACCGTAGTCCCTATATTTTCACTTTCTGACGCACTATCTTGATGTATGCTAAGAGCTTTACGGCCCATCTGTACCATATCTTCGCATTTCCCTTCTCTTAAGCACGAATGTATCATTCTCCATAACGGAAACGTGCCTCGAGAGAGCTCCCCCATTTTGTGACGATCAGCCAAGTCCTTCCCCAGTTTTTCCCAAGATGGAACAGTCAGGCTTCCAGACACCGCAAACCATGGGGCGGCACCATCAATATCCTGCAACAGTTTACTAATAGTTTTATGTGAAATCTTAAGTCCTCGATCGTTCAGAAGGGCTTGGATGGGCTCATGGAATCCAACGGTTGGTTCCGCGGATGAACTATTCCCCATAGTTCACTCTCATATATGAACAACTTGCTAAAGCGGGAAGATCTCTGACCTATCTAATGGCCAGGGGAGACACACTCGGTCGGGCTGATGGCACCGTAGCCACACGCAGACAAAAAGTGCGACAGCTACGAAGAGAACGAAAGCGAAAATAAAAATCTCGGGCTCTATTGCAGCAAAAACATACCTAAACTGGACTACTTAACGGCGGTTCACTCCGTGTGTCGAGTTCTGAATCGGTCCTCCATGCGGGGCGCGCAGGTTCCCGGGTTTCGGCACCACTTGTGGCGAGCCGCTTCTGACCAGCAGAATGACGAATCACCACACGCTAGATTCTTCTCGCATCACACTTTATTGGAGTACAGCTTGGTTTCGGGCGGATGGAAGGAAGACCCCGTATGCTCGAGCCTATCTGCTTATATAAGGGCTTAAGGACTCGTGTAAGTCCCTGATTCGTCGGTATGGTTATCGCATTTCGCAAGCCGGACTTTGGATAGGCCACTGCTTCAAAACCTGATTAGCATATTAGGTGCATACGCCCTAGCGGCACACTTAGTGCATGCGTAATGGCTATCCGGCCGCGCCCTACACTGTAAGTCTATTTTTTTTTTTTTTTGGTTGCATTGGGTCTTCGTTGCTGCACGGGGCTTTCTCTAGTTGCGGTGAGCGGGGGCTACTCTTCATTAAGGCGCGCAGGCTTCTCATTGCAATGGCTTCTCTTGTTGTGGAGCATGGACTCTAGGCGCGTGGGCTTCAATAATTGTGGCACTCAGGCTCAGTAGGTGTGGCACACAGACTTATGCTGCTCTGTGGCATATGGGATCTTCCTGGACCAGGGAACCCATGTCCCCTGCATTGGCAGGTGGATATCTATTTATTGGGCTGTGTTGGGTCTTCATTGCTGTGCATGGGCTTTCTCTAGTTGTGGCAAGCAGGGGCTACTCTTCATTGTGGTGTGCGGGCTTCTCATCGCAGTGGCTTCTCTTGTTGTGGAGCATGGACTCTAGGCGCGTGGGCTTCAATAATTGTGGCACTCAGGCTCAGTAGGTGTGGCACACAGACTTATGCTGCTCTGTGGCATATGGGATCTTCCTGGACCAGGGAACCCATGTCACCTGCATTGGCAGGTGGATATCTATTTATTGGGCTGTGCTGGGTCTTCATTGCTGTGCGTGGGCTTTCTCTAGTTGTGGCAAGCAGGGGCTACTCTTCATTGTGGTGCGCGGGCTTCTCATCGCAGTGGCTTCTCTTGTTGTGGAGCACGGGCCCTAGAGTGCGCGGGCTTCAATAGTTGTGGCATACGGGCTTAGTTGCTCCGCAGCATGTGGGATCTTCCCGGACCAGGGCGCGAACCCGTGTCCCCTGCATTGGCAGGCGGATTCTTAACCACTGTGCCACCAGGGAAGCCAGGCAGGCGGTCCTTAACCACTGCGCCACCAGCTAAGTTCCAACTGTAAGTCTTTCTATTAAAAATTGAGTTCAGAAAAAACTTGCACAATGAGATGTAAATGACTGGGTAGTTAGACTTCCACAGAGTATGTGCACTTTAGCTGGATGCAAAGGAGTAAATCTCCACCCAGGATGTAGGATGTCAAGAAAGCAGGAGGAGGGAAATGAGGGGACATTGATTCTTTCTCACCATCTGGCAGACTCACGGGATTGACAGATGCTACACCCAACTAGCATGGCCCACATATGTGGGTGGGGATAATGGCGATGGTGGAAAGAGTGGAGTGAAGCTGCAGTTGTCATATGTGGTAGTTTTTTTAAAAAAGTGTGCTTCCCAGTCCTTCTGGGATGGAACACCAAGTCTTATGTCTGACCTAGGTATTTTAGAATAAAGAAAAATGGAGTTGAGAACTTCCCAACTCCGCTTCCTATTTCCAGGCTGTGTCTGAATGTAAATATACCATAATGTAGCAAGTCTGGCTCATTTGTTTCTCCTTTTAAGTAGAAAAGAATGTCTGTCCACGGATGTCAGAGAAAAAGATGCTGAGAGACAGATGAAAACAGATGGCATATAGTTACAATCACGGATTCTACAGCCAGACTGTCTGGGTTCAAATCTTAACTCTTCAGTTATTAGCTGTGTGACCTTAGGCAAGTTAATTAACTTTTCTGTGCTTTAGTTTCTTCACCTGTAAAATGGGGAAAATACTAGCACTGGCTTCATACCGCTGTTGTGAGTTATTTATGTGAAATATTTAGAACATTGCCTGGCACATAGGAAGCCTTGTATAAGTGGTAATAATAATAATAATAATAATAGTTTTTAAGTTAGTATAATAATATTATTAATGGTGACCTCTTAGATTCCAGACCCCAACGTTTCAATCACTCTTTCTCTTAGATTCCCAACCCCCCAGCCCCAGTCTCCTTCTGCTGCATTTCCCTGGCAAAACCTCTGGCAACACTGGGGGAACCTAGCTGCCGCACTCCTGACGCTATAGCCAGGAGTCTGTGCTACCAAGCTCTGCCAAAGAAAGCGTCACAGCACAGCAGACTGCTGTCACCACACAGTTATGGGCACCAATCTCGACGGGGCTCCTGACACCACCCAGAAATTCTATTTCTCATCCTCATTTTCCACAAGAACTATATCAAACCTTGACCGGTCCCTTCCAGTCTCCAGCTCCCCGTCTCCTTCATTGACTCTCAACTGATAACCTTGGTTCCCATTTCATAGGAAAAGAGATGTGAGAATGAAATTCCCCTCTGTCTCCAAACCTACAGACTCCCTGGCATCACTCACACTGGAAGAAATGCCCTTCTCCTTCTGGTGTGCTTTGCAGCCCCTGTCTACCACTTTCTAGGGCTCGCTCCCTCTCTCACCCTTCTTTCCCCCATATTTTCAGTATGTCTTTCTCAACGAGTTTCTTCTACCCACATCTAGATAAGCTCGTCTCTTACTACACACACACAGACACACCCCTTTTCTTAATTCTGACTACCCTTCAGTCAAGACCCAAGCAACCACACCCTTCTTGTTCATAACCAAACTTTTGCTGTTCCACCATCCATAAAGATGTACCTTATCTTTGGGCTTCCAGGTCACTGAAACTTCTCTTGCCTAAATTCCCGAAGTCCTACATGTCGTGAGATCTTCAGGAAATTTTTCAGTAGTTGTTTTGCTCTCTTCTTTCAAAAATTCCCTCCTCTTGCCTTCTAGCTACAATCATCTGATTCTTCTTCTACTTCACTGACTGCTTCTTCTCACGTGTCTTTACAATGTCTCGCTTTCTACTCATTCCTTCAATATCTCTAGTCCCAAGGGATCTTCTCTTGACTGTCTGATCTTCTTCCTTCAAACTCAATGGATAATGTCCTCCCCCTTTAGTTTTAGGTACCAGCTACATGCTGATGGTCCCCAAAGCTACACTAGTGCAAACTCTCCTCTTAAGTTCATAGCCCATACACCCAATTGCCTGTTAGATGTCTCTGATTGAATGCTTGGATGTCTCTAATGCCATAAATTTAACACACCAAAACAGAACAGATCAACTTTTCTCCTAAATCCACTTTCTCTCTCCTTTTCCAGATCAGAATTTATTATCTCAGGGAATGGCACCATCATTCACCCAGTGCCCATATCAGAAATTTGAGGAAGTTAACTTTAAATCCTCCATCTCCTTCATTCTTTACTTATCGATTACCTTTTATCTTCCTTCCATCTCCTAGATGTCTCTTGAATCCGTTCACTTCTCTCAATTCACTTCTTTCTGCCTTACCTGGCCTTTCTACTCACCTGAATTACAACACTGCCTCATACTTGGTCTTCCCTTCTGAGTCCTATACTCTAACCTTGAGATCTTTGAATATTCAAACTTGAGCATGGGAGTTGCTTAAAGTCCTTCATTAATTTTTCATTGACTTTAGGATGAGTTCAAACTCCTCTAAAGGGCCTCTGCTTGGGGCCCTCCAGGCTCTGGCCCCTTACAGTTCCTCTAGACTCCTCTCTCCAATTTCCCCTTGGCCTCTGCCATCCAGGTGTATAGACTTTCTTGGGCTCTGCAGAGACGCCTTGTTCACGCTTACCTCTGGGTTTCCCTGGGTGCTGTTCCTTCTGCCTTGAACACACTCCTTTACCCTATGAATTTTTTCTGGCATGTATTTTTATAATCCTTCGAGAGTCTAACCACTAGGCCATTTCTCCCCCTCACATCTGTACCAATTTTTAAACCAGTGCCTGATATATAGGAGGTACTCAAAAACCACTGATTGCCTGAGAAATGAATAAACAAACGTAAGAATGGTATTGCATCTTTTCAATTGACTCTGATATCTCGGAGCTTATCAGAAGTCCCATCTATTCCCCTATTCCCATCTCAAAATCCAACTTCTCTACCAACTCTCCACAATTTTCTACACTTTTAAATTTAATTAATTTTTTTTTAATCCTCCTTGTAGCCCAGAGTTTGCAAGTTACCAGTTTATGGATCAAATATGGCAGATCGTACGTTTTGTTTGGTCTACACAATATTTTAAAACTTGAATTAGTTGCCAACCTTTAACATTCAGGAGGTTTACATAACAATTCAGCTTCTCTTGAAAACAAATTAGAAAAATCAAGATCTCACACTATACCAGCATTCCCACATGGTCATAACTAGTTCGAGTCGGGTAACAGTCACTCTAAAAAGTGGGGGTTTCCAGTTTACCTTAATCATACCAAGCCCACTTCATCACTAGATTCCTTTGTGGTGCCTGCAGTACCTGTAGGCGTCTAGTTTGCAACACCTGGTATGAATTTGCTCCCTAACAGTAGATTCCCCAGGCAAGAAACTCAATCTCAGTCATGTTTGTAGAGTTCCCCAAAGTGCACAGGAATGCATAGGATTTCTGTGCTGGAGTGGTTCCCAGAGAATGGGGTCAACATTGTCATAATTTCTTGCCCAGTGTGGGTCCCCTGCTGTCTGGGTGTGCTGCTGCCATGCCGGGAGGTGAGGGGTAGGCTCAGAGATGTTGTCTCACAGGGGTCCTTTCCATGGGACTGAAGACTCAGTGATAGAGGCCCTAGTCATAGCACTTAGATTTCCAGTTTCCATAAACATCCCATAGCCTCCCACCATCTGGCCCATCACTCTCTCCTGGGTCCTACATATAAGTAGGGTGCATCTCTGCCTCTCTTGAGAAGCTCTCAACTACTATCCTCTTTCAGTTTTGAGGAAGCTCCCTCCTGGGTTTGGGCCAGGCCCCCACTCTAACTCAGAACACCAGCCCCAACTCTTCCACCGCTGACATCATCTGTTTTCACCCCTTTCGTTCCTGCCAAGAACACAAAGGATGTTTTCTGCCCCTGTGGAAGTTCTGGAAGGGAAATCCAAGCCTTTCAGAGACACAATAATGGCACTGTGCTAGCATATGTTTTACTCTTCCCTGGTGAACTCATCATAGCAAAACAGTAACAAAATAAGACACCCATCAGCATTTTTCTCAACATCTCACCCTCTTATATCAGTTATTTCAGGTTCCTTGTATTATCTTCCCCACTGGACTGACAGTTGCTCAAGGATGAGACTTCTTTTATTCATCATTTTTATCCCTAATACTTAGCATAGGTTCTGCCATATAATATTTGCTCAATAAATATTATTTCAATAAATGAATGAATTATAGGTCAGTATACCGAGCCTCAGAGTCTAGTAAGTAACTGGTCAATATTTAAAGGAATACAAACCCTAAAGCAGTTCTCTTCAAAGACCACTTGTCAAAAATAGCCTAGCTCTGTAGAAATCTGGGGATCTACAGAGACAAACAGTTCAATTTATCGCACTCAAAGTAAATCCCCCCTTCAAACATTCATCGGTGATAACTAGAGATTCCATTCCTGAGTAATTATTTCTCTTTCAGGGAGTCAAGGTCGAGATATTTTCAAAGCTATAATCCTGACTTAGCCACACTGATTTCTGTCATTTGAGATTACCCTTGAAATAGTGAATGCACGTTTCTTACCTTGGGGTTAAAATTCATTTGAAAGTCTAGCCGTTCTTTGTTTGCCCCAGATGAAAGTTCACATTTCTCTGTAACACAAGTTACATGAGCAGATAAATTAAAACAAGTTTTGCACTGTGATTTCCCACTAATCATGATTATCAGTTCATGAATTCCTGATAAGCCTGTTTGGTTAAATCTGATCTTTCACCTCCATGTTTAGAAGTTGAATTAAGGATAATTGCATGCATTATGCCACTTGTGACAGGATTTGAGCTGATTAGCTCGTGGAGGACTGATTAGGTGAAGGCTATAGCAGTATAAAAGTGTGCATTATAATAGGCTATGTAGATGAGCTCATAGTGATATTGTATATGACATGAAACGAAAAGAACAGACTTTTATTCAAATTAGAGACGCACCAGGGTGCGTGACAGTCATTGAATGACTATGTAAATTCAGCCCCACATTTTTATCAACTGCCCATCGTGACTCCATTGCTCTCTGCTGAAGAAAAGGAGAAAGCATACATAGAAAGTTCTGGCAGGTGGCATAAAAATGCACGACAAAGAACACAGCCCAAAGGGCTCTCGTGTGAATCCACAACAAGGGATACACTTGTTTCTACTGCCGAACCCATGTATTTTGATAAAGGTCTTTGAGAACCCCAGCAGACCCTCCCACAGCAGGTAAAGCTTCTTGTCTCATTTGCAAGCAACACCTCCCACTCCCACACGCTTTCCTTCTTATTAGCTTTTTTTTTTTGCGGTACGCGGGCCTCTCACTGCTGTGGCCTCTCCCGTTGCGGAGCACACACTCCGGACGCGCAGGCTCAGCGGCCATGGCTCACGGGCCTAGCCACTGCGCGGCATGTGGGATCCTCCCGGACCGGGGCACGAACCCATGTCCCCTGCATCGGCAGGCGGACTCTCAACCACTGCACCACCAGGGAAGCCCCTTATTAGCTTTTGAAGTGTGACGGGATCTTGCTCAGCGCTGGTGTTCCAGTTTGCTTTATGCTCTTCCTTTTGACTTGTTCATCATTGATAATTTCATCATAGTTGCTTCTGGCAGCCTCTGTGTGCCGTATCCTTCTTCGTTTCTGCATGGTACAATTACCTGATATGATCTGGGATTCTAATTTTCCTAGAGAGCATAAAGCATCAGCAGTAGCTACTCTGAAAAGTAATAAAACAAACACGAATATTCCTTACCGCACCTCCTCTTGACAAGCCTTCCATTTGCCTGCATATATTAAAATGTCTCATCTTCAGCACAGGAAAGAAAGCAAAATGTAATGTTCTGCTGTAATGGTGACTGGGGACTTTTGAATTACCTCAACTAGCCAACTCAGGACGTTTAGAAAGGATGTGATTTTCTTGGAAAATCATTGTGAGAAGTTTCAGCGAAAAATTACCAAATCTTATAGAAAGGTGGCCTAATAAAAATATTAACTGGGCTTTCTCTTTTTTGACCACATACACTTATATTTTAGTTGTTTTTTTTTCTGAAAACATATATTTTCTAACTTGTATCTTTTCTTATGCTACAGGTGAAAACATTATGAAAATATGCAGCTTAATAAAAACATTTGGGAGACAGGTCAAAAAGTGTAGTTATCATGTGACTTTCAAAGGTGGCCCTGTGATTTTTCTACAGGGATCATACATGGGCTGAGGGTACAGCCTAGGTTGAGAGGTGAATGATGTAGGTTAGCCCGACCCTTGGTTTAGCTCATATTATAGTGGGACATCCAGTTCGGTGCAATGCCCTGTGACCTCAGCTTTTCCATCTATAAAATAACAATAACACTTATCATGTGTATTAGGTAGAATAATGGCCTTCCCAAAGATGTCCATGCTCTAATCCCAAGAACCTGTGTATATCTTACCTTACAGGACAAAGGGGAATTTACAGGTGTGATTAAGGATATGGACCTGGAGATGGAGAGAATACCCTGGGTTATCTGGGCAGATCCAATCTAATCACATGAAAAAAAAACCAGAAAATCTTTCCCAGATGGGTTAGGTGGAGAAGTGAGTTGGAAGAAGAAGGAAGGATTCAGAGCACGACAAGGACTCGAGCTACCAGTTACTGACTTTGAAGATGGAAGATGGCTGCCAGGATCCAAGTAACGTGGGAGGCCCCTTAAAGCAGGGAATGGCCGTTAGCTGACAGCCAGCAAGAAAACAGGGATCTCAATCCCCATTTCTTAGTCCCTGTTGCTGTGTTCTGCCTATCACACCAATAAACAAGGAAAGAGTTTCTCCTCTAGAACCTCCGGAAAGAGGTGTCAGCCTGCTGACACCTAGATTTTAACTCAGTAAAACCCTTGTTGGACTTCTGACCTACAGAGCTGTAAGAGAATACATTTGTGTTGTTTAAGCCAGGGGTCCCCACCCCCTGTTCCCTGTTAGGAACTGGGCCGCACAGCAGGAGGTGAGCGGTGGCCTGAGCGAGAGAAGCTTAATCTGCCGCTCCCCATCGCTCCCCATCGCTCATATGACTGCCTGGCCCATCCCCCGCCACTGCCCCCCACCCCCCTGTGGAAAAATTGTCTCCCATGAAACCGGTCCCTGGTGCCAAAAAGTTGGGGACTGCTGGTTTAAACCACTAAATGTGTGGTATTTGTTATAGCAGCAATTAGAAACTAACACACCATGTGATGAGGGATTAGGAAGGTCTCAGCCTTTTTACTTTTTCTTCCCCAGACTATTTCCCAGAGATGGAATATTCTGGGATTGCTCACTTAGCTACCCCCTGCCTGCTGAAGAGCATTCTGGGTCAGTTCGGGTTTGGGACCTTTGTGAGGAGGAAGTGAGTGAAAGGAGAGGAAAGAGGGAGGGTTAGAATACACCAAAGCCTCAGAGGAGGTTCTTGACCAAAACACTCTTATAAAGAAGTGGGTCTGGGTAGGCTACGTGTCAGCAAGTGCCTGGGGGCACTGTAGGAATGTGGAGGGAGTAGAGCTTGTCTAGGGAGTGGCAGGGCCCAGGCCTGATAAGCTGCGAAGGAGAGGGGCAGGAGGGAAGAAGGGAGAGGAGAGAGAGAGATGCAAGCGGAATTTTCTGGGGTTGAGAGTAAGAGACTGCCAGGAGATATAGGATTTTTAAGAGCTGTTAAGGATTTTGTGCGCATATCTCATACTATATTTTTCAGAAATATTGGTGAAGATTGGAATTCTGATTTGGACTATGTTTCCTCAAAAACAACTCCATTCTGGCCTGAGCCAAAAGTCCATGATGAACACGTTATAAGGACACAGGAAACAAGCGAAGTAAAAATTAATGAAATGTTCAGACAAGGGAAGATACATAAAATCTAGATCAAACTGGCACTTCCGTTAACTTTTGATAGATTTCAACAGATGGATATATAAGATAACTGAGATCAGCTTATTAGAAGGTTCTTCTTCTGTACCAGTAGCTTAATCTCCATGGATAGAACATTTTTATTTCAACAACTAAACCTCCAGCTTAAACTGATGTTTACTCAACAATAAATAGAATTAGAGTTAGACCAGCATTCAAATTCCAGCTCTCCCTCTTCTAAGCTGTGTGCTACTGTTGGTGAAGTGAGTAACTTCCTAAGTCACAGTTACTACCTCACCTCTATAATGGGATAATAATCCCTGTCTTTCAATGTTTGGTGAGAATTAGATACCACATCTGAAAAGTGCCTAGAAGTCTGGTACATGGTAATAAGCATTTAATAAACAGCAAGCCCTGTTATGATTAGGCAAACTGGAGGATATTATTGTAATAGCTTAACCCAGGATATGAAAGAGGACAAGCGGATGACAGTTGGTAAGACTTAATAGCAATTTTCTTTGGAATTGTTGACATAAATAAATGCATGAGCCCTTGATTATACATTTTCCAACAACTTCAGTTAATTGTGGTTTCATTTCTCAAACTGTTCTCAACTCTAGGACCTCCACAAGTGAAAAATAATTAGCATAAAACGCAGAGTAAGTGAAAGCAATATAGAATCCAAGTGTTAGCTCCTCAGCATGTTACAATCATAAACAATATAATGTCCTTGCTTGGAATCAACCTTTCTTTCCTTGATTTTTTCCCCCTATTTATGAGAATTCAGATTAAAGCCAGGCTGCAATGCAGACCCTGGTCAAAATTGAGAGGTGTTAAAAATCGGTATTTGTAAAAAAAAAAAAAAAAAAAATCGGTATTTGTCATTTTTTTCCCTCTAGTGTGATACTCAGTCAACTATCCAAGGCCTGTCTCCAAGCTGTGGTTGGCTGCTTCGGGTGCCGGCTGCCCCCACTGCACTCTGCCCATCTGTCCCTCCTCTTTTCAGGGTCCAGGAAATGCATCAGTTGAAGTCTGTTTAACAAGACTCCATTTCCTTTGAACATTGCCTGCGCATACAATGTCTCTTTTGTTTGAGTTGCTCTCACTTGTTCATTGTTTATGCGATATATTAGTTAGCTATAGCTACAGTTATGCTGTGTAACAAACAACTTCAAAACCTCGAGGCCTTCAAAAAAATCATTATTCTTACACTCACATGAGTCTGCAGGTGGTTTGGGGTTCAGTTGCTCTAGGCTGGGAGGCTCTGCTTCAGCCTGCAAGTCTGTTGGTCTCAGCTCTAGGCTGTAGTGGACTCCACATGTATTTCATCCTCCTTGGACTAGTGACAACACAGGGATTGTTCTTCTCATGATGAACTGTTGGTGTACAAGCCAAACCACACATGCACATTTCAAGTTTCTGCTCACAAAAATTCACCAACCAAAGCAAGTCATGTGGCTAAGCCCAGCGTCAACAGGCTGAGGGAGAATACACCACCTCATTGGTTGAGCACTGCAAAGTGACATGGCAAAAGGTAAGGGTGCATTAGGTTAAATCACACTGATCTTTGATCATTTTTCACTTAAGCAAAAATGTCAGTTATACATAGTTTGATCTTACATTATTATTATCCAAGGGAATGGAGAATTGGAACAATGATCCAACCTACCACAGATGGCTAGTCAATAGACTTCTCTGGTTAACTTACTGACCTTCAACATTGAAGCTTTTAGTCTTTCACATTAAGTGTGAGGTTAGCTTTGGTTTTCATAGATACCCATTACCAGTTTGAGGAAGTTCCGGTCTATTTAGTTTGTTGATTGTTTTGACCATGAAGGGATGTTTTGCTCTCTTTAAGGTTACTTTACACACTCTGATAAATGAGTAATCAGTGTCAGGGTTCATTTCTTGATGAGAGATATTCGCCCCTTTTTTCCCCAATATTGGGAGTATCTCTCTTGCCTAAAATAGCTTTTCAATTTGTTGTAGCTAGAGTACTCCATTCTAAAATACATCTCTGAACCCTGACATTTTTTTAACTTTTAGAAAATATTCAGGTTAAGATGAATGTACACAGACTAAAAATTTCATTGATTGTAAGCCAGCCTGCTCATGGCAAGCTATCTTAACAATTCTTTTTTTTTTTTTTTTTTTTGTGGTACGCGGGCCTCTCACTGTTGTGGCCTCTCCCGTTGTGGAGCACAGGCTCCGGACGCACAGGCTCAGCGGCCATGGCTCACGGGCCCAGCCGCTCCGCGGCATGTGGGATCTTCCCGGACCGGGGCACGAACCCGTGTCTCCTGCATTGGCAGGCAGACTCTCAACCACTGCGCCACCAGGGAAGCCCCTATCTTAACAATTCTTTCCATCAAAAGCCCCTAACCTGAAACAAGTTTGCTACTCTGCAATTTTCCCATTTTAATTAACTCTCTTTAAATCTAATATCAACTGAGGAAATTTTAAATGAGTTCATTAGTCCAAATACTCAACATCTTTTCCTCTCAACAACTGAAATAAGAAGTTAAAAAGAAAGTTCCTTTAAAAATTAGTTTTAAAAAACAATAAAAATCCACACACTGCATTTTAAATGTTTTGGCTGAGTCTGAATTGCAATAATGAAATGAGAAAAATGTCCTTATAAAGCTAATGTCCTTCACCTCATCGTCTTTCATCTTCTAATTTAGCATCTGTTGTCTAGTTTACCTGTGCTTCTTTGTGGTCTGTTCTTGGTTTAAGTATTTCGTAGATAGAATCTGTCTCTTGACTCTTAATCCCCAATGATGGGAAATGTACCCTCTATAATTGAGAAAATAAACAGGACAACAAATACCTTATTGTGGTGAATTTTACCTTGAGATTCAGAAACCCTTTAAAAAAACTGACGATTGCTATGGATCTTCTCCCCAGAAAAATGCACACACGTGCGAGTAAATAAAAGTTTGTATGCAATTTTAGTAAGTCTTCAAATGTGTGCAGAGACTATAAAAGTCCAATAAGTCTTTGAGCCTACAGTTAAATAAGCAAATGTACTAGAAAAATTCCAAAGAAGTAGGAAGTAAGAGTATTTTTTCACAGTTGGCTGTCATTTTTATGTCCAGTTTAGCCTCCTGTGTTCCAGACTACTCATTACTCTGGACATCCCTGATGCTTCAGAGACTTTAGTTTTCTGCAGGCAAATCCTAGAAATAATCCTGCCTCATAACACAGCAGACAAGTGGTTAATGCTCTGGTGGATTGGAGAGAAAGAAAGCAATACGGACAGGGAAACAATATTTCATTTCGCCTAGAATCTCTATTTTATTGAATTCCTTGCCCCTTTGTTCCCTTCTCTCCCAGCTAAGAGCTTCCTGTATTGTCTTGAGGATGGGAAAACACAAGCTGGGGGAAGGAGGCGGCTAATTTTTCAGCGAGGCTCTTCAATGCCAATGACTTGACAGATGGATTTGGAGGTTCACACAATCACTTTTTCCTTAATCATGCTAGCTACCACACGGTGCATAGACACAATTGGAAATGAAGGCTCATCCAGGAGGGATGTTTTTAAAGTATGTTTCTATGCACAGCTATGGAAAGTACAGACAGTTTGCAGAGCTATGGAGCAGTCTTGCATTCTAGGCATAGAGCCCTGCTCTAAAATGCTGCATGCACGCATGCACACATGTGTACACACACACACACACACACACACACACACCTCCTTCTAGTCAAGCGGTTGTCTTATAAAGATCTGCTTTAAAAGAAAACACATCTTTATCTGAAAAATGCCACAAAGAAAGGAAAACTCATGCCATCCATCAATCTCTGGTAACTGGCATTCAGCTCACAGATAGACTCCCCCCTTTTAATTTTTAAATCACCTTATCAATCAAAGCACCGTATTGTTCTCAACCTCATTTTAGCTGTTCTGCGTTGATCCCATCTACTTGTCTCCTACTTGCTTCTTGGATTTTCTCCTATTGTCTGTGTCTTACAGAAATCATTCAGAGGCTTTCCGAGACACATGCTTAGAAGAAGGTATTCATTTTTCTTTAGTTAAATTTCCTTGGGAAACTGTGTTGGCTCAGTGAAGTTCAGGCTATCCATCTCCGACTTTGGGTCATTGTGACAAAAGGGCGAGGCACTAGCAGTGAACCACAGCAAAAGCAGAGAGTTCAAGTTGAAGCTGCGGCAAACAAAACCTAGAGGCAATTCTCTGTACACTGGTGCCTGGACTGTTTCAGAGAATGCCCCGGGAGATAAAACTTTATAGTGGCTCTGCCGTCATAAATCCTGGGAGGAAATTAAACAGAAGGATACATAACTTTTTAGTAAAACATCTCAGCCCGGTTCTGATCCCAGGTGACCCACGTCCCATACCCTTCATTTCAGAGTTTTCCTGAGCTGAGCTGTGTAGCTCTGGTCTCAGTCTATCTTGAAGAAAAACAAGGTGGTAGAGTATAATTATTCTCTTTTGTGACATTAGACAGTAAACCCTGTACTATTGGCGGAATGGAGCATTTTTCCTGTTAGAGTAACTGTCTTTCTTTCTGACACTTTTGAAGGCAAGTGAAGAGGAAAAGTTATTGGTGCTTTCTTTTTTCATCTAAAACTGTTTTATTTGAGGTAATATTTTGATCACCTTTTATGAGCTGCATTGTCCTTTCTAATCAGAAACCATTTATCTACACAATAGTAAAATCCTTGCCATATTTAGGAAAGCCAGGGAAAGGCAAGGGGAATGGGCAATAAAGAGCAGGGCTGAGATGCTGGATGCAGTATTGTGAAATTCGGAGCACTCCTACAGCCCACGAAACAATACTCCAGAGACCTGAATCAGTTAACCACCCACACTGGTTGTGTCAGACTCATTCTCAGGAAGCAGCCATATAGGAAGACAGCATTTACTGTTTAAAAATTATACTTATTCAAAAGGGAACTAAGCTGTTCCTAATGCCATGTGTGTTATTACATCTCATTTTCTCTCACTGGATGCAGAAAAATATGGAAAATATTATATTTGCAAGTTAAATATATTTAATATTTAAATCCTGAAATATTATATTTAAAAGCCTATTTAATTTGCTTATATTAGTTCAATATGTATTGAGATCCTATTAGGTCATTGTAGATAGTTGTTAAGGAGGGTGTAATGGTTAAAAAATATGTCTTGCTCTCAAGGAGCTTAAAATCTTGTACATAGTTTTAATAATATTCGTGACCAGGTTAATTCTGCAAGTCCCATTTTGCACGGTCATATTAGGAAATTAAAAATTCGAGTGTCAATTTGAAGATAGGCATATATCAGCATCCTTTCTTTAAACAAAACCTGGCCTGCATCAAGTTGATTGCACTTTGATACAAGAATTACAATAGCTTGCTAGGGAAACGTGCCTCTGTCACGTCATCTAGTTTTCTCTCTGTTCGTTGTCCAAAATTCCAACTGGGGAAAGACTGAATTGTAACCAAACGGTTACAGAAAACTTTCAGAAGGGCAGTGACCATTCCTTCACATCTTTTCTTCTGAGCTGGTGTTCTTGTCACTTGGTCTGTGCAGCACAGATCCGGCAGCCTAAATTATACTTGTAGCTCTTGCCATACTTGAATAGGCATAGTTGAATATTGACTGGAAAATGAAGTGTTCAGGCTGGAATGAATGACTTCTTACATCGTGAAGCTACTTGCTAACTATCAATACATATACACTACAGGAAAAGACTTCCCTTCCCCCTTCCATTCCCCTCATTCCTATGGCCTGAGTCCCCCTACAATGCCCATCTCCATGCCCTTAGCATGGGGCCTAGAGAAAGTCCTTTGAAATATTTTTTTTTTCCCTATTCTTTCCAAGAGTCAACCTTGGTGTTTCTGTAATCCAGCCCTAGCAGTTGTTCTGTGTTTATGGGACAAGTTGCACAAGGGCGCAAATTTCAGCAGCATGACCTGCTGACGACTTTCAAAAACATTTATCAGCACCTAGTTCAACGGCTGGCATGGAACTGCAGACTTCTGTGCACTTTGTCCCATTTAATTCTTATTTCAACCCAGGGATGCAGGCATGATAATATCCCCATTTTACGGATGGGGGTGAGGGTACTGAGTTCGAAGGAGATTGGATGACTTGGCCACATGGACACTTAAATTCAGATCTCCAGAGCCACTTAAATATAGCTCAACTTTGTCTCCCGTTTATAACCTAAGAACAAAATTGAGCCTGAAATATGAAAAATCTGTCAACTACGTGCATTCAAATCCATAATAGGAAGGGAGCCAGGGGTGCACTTTTCTCTCAAGTTTTCTAAACAACGTAAAAAAAAACCTCATCTATTTTAGCCTGAACATTGTAATATAACATTTCAGCATTTTCCATTAAAACCGAGAAATTACCACATATCCAAGTAAACTAGAGAACGCTGTAATTGCTCATGATTCAGAAATGTCATTGGATATGTTAGCAAAGAGGCTTGTTATTCTACATGTCATAAATATTATTGTTTGAGTGGGTAAAATGCACGGTTTTAAAATTCCTAATCAGTGTTTTCAAGCGCTCCTATTGGCACTTCATGATCGCAGTTTCGCTGGGTATTCTGGTCGTTCCTTCCAACTATCAAAGAAACCTGCACATTTGTATTGGGTTGGCCAAAAAGTTCGTTCGGGGGTTTTTGAAAAACCCGAATGCACTTTTCGGCCAGCCCAATATTTCTCCAGGGCTATCCCACCAGCTTCCTGGGCTCCAAAGTTCTGGATCTCTGCATGTCCTTCCACATAAAGTCCTTCCACCTGTCCCTGTCTCTGTTTCCAGAGGAAGTATTACTTCCTCTAAGTAATACTCCTGGTCTCTCCCCTGGGCCCCTTTTCACTCTTCCACATGAGAGGAGGGGTAGTTATGTGATTGAGTGAGTTTGCAAGGAATTAACACCTATTGGTCATGCTCCCCGAATGTGTGGATAGAAGTTGTTAAAACACTGCAAACACTGAAGGGTCCTTCTCTCTCTGTCATGAAGGGACGCAGCAATCCTCATTGAATGGTTTGCTCTGCAGACCCAAACTCTCTCTTTGGGAGGGAGTATTTGAAAGCCCAGCTTGGCCACCAGATTAAAGGCATGTTCTCCAATTGGTTTTAATTGTAATAAAACTAACATCTGACTCTTAATGTTCTTAAGTCTTAGCTCTCAGTTGACTGGAAGAAGAAGGTGTTATTTATTATCTCCCAGTCCCTCAAAGTAACCAATATTTCAACTCTCACATGCACCAGTGCCAACTCCCAACAACCTGGAGCACCTGGAAAGCCGAAAGCAGAACTTGAGGTTTTCATCAGTTATTTGCTGCGATTAAATGCCACAGGACAATTACACTAAGAAGGTCGTGATAGCCATGCAGTCATTCACCCATTCATCTAATTTATGTTACCATCTACAAACTGAGGATCACGCCAGGTGATTAGGATATGAAGATGGTTAGGGTGTGCTGCCTGCCTTGAGGAATTTGTAGAATAGCAGGGAAGACAGGCAGGTAGCAGAGGTGATACTGTGATAAGATCAGTGATGTAACATGAGTATGTACAGGGACCACAGAAGCACAAACTCAGGCCCTGGGGTGAGGGGTTGGGGTGGGACAAGGTCAGGCCAGATCAGGAGGAGACATGAACTGAATCTTGAGGATGAAAAATAATTGGACAAACAGAGAAGGTCGGGGGTTTCCCTGGTGGCGCAGTGGTTGAGAGTCCGCCTGCCGATGCAGGGGACACGGGTTCGTGCCCCGGTCCGGGAAGATCCCACATGCCACGGAGCGGCTAGGCCCGTGAGCCGCGGCCGCTGAGCCTGCACGTCTGGAGCCTGTGCTCCGCAACGGGAGGAGCTACAACAGTGAGAGGTCTGTGTACTGCAAAAAAAAAAAAAAAGAGAAGGTCGGGGGAGGGTGTAAGGCAAGGGGCTAAGGCTGTGCTCAGGGAAATAGCAAGGGTGCAATAGGTTTGGGAGTAAAAAGCCTATGGAGACCTTGATGAGGCTGAAGAGCAGGTATAGTGGACATGTTCCATTCTATCAAGTCCAGTGTGGAGAGGGGAGAGTATTTTCCCCAGTAAATTTCATTGTCCCTACTCCAGCCTGAACAGCGTTCTGGGGAATGGGATGTGCTAATGGGCTGAGGCCAAGGTCATGGGGCAGAGCTCCACCCAAAGCACATGCAGAGGGAATTTGGGGGTGCAGTTCCAGGATGATTGGATGCAGGATGGCAGAGATGACCTGTGTCCACCATTAAGGAGATTAATTTCCACTGGGGCCAAAATAGCTGGGAGGTGGCCAGGGTCAGTCTTGCAGGAAATTTCTGGGTGTGAAGCTTAGCTCTACCACATACTAGCTGAAAAACCTTTGATGCATTGCAGAGCGCCTCTTCACATCAGTTTCCTTCTCTGTAAAATGGAGGTAATAAAGCCTACTGCTCTGGGGTGATATAATTACAGTAGCAGGCAGATGCTAGGCATTTACTTAGTAGAAACTGTTGACGCTAGCTTTGGTTAATAATAATTTTTGTTAACATAACTTTGGTGCCATTCTAGCTTTTTTCAGTCCCTTCTCATTCTGTGACCTCTCATTCATATGTGAGCCAAGGTTTTAGTGCAGTGTATGTCATCTTCCGCCTTGTGACAATTGCCACAAAACATAGGGACTCGGAACAACAATGACTTACTGTTTCTCACAAGTCTGTGAGCTGACTGGAGCTCAGCTAGATGGTTCTCCTGCTGGTCCCACTTAGGGTCTCTCCTGCCACTGTCAGCGGACAGGAGATGGAACATTCGAGGCTCCGGGGTGAGAGCCAGAAGGATGGATGCAGATGGGACACTGCGATGGCCAGATCTCTCCTTCTCCTCAAGTGATCTCAGGACTCCTCCCCTTCACTTAGCTTCTCCATGCGGTCTGTTCATCAGGGCGCCAGATTTCTTGGTGGATCAGGTTTTTTTAAAATACAAAAGTGGAAGCTGCTAGGATTTTGTAAGGCTTAGACTCAGAACAGCCCCATGCTATTGGTAAAGCACCCAGATTCAAGAAGAGAGGACTTGGAATGTTCACACAAAATTCCAAGACCGGGAGGCAAGGTTAATGAAAGCCTCTTTTAGAGACCACTACTTCATGAAGACTTTACTTTTTGTATAGCACAGGTCTATAGCCTCTTTTTCAAAAGTCTTGGAGTCAGATATTTTTCATAATTCAGATTTCTTTAGATTTTAGAGAAGAACTATGAAGCCTATGCTGTGTATTTTATCACATGCCCAGGAGAGTCTGAGGCAGCACCCCATAACCAAGCAACTTAATAATTCTGTAATAAAATGTATGACTCAAGTGGCGTAACTACAGGCTACAAATAGCCTCAGAGAAGGTCAGATCAAGTTTTGGCGTTTTCAGAGATTTTTGGATTTTAAATTGTGAGTAAAATATTATGAACCTGTATTTTGAGTCAAAATAAGCTTTTAAAGACACAATAAATTTCTCCTCTCTTGGGCATATACCTGCTGTCGGTTCGGGTCCTCTGGGAAGCAGACATCAAAACAGAATTAGAAGTGTGAGCACTCTGGGGGAAATGCCTGTTGAAAGGTGCAGGGGAGAGGGAACTAGAGCAGGCAGGGAGGGCCTTCAGACCACGAGGCAGGTCTGATGTCCATGCAGGGGCAGGGGGTGGAGGGAGGTTGGGCAGGAAGAGCCTTAGCAGCAGGGCAATTCTGAGACATTTGGGCTCATCCAGTGGGGAGCTCCATCCAGAGCAAAGGTTGCCTCTCGTGTTGGCATTGGCGGTAACAGCCAGACCTGGTCTCCCTGCCCTGATTGGTCACTGGCTGGGAGATGCCTAGGAAGTTAGCAGCCGGCACTGCACATCCTTGGAGGCCATCAGTCAGCTCCTGGCCTTGGGCAGGTTCCCCTGGGAAGGTAGATCTGAGCTTGTGCTCTGTGGTTGCCACCATCCTTCCTCAGCTTCCACAGATTTAGTTCCTCTGGTTCTTAGTTTCCAGTTACCACAGTGCTCTTCAGGAATGCGTCCTCCATGTAACTGGGGGGTGGGGGGTGGGGGTGGAGTCAGTTCCCATTTCAGGACTATCCAGTTAGTCCATCAGCCACACTGTATTGCTTCTATGCCCTCTTCCAAGTCTATCCAAACAGAGTGATTTTACAAGTTCTCCTTCCTTGGTTTTCTTTGATGTCAGACTGGACAATAATTTAAAGCACAAATCAAGAAGGGATATCTGTGAGAGAGAAGCCCCCAAAGGCCTAGAAGGGCTGTGTGTGTGTGTGTTTTGGGGTGGGGTGGGGTGGGGACAGGACAGGTGACACAGAACTTGGCAAATGTGGGGTACCTTTCAGATCAGTGAATCTTCCTTGTGGCTTTTAGGACTCTGTCCCACCTCTCCATCCTTCAGCAAACCTCTGCTCCACACATAGCTGTGGAGTGGACGATGCATGAACGGTAATGCCAGCACCATCTAATCACCCAATCCTTCATCGTGCCAATCCCATGACATGCACAACCGTGGTCCCCTTCCCTGCTCTGTGCTCCCTGGAGACAATCAGCTTAAGGCTAATCAAGTGCATCTTACAGAGCAGGGAGCCCAGAGGGAATGTGCCCCAAATCCCCAGCTAGTGACAGAACTGGGACCAACTCTCATCCCAACCCTTTTCCGTTGCCCCACTCTGCCCCTCCCCTCCTCATATTAGGAAAGTCACTCCCACTTAAGACCTAAGGTGCTAGTGGTGGAGTTGTTATTTTAGCAGTGTCTGAAAGGTCCAATGGTAACAAAAAATTAAAAGTCACACTTCTCTTTAAATAATTATTCCAAAGACCCCTTTAAAAATACATTGGATCTTCCTGCCGGATTAGAAGTCCTGGGGAGTCTTCCAAAGACTTCCTGGCCCCTGCGTGTTCTGCACACTCCCAGTGTTTTCTACTAAGTTCCACATTCTCTCAGTTAGTAGACTGTTCTCGCAGATATTTATGAAATCTTCTAAGGCAGTCATGCAGTACATGGCTAGGAGTTGTGAAGAGTGCAAAAGAGGTCTCAGAAACAACTCTCACCAAATCTCTGACCAGTTTTTCTAAGATGTGGGTAGATAAGTATCTTCTACATATGGTCAGCCATGCAGAGTGGACAAACTGGCTTAACCGCTCTGAGTGTGCTTTTGTAGAGTTTAATGTGATAATCCAATACAACTTATAGCAAAGTTAATCTGACACATATAGTGGTATACATAATAGTTATTGTCCTACATGGTAATTACGCATAAATGAAAGCAGTTCCCATAAATGCCTATAATTAGATTTGGAATTCCTCCTTGGGTGGAGGAAATGGATAGAGAATCTAGAAAATGCTATTGCATGTTTCATATATTACAGAGTTTTTTTCTTAAAGAAACATTGCCCTCAGCTAGCTGCTCTGATGTCCATTTTGTGACAGAGTTCTAAATCCATCAGCGCGTGATCATTAATTTTTTTTCTCTCAGCTGCTTCTCTAGGATTAGAGAGATAAGGAGGAAGGGGGTGAAAGGCACCGTAAGGCTCCTTGGAAGCTGAGCACACAGTTCTGCTATCACACTAGGAGGATTTTCAGAAGAGGCAAAGAAAAACTACTTGGAGTATGGAAGAAAGTGATTAAAATGAGTATTATTTTTAAACAGATGAGTCAAATTTCTAGTTTTTATCTTTGTTTGGTTCATCTTCTCATAAACTCTGCTCTGTGTTGGTGCTGATTGAATTCTCGATGCTGTGAGTCACTTGGTCCCCGTAGCCATGTTCAGGACCACACAGTGGGAAGACCGCGGTCTCTTTTTTTGTAGTTCTCTTGCAGCTGGGGCTCAATAGCCATTTAAGACACATTTGTTGAGCATCTGCCCTGTGCCAGCACAGGGTTGGGGCTGGAGATAAGGGTGAATCAAGCAAGGTCACTGTTCTCAAGTAGGCCGCATCCTAATGGAAGAACAAGCCATGTAAGGAGATAGATACGACATACATGTGAAGAGTCATAGTGGAGGTGTGAATGCTGTGGAGACACAGGGCAGAGATTGGAAGACCTATGCAAAGAGGGTGAGACCAGGATGGAACTTGGTGTCAGGGTTTTCAATATAGAAAAGGAAAGAAGGGGGATTCCCCTGGTGGCGCAGTGGTTAAGAATCCTCCTGCCAATGCAGGGGACACGGGTCTGAGTCCTGGTCCGGGAAGATCCCACATGCTGTGGGGCAACTAAGCCCATGCGCCACAACTACTGAGCCTGCGCTCTAGAGCCCGCGAGCCAAAGCTACTGAGCCCGCGTGCCACAACTACTGAAGCCCGCGAGCAGCAAGGAAGACCCCATGCAGCCAAAAATAAATAAATAAAATAAATTTATTTTTAAAAAAAGAAAAGGAAAGAAGGGCCTCCCACCCTGACTGAGGGGGCACGGAGACACAAAGGCCACCCAGGAGGCAGTGAGGAGCTGGTGTGGGGGAAGATGTGGGAGATGAAGCTGGACAGCTACTATGCTGGGAAGGGCCCTGGACACCTCGAAAAGGGTTTGGACCGCCCTTTGAAGGCAACAGGCAATGGGGCGTGAGTCCCATGCTAATGGTCTGGGGCTAGGTTCCCTGAATTGGGCCCATGTGGTCAGATCTTAGAGCAGCCTCTTCTGTGGGATCCGTGCAAGAGTCCAGCTGCTCCTGGCTCTTCATCCTCTTCTTTCCACCTGTTCCTCACTCGAACTTGTGTGGCCAGCTGGAGGGGGTGGAGGAATCCATGCAAACAACCGTCCGTGCCAGCACGTCATCCTTCACACCACCGGTTCCCAGGCCAGAATCTCCAGCAGTTGCCACTGCTTCCCCAGGGAGCCCAGACAGTTGTCGTTTTTGGCACGTGGAACTGGTGGAGATTTGCTATTCCTTCCGACTCTGGCTTACCTAGCTCTCTGGCTTCCTAGGAAAAAGCTCAAGTGGACTTAGGAACTGATTTTCTTTATGTCTTTAGTTGTAGAAGATCTTTTCTGGTAGGTTCTGGTCTTCTTCTGCAGGTAGTTGTGATTTTGGTATACCCCTGAGGGGAGGTGAGCTCAGGGTCTTTCTACTCCGCCATCCTGGCTGATCTCTCAGTAGCTGATTTTGAGGAAGTCTGAGCTCAGAATCAGAGAGAGGTCGCAGACTAGCAAGTGAACCCTAATTCCCACCTGCACCCCAGATGCTTGGGACCCTTTTTAGTATAGTCAAAGCCTTCCACAGTCAGAGATAAAAGACTGACCCCCACAGGAGCCTGGGGGAACCATTATCCACTATAAATGAGTTTCAGTCTCGCCAAATTATTTCCTTTCATGTAATGTGGAGGAAGAATCAGAATTTTAAAAGCACAGGGCAGTGAAGTTGAAGGGAAGAGACAGTTCCCAATAGATGCCATGCACTTTGTTAGGTAGCTTATATACATTACATGAACTAATTCTCACCACAAGCCCAATAAGATGGGTATTACCGTTCTCATTTTGTGAAAGAAGAAATTGCTGCTCAGAAAATTTATCTAACTTGTTTAAATGAAGCTTGAGATTCCAGAGTTGTCTACCTGGATGATCCTGGGGGAGAAAAGGAGAGTATGGACTCATTGGGGACCAACTTCTTTGCTGTGCAGGCAACGAGAGACAGGTTGTCCCAAGGGCTTGGGGGCACTGGTGGCCTGATTTAAAGGAGCTTGCATTTCAGTTGGGCATGAAATCCTAGGAGCTAATGACATCTGGCATTTAGTTAAGCACAAAACTGTCAAGGACTAATCATAGAATCTTAGAACTAGAGGATTTGTGTTACAAATTATCTCATCCAATCCTCATTTCACTGATAGGGAAACCAAGGCCAAAAGAATGGAAACGATTTGCTAGGATTAGATCATTTGTGAAAGAGCCGTGATGAGAGCCTCAGTCCTTACCAGCTGAGTGAAAATATTCACTGCCTCCTCAATAGATAATCTACCTAACTGTACCATGCAGCTTTTAGGCCATGTTTCTGCTTCTGCCAGTAAAGCCACTGGCAGACCGAGGCCTGGCTCGGGGTGCCTTGTGGGGGACATGGTGGATCTTGAGCACCTGACAAGGTCAGGAGAGGGGGAAAAACAGGAACGAGGGACAGCAGCTATATTGTTTCCTAAGTTTTAGTCCTGACCATGAAGCTTACAACAAATAAATGCCCTCCAGAAACAGTGGTAACTCTCCTTCAAAAAGTGTTTAACATTACCAAAATAATTTTGAGGTCTAATCTGTAAGGCCAGCAGGTCCGGGGAAGGGCCCAGGGAGCCAGACGGAAGCCCCGCCAAAGTGGCTGATGCAACCGACACCTGACATTGCAGGCCCGGGACTTCCCACTCGGCCCCGGTCTTCCCGCTCCCCGAGGGGCGGAACCAACGGCTCTGAGGCTGATGCAACCGACACCTGACATTGCCACAACACGCGAGAGATTTACCAAAGAAGGGCTGCCTCACACAGCAAGCGCCTCCCCTGCGTCCGCCCCTATAAATTTTGTTCGTGCCCACACCCGGGCGCGACTTGTCTGGCCCCTTTCTCTCGGACCAGTGAACCTCGCCCGGGAGCGTTCCCAAATAAAGCTTGTTTAAGCTCTCCTCCGTTTTTGGTGCCGTTCCTTACATAATCAAGTTCAATGAAAAGGATTTTTGTCTATATTTGTAATATCTTTGAGGTCTAATGACCAAATTAGGGTGTTCCAAGGCAGTCGTGGGATATGTGCTGAGACTAAAACCTTATGTATGTCATTAAATTTGATGTCCATATAAGTTATTTGTAATTGTGGAGCAGGTGAAGTTGTTTTCCTGGCTGCCAATTGTCTCATGTTGTTTCTCTCCACCTCTGGGGCAATTTCTCAGAATAAGACACAAAACTCATTCTAAAGTGTAAATAGCTAATGATGCTTAAAATAATATTTCTCCTAGGAGTATTTTCATTCTAACATTTAAGTCAGATAAATTATGCTTTATTGGAGAAACAACAGGCTTTACTTCAAGGAGGAAGAGAACCTTCTAAGAGCAGAACATTCTTAGTGCTTCTGAAATCACACGATACGATATAGGTGGTTCTTTAGGCTTTCAGCCAGAGGAGTCCTTTCTGCTCGCAAAAGTAATAGCTACCAATTAGTTAACGTAAATCAAATATCTAGACTTTACTAATGCTGTGAGTAGAGAATAATAACGGGTTAAAATTTATTGAATGTTCACTAAGCACCAGGCATTTAAAGAGGCATCCTCCCAACTCCCTGTGAGGTAGATATTATTATCATCTCGATTTTATAGATAAGGAATTCAAGTTTATAGAGGTGAAGTAAGCTGTTCAGGAAGCTTTAGGTGTTCCCGTTTCACGACTGAGAAAACTGAGGCTCTTAATTACTCTTTACTCCCTTGCTCCTAGGTTCTCCAACTCTAATTAACACAGAAAAGAGTATGTTTCTTTTTATTTTATTTTGTTTTGAGATTCTGTGTTCTATGTGATGTTTAGTAACAGGCTAAGTCATTACATCTGAAATGAATACAAATAAGTCCAATTTGGCACATGTTCTGAAACCAAATTGATAAGGGCAGTATCCTGTGAGGTTCCTTTGTGGACATATGTGCCTACATTGTTTCTTAAACGGACACGGAAACCATGATGATTATAATCTTTTGAAAAATTCATGATTGAACCAGATTCAACTTAATTATGAGATTTGCCTTATGAGGTTGTGTGTACAAGTCATCAAGCAAAAGAAAGAACAGAAGGTCATAGAATTCACATCCGTGCAAGCATATGGATCAGTGTTTAAATACACACACACACACACACACACACACACACACACAGACATTTCAACACATCTGGCTTGATCCAGAAAGAATCAGGAAATTCAAAGTTAAAATACAAACCCTTTTTATTTGTGTACTGTCTGAAGAAATATCATGGAATGTTATGGAAACAAAACTCTAAGCATGGCCGTGGGACAGAGAGCCCAATTAAAAGCTAAATGAATAGCAGGGCCCAAACCCTGTGAATGGTAATTAAGACCAAGGGTCTGAATCTCCCTCCGCCCGCCAGGTCTTCCCTTTTTATAAAGGACAAGTGACTGAAATGGGGCGATCAGAGACTCAGGCTGCATGCTTGTTGTGGAGACAATAACTTTTTTGCATAACGTTCAGAAAGAAATGAAAAAATTATCATTTTATTGTGGTTTTGTGCTAGACCCCTGACTTTTTACCTTGATCAACCATACATGAGGCTTTCTTTATGGACACAAGGCATTGAGAACTCTCAGAAAACAAAAGTGTCAACAGGCTTCACTTTAGGCTTTTTATCTGGCATATTGTAAGCACTCAATAAAATTTGGGGAACCATCCATTTGACAAGCAAATAACTCATTTCACAAATGTATACTGAGTTCCTAACATGTGCCAGGGACTGTTCTAGTCTCATGGGATACAGCAGAAAACAAAATGGAAAAATCTTTTCTCTGATGCAATGAAGACTATATTCTAGTAAACAGTACATAAATAAATACATAGACTATATAGTGAGTTAAATGGTGATAAGTGTTCTGGTAGGCTGAACAACAGACCCCAAAGATGTCCACATCCTTATCTCTGGAACCTGTGGATAGTTACCTTATATGGCAAAAGAAACTTTGCAGATATAACTAAATTAAGGATCTTGAAGTGGGAAAGTATCCTGGATTATCCAAGTGGGCCCAGTGTAACCACAGGTTTCCTCATAAGAAAGAAGCAGTAGGGGCAGGACAGGAATAAATACACAGACCTACTAGAGAATGGACTTGAGGATATGGGGATGGGGAAGGGTGAGCTGTGACAAAGTGAGAGAGAGGCATGGACATATATACACTACCAAATGTAAAATAGATAGCTAGTGGGAAGCAGCCTCATAGCACAGGGAGATCAGCTCGGTGCTTTGTGACCGCCTGGAGGGGTGGGATAGGGAGGGTGGGAGGGAGGGAGACGCAAGAGGGAAGGGATATGGGGACCTATGTATATGTATAACTGATTCACTTTGTTATAAAGCAGAAACTAACACACCATTGTAAAGCAATTATACTCCAATAAAGATGTAAAAAACAAAAAAGAAAGAAGCAGGAGAATCAGAGAGAAGGAGATGTGGTGATGGAAGCAGAGGTCAAGGTGATGTGGGGCAACAAGCCAAGGAGTGCAGGCAGCCAGTAGAAGCTGGGAAAGGTTAGGGCAGAAATTCTTCCCTAGAGCTTCCAGAAGGAATGCAGCCCCGCCTACCTTAATTTGCAGCTCTGTGAAACTGACTTCAGACTTCTGACCTCCAGAACTGTAAGAGAATAAACTTGTGTTGTTTTAAGCCACTAAATGCGGGGTAATTTATTACAGCAACAATAGGAAACTAATACCAATGGAATGGGAAAAAAAAAGGGAGGGGGATAGAAAATTTCCAGGCGGAGGAGCCAGGGGGCAGAGAATGGTTGCAATTTAAAACAGAGTGAACAGGGCGAGGGTGCCACCTTGCATTTTCTAAAGATGGGTAACACAGTATCTCCCATCCCATATGCTTTCCTTCCAATGTAACTTTGTTAGTCCTTCCATCAGAAAAGTGGGAGTCTGTGTTCCTCCTCTTGAACCTAGGTGTGTCTGTGACTATTTTGAAAGGGATACTGTGTTACTTCTGAGACTAGATCATAAAAGGTGATACGGCAGCTCTTTGGGACACCCACTCTTGGAACTCAGTCAGCAAACTATAAGGAAGCCCAGTGAGCCACAGAGCTATACCATTCACAGGTGTTCTGAATGAGGTACTAGCTGACGGGCAACATTAACTGCCAGACATGTGAGTGGGTGAGGCTTCAACTCCCAGCTGTCATGTCACACTCAGACTTGAAGGTCCAGTCACTGTGGACCGAGAAAGGCCATCTTCCCGGTGCTCGTTCTGAATTCCTGGTGCACAGAATCCTTGAGCATAATAAAACAGTGGTTGTTTAACCACCAAGTTTTGAGGTTGTTTGTTATGCCATAAAAGTAACTGAAATAGAAGGCCACATTGAGAAAGTAACATTTAAGCAAAAGCCTAAAGGAGGTAAGTGAGCATTGACGATATCTGGTGGAAGATTATTCAAGACCCTATGGGAGAGCGCCTGGCATGTGCCAGGAACAGTTAGGCGGTTGCTGTGGCTAAAGCACCAGCAAGTAAGGGGGAAAGTGGTGGGAAATGACTTCAGAAATGTACTGGAGGAGTGCAACTGTGTAGGTCCTTGGAGGCCATTGAAAGAGTTTGGGCCTTTCCTCTGATTGAAACGGGAAGCTACTGGAAGGTTTTGAGGAGATAGCAGAATGATCTGACTTACATTTACAGAAGATCATTCCAACTGCTATGTTCAGAATTGACTGTGGTGGGGCAAGGGTGGAGGGGACATTCTTCTAATGAAGGAGAGAGACTTGGACCAGGACGGTAACCATAGAGATGGTAAGGAGTGGTGGCATTTGCATATATTTTGAAGGTAGAGTCAACAGGTATTTAAGATATATATTGAAGGTAGAGGTCCTGTGATAGATATGAAAGGAGTGAAGAAAAGAGAATGATTACAAAGATTTACCTAAAGAACTAGAAGAATGTAGAGTTGCCATTTAGGAGATAGGAAAATGTTAAGAGAGACTCAGAGGGAAAATCATGCGGGCTGTTGATGGACAGGTTAGGCAGCCAAGGGAGAGGTATAGGCTGGAGACATAAATCTAAGTGTACTCAGCCTTGAGATTGGCTGAGCTCGCCAAGGGCATAATTGAAGAAAGAAGAGGTCTGTAGACTAAGCCCTGGGGCACTCTGATTTTAGGGGTCAGGGAGATAAAAAGAACCAGTAGCAGAGACTGAAACAGAGCAGCCCAAGGTAGGAGGAAGACCAGGAAAGAAGTGTGGTTTCCTGGAAGGCAATTAAAGAAGTATTTCAAGGAGGAGGGGGTGATCCGCAACACGAATGATGAGATCAAGCAAGACGAGACCTGGGAAGGAACCATTAGCTCTTGCAATGTTGGAGTCATGGGTGACGGTGGAAGTTGTGATGGAAAATGAACGAATGAATGAATGAATGAATACTGGCCAACAGGTTTTACGTGGGTACTTTTCCTTTTAAAGAATCTGGGATATTTTCCTTCCAGAAAACAAGAAGGAAAAAAACCCCTCAAAACCCCAAAAGTACTCTGAGGTAGCCAAAGCATCAGCTGAGTGCATTCAGATGTTGTCAAGCTGAGCTCTAGACACAGTGATACCCTAAGGGATCAGAGCCTCCAGGAGGATAGGCTATGGTGAAAATCACAAAGTCTTAAGCAAGAGTCAGTCATACCCTTTTTTTGTTGCCAGGAAGTCTCAACCTTCCTTCCAAAGTGAAGATAATTTAGCCTCCTGGTTAAGAACACAGCCTCTGCAGTGAGTCTGCCTATATTTAAACCTTGATTTCACTAGTTACTAGCCAAGTGGGTAGCTTATTTAGGTCTCAAATTCCTCATGGGTGAGATGGGGCTGTTAGCAACATCCAGCACATATGGTGGTGTGAGGAATGGGTTATATCAAACACAAACAGCTTCTGGTTCATGGAAAACTTTCAGTGAATGTTAGCTGTTATTCCTATTAATTAATATCTGGGGAGGAGGCTTTTGCACTGGCCCAAGGTAAATCAGTGCTACACAGACAAGTTTAATAAACTCATCTTTATGCGAGTAAGATTAGCTGGCTTAGCTCTAATGGGTATTTTCTGAAGTTGCAGGACTTTATAGTCTCTGGTAACACTGAACATCCTTTGTTATACTAGAATTGAACCAGTAAACGGAGGGGGGCTGCCATTTTTAACCTTTGTATTTTACTCTCAGGATCAAAATACACAATAAGGAACTTTACAAATGGCAAAGTATTATGCAGATATGTCAGTGCTGGTTTGTTGCCATGACGTTGTGACTTTGCTGTTGACCCTTCAGAGTTCCACTGTCCCAGACTTTGACCACCCGTGCCCTCTCCCAACCCCACCGCTAGTACACATACCCACTTAGTATGAGCTGTTTGGCTGGTGGAGATCATCAGAAAACTTCTATACTCCAAACAGAGTGAATGAAAAATGCTTGAGAAGGCTAGAAAGGAACACCCAGAACTGCAAAAACATTCCTTAAAAAATCTAAAAAGTCTGAGTTGTTTTCAAATTTAGTATCCCTAACATGTCCACGTGGTGTAATCCTGGACTTTTGAAAATCTGCATTGCCCTAATGAAAAAATGAAAAGTGAATGACAAAGGCGGCAAATAGTGATCCTAACTCAACTTCCACACATGGAAACAATTGTCTAAATTATGGCAAAACCTGGCAATCCCACGTTGGCCTCATTATTCATTTGAGAACAAAATCATAGAGCACAGAAAAGTCATCCTTGATGTACGTTTTGATGCTTTTACATCTCCAAATTACTTTTTGCCTGCCGTTGTATTTCAATTAAAAGCTAGAACCCCCCCCCTCCAAAAAAAATCAGATTTCTGAGACCAAGGAAAACCACGAGACCATAATCCCAGTGATTCAAATAAACCCTTTGAACTCTTGCTTCAGTTTCTTCACATTTTACAAGGAAGCCTCTGTAGCTGAGAGAAAAGAGTAAGAATGAATATGGAAGGCAAGCATCCACCAAGATCTCCACCAGGAAAGCTGTACACACCCCAAGGTTCCAGCCCTTGTTTCCACATAAGAGAGGAAATTTGGGAAACACTGATTTCTAAGTCCTTGCAACTCAAAGTGTGGAAAGTGGACCCGAAGCATCAGCATCACCAGGGGCTTGTTAGAAATGCAGAGTTTCAGGTCCTACCCCAGAGCTTCTGAATCAGAACCTGCATTTTAACCATCTCCCCAAGTGATTTGCATGCATATTAAAGGTTGAGAAACCATCTCTAAGAAACTCTCACCACTTGAGGAGCTTCCAAACTGCTTGTTCAGCTTGGTGTGATCCTGCATTTGCAAAACCAGCCTTAGGGTCATGCAGGTGACTGACAGCTTTGAAGGACATGGCTACAGTAAGTCCCATATCATTATGCGTAAATGTTCCTCCTTACCCATTAAAAAGGTTCAAAAGATACTGAGCTGGGCTTCCCTGGTGGCGCGGTGTTTGGGAGTCTGCCTGCCGATGCAGGGGACACAGGTTCGTGCCCCGGTCCGGGAGGATCCCATATGTCGCGGAGCGGCTGGGCCCGTGAGCTATGGCCGCTGAGCTTGCGCGTCCGGAGCCTGTGCTCCGCAACGGGAGGGGCCACGGCAGTGAGAGGCCCGCGTAGCGTAAAAAAAAAAAAGATACTGAGCTGCCATATTCTACATAATGACCTTCCAAATTTCTTGGCACCAATCATCTTCTGAGAGCCTCCAGTGCGTGCACATATTAAATTAAACCTACTTTTTTCACAAACTGTCAGTCCTTTGCTACTGATTTTCAAGCCATGCCCCCTAAATGAGATTGCTGGAGAAAATATATCAGGTGTAACATAGACAAACTATAGACAGGTACTTAAGGAAATAAGATTAAAACACCTTTGAGAGACAGGCCTAATTATTAACTGTGGTATTGTTTCTGAGTTCATTGAATTTGTGATTTTCAAATGTTCTGACAGTGTAGGGAAAGAAGAAACACGAATCTACTTCGCGACTGCATTCATATGCACACAGCTGGTGCCTTAACTATAGGGTCATGCGTATAGTAGCTTTGTTTTTCTCATCTTGCAGGTGTTTTCTGAGGATGCATTAAGCAGAATTTCAATGAGGCGGAGAGCTCTACTCAGTGTATAAATTACACTTAAATCTTCTCAAAGCAAGTTCGAGCCGAATTGTCCTCCTCTGCTTACTTGAGGCTGTCTCTAAGGAAGCAATGGAAATGACACTTTTTAAGCCAGGCTCTCATAAATCAGGTGCTTCCACACTTTTTGAAGTGACAATAGAAAGGCAATTGGAAACCGTAATAGCAAAAGACACTGCTCCCAAACTATTGTCAGACTTTGGAGTGAGTAAATGTATGACAGGAAAGACTGTGTGTGAACATTATTCACTGCACCAAGAGCCATTCAAAGGCACCTTCGGAGCAAAGATTAATGAAAGAGAATTCTCAGGAAGTAACATAATACAGAACCTCTTCCTCTCCCCCACCTACTTCTCCTTTGGGGAGATCCAGATTTAGCTTGGGACAAGATATACGATTCTGAAGGTGTGATGAAAGGCAAGTCATAGGTTACAATGCTATTACAGTGTAAGGGGCTCACCTCTGGACATACCGTTTGACATTTCTTAAACCAATTTGGATGTTCCCTTGGTGTTTAAGGGCCAAGGAGACAGCACTGATGAGTGAGTATCTAGATGTCTGGTGTCACTGCTACATAGGTAACCAACACCCCAAGTTTAATGATCTCCAGTTTGATCTGAGTTTGATGCCCTGCTGGTGCCATTCTCAATCCATCAAATTGTCAAATGCAAGACCTACCTTCTTGACACTTTCATTAATATTCTTTGTTCAACAGAATTGATCATGGACTCTTTGAAGAGTCAGCCCAGAGTTATTGCTTAAGAAAAAAGCATGGAAAGAAGACTGATTTCATCTGTCAGTCTACACTTATAAGCAGCTTAGATTTTCCTCTGAAGAATGGAGAACCTAAAAAGATCTTTCTAAATACTGTGGCCGAGGCACCATGTCCCTAAGCATTCTAGCAACCCACCTCCTTAAAAAAGTGGGATGGTGGGGACTTTCCTGGTGGTCCAGTGGTTAAGGCTCTGTGCTCCCAATGCAGGGGGCACGGGTTTGATCCCTGGTTGGGGAACTAAGATCCCACATGCCGCATGGTACAACCAAAAAAATAAAATAAAATTTTAAAAAGTGGGATGGTGATCTGAGAATGGAAGGCTCCACATTTTCATAACTGAATGCCACTATACTGTCTGGTAGCTGAGTGGTGTGGGTCATTTTCTAATCAACAAAAGTTTGTGGTTCCCAACATTTTTGAGCATTAGGACTCTTTTTACTTTTTTTTTTTTTTTTTTTTTTTGCGGTATATGGGCCTCTCACTGTTGTGGCCTCTCCCGTTGCGGAGCACAGGCTCCGGACGCGCAGGCTCAGTGGCCATGGCTCACGGGCCCAGCCGCTCCGCGGCATGTGGGATCTTCCCGGATCAGGATACGAACCCGTGTCCCCTGCATCGGCAGGCGGACTCCCAACCACTGCGCCACCAGGGAAGCCCAGGACTCTTTTTAATAGATTATTTTTTAGATCAGTTTTAAGTTCACAACAATTCTGAGCAGAAGGAACAGAGATTTCCCATATAACTCTGCCCCTGCACATGTATAGCCTCTCGCATTATCAACATCGCCCACCAAAGTGATACATTTGTTATAATTGATGAACCAATATTGACACATCATTATTGTCCAAAGCCCATAGTTTAAATAGGGTTCACTCCTGGTATTGTACATTCAAACAAGTTTATAATAACAGGTATCCACCACTATAGTATCATATGGAGAGGACTCCTTTTTAAAAAGAATATTTTGTTAAAAAAAAAATTTTACTTGAAAACATTTTTAAACACAGAAAGTTTACAGAATAAGAAGAAAATGAAGGACTAGTTACCCAGATTTGTTTCGTTTTTATGAACATTTTTGCTCACTTACTTTGTCATTTGTTCTCTTTTTTGCTATTTTTCAATATTGTATTTTTATGAACCAAAGAGAAATTATTGATATATACATCATAATCCTTAATCTTTAAATATTTAGTGTGTATTTCTTAAGAATAGTGGAGATTCTCTTACATAACCACAGTACAATGATCAACTTCAGTAAATTTAACATCAATACAATATTTTTATCTAATCTATATCCATATCCAAGTTTTGTTTACATACATATTCAATTGACCCAGTAATGCCATTTATAGCACATTTCCTCATTCCTGTAAAGGATCCAAGCTAGGGTCAGGTGTGGCATTTAGTTGTCATGTCCCTTTAGCCTCCTTTAATTTGGGACCTTTCACAGCCTTTCTTTGTACTTTATGATATTAACATTTTTTGAAAAATAGAGTCTCTCCTCCATTTTTTTTTTTTTTTTTTTTTTTTTTTTTGCGGTACACAGGCCTCTCACTGTTGTGGCCTCTCCCACTTACGGAGCACAGGCTCCGGACGCGCAGGCTCAGCAGCCATGGCTCACGAGCCCACCCGCTCCGCGGCACGTGGGATCCTCTCAGACCGGGGCACGAACCCGAGTCCCCTGCATCGGCAGGCGGACTCTCAACCACTGCGCCACCAGGGAAGCCCTCTCCTCCATTTTTAATAGAATGTTCCTTATTTTGAGTTGTCTAACTAGATTCAGGTTGTGCATTCTTGGCTGGATAGGAATACTATGTAGATGATATTGTGTTGGTATTTTTTTTAAAGCAGAAAGATAATTTGCTGATTCCCACATGATCTGAGTTTTTCTTTTATTTACTTGAGCCATAGGCAGGGCTGAGGGTGCATATAGATTTGTGAACACTTTGAAATTTCCACGTGTTAGTGGCCCTTTGAGTGTTGAATCTTCTGTGTCTTACCTTATTATTAATTCAGAAAAAAACCAGAAAGTGATATATCCAGAACATGTTATCTTAGTTCCTCATGTTGGCTTTTTTAGAGGGTTGATGCAGGAAGTGTTTGAAGAACACCTTTGTAAATTTTGCAGAGCTGTAATTGACAACATTATCTATCATGTTTTCAACCCCTCCCCTTAATAGGATCTAGTGATATTTATTTCTAGTATAAAGCTTACCCCTATAAAATAAAGATTCCCTTTCATTGAATAATTAGGGAGTGAAAGTCTCAATGAAATTTTTCTATCCTCTTTGTTTTTTTAGAGAGTTCGGGGCTAAGTTTAGTGCTTAAATATTCTAATTCAATAAGAGTATATATAATTTTCCAAAGTGCTTTAAAATTTTACATTGACTTGTCCTGCCATTGATATATTTCAGTATCATAGGACTCGTGGCTTGGCAAGCAGAGTGTGGGTTGGATTTCAGTCTCATTTGTGCTTCTCATCTGACATCTAGTTTGGGCACAGCCTAAGCCATGGCCCCGGCTCAATCCTCCTCTGAATCTCTGGGACTGTTTTCCGGACAGTTCTTGGCCTCAGTCTGCATGGAGCAATCTCTGGCCCCCTTCCTGCCACCAGGCCAGAGTTGTGGATTTAGGCTTTGCTTCCAGGCCTGATGTTCTGATGCCTGTCATCCCCACTAGCTGAGCTGCCACCTTCACAGCCAGGATGGGGCTCTTGGGTCACCATCCCTGCCTGTCTCACCTATGCTTGCCTCTCGTTCCCTTTGTTAATTCACACAAACTCATGCACACACTTATGAGTTGTGATCTCTTCCGAACTTTGTGAATTTGTTGATTACAGTGACCAGAACAACAGGGGCTGAGGCGAAATTTTCTCCCTGTTGCCTGAGTACCAGAGTAATGTACTGAGGTATTAACTTGGATTTTGTTTTTGGTTCAAAAAAAGTCAGCAAGAATGAGGACCCTTTGTGTTTTATTCTCTCTGTTTTCCTGTCTCTCTCTTTCCTAGAAGGGGTCAAGGCCTTTTGTACTTCTTGCCTCCGGGGTATTTGAAGAGCTGAAAGCAGACAGTGCTTGAAACAACCTTTCTTTCTGGCTTTCCTGAAAGTCTTGAGAATATTAAACAAGAATGTTCCCTGACGGGGAAGAGAATGGAGAGGAGGAGGTCAAAAAATGTCAGAGAGGATGAACACTCTGTAAAGCAGGATGGGTCCTCGGTCTCTATTATAGTTCCCCGGAGGAGGTGGCAAGTTCTTTAAGGGGCATGTCCTCTGTGCCTAAGGAGACTGGACCCCAGGCACTGGAGCCCCAGTTTCTGTAGGATATTGTACCCAACCAAACCTGGTATGGAAGGAGCAAAGCCTTTGGCTTGATTTTTTTTTTTTTTTTTTTACATTGTACTTTTTAAATTATCCCGCGGTAAAATTAACTTTTATCTTTTGGTGTACAGACCCATGAAGTTTAACACATATAAAGATTCATGTAATGAGGCTGTAGAACGGCTCCATCACCCCCAAAACTCCACTGTGCTGTCCCGTTATAGTCACACCTGTCCTCATTCATAGCCCCTGGTAACCACTGATTCGTTTTCCATTATTATAGTTTTGTCTTTGCAATATTGTCAGATAAATGGAACCACATAGCATGTATCCTTCTCAGACTGGTTTCTCTCCCTGAACACAGTATCTTTGGGATTCATCCGTGTGTGTGTGTGTGTGTGTCAGTAGTTCATTTTGCTTTACTGCTGAGCAGTATTCCACAGCATGGATGGATCACAGTCTGTTTATCCTTTCACCTGGTAAAGGACATTTGGGTTATTTTTGGCTTTTGGCTATCACAAATAAAGCTGCCATGAACGTTCATGTTCAGATTTTTGTATCAGCATGTCTCCTTTCTCTAGGGTAAATACCCAGGAGCGGGATTTATGGGTCATACAGAAGAGTATACTTAGCTTTATAAGAAACCGCGACATTGTTTCCCAGAGTGACTGTACCATTTGACATTTCCACCAACAGTGTATGAGAGTTCCAGGTGTTCTACATCTTCATCAGCACTAGATATTGTCAGTATTTTTATTACGTCCATTGTAATAGTGTGCAGTGGTTGGTTTCAATTGGCAGTTCCCTCATAAAGTCCCCGGATTTAAGGGTTCACATGGCCTCTGACAGTGGGCTAAGTCAGCACTGACTAGTATGGAACAGAGATGGAATGACTCCCCAGATATTTTATTGTAATGACTCTGGGGTTGAGGAGTGAGAAGAAAGGAGTGAAGAAAAAAATGACCAAGAATGAAACTCTCTGCAAGTCAGCAGATGGGGTTTCTGAGTCAAACTTAATACAATTTAAATAAAATAAAGTGACAGTTCTTGCAAACCCAATTGTGGTGGAAATTCACACCCACTTCATGTGACTTATAGGTAGCTCAAATCCATATATCCACAATTTTGTACACCTTACCTTGTGGTACATCACATGCCCAATTGCATTAGTATCCCTTGATTATAAAACCTCAGCAAAGTGCTTCAAAAGGATAATGTGAAGCATTCACATAATCGCTAGCATAGGTACGCACCAGAATTCTGATTGGACGCACAATATATCTTTGGACTTAGAACAATGGAAAAAACTGTAAACTAAGCAAATAAAGACAGTGAGAATCTAGGCCCAGGTGTTAATTAGTCAGTGTTGAATGAATTAAAGGCTACTTATCAGCTGCTGAGTGGTACAGAAGTAAGTCTCAAAGGTGCTAGAACTAAAAGATACTAGAATCCAAGTATTTTCGCAAGTAAGCCAAGTGTCTTTCTTTGCTTGGCCCCTAACTATAAGTATTACCTAAAGCTTTATTTTCAAGGATTCACTCTCACCATCCTCCCCTGGGGCTCTGTGAGTCTTCAGTGTGAGAATATATCTGTCATATTCCCCACTTCCCAATCCAGAAGACTTCTTATCTTATAATAAATAATTTGTCTGGTCTTTATCCCAGATTCCTGGTGTGGAGTTTCTAAAACCCTTGGAATTTGCTGAGTGATAGAAATGTCTTTGTTCTTCATGAACCCCTTGGATTACATCTGAGTTTATGCTAACGGGGTGACTCATGGTGGGCCCATAAGTAGCTTCAGGATGGGAGCTGGTCACCTGAAAGAACCACAACATATTTAGAGGGTTGGAACTTTGAGCCAGTCCAACCTAGAGGTGGTGGGAGATGTGGAGGGAGAGGGAAGCTGGTAATTGGGCTAAATCACACGGCCAATGTTCAATCAGTCATGGTTACGTAGTGAAATTGAAAGCAGCTCTTTTGCCCCTTTCCTGTTTGCCCATTTCTGTTCCCCTCTAACTTAAAAGACCCAAATTATAGGAATAAGATCCCTAAGCAATCGAAACTAACTCCTGACTTGTGCTCTCCTGAATGCACACCACGCCTTGTCTAACCTGTTGATTTTTTTCCGAGATAAAAAGGAGAATGAAGCAGTTAAAAAAAATGACTAGCGGGCTTCCCTGGTGGCGCAGTGGTTGAGAGTCCGCCTGCCGATGCAGGGGACACGGGTTCGTGCCCCGGTCCGGGAAGATCCCACGTGCCGCAGAGTGGCTGGGCCCGTGAGCCATGGCCGCTGAGCCTGCGCGTCCGGAGCCTGTGCTCCGCAACGGGAGAGGCCACAACAGTGAGAGGCCCGTGTACCGCAAAAAAAAAAAAAAAAAAAAAAAAGACTAGCTCTCTACCCGCAAAAGTCCCCTTAGCAATCCTGCAAGCAGACCACGCAGGCAAGATAACCTCTGAAGAGTGTCAACCAGTCTGCACTCAGTGGAGAATGACGCAGAATCCAACCTCCCTCAATGATTCACTGAGATTCTTCCCCGCTCCATTTTTCCCTTTAAAAAGCTATCATGGCTGAGCGGAATCTTAAGAGCTGGTCTCTGGACACGAATCCATTATCTCTCCAGATTGCCGGCTTTTCTGATTAAAGCACCTTTCCTTTCTACTGACACTTGCCTCTCGAATTATTGGCTTGAGTGGTGAGCAGCCGAACCTGGGTTTGGTAACGAAATGCCAATAAAACCTCTGGACTGGAAGCTCACTAGAGCTTCCTGGCTGCTGAAGGGATCGATATGCCAGGAGGGTTACGCGACTCGATTCCGTGGAGAGGCAGCACAGACCTCTGCCTTTGGGACTCTCCCCACCTCGTCCTATGTCTCTTCATTTGGCTGGTCTGATTTGTACTCTTTATAATAAAACTGTAATTATAAGTATAGCACTTTCTTGAGCTCCATAAGTCATTTCAATGAATTCTTGAACCCAAGGAGGGTCTTGGGAACCCGATGGCCACCGCACCCCCAGATTTGCTGCTGGCTGGTCAGAAGTTCATGGGCCCTGGGGACCCCACATGTGGCTGGCATCTGAAGTGAGTCAGTCTTGATAGCCTGAGCACTTTACTCATGGCACCTGCGCTAACTTCTGGGTGGTTAGTGCAGAAGTGAATTGCAATCTACCAGTTGGGCTTGAAACAGAATCCTCTCCATCAGCCCTGTGGGTGGGTCCTTGGCTATGGCCCCAGACCCACCGCTCCTGTGCTTCCTCCTCTGCCACCACAGACACTGCTAGGATGTCCGCACAGCATCTTGCAACCCCCTGAGGATCTGAGCCATGCAGTGTTTTCTCTGATGCTCTAGTAAAAGCTAGAGCTACTCCATTACTCCAGCTACTCCACTGGCCCCTCAGGGAAATGCAAATGTGACATGGCCACCCCTCTTTTTTCCCCCTTCCCATGGCCTTTTATTTCAGACACAGGGGAGAGCTTCCTCCATCAGGCTCGTGATCTGCTCTTTCTCTGTTAATGCCTCCACAGAATTCGCTGCCGCCTTCCCCTTATTCTTTTGGCCTTTAGAAAAGAAGAGTGCTGAATGCCAATGCCTCCAAGTGGATGCTTGCATGGCTCTTCAGAAAGAGCATGAATAGATCCAGTGAGTCTCAGGCTCAGAGCGCTGCTCGGGTCCATCTGTATTCGCCAGAGAAAAGCTAGTGGCTTTATAAGGGGAGTTCGATAACCCTGTGTTCCCTCCTCCGCTCCTCAGTGAGCACTTCCCTGTGCCCTTTGGCAATTTTTCCAGGCAATGTGACACAAACACTACCATTCTTCAAGAGAAGGAGGTGGATGATCAATGAAAACTCCCTAATAAGTTGCATGCACTCTGAGCGGTGCTGTCAGGCTTAAAGGTCACGTATTTTTGAGGTATGAAAAACGCAGAGCCCAGTGGAAGCCTCATGCATAAGCAGAGCTTCTCATTGCATTCAAAAGTAATGTAAATGGCTGGAAACTTACCTCTGTGATAAAGGCTGCACATTTTTATGTATGTTAAACCTAAGGAAAGTGCTTAACATCCTCCCTGGCATTTGCCTTGCAGGGCCCTTGTGGGCTAATGGGCCATGACATGCTTTGAGCTCCTAGAAAAGAAAAGTGTGACGCGAGTGTAAATGTATTATTATTGCCATTAGGGATGGTGATCTGGGGGGGAAGATTAAATGCTGAAGATAAAATCATTGAAATCTATAAGGGAAATATAAAACCAGGCCGTGAAGTTCCATGCTTCAATTAAATTAAATGACCACATAATGCTACATTCTAATCCTGTGTGCATAAATTAACATAAAAACAAAATGACACAAAACCGCCAGCATCAGCAGGAAGTTGAGGGGCCATTAGTCATTAGCCTCTCCAAGCCCTCTCTCATCATTATTCAGTGTCTGGGAACTTGATGACCCAACCCAAAGTGCTTAGCAGTCATTTGTTGGTAAATGTGCTTCCTCAAAGCGGATCCTCTCCTAGGCTCTCCTTCTAGCCACTGACCCAGATTCCCCCCCTTTGAGCAGGGCCTGCACTGGGCCGCTGGTCTTCCTGGCCTGTTCCCAGCAGCAGCTGCAAATCCTCCCCAGGGCGTAGAGGTTCTCCAGGATTCTGAGAGCTCTAGTAATTAGCTGATCCTTGATTGATAAAGAGGCAAGTCCTGATTTGTGCAGGTCCTGCCACCTGGCTCCCAATACCTGGTGGTGACCGAGGGTTAACCCTGAAGTTCCTGGTGCCACACTTGCCCAGGAGCTGTCTCTGCTTTGCCTACAAACTCCTAGAAGGGGTTCTTGAAACTGGGGCTGTCCTAGTCCCTGAGCCCTGTGGTAAATGCGATAGATGTGTTTTGGACTTAACTGTTGTCGCTGAGCTATGCTAGGCCCTCTCAACAGCGGAGCTAAGCCCTCCACAGATAGCCTCCTAAAAGGAAACCACAGCTCTCCCATTAGACACCCACTAATGTTGGAAGAAAACAATAAATGAACACTTTGCTGGGAGTACAAGTTGTCACTGCAGACTAAGGTAACATGTTGATTTTCCAACCAGCACATAGCTCTATAGCAGGAGTTTGACCTGGACCAACGCTGTTATCTACTCCAGGAGTTCAGATGAACCCCAGCATGTCTGGTGAGCCACTGGGCGGACCTGAGCCACACCTATTTTCATGAGGACTGAGCTGCCTCCTGAAGAGAATTCCCCCTAAGGAATTATCAGGATCTGACGCACAGTGCCTCGGCCACAGGAGGGCTGATTTGAACATGGTGCGGGGATACTGCTTGGGAACCTCTCGAATGGATTTAATACCAAATGGAGAAAGACACCCGCACATTGTTTGCTGTCAATTCCCATGCAGTGTGGTGCTTCAGAGCTCTGGTGCATCGCCTGATGGCAATGGAGGAGGAGTCCTCTGGGACCAAGCTTCCTTCTGCGTGTATGACACAAGCCTGGAGACTCACAGAATTGTTCAAGAAGCATCTTAGGAGACTCGGGAGCTATATGAATAGGTATGTGAGTCAGCAAATCTGGATTATTTTGTGGCCATAGCCTGGTGGTGCATGAGGAATCAGGAGTTCACAGATGTATAATTAACACGCTCAATTTTACCTACGAATTCTTTTTTTAAAATTAATTTATTTATTTTTGGCTGCGTTGGGTCTTCGTTGCTGCGCTTGGTCTTTCTCTAGTTGCGGCGAGCAGGGCTACTCTTCGTTGCGGTGTGCGGGCTTCTCACTGCAATGGCTTCTCTTGTTGTGAAGCATGGGCTCTAGGCCCACGGGCTTCTGCAGTTGTGGCACAAGGGCTCAGTAGTTGTGGCTCGTGGGTTCAGTAGTTGTGGTTCACAGGCTCTAGAGCGCAGGCCCGGTAGTTGTGGCGCACGCGCTTAGCTGCTCCGCGGCATGTGGGATCTTCCCAAACCAGGGCTCGAGCCGGTGTCCCCTGCATTGGCAGGCGGATTCTTAACCACTGCGCCACCAGAGAAGTCCATTACCTATGAATTCTTTCAACACATCATTATTGAGCACCTGCTATGCCAGGCACTGTACTAGCTTCTGAAGTTACATGTCTCCAAATCAAGTGGTAATAAAGAGATATTAATAACTCACTCTAATGATGATTATGATGATAACCAGCAAGAAGACCACGCTAAAAACTGTCATTTGTTGTGTATCAGTTATGTGACATGAGCTGTGTTAGGTATATTAATATATATTATTACTAATCTTTACCACAGCCCTAAAGAGAGTGCTTACTAAATCCATTTTAAAGATGAGGAAAACTGAGGCAGACAGGTCATATGGCTAGTAGATGTGAGAGATGGAATTCAAACCTACATTTGTAGGACTCCATAATCTGAAGTCTTTCTGTCATATGATAGGTTGTTTAGTAGAAAACCATCTAGAGTGCAATGGAAGATGAGGGAAAACGGAAATTAATGTGACTTGATGCTAAGAATTGAACACATGCTTCAGATCAGACAGGTGCTTTCAGTATTTGATCATCCAATACTTGGGAACAGGGAATAAAAGATTTTGCTCACAAGTGTGTACCATATTGCAGTTCCTCATAATTTTTCCAGAAAGAGAGGAAGCAGAAACATGAAGTATCAGAATATTGAGCTTTTCTTAGCAGCCTGAAGGAGCGATTCTTCCAGAGTGATGGTCGTCAAGAAATGCCCAAGATTCCATCTTGTTATTTTGGGGCAGAATGGGGGACCCTTGACAACCCAGCTGCCGCCAGCACAGCGAACATTATATGTTCAATGCACATTCACAGAATTTAATTTTGCCAGTAAAGGTAAACATGTTTATCATTTATGGGAATGCCCTCCTTCAAAAACAAACAAAAAAAGGGGCAGTTATTTAGCTGCATAAAAGGATTCTGCAAGTTGTGAAGTTTCCTGTGTATTTTTGTGTCTTTACGATTACCAAGATTAATATGAAACACTTTTTGGAAAGGGTGGAGGAATAAAGAGAAACTGAAAGTTAAAGTGTTAGAAGTTAATTAAAGTTCAATCTGGAAGAACGATATAACATCTTTGCCAAGATACCATAAGCCAATAGGAGAATGGCTCAGTTTATACACAACCTTTTAGGAACACATTTATTTTGTCATATGAGGCACATCTGTTCAAGCAAAGCACTGCCTCAATCCCGTCAGGAGAAAAATAAAATGTTCTTCTACTAATACACAGTACTTTATTATTTTCCCAAAGACAATATAAACTCAGTCGATGACCTGAAAGTAAGAGGTATAAAATAGTCCACTTAAAATTTGAGATTGTGAAGAAAATATGCCACCATGTTAACTCAGCTACTCAGTAACATCTAATCCTAAAGAAAGACAAGGTGTTCTCTAACACTTGTTTATTGCTACAATGATATACCGGGGATGAACTATGCTTCCAAATTATTTGTTCTCCAAGAAACAAAAATCTATCCCTATAATGCTTATTATCAGAATGGGCTAGACAAATACTCGCAATTTCATGTAATTTTGTCAAGGCAAATCAGTGGAATTTGATGCTGTCATTTTTCTCAGGCGAAGCTGATATCATTACCATATGACTACAGCCAGCAAACAGTTCTACAGTTATCTCATATCCTCACAGAATCTTTTCCCCCAAATGTCAATGTCGTTCAAATGCATTCCATATGAAGAACATGCAAAAGAACAGTTCTGTAATACTGCCACCCACCCACTCCCGCTCCAAAAAAAAAAAAAAAAATTCAGGCTTAGAAGAGAAATATAAGGGTTTTTTTGTCAAGAACTTAAAGCTATCTGATTTAAGTGCTTAATTCTAGGATGTCGAGCAGAGCAGAGCACTTGAGCTGTGAAAGACAGCCATGAGTTTTTATTGTAGACCCCACTCTACCATGCTATTAATTCACGCTTGATTATGCATCGTACCTAAAATCCCATTTCTCAGCTCAACTGCGGCTCCAAAACAACAGCTTAGTGAGGGATCCATTCCTTTCTCCTCAATACATATCCTCAGGTCCTATTCATCTTAATATAGCATATGATAGTAACAGTATTCAAAATTCAAAAGATAATCACTGGGCTTCCCTGATGGCACAGTGGTTGAGAGTCTGCCTGCCGATTCAGGGGACATGTGTTCGTGCCCTGCTCCGGGAAGATCCCACATGCCGCGGAACGGCTGGGCCCGTGAGCCATGGCCGCTGAGCCTGCGCGTCCGGAGCCTGTGCTCCGCAACAGGAGAGGCCACAACAGTGAGAGGCCCGCGTACCGCAAAACCGCCCCCCTCCAAAAAAAAGATAATCACTGCCACTTCCAGAGCTTTTCCATTACAAAACATTAATTTTATACAAAGTATGGTTATTGGCGCAAGATAAGAAAAACATATATTTCTATAATTTTCTTCCTAAACAGACTAGCAAAAATGTATTGCATTACAATTTCAATAATTTTTAAGCTCAGCTCCTCTTACAGATACATTTGTTTTTTATATCTTTATAAAATGACACAATCAACTTACTTAAACACTTCTCGTCTTAGTTGGTTTGGACTGCTATAATGAAATACCATAGACTAAGCGGTTTATCAACAGTAGACATTTATTTCTCACAGTTATGAGGGCTGAAAGTCTACCATGAAGGTGCTGGCATGTTTGGGTCCTGGTGAAAGCCCTCTTCTGGGTTGCAGACTGCAGACTTCCTGTGTTCTCACCTGGCAGAAAGAGGGCGACAAAGAGCTCTCTGACGTCTTCTTATAAGGGCATGAATTATATTCATGAAACCCACCCTCATGACCTAATTACTTCCCAAAGACCCCACCTCCAAAAACCATCACATTGGAGATTAGATTTCAACACAGAAACTGCCGGAGCCAGGGCACAGACATTCAGTCCATAACAACTGTCTAGAGAGCACAAGCCCCATGGACCCCAATATCTTATAGGGCTGCTGGGCTCCATACAATCAATCTATTAGACTGTAAGGTCAATGGAAGCAGGGCCCATGTCTGTGCCACCTAATACTAGTTATTTAGTAGACCCTCTGGGAGGCCTCAGATCCACCCTCTGGGCAGGGTATTTGCGTGTGTGAGTGTGTGCACGCACATGTGTAGGAAGGGTATGAGGTGGGTGCAGAGAAACCAGGGTGTTCTAGCCCTTTTTTCTTCCCTGTCTGCCCAGGGCAACATCTTCTTCAGGGACTGAGTCTCCTCCACAGCTCCAGCCCCGCCAGCCAGGCCCCACTCTGCTTCCAGCTTCCCCAGCACCCTCTGCCCCTGAATTCCAGTGACGCCGCCTCCTCCCGCTGTCTCTGAGGTCTACGAGTGTTAGTGACAGCCTCCTGTTACTATTTTCTGGGGCACCTCACCAGCCCCTGTTGGGCTGAGCTCAGGAATTCAAATTATACTCCAAGAGAACTACTGGAGTTTTCTAATTTGTACAGCCAGAAATCTGGGGAACATGCATGGGAATGGATACTAAGGATGTGAGATAATGGAGGAAGGAACGTAAGGTTGGATCAGGCTGGACTTACTGATATGGTCTCGCTAAGCAGGGATTCTGCATTTAATTTGCACCTTGAGGAGTCAGAATGGACTATAATAGTTTGTTTGGTGGCTGAAATATGGACCAAAAGGTAGACCACATTGAATGAATTGGAAATGCCTGACCTCCCTTGGTCTAATGTAGAGGAAGACAGTCAGAGGTTTAGGGAGATGGGAAAGTTGGAGTGGACTTGTCATTTAAGATCTACTTACCTACACTGGAGGCTCCAGAAGACACATCTTTCATTGTGACGGTGAGAAATAAGTTTGTGAGGGAATCCCCATCCTTGAAGAGCCCTGTGATTGCTCTTCTCTGTAGGCCAGGCCTTGCAATGGGAACTGCAATCACTGAACTGGAAAACCTAAATGAACTGGGAGGAACTGGATCTGGGGTGGCAGGGGCCAAGTGGCATCACTTAATGCAAGGTGGTTACCATAAGGGACAGCAGAGTCAGTAATCAGAATAAGCAGACTCACGCGGATCTATGGTGTTGGCGGGTTGATTGTGATGCTCTTAGAAGACAAAGAGACAGAACACTTACTAAATTCTTATTTCATCTGTATTAGCAGAAAAGTTCTAGGACAAGTGAACAGAGGTCTAACTTGAGTCATAAAAGCAGAGTCACAGCCCCTCAATCAACTCCCAGACTTGGGGCAGTTTACAGACCCAGACCCCTTGAATAAAGGAGAAGCAAGATCCCCTTGAGGAAGAACCCAATAAACTTCTGAAAATGTGTACTATTCATATTTCTTCTAGTGCTCGCCAAAGGGACCTATGACCTTTTACCAGAGTAACTGTGAACTAGGGAAAAAATAATCAGACCTTTTGGGGGAAGTACTGGACACTAGCTCTGAACTGGCACTAATTCCAGGAGACTGAAAATGTCACTGTGGCCTACCAGTCAGCGCAGGGACTTATGGAGCTGAGATCAATGGAGTTTTAGCTCAGGTTCGTCTCAGTGGGTCCCTGAACCCATCCTGTGGTTATTTCCCCAGCTCTGGAATGCGTACTTGGAATAGATTCTTTGGATTTTGGAGAAAACATATTCCTCATTTGGCTATTTCCCGAGTGACCTGAGAAGCTGCTAGTTTAAATGGGCTCCAGAAGAAGAGAAGACTCTGCAGCAGGTCCAGGCTGCTGTGCAAGAAGCTCCACCATTTGGTTCACATGGCCCAGCACATTCAGTGGTGCTTGAAGAGTCAGCGACAGACAGGGATGCTGTTTGGAGCCTTTAGCTGTCCCCTACAGGCAAATGACAGCGCAGGCCCTTAGGATTCTGGGGCAAAGCTCCATCACCCTCTGCAGGTAACAGATCTCCTTTTGGGAAAAGGCTCTTGGCCTGCTACTGGGTCTTAGTAAAGACTGAAGGCTTGATCATAGGCCACCAAGTTACCGTGGGACCTGAACCACCCACCATGAACTGGGTGCTATTCTACCCGCCATGTCCTAAAGTTGGGCCTGCACAACGAAACTCCATTATCAAATGGAAGTGGTATATATGCACTTGGGCCTAGGCAGGAAATGAAGGCACAAGAAAGTTACATGAAGAAGTGGCCCAAATGCCAATGGTTCCCACTCCTGCTACACTGCCTTCTCTCTTCCAGCCTGCGCCCATGGCCTCATGGGGAGTTCCCTACCACAGGTTGACAGAAGAAGGGAAGACTCCAGCCTGGTTTACAGATGGTTCTGCACGGCCTCACTAGAAAGTGGATAGCTGCAGCACTGCAGCACCTTTCTGGGACACCCCTGAAGAACAATGGTGAAGGGAAAACCTCCTGGTGGGCAGAACTTGGGGCAGTGCACCTGGTTGTTCACTTTGCTTGGAAGGAGAAATGGCCAGATGTGCGATGACATACAGTTTCATGGATGGTGGTCAATGGTTTGGCTGGATGGTCAAGGACTTGGAAGGACCATGATTGGAAAATTGGTGACAAGGAAATTTTGGGAAGAGTGTATGTGGATAGACTGCTCTGAACACGCAAAATAATCTGAAGATATTTGTTTTCCGTGTGAATGCTCACCAAAGGGTGAACTCAGCAGAGGAGGATTTTAATAATTTAGCAGATAGGATGACTTGTTCTGTGGATACCAGTCAACCTCTTTCCCCAGCCACCCCTGTCATCACCCAATGGGCTCACGGACAAAGTGGAGTTAAAGTATTGGCTGGAGTGATTTATACTGACTACAAGGGCAAGTTGACCTCTTACTCCACGTGAAGGTAAGGAAGAGTATGGCTGGAATACAGGCAATTGTTAGGGCATCTCTTAGTATCGCCATGCCCTGTGATTAAGGTCAAGGGAAAACTACAAAAACCCAATCCAGGCTGGGCTCCTAATGGCCCAGACCCTTCAGGAATGAAGGTTTGGGTCATCCCACCAGGTAAAGAACCATGGCAAGCTGAGGTGCTTGCTTAAGGCAGAGAGAACACGGAATGGATAGTGGGGACAGGCAGTTATAAGTATCAGCTATAACCACACAACCAACAGAAGAATGAGGACAGTAATTCCATGTGATTGTCATGAATACTTCCTCCATAGTTTGTTTCATGTTTGTGTGTGCATGTATCTTTGTCTTCTTTCCTCTCTTCTTCCCTTATCATGTAACATAAGATGCATTGACTTTATATCATAGTATTTAAATAGTGTTAATTTTACATCATAGTGTTTAAGTTATGGTATATCAAGAAGAAGAGTAAACACCACTCATGGCTTTTACCTCCTCTTTTAGGGAGGGGACCAGTGCACATTTAGTTATACGCAAGATAGTTGTTTTATGTTAGGTAGAATTACAACATTGTCTTTATTTGGAGATTAAATATGATTTAAGAAGATGCTTATGGTTGCCAGCTTGACAAGGGATACACTTGTGATGGTTGACTTTATGTGCTGACTTCACTGGGTCATGCAGTGCCCAGATATCTGGCTAAACATTATTTCTGGGTATGTCTGTGTGTGTGTTTCCAAAAGAGCTTAGCATTTGAATTGGTAATCTAGGTAAAGCATACTGTTCTCCCCAGTGTAGATGTGCCTCATCCAACCCACTGAGGACCTGAATGGAACAAAAGTAAAAAAAGAGAGAGGGAGGGAGAGAGAGACAGAGAGACAGAGGAATCGAGAATTCTCTGTCTCTTGAGTTGGGACGTGAGTCTCCTGCCCTTGGACTGGGACTTACACCATTGGCCCTCCAGTTCTCAGGCTTTCAGACTTGGACCAGAACTTAACCATCCATTCTCCTAAAGCTCTCAGGCCTTTGCACTTGGACTGGAACTATACCATCCAAGCTTTTCTATGTCTCCAGCTTGCAGAGAGCAGATCATGGGACTTCTCAGACTCTCTCTCTCTCTCTCTCTCTCTCTCTCTCTCTCTCTATATATATATATATATCCTGTTTGTTTGTTTCTCTGAAGAACCCTGACTTGTACACCTTCTGATTCAGAAATTCTGGAGAAATCTGAGTTTTTAAAAGCTTTCCAGGTGATTCTGATGCAAGCTAAGTTTGAGAGCCACTGCGCTACAGGCCTCAGGACCCTCACCCCAGTGCTGGAGAACTCTGAGCCCCAGACCTATCAGTGCATTTGCAGGAGGCCTAAATGTTCCCTAAATGAGACCATCCAGCTTCTTATCTACATCAATTAATAAAGCAAGTAAAACACTATACCATATTGATGGAACTCATTAAGTAAGAATTCTCCTTTACTAACACTTAATTCTTACCAATTATCAGCTGAACTTCAGTTGAATAGCTTTTCCTTTTGACTTGAAATTATCCTTTTCAGACAGGCTAATTTAACAATATTGACAATATTCAGAGTTTAAGAACTTTCACCTAGATTAATGTGTATTCCCACATCTTAAATCCATGATGAAAAGTAGAAATGATGGGGTTGCTTTCCATGCACTTAATATGTATTTACTGAGCCCCTTACTCTACTCTAGGCCCTGTGTCTACAGCGGTGAACAAATAGATGTGATCCCTGCCCTCATGGCATTTATCAAGCTCCTGGGTTTGTTAGGCCACATCAGGTTACAAGGAACAAAGATAGGTTTCTTGACATAAAAATCAGGTTTCTAGGGGCTTCCCTGGTGGTGCAGTGGTTGAGAGTCCGCCTGCCGATGCAGGGGACACGGGTTTATGCCCTGGTCTGGGAAGATCCCACATGCTGCGGAGTGGCTGGGCCCGTGAGCCATGGCCGCTGAGCCTGCGCATCTGGAGCCTGTGCTCCGCAACGGGAGAGGCCACAACAGTGAGAGGCCCACATACCGAAAAAAAAAAAAAATCAGGTTTCTAAATATACTATGGGTTTATTGTAAAGATGCAGGAAAAGTTTAAGAAATCCAGGAAAATAAATAGCCATGGAGACTGTCTCATTGAGAAATTAAACAATGGTACCTCATCATTCAGAATCTGCTCTGCTAGATGCAAAAGTTGAATAAAGATAACCCAAATAGCAGTTTTCCAGGTTAAAGAAGATTGAGGTTGTCTTCCCCAGGTACCCATTATTGATGGTTGATTTTAGCTAAGATGGTGGCCTCTGGACCAACCAACTTTAGACAATAAGTCAGTATCAAATGACACGCATCATGACAACTCAGGGAGAAAGAGCTGCCTTGGAGAGGGCAGGACAGGTAAAAACATTTTCAACTGCAAGCGCTATCCTAGTCCAACATCATCGAAAACCAGAAGGATTCCTCTTGAAACTTTTCATTTGGATTTATCATCCAAATATCAAGTCTTGCTTGATATGGGAGAACACACCTGTGCATAGTTTGGGTTTTAGACATCAACTCTGAATGGCCATGAGTGAAGGATGGATAGGATAGGATTTGGGGAGAGAAAACGTTGACATGTTGGAGATTGGCTGGCATGAAGAGTTCCATTAGACAGAACTTTTCACATTCTACAACTGGCAAATTATTCTTTCTGTATTTACAGCACTAGTCCAATCTAGCACGGTCTTGCAGATCAGCTAAAAGGCCAATCAGCCCAGAGAAACATATTACAGATATGTCCACTCAAATGAAAGGATGTGGAAATAAACTCCCTGTATAGGAAGAAACATAATTTTGAATGCCTTCATTTCAACTGGATCACAGTGTTTGCTCTAGGGAAGGTGGGGAATATTCTAGAGACCTAGTAAGCTAGAAGGGATTTTGGTGAAGAATTTACTGCGTCACAAGAGGGGTATGCAGAAGGCTCACACTGGCCTATTTGGAGCCATTATTTGACAGGTGCTTTTTATTCCGTAGCTCAATACAATGCACTCTTTGCCATGAATTCCATGGGGCTTTAGATGAAATCCTACAGCAATTCATAGCCTGCGCACTGAAGGTTACCATGACATGCTCCCTCCCATACCCAGGCACACACTCCCAGCCCTGGGGTTCTCTACTTTTGATACACCAAAGCTCTGTTATTAGGTAAATGAGGAGCAGCTGTGGTAATCAGACCTTAATTAAAACAAAGTCATATAAAGCTAGCTAACATGCACTGTCACCCTCATTTTGCTTTGTTGTATAAAACTGTTTTATCTTGAGATCATTCCTTTATCATAATCATTTCCTGTTTCTGAGATGAGATTTCCACTCAGAGAGGTTTATAATGTTCTCTCTTCAACCTACCAGTCTACATCACAGTCTGATAATTTTTCTAGAAATAAGCATTCAGTAAAGGGAAGTATTTTACGTATTTCCAAAAGTATCTTAAGGGACCATTAATATCTCTGAGTCTATTCTATACAACCCTGAAAACAGAAAGCTGCGTATAGAATTACTACAATTGATATATTTTGCCCCAGTGGTCAGAGATTCCTGGTAAACAGAATGTATGTCATTGTCCCAGTACCAAGAAAAAAAAATCTAAGTGCCTCAAGATCCAATTTCAGCAAATTCCAATTCTCACTCTCCAAAGTGAAAGAAAACATCTCTATTGATTTCTGACATAAAACAACTAGATCAAAAAAGCTTGCTGTTTTTGTTCAAGGTCTCTTTCTCTTTCTTTTATTATTATGCCCTCCTTTGCTTTACTTCCCTTTGATTGGCTGATCATAGAATGAACTCACTCAGACATCTTTTGTTCTGAGTGAATTTTTCCCCTGTAGAATTTTAGGGCTATAACGAACTGTAATCAGATGATCCGTTGATGTGTGGGTGAAGTCTGAATTGGCTATGACATCGTCCAGATGTTCTCATGAGTTCTTGGCACTGGGTACCGACTTTGTGGCCAGAGCCCTGGTTTGGACTCATTGCTTCAATTATTGATGGGCTGGAGACTGTCTTCGGTGATGCTGCAGCTGGCAGCCTCTTGACCAAGTGCAAGAAAAACTGTGGGAACTAAATGGTGGTATTTTGCCATTTCATGGTGGATACAGCGTCTGGGGAACTCATATTTGTTACAATTTCACAAAGCCTGAGTGGTCTTCTAGGTATTCATTCATTCATTTAAAAAATTGATATTATTCACATACTAAAAAATTCCCTCTTTTAAAGTATACAAGTCAGTGGTTTTTAGTTTATGCACAAAGTTGTATAACCTACACCACTATCTAATTCCAGATATTTTCATCACCCCAATAAGAAACACACACCCATTGGCAGTCACACCCCAATTTCTCCACATCCTTGTCAGCACTTGTTATTGTCTATCTTCTTTATTGTAACCATTCTAGTGAGTGGAAAGTAGTATTTCATATGGCTTTGATTATGTTTCCTTAATGATTAATGATAGCAAGCATCTTTTCATGTGGTTACTGGCCATTTGTATATCTTCTTTGGAGAACTGTCTATTCATATCCTTCCGTCTTTTTTTGATTGGGCTGCTTTTCTTTTTATTTTAAAGTTGTAGGAATTCTTTAAACATCCTAGATATGTAGATATGTTCAAGATACCTTACCAAATATATGACTTGCAACTTTTTCCCATTCTGTGCGTTTTCTTTCTTTTTTTTTTTTTTTGGCGGTACGCGGTCCTCTCACTGTTGTGGCCTCTCCCGTTGCGGAGCACAGGCTCCGGATGTGCAGGCTCAGCAGCCATGGCTCACAGGCCCAGCCGCTCCGTGGCATGTGAGATCTTCCCGGACCGGGGCACGAACCCGTGTCCCCTGCATTGACAGGCGGACTCTCAACCACTGTGCCACCAGGGAAGCCCTCTCTTCATTTTCTTGATTGTCGTCTGAAACACAAAAGTTCAAAATTTTGATGAAGTCAAATTTATCTATATTTCCTTTTGGTGCTTGTGCTATACATTTATACCAACTTTTTGGAGTACCTACACTGACCCAAAATTTAAAGATAGGTCAAGATACCATTTCTGCCCTCCAGTCAATCAGATTCTTGCATGAAGAAAACAGACATGTAAACAGATACATTGAGGAGTCTCAGTCTCCAGAGAGACTCATCATCTGGTTTATTCAGGTCTTTGCTCAAATGTCACTTCCTCAAAGACACCTTTTCTGACCAGCTGATCTAAAGATCACTTCCTGTCACTGTCTCCTGACCCTATATTTTATGGCCTCTCTTGTCATTTACCAATTTTATTTATCTCCCACCAGAATGTAAGTTCCACAGAGACAGGAACTTGTGTGTCTTCACTGCTGAATCCCAAGCATCTACAACAGCACCTAGTACATAGTAGATGTACTAGGTAGATATTTGGTAGAAAGAATGGATGTTATGATCATAGATATAGAGAGGGATCAATTCTACTGAGAAAAAATATTAAGAAAGCCCTCTAAAACATGGGGTGGCTTGAGCAAGGTCTTGAAAGATAAGAGTGATAGGGGTGTGGTAGAAAAAACCAAACTAAGAGAGAATTCTAGCAGAGGAGTTGCATGGACAAAGTTCCACAGACATTTTACTAAGACATAGGGATTTACTGAAAAGCTTGTTTAGATTCCAGTATCATTCTCAATAGTGCTTTAAGGAAGTGGAGCGAGGGAGAGGAAAGACCACTGGACACGGTCATCAGGAGTCTTGGAGTCTGATCTTTACTTGGTCGTTAATTTGTTATTGGCCTTGAGCAAGATTCTGTAACTTCCAGGTCTTAGGTTCATCTATGAAAAGGGGTGCCTGGTCTTTATGGAGTCCTCTAACATAAGAGTCTAGAATTCCATATCAGAAAGGAGATTACCTTTTAATATCTTTATCATGAAGGGTCATTTCTTTCCTTTTTCTTCTTTATTTCTCAGATGAACTATAACTCATATGCAGTCATGATCACAATCTTAAGTGTTCAACTCAATAAATTTTTATGTATATATGCACCCTTGTAATAACCACTCAGATAAAAATATAGAGCATTTCCTTTACCCTAGAAAGTTCCCTCATGCCCCTAGAAAGTTCCCTCATGCCTTTTCTCAATCAATAACTCCCCAAGGTAAACCACTATTTTGACTTCTATAAACATAGATTAGTTTTGTCTGTCCTCAAACTTCATTTAAATGGACCCATATAGTATGTGCTGTGTCTAGATGTTTTTTCCAGCATAATATCTTGAGATTCATTCATGTTGCTGCATGTATCTGTAGGCCTTGTTTTACACTAAGTAGTATTCCATTATATGAATATATCACAATTCATTTATCCATTCTCCTGCTGAAGAACATTCAGGTTGTTTAGCTATTATAAGTAAAGTTGTCATGGACATTCTTGTGCATGGCTTTCATTGGACATATTCACGTATTTTTTCCCCTTGGGCTTGCACCTAGGAGTGGAATTGTTGATTCACAGGGTAGACAGATGTTTAGCTTTGGACATATGTACTGCCAAATATTTTCCAAAGTGGTTCTGCCAATTTACATTCCTATAAGTGAAGTATGAGATCGCTCCAATTGCTCCACATCCTTTTCAAAAGTTATTATTGTCAGTCTTTTTTAATCTTAGCCATTCTATAGTGTGTGTGATGGTCCCCCAATGTGGATTTGATTTGTAATTCCCTGATACAAATTATAATGATATTTTATCATGATTATTGGCCATTTGGACATTCTTTTGGGAGGAGTGACAAGAAATGCCCATTCAACCCATTTTTAATTGAGTGTTTGGTATTTTTAATAGATTTGTAGACGTTCTTTATATATTCTGGATGTGAATCTTTGTCATTTCTATATATATTCACTTATATTAACTATATAGAATTATATATATGTATTATATATGTATATATGTATGTAACTATATATGTATATCAATATAACATATTATTGTTATATGCTTTTAAATATTACACATATCATTAATAGTATTAATAGTTATTAATTTTACTGAAGTCCAGCTTATCATTTCTTTTTTAATCATTAGTGTTTTTCTGTGTCCTATTTGAGAAATCTTTGCCTATACAAAATTCATAAAGATATTTCTCCTACCTTTCTTCCAAAAGCTTGATTATTTTAGTTTACATATTTAGGTTTATGATCCACCTTGAATTAATTTTAGCATATACTGTGAAGTAGAGGTTCAAGTTCACTTTTTTCCGTATGGATGTCCAATTTCTCCAGCAGCATTTATTCAAATGACCTTTCTTTCTTCACTGAATCGTAGTGTTGCCTTTGTCCTTTATCAGGTTACTGTACACGTGTGGGTTTATTTCTGAACTGTTTATTCTGTTTCATTGGCCCTTTTGCCTATCTTTGTACCAATACCGTCATGTCTTAATTACTGTAGCTTTACAGTAAGTCTTGAAATCTGGGAGAGTAAGTCTTCCAATTTTTTCTTCTTCAAATTGTCTTGTCTTTTCTAGGCTTTATGCATTTCCATATACATTTTTGATTCAACTTGTCAATTTACACTCACATATAAATGCACACACACAAACTGATGAGATTTTGACTGTGATTGCATTGAAACTACAGATTGGTTCAGGGGAGAACTGATACCTCAACACACTTGAGTTGGCCAAGCCATAAACTTGGAATATCTTTCCGCTTATTTGTCTTCTTTAATTTTTCTTCTCAATGTTTTTTAGTTCTTAGCAACAGCTGAAAAATGAAATAAATATATAATTTACAATAGCATCAGAAAATCCAATACCTGTGATTTATTATAAGAGCTACTTCAGCATATGCTGCTCTCCCAGGAAACCTCTATGTGGGAGGATTTGTGGCCCTCACCTGTCAATGCATCATGTATAACTACGTTAATTTTTGATTATTTTATTGATAAACATTAAATATGATTCATATTTATTTGACCTTCTTCAGGGTTACTGACACCATATGTAAATCTAGTTGAAAACTGCATGTCTTTTTAGAAAAATTCAAAAAGAGCAGGAAATAATGGAACTGTGGCTTTGTTTATTGTTTTCCTTTTCCTACTAGGAATTCTAAGCTCTCCCTCTTGAATTCTGAGTCTCCTTACTTTTCCAGATAGTTACTTAATATTGACAAACTTCCAGATTATTGTTATTTATTACTTGTTATACTGTTACTTGTCGTAATATTACTTTTCAAAGCGCTCTTACTCATTATTATCTCATTCAGTACTTAAAACAATATTTATTTTACAGAAGATGAAACTAAGAGGTTAAGTTCTTGTCCAAGCCCATCCACCTGGTTGGTGAAGTATCTAGAATTCACAGCCAGTTCTCCTGGTGGCAGTAGAGTTATCACTGCTGCTAGCAACACTATTTTCTTTTTGTTGTTGTTCCTAAAATAGAGCACAGAGTAGAGGGATAAGTGCCTCAACACTAGGCTTCATTTTAAAATCCAGAGCCTAATTTAGTACTGACTACACAAGTACAGAAAATTAGATCTTGAAAGGAAACTCTTCCGTTATGGGGGAGTCCAATTTCTTCCTATTGGTATAAATTAATGAGATAAAACTACTTTAAAACTACTGTAAGATGCAAAGAAAGTAGAGTAACTTAGAAATTCCTTTTTATACTTAAAGTGAAACAAAAGTCCACTGCTGACAAAGTCCTAGCGAAACTCGTCCGCTCACACCCGGCCGCTGGCATGTCCATTGCTATTGTCTTCATGGAACGTAGTTTGGCAATAAGAACCCAAAGAAGCATAAAAGCATTCTCATCTGTTAGTCCAATTATCTCATCCCAGAGAATTTATCCTGAAGACATGAGGCAGTTAATATTGATTTTTAAAAGTCAAAACAAAGTTCTTTATTAAAACATTATAACTAACTGCAGTTGGTGGACATCAACAAACGTGTATTCTGATTTAAAGACCAATAAATGTATAGGTTCAAGTGCCATTCTTCTGTAGACTTTAAAAATGCTCAATCCTTACACAATGGTCGCTGGCTTTACTTCTTAAGCTCAAAATTGAGTGCAACGGGGCTCCATTTTCAGGCCATGTACACAGGACGGACCCGTAGGAAATGGTGTAGCTTCGTGTGGCTGGGAGCACTGTGGCTGGACACGCTACTCCTCTACTTCACCGGTCAAGAATATCTAATTTTCTCCTTCCTTTGCTCTACTGCCCTCTTTACACCAAACAGAGGTGGCTCTTGTATATTGTATATTTGTTTATTCTTCCCTCTTGTGCTTTCCAGCCAGATCTCCAGTGTCCCCTCCTGCAATGAGAGAGGGAAAACCTTGATGTGTTGGCCAGAGCCTGTTGAGAACCCCACTAACTAAATAGCCTGCAGAATTGATGGTGAACTTTCAGTACCACAGGGAAAAAGGGAGAAAGAATTATTTCAAAGCCCTTCCATATTACAGACTTGGCTTGACTTGTAGAAATGTCTTACAGAAAAGAAAATGGCGTTGAAGAGTAAGTTGGAAAAAATAGAGCGGATTCAAGTTTCAGATATTTTCCTGTATTGGATGAGGATAGCCATGTTAGAATTCCTCCCCCACCCCCTATACAAGCTGAGTGCATTTGCATGCATTTAAGCAAATACTTTAGGTTGCCCTAACTTCTCAGGGCTGGGCAAATGAGCGCGAACAGCTTGGCAGGGGACCGTCCGTGGCTTTCAGTTTCTTCATTACTGATATGCATTTTTCGTGATTCTTCAGTCTCGAAGCCATGTTGTAGTTTTCTGTTCCACAGCCTGCTAGTATTTCTCTGCTATCCGCCTCCCTTTTTCAATCCCACTCTTGAAATTTAGTCTTACTGGGAGGATTAAGAAAAGAAAAACATAACTCTGTGCTGAGCTCATTTTACCATATGTCACATTATAGCTAGAAGCCAGAGAGCTTTTGAAAGACTCAACCTGAATTCTGTCATAACACAGAATAAGGCAGAAAGAGCCAGAGGTGAGAGACCCGAACACCACAGGTTCTAAGCCTTAATCAATCATGTTTTGCTCTGTAGAGTCACCAGTTTTTGTTTCATTCCAATCTAAGACGATTCTCAGGGGGCACAATTGTTCCATATACTTTAAGAGAAGCCCATTGTTTCCCAAGGGCTTAATAACCACAGTGTGGCAAGAAACCTTTCAAGGTATTATACGACCCTTCTTAAAGCATTTACCTCCATTTCTGAGGTAATGAAAGGGATACGAAAAGGATTTTTCTCCAGGAACGAGATCTGAAAGAAGTAGGTAGCTCTCTTCAGTCTTTGTGTCTCAAGTCCTTTCTGTAGGCATAGGATGTTCCTGGTATATTCTGAGCCCCAGAATGTTGCTACCATATGTTGTTTGTAGTTTGTGGATAACCCATGAGAAAAGAAGACGGTTTTAAGGAATTTTTCTGTATCAACTTGGCCTTGAATGGGAAGCAAAAAGAGGGAAAAGAATCCAGCACTTTGGAACATGCTTTATTTGCTATAGAATTATGAGGTAATATGATTGTGCTGTTTGCTTAGGGAACCGAGAAAAATCTAGAAGCCTGAAATAGGATACATTTAAATGGGAACTTATTCTGGCACTCTTTTTTTTCATCAGCATGACTTAAATGTCCACAGTGCTGAGCACTGAACAAAATATATAAAGCTTGTCCTATTTCTCCTCAAACACTCACAAAGAGAAAGACAGTTTAGCAGAGAGCCGTATGTGTACATAGTTCATGTAAAATACACACTCAAAGAGGTAGTTTCAGGAAATGGTATATGTGTGGGGGAAGGTGGCATATGAGTTTGTAGAGATGGAAAATGTGCCTTCCAGGGATAACGCCAAATATTATCAGCCCCTTTGGTTGGCCCCCTGTGAATCCATCCAGGGTAGATTTAGGAAGAGGATGAACACAGAAGAGTGAGAGAATTTGAGAGCTGAAAAGACTATTACAGAATATCCCCCAGATGTTGCAATTTGACAACTCATTGACAGAATTAGACCTGTCTTTGTTTGGTTTGCCAAATCCAAATTGAGAATTCGAACGACTTTAGGCTGGGAAGAACTCCTGAGTTCATGACAGTTTCCAGCCCATTTGATTGTCTTACACCTGGCAAACTTCATGTATATTCCTGATCTCTGAAGGCATTTGAGTTAGTGACCCCGAAAGAGCTCTATATTGCAATGAGGGAATCAAGGGCTGTGGGAGTTGAGAGCCAACCTTACCAAGGCCAAGTAGCCAGCTGTGGCTGAGTTAGTGACAGAGCCTATGTTCCCTAACTCCCAGCTCAAAATAACAACAGCTGTCACTTGTTCTGTGCTCGCACAGTGTGCTAAAACCTTTCTGCATATTATTTTATTTAATTCTCACAACAGCCCTAGGAGGTAGGTCCTGATTATTATCTCCATTCTATAGACAGGCAAGCTGAAATTCGGGAATGTGAAGGAAGTTGCCTAAGGTGGCTCAGTGGTGAGGTCTATTGACAAAGGCTTTAACTTCTATCTCTTCTGCTCCATGTTTCCTCAACTACGTGGATAGGAATGGGTGCTAGGTGGCTTTGTTGCTGGTTTGATAGGATGGCTTTGAAGAGGTCAGATTAAGCCAAATAGCAGGCTTTCTTCTCATACAGAAAACGAGGTGGAACATTTGCTCAGATCAGAAAAATTCAGTAACATCGCTATCTTTGTTCGGATCAACTGTAGGAGCTATAAAATACCCGAAATCTGCCTGAAATTTTAAGTAGATTATAAACTTAAATGGGTACATCTACTATGATTTAGAAAAATGAGCCTTTTAATCTGTTAGTATAGCCTCTGCTCTGTTTTGGATTGCAATTAAGAATTCTCATTTTTTTACCTCTTCACATATAACAAATATGGCCAAGGATGTGGAGAAAAGGGAACCCTGGTACACTACTGGTGGGAATGTAAATTGGTGCAGCCACTGTGGAAAACAGTATGGAAGTTTCTCAAAAAACTAAACATAGAACTACCATATGACCTAGCAGTTTCACTCATGGGTATATATCTGAAAAAAAACACTAATTTGAAAAGATACATGCAGCCCAATATTTATAGCAGCACTATTTACAATAGCCAAGCTATGGAAGCAACCTAAGTGTCCATCAACAGATGAATGGATAAAGAAGATGTGGTACATATACACAATGGAATATTAATCGGCCATAAAAAACAAAGAAATTTTGCCATTTGCAGCAACATGGATGGCAACTTGGAGGGCATTATGCTAAGTGAAATAAGTCAGACAGAAAAAGGCAAACACTGCATGGTATAATTTATATGTGGAATCTAAAAAAATACAACAAACTAGTGAATAAAACAAAAAAGAAGCAGATTTACAGATAGAGAGAACAAACTAGTGGTTACCAGTGGGGAGAGGGGAGGAAGGAGGGGCAATATAGGGGTAGGTGGGAAAAAAGGGTTATTATGGGATTGTATGAAATCATGTGTGTGAAACTTTTGAAAATTGTAAAGCACTATAGAATTTAAAGAATCTTTCAGTTAATATAAAAAATTTTTTAAATAAAAAAGAATTCTAGTTTTTTACCTCTTGAAATGACTTGGGACATTTTTTTCACCAGTGGATTTGCCATGCTCTTACTTCTTTTTCTTTGATGATAGTACAAGCTGGTTTTAGATTTTAAAGAAAGGGCAGCAATGGAATCATTTCTAGAGTGTTTTTTTAAAAAGGTTTTGTTGAATTTGTAATCAAAGGAATATATAAATGGTTTATACTTCATGCAATAGATGGGTCTTAAGAGGTTGTCATTACATCTTTTTTAGGGTGGCACTAAATCCAATTTCACAACGCAGTCTGAGAGGTATGAGAAAGATGGTGTGTGATCAGTGAATCCTTTTGTAAAACAAAGAATCATTTTGAAACACAAATGATCATCCAACAACACATCTAGTTTATCCCGTACAATTTTAACACAGTACATTTTCTTGAAACAATCACAACAGCAAAGAAGTTTTAAGTATTAAAATGTTTCCTAGATGATGTTACGACACACAAAAACTTGTCCCAAAATCTTGCTATTAGTGTATGATGTTTATAAGCAACTGAAGCAGTAAAATAAATTGTACATTTGGGATTGGGTTCCCTGGGTAGATAGATAATAGCAAAGAAGTATTGATTTTCACTTTCCATTCCTTTTTCATTCTTTATCACATGCTTCAATAGGGTCAGCTGTGAGCCATTTACTCTTTCACATCAAAAATTAGATCTTTGAAACACAGGAGAATCTCTCTCCGCCTTCCTCTGAGATAAAACAATGAAGGGCTAAAACCTTTGGTGAGTCACAGAATCCTTTGTTTCTTCAGTGCTTTGTGAAATGAAGAAAGCCTGTGAGGTTCACATCAGACAGAACAAGCTCTAATGAGATACTTAGATTCAACTCAAAAGTTGGGGGGCGGGTTGAAATTTAGGATGAATTTCATCTTTTTGTCATTTAGTGCTTTAATATGTGGGTTAACATAACTTCTCCCACAGCACCTCTGGACTTTTAGTGGGTCTCACAAATGTACAGAGCCACTTAAACTTGGGGTGTCCATGCCGTGTGACCCTGGACTATTCCTTTGCGTCTCTATTTTCCCATGACTATAACAATCCCTCCTCCACCTGTATCTGGATGCTGTCTGAAGCATCAAATGGGAAAACACATGAAAGGGCTTTCAACAATACAGCAGAAAAAGTGGGAGAATGTGATTAAGGGTATGGGGTCCCATGGTTGGTCTGCCTTGGATGCCAGAGAATGCAGTGGAAGGAAGGCTGAGAATGTGTTCCTGGCAGCAGCCCCCAGAGCCTAATACCCACGAGGCTGGGTGAGAGGACACACAGGAACACAGCGGCGGGGCTCCCAGGAGAAGTGGAGGAAACCCACGAGTCACAAGTGTCTCTTCATCTGCCACTCTCCTCTGTCCTTGGCCACAGTTTCCAAGGAGAAAGATGGCGCTTAATACTTAAAATGTGGGACAAGAGAATGAGCTTTTCTTCAGGTGGACACAGCCATTTGGTTAAGGCGCTCCTGCTATAGCCCCAGGTATAACAGGGTTATCAAGTGTACATGTGAATCTTCTCTTTTTTCCCTTCCTCCTCTGCCTCTTCCTTTGTCACATCTGACTCTAATGTTTTATTTTTTATTTAAGATTTACATTGTGCAATACAACATGCATTGTGAAAAGTGTGTAACATATACATCCAGTTTAACACAGGATTCCAGAGAAAACACTGTGTAAACCATCTAAGTGGATAGAACTCTGTCATTCCCCCCCGCCCCGCCCGCAAAAAAAACCTCTCAATTAGCCCTTTCTAAATCACAGACCCCTCTCCTCCCCTACAGGAAAACTTACCCTGATCTTTTGAATAATTTTATTTTTAAAAGTAGATTTACCACGTATGTTATGCATCCCTAAAGCGTAAAGTTTAGTTTCCCCTGCTTTTTAACTTTATATAAATGGAATAATACATATGCATTTTGGCCTTTTCCCCCCAGCATGAAGTTGGTGATCCGTAATCATATTGTTGCACATCGTTAGAGATGGGTTTTTAATTGTTGTATCGTATTCCATTGTATGACCCTACCACAATTTACATACCTATCCTACCATGAAAGGACATTTGAGTTGTTATCAATTTGGGGTATGACAAACAATGTTGTGATGAATGGACCAGAATTGTTGGGTCACAGGAGATTATCTCAAAACTGTTTTACAAAGTGGTTGTACTGGTGTATATTCTCACCACACACAGAATAGGGGAGGTTCAATTGTTCCTCTTTCGTGACTACACCTGGTATTGTCAAACTTAAAATTTTTTTGCCAACATGTTGTGCATATAATGCTATCGCACTGTGGTTCTAATTTGCATTTTCTGATTTCTAATTTCTTTTATTAAATAGTGATTATTCCAAACCTCTTCAGACTTATACTCTGCTGTCCTCAGTCCCTAGGCTCCAGCCCCTACTTACAGTTCCCAAGCTGTGTGCTTTCTCTAACCCTGGGGCTTTTGCACAAACTACTCTCCTGAATCTGTCTCCCTCTGTCTGGCTCACCTTCTCTTAGTCAGATCTTCTCTTGGGCATTGTGTACCTTTGCGCCCCTTCTCACAGGTGCCCCCGCGGCACCTAGTGATTAACCCACATCACAGTGAGTGGCAATTGCTGATTTAATTCTTTCTCCTACACGAGACTGTGAGCTCTCTGAGGGCAAGGGCCATGCCTCATTCTTCATTTGTCTCCAGCTCACGGCACAGGATTTAGCTCACAGTGGACACTGAATAATTATTTGTTCAATGTCACTATTTGAGTGACCCATAGAATACGCAAGTATTTAAATTCTGAGTGGGACTGAAGTTGAGTTTCAACTGAAATGAAAATGTACTGTAAATTGTTGAAAAACCTAAGCCCTAAAAAACGAAGTATATCACTTTCTAGAACCACTGAAACAGTCAGTTCAACTCCCCATTCACACTGAATTTTGAGCCTGGAGGGAACTTAGAGATCACATAGTGAGCGTGTGTCATTTTACAAGTAAGGAACTGGAGGCCCGGAGAAGCTGACTTGAGCGTGACACACAGCTAGATGAACCTGAGATTGCCAACCCCATCCCTTAAGTACATCTTTTTCAACTCAGAAGTGGTAAATGTCAATTAGCGGGGAAAAGTGGTTTTAATCTGGAATAATACAATGTACAGGCAAAAGAATTCAGAGAGATTTGGCAAACGTTTTACATCTGGGTGTGGATACTACTGATGAGCCATGTGAGAACAGGAGCCATACACTGCCTGGCTCTGAATCTCCCAGAGTACCTAGCTCCCTGCTGAACGGTCACTGTTGTTCTGAAAGCATTTGTCTGAAGGCTGGGCTGGGAGCCCTGGGCCAGGCTGCCATAGCTCCTGGTAGTGTTTCCTGGGGCCCCGGGCCATCAAAGTTTCCTGCCCATCTCTGGAGTCCACTGCCGCCACTGCTAAGAGCCAGAGCTAGGTACAGTGGCGCTAGGGAGGGGCCGTCCTGAACTCCCCTGGTCAAAGTGGTGCCTGAGCTGGGGAGTCCTGGTGTAACTCTTCTGTGCAGGTGACCTCATGGTTCACTCTCAAAACACACAGACACTCAGGATTGTGATGACACAAAAGGAAAAAACACCTCAGCAGGACACTGGGACTCAGAATGCTACCTTTCAGCTTCTTTGACATATCCACCTTGTCACACAATTAGGAGGATCTCAACCAGAAAGAAGCAGCTTTGTAAATTATTTAACTGAGAAACTCAAGCACAGCTGAGCTCTTCAAACGTGTTCCTTTATGGTCTTATTGAAATTCACATTGTTTCCAAAGAGATATTGTCCAGCCATCTTAACCCCAGGGAAAATGACTGAATAGGAATCTTAGGGGGAAGCAGACCTAGAAAATGCCAGGGGCCCTTTGGTTGTAGTAGAATATTCTGCTCTGTATGCATTTAAACAGTGTGATAATCAAGATGAGGCTCTGGTTACCTGCTGGCACTTCAACATTAGATGGACTATTCTGCTAATTACTCCAATTGAATAGTGCCTACTTGACTTTTTTGAGTTCCTTGATTTAGAATGTTTTCAGATGGAGTGTTTTGCCTTCCAGCCTCTTGCCTCTGTCCTGAATCAAGCAAAGAAATGATGCAATGAGATATATTTTGCCCTGAGGGTACCAAAAAATTGGTATGGATAAATTTTTTTTTTTAACAAACACCATTACACTTTTTCATTCTTTCATTCAAGGCATCCTGTTCTAGGAGATGATCAGTAAAAACTGATAAGAACCATACAAATGTAGGAATAATATAATATTAAATAATAGGAATGTTTGTTATGATATATAATTGAGAATGGATACCAAATGGCATTACATGAAAAAAAATAACAAAATAATTGCATCTCCTAGGTTACATTTTGTTCAGGGCTTTGGAGGTTTTAGGGTAGATTCAAATGATCAAAAGTTTCTCTCTCCCTTCTTTGGACACCTCTTCATTTGACTTGACAGGAACAGCACACCATGTAGTCATGGGCATGACACTCCTTGCCAATAGTATCCAATGGCTTTCTTTCCAGAAAAGTAAACTAAGATCTTTTCTCATTTTAAGGCACCCTTTTGATATTACTGTAACGCTGAAATCTTTCCTCCCCTGTCGACCTGACCTCAATGCTCTCGGTGTTGCCTTTCAGCATGCATGTTCCTCTTCAAGCCATTTGGAATGTGGTCTGGAAAAAAGACATATGGGCCTGCATGAGGTTATAAAACCTGGCTTGAAAAATCCACAGCTTCTTATAAAAACACTATTTTTTATAAATGTACCATTTTAAGGAAGATGGTTACTGAGCAACCTGATTTAAGTTATTATGAGAAATGGGAGGAAATTCTTCCATTAGGTCTGTTTTTACTTAGGTCAGAAAGTTTTGTTTTGTTTTGTTTGCCTGTGTTGGTTTTGAATCTATCTTCCCCTCTTTCTTTTTAATGCACGTATACTGGGTGCCAATTAAACATCAGGTACCAGGCTAGGTGGGTCCTCTGGACAAAAAGTGGAGGTGAATTCTTCTACAGACCATGTCCTTAAAGAGCAAAGGAGTGTCTGTATGTGTCTTAGGGATCTTTGGGGGCAGTAACCCACTCAAATTGCTGAATTGGTGAGAGGAAATTTAATATGCGTGTAGAAGTCCAAGGCTGGAAATGCATGTGAACCTCATGAGGGCTGAACCCAGACCTTGAAGAAAAGGAGAAACCTCCTTTTTCTGTTCTCAGGGTTCAGATTTCTCTCTGCTCAATTGCCTCATCGTTCACTCTTTGTGGGCTGGCTTTTTCTCATTCTCCATGGATATAATGGAAAAAGTCACCTAAGTGCTCTAAATGTTTTTATTATTGTGGTAAAATACTCATAAGCATAAAATTATCGTTTCAATCATGTTAAAGTGTACCATTTGGAGGCATTAATTGTATTCACAGTGTAATGCAAGCATCATCATTATTTAGATCCTGGACTTTGTTATCACCCAAACAGAACCCCCATACCTATTAAGCAGTCACTCCACCTTCCCCTCTCCCCTCAGCCCCTGGCAACCACAAATCTACATTCTGTCTGTATGGATTTGTCTATTATAGATATTTCATATAAATAGAATCATATAATATGTAGCCTTTTGTGTGTGGCTTCTTTCACTTAGCATAATGTTGTCAATGTTCATCCTTGCTGTAGTACTTCATTCCTTTTTACAGCTGAATAATATTCCATTGTATGGATATACCACATTTTGTTTATCAATCTGTTGATGGATATTGGATTGTCTCCATTTTTTGCCTATTATTAACAATGCTGTTATAAATATTCTTGTGCAATTTTTGTTTAAGCACCTGGTTTCATTTCTCTGGGACGTGTACCCAGGGGTGGAATTGCTGGTTCATTTTGTAATTCTATGTTTAACATTTTGAAGAACTACCAAACATTTTTTTTTCCACAACAGCTGCACCATTTTACACTCCAATCAGCAATGTACGAGGATTCCAATTGCTGCACATCCTTGCCAACACTTGTTATTTTCCATTTATTTATTATGGTCATGCTAGTGGGTGTGAAGTGGTATCTCATTGTGGCTTTGATTTGTATTTCCTTGATGACTAGTGATGTTAAGCCTCTACTCAAGTATTTGTTAGCAATTTTTATATCTTCTTTGGAGAAATGTCTATTCAAATCCTTTGCCCGTTTTTTTTTTTTTTTTTTTCCGGCAGGCGGGCCTCTCACTGTTGTGGCCTCTCCCGTTGCGGAGAACAGGCTCTGGACGCGCAGGCTCAGAGGCCATGGCTCATGGGTCCAGCCACTCCGCGGCATGTGGGATCTTCCCGAACCGGGGCACAAACCCGTGGCCCCTGCATTGGCAGGTGGACTCTCAACCACTGTGCCACCAGGGAAGCCCCTTTGCCCATTTTTGTATTGGACTGTTCGTCTTTCTACTGTTGAGTTGTAAGAGTTCTTTATATATTATTTACACTAAATCTTTATAAGATATATGGTTTGCAATTATTTTCTTCCATTCTGTGGGCTGTCTTTTCACTCTCTTGATAATGTCCTTTGATTCTAAATATCGTCTCAGGAACCAGCAGGCACTTCATTTGTTCTCCAGGTCCCAATTCTGATTGCTGAGGAAGAAGATGGATTTTGCCCAACTGGAAGCAGATGTCCAGTTGGCCCATCAGCCATAGCCAGGAGGGTGGGCTCATGTAGTACAAATAAGGCTGCTGGGTCCACCTCTGTTAGTGGTGGAACTGGTTCTCAGGGGAGGCATAGATGCACAAATGCTTAGAGGTGAAGGCATGATGGCAAATATGCAAATTTTAGGGTTGTTCATGGTAGAGGTAAGGAAAGGTGTGGCAGGACTTCAAAGTGGGGACATAGGACTTCCAACAAGGGGGTCAAAAGAAATCTTCCTGGACGTGGCATTTAATGGCCTAGATGGATAGAAAAGATTTGTTCATATTGGGATGGAGAAAAAAGGCATCGGTGCAGGCAGCAAGCACCGTCAAAGTGCAAATGGAGACACACATATCTGCTGGAGACTCAGATTTAATACATATTGTAACTGAACCCATGAGAGTCAGTGACATTGCAAAGAGGAAACAGAAATGAGAAATAAAGTGAGTCTAGGAAAGGACTGGTGAGGTGTGGAAAGACGGGGATGAGAATGAGAAATGGATTCATAGAGAAGGCCTACTTGGTCAAGTTCAATTAGGCCATGGGGTCTTTTCTCTTATACGTCATTCAGTTTATGCCTTTCCTGCTCCAGGAACTCCTCCCACACCTCCCAAGCCCCATTAGCTCTCTTCCTTCTGAGCCCACAGAATTCCTTTCTTTAAGATTCACCTGGTAATTAGTCTGGTATTACTAATGCAGCTCTTGCTTTCCATTGCTACTCATTCTCCTATATTGATTCTTTCATTCTTGTCTCCACAGCTAGACTGTGGGTCCAATGACATTTTTACTTCCTGACATGCAATAAATGCTCAGTAATATTTGTTGATTTGGTGTGAATACAAAATTCTAATGAAGATTGAAATAACTTTATAAGCTGCTCCGGGTATGCTTCTTTAAGCTTTTCTGTTCTGTGCCGTTAACTTTTTCTATATATGTCTTGCATGAAATAGTCCTTGTGTTCACGTAGATGGGGGCTTGCTATCTATGACATAATTTTTTTAATAAGCCCATTCATTTATTAACACTAATGATTTCTCTCCTAAGATTATGGAGAGACCGGAGAGATATGACAATATGTGTCAATGCTTTTTCAAAAGGAAAACGACATTTTCAGTCTGAAAGATCATTAGTGATACAATGATAAAAGTAACACTTGAAGCTTGAGATAATGTATCATTACTGCTCTGAGAGGTCTAAGATAACAAATTAGAAAATTTGTCTAAAATAATTGCAGGCAAAAGATTGTTATTACCTGCTTTTGTGAGTGAAACAAAGGAAATTACTATTCTTCTTGAGGTAAATATAATTTGTGTGCATCTGGAAATTAATGATATTACAAGATTTAATTGCAGAATGTCTTAATTTTACCACGTAATTATCTTCTTTCAGCAATGTAGTATATTAGCATGGTAAAAATTTAATATATGGGGTTCAAAACAGACAAAAGAGTTATTAAGTTTTTTTTCCCTTATGGGAAGATGAACCATCAAAGAGAGCAAAATAACATGCAAAAGGGGTTCTTGTTTCAGAGTAGAAAGCTCAAGAAAACAGAAATCAATCATAAAACACCAAAAAACCATTGCTGTTTGCCTCAGCGTTTATCTCTCCCAGTCATTTGCCATTTATATGGCCATTGGGTTCAGTCACTAGACTCCTCTAGAGAAATGATGAGAGAGGCAAACACAGGAAATAGGGACAAAACCGAGAATTATGCCAAAGTCATACCTCACCTGCAGTGGCTGCCCTTGACTTTAAATCTATTCAGGAATTGTGAGATATTACGAGCCTCCATTTCCTCTATTTTGGGGTAGATGATGTTTCATAAGGCACCTGAATCATAAATGTTAGGGTGGCTCTTAAGTTTCCAAGACAATATTATTGAAAATGAGCATTTTAGGATTCAGAGATAGTTACTAGAAAGAGCACTGGGCAAGGAGTCCAAAGATCTAAGTGCTGCTTTGAGCACTTTTGCCAAATAAAACATGAAAAATCTAGTAAACCTCATTGAGTCTCAGTTTCCTCACCATTGAAATGAGGGGAATGGGTTCCATCAGGATGGCAAGTAAGATCTATCTTAAGTGCCAACCTTTTCATCTGGAGTAGCTTCATGGAACACTGTTGAGAAGGATTCTGATGTTGAGTATGGGTGAGTGGAAAAGACTTGCGCAGGATCAGAACCCTTTGCCTCAAGTGCACAGGATGGCAAATGGTTGCATGCATTCCAGGTACTTGTCACTGAAACTGTGACTTGGGGGCATGTCTGAAAAGACTGACTTGTATGTCTGAAAAGGCTTATTTCTGACTCACAAGCCTGCAGTTTACAGGAATGGGACATGACTCTCTTTTGTGACCTCTGGGGCCCCTCAATATCTTATCTTCTTTTTGGATTATGAGGTTGAGACGTCGCTGCTGTTTGCTGGAAGCCTGGTGTTTCCATACCTCGTGTGAACATATGCTCCAGGGTGTTTTAAATGTGATCCTTCTGCCTGTCTTGTTTTAGTAACTTAGTTCAACAAATTTTCTATGTGCCAAGCAGGCTGCTAAGAGGCTGCCCCACAGCTGTTTGGGGATCCGTCCTCCACAAATCAACAGCCCCAAAGGGCTGTAGTATTGGTTCCAGTGCTGGGAGGTGAAGGGCTCCTCACAGCGGTTTATCAGTAATCAATTCGGCCAGACTCACTCAAGGTCATGCTCCGGAGAGGGCAGGGATTAACAGACAGGCAATATGCAATCTTGCAGAGCTCAAGGTGGAAACTGAAAGAGAACTGGGCCTCTCAGAGTCTAGCATTTGAAGGATAAACAAGTATACCCTCCTCCCGCACTTTCCTTCCTCAAATCTGTGTGGGACGAAGCCTGCCAGTCCAATTCTGACTTCTACCCTGAGATGGGGTTTTCGGCACTGATTTCAGTTGGAGGGAGTGATTCAGCCCCTCCCAGCACATTTCTCTCTTCACTCCAGGATGCGCAAGAGATCATTTCCTCTGTTCTCAGGCTGCTCTGGAAAGTCCTCTTGTCCTTGTTCAGGGTGAGGAAGTTGCTTGCAGCACTGACACCCTGGACTTCAGGCCTTTTCTGCACTGACCTCTCTCTTCACACTCACGCGGGTTGCTAGGGCTTCAGGTACCGGGAAACCTGTCCTTTGCTCTTGACCTGGTCCTTGCGGTCCCATTCGATGTGCTTGAATCATACTCCCCAGCCAGCTGGAAGGAGAGGGCAGGACTTAGGAGGCTGCTACCAGGAGGGACGGGCCGGCATGAGGGGAAGCAGTGAAACTTTGAAGGAAGGGTCAGGTTTTGGAGACATTTTAAAGGAAGAGTCACTTGGTTTTGATGACTGACAATGTGTGCAGAGTGGGTGGGGTGGAGGGGCTCAAGAGTAGCTGAGATGATTTTGTTGAGAATGGGCACGTGAACAAGACAGGAAAGCAGAAATGAGGGTAGCTGAGAGTGTAGCTAAAAATAAAAAGGGCTTGGTTTGCTGAGTTTTTTATACCAAATACACACACAGGTTATTTTTTAGTTGGATTGCATTTTTTTTTTTAAAAAAAGCTCTTCATTTAAGCGTCAATTGCTGGAACATCTAAACATGCTCTCCCATCAAAACAGCACTAGAAGAGCTTCCTAGGCTAGCCCAAATAAAGCCTGTGTGGTATCATAAAGATGGAGGGGAGCTTAGAGATTGTCCAGTATAGGGTACTAGGGTAGAGAGTACAGTCATTCAGAGGTGGACTCTGAAAGGACACCATATTTACTGACTAGGTAACCTTATGGCTTATTTAATCACACCAGGCCTCATTCTCCTTGTGTATCAGACAGAATAATACCAACCTCACAGGCTTGTCATGAGGATTAAATGAGATGATACTATGCCATGTGTAAAAGCTGAGTTGCTTCTTGTTCCCATCACCACATGGTATTATATCAAGGAAACCTTGATCTGGCATTGAAAAGGAATTGAGGCTTTCCTGGGTCCCCTTAAGGGCTAAGGGGTTCCATACACTGGAATTTCTGTAACCCTGGGAAGCCCTAGAGGCAAGACTGTGAATAAACTGTGGCAGAAGAGGAACTAGAAACCAGGTATCTTGAGTTCACCGTCCAGATTTCTTCCTACCATCTCAACGTACTCGTCACAAAATAACTCAGGGGACAGTGCGATCCACTTCTCCACTATTTGTAGATAGATGGCTGTGAGGAAATTGTGGGCACTCTGAGTGGCCATGCCAGAGAGTAGCCCTTTGAGAGGGCGTGGGGTGGAGCTCTCCCGGGCAGAGGGGAAGGGAGCGTCTGGCAATACTGGCTGACTGGGGGTGCAGGGTAGAGGGTATGGGAGACAGCCAAGAAGGGGCAGCATGTCTGCTGTGCCCTATCCCGCAGGGGCTTGGTCGGGTGGGGAGGAGATTCCCACAGAGGAAGCAGCAAGTGGTTTGGGGCAGAGATGGGGGAGGGGGGCAAAAAGGGTGTCATTGTCATTTCCACCAACAGATTATTCCTGAGTAGGTTTTTTATAGGCAGGAAACCGCAATAGGGTTTACTGTGAAAAAGAACATCACATTTTAGTTAATCCATACTATCGGAGCATTCTGGTTACAGAAAGGGTGAGGAATCACACATTTAGTGAACATTTTCTGTGCGACAGCCGTGCTCAGCACTGGACACACATACCCACTTTGTCTGCCAGGCTGATTAGAACTGCTGACACTCCTGAGACTCAGAAGAGTTCAGGGGCCACGTCCACAGAAACGGTGAGTAGCAGAGCCAAGAAGTGAGCCCAGACGCAGACTAAAGCCCCAGCTCCTCTGACAGCCCCATGCGGGCCCACAGACAACTAAGCCCCTGCTAATTTGGCCCTCATTTTGAAAATCTGAAATTCGTCATTCGAATTTTCTGCCTCAGAAAGTTGAGTATGCTCGCCTTGCTTCTTGATGACATTCGCTGTCACAGAATCACAAGTCCCAGAGGGCAGTGGGGCTCGATGGGGCAGGGAGGTATAACACAAGCGTTTCTACAGCTGCCTAACATTTGAGATTCTCCTCTTGGAGAGACGCCACGTGTCTTTGGGAGATGGGATGGTAGAGTGTGGTTTGAAAAATATTTGGAATTTCATTCTTCTACTTTCTCTCAAATATCAGGTGTCCTCGCAAGCGAAGACCAGCTTCCCTGACTCTTTACTCTTACCCTCCCCACAAAGAGCTACCAGTTTTTATTCATTCAGTCCACAAATATTTATTATGCCCTTATGAGTGATGATAACATATATCAAAAGCACTTAAAATGTGCATTTCCTTTGAGACATTATTTTATTTCTATGAATTTTTACTAGGAAACAGTCATGGATTTGGTTATAAGGACGTTTAATTGTAATGTAAAAGATTTAAAAACTTAAGGGAAAAAATATCAACAAAACAGAATAATAAATGAAAATGGCATATTGCCCATAATGGTATATGAGTATATGAGCATTACATTATAAATTTAATACACTTTAAAAAATGTTTTTCGGTACGCGGGCCTCTCACCGTTGTGGCCTCTCCCGTTGCGAGCACAGGCTCCGGATGCGCAGGCTCAGCGGCCATGGCTCACGGGCCTAGCCGCTCCGCGCCATGTGGGATCTTCCTGGACGGGGGCACGAGCCCGTGTCCCCTGCATCGGCAGGCGGGCTCTCAACCACTGCGCCACCAGGGAAGCCCCCAATACACTTTATTTTTAAGAAGAATTTTAGGTTCATAGCAAAATTGAGAAGGAAATACAGAGAGTTCCTAGACACCCCTCTGCTCCCACATATACACAGCCTCCCCACTTCCGACATCCAGAACCACTGTGGTACATTTGTAACAGTCTATGAACCTTCATGGCACACCATTATCTCCCAAAGTCCGTAGTGTTCATTAGGGTTCATTCTTAGTGTTGTATACTCTATGGATTTTGACCAATATATAGTATAATGACATGTATCCACCGCTGTAAAATAATATATTTCAAAAATAGAAATAAAAGTGTTTATATTTGCATTTGGATAACAGAATTGCAGAAGAATATTATGTCTATCTGTATTTTTTTTACGATAGGTGTACATTGCTTTATAATGAAACAACAATTTTCAAGAGCTTCTGTTTAAGTAGGAGAACTGAAAGCTAATGGAAAATTTTACCTTGATGATTATCAGTAGATGGCAAAAGAGAGTCCAGCTAAAGAATTAAAAGACGTTAGGTAGAAAAATGAGAATTGGTATTTTGAGAGAAAAAGATATTTTTGCTGTCCTCTCCTCTCTCTTCTAGTAGGGGGAGAAAAAAGAAGGCTTAGAGAGAGAAGATGTGCAGGTACCAAATGTGAAGCATTTAATAGGGGGAAAAAATGGAATATCTACTTTATCCGTCTGCATCTTAAAGGAGACAGTCACCCCACATACCTTTCAGGTGTAAAAGAAGACGAAACTAGTCTTCAACATTGAAAATTCTAACTATTGTACCACTTGCACTTATCTGCATTATTTTTAATATTCTTAAATTCCTTTCCTACTTGAGAATCTATATTTGTGTACAAGATCATAGAGGAGACCACCTAATGGGTTTGCTAACTGCTGCCCAATATTGGTACATTTACTGCATTTGCCCTATTTGTCTTCTTAGCAGTGACTGTGGTATTGTTGGAATAACATCACATTTGCACTTATTATTTTATAAAAATGAGAGGAAATGTAGGCATGAAAGTGTTGATATTAATGATAAGAGCAGGAATCTATTCTATCTAACAGAACTGAGATAAAGATAGATATTTTAAATTAAAATCTATAATCTCATTTGGAAATTTATTGGATAAGCCATTTGAGTCTACATTCATAGGTAATGTAAAAGAATAAAATTAAATAATGTGTACAAACAATGCAATTAGACAATAGCATAAGAATTGGAAAGGAGGCTAAAGCTGCATCTGTTGACAGTATGATTATCGCTCCAGAAAACTTGAAAGAATCAACGGAAAAACTATTACAAATAATAAGGGAATTTAGTAAAGTCACAAATTATAAAAAACAGCATTCAGAAATCAATGACGTTATATATACAAACAATAACCACTTAGAGGGTATAATGAGAGAGAAGACTCCATTTTACAATAGCAAAACAAAATAAAATGAAATGAAAACAACTATAAGCATAGATGACAAGAAATGTCCAAAGCATATTTGAGGCTATTTATAAAATATTCTTTAGAGACTGAAATATAAACATAAAAAATAGCAAAATGCACCATATTTTTGGATAAGGAGACTCAACATCATGAAGATGTAATTTTTTCATTGAATTATATTTAATGCACTGCATGTAAAAATACCAATGCCATGAGTTTTTTGGTTTTTGCTTTTTTCCTGAAGCTGGGACCGGTTGATTATAATGTGCATTTAGACACACAAGAAAGGAGATGAGGCTTCCCTGGTGGCACAGTGGTTGAGAGACTGCCTGCCGATGCAGGGGACACGGGTTTGTGCCCCGGTCCGGGAAGATCCCACATGCTGCAGAGCGTCTAGGCCTGTGAGCCATGGCCGCTGAGCCTGTGCGTCCGGAGCCTGTGCTCCGCAACAGGAGAGGCCACAACAGTGAGAGGCCTGCATACCGCAAAAAAAAAAAAGAAAGGAGATGACCCAGAAAAACCTTCAGAAGGAAAAGCAACGACAGGAGAGAGTTATCTCTGCTAAATAAATATATAACATTACAATAGGCTGCAATGTCTTTATGCTTAAAATTGTGTGATATTGGCTCATGAGTCTATAAGTACATCAATGAACAGATAGAAAATACAGTAGACTCAAGTACATGCAGAAATTTAGTATATGATAAAGGTAACATCTAAAATCAGTGAAGAAAATACAGAATTCTTAATAAGAGGTCTTGTGACAGCTAAATAACTATACTGAAATATGTAAAATTGGATCCATTCCTCACATTAAAGTTAGCATAAATAACAAGTGGATCAGAGATTTGTCTAAACGATGAAACCATTAAAGTACTAGAGGAAACATGCATAAATTTCTTTATAAGTTGGAAATGAAGAAAACTTTTCCCAAGTATGACTCAAAGAATCCAAAAGGGAAAAAACCAATAAATTTGATTCTATATACATAAAAAGCAAAAATAGTTTGCATGACAAAATAAAACTATTAATGAAAAAACCCTACATCATAAGCAAACTCAAAGGCAACAAATTTTCAAATATTTTAATTTGTGTCACACAGTGGTGGATATCTTCTATCTAAAAATAAGGAAAAATAAGGAAAAAATGTCAATAGCCCTATAGAAAAGTGTAGATACCACACTTTTATCTATGTTAGATAATTCACAAAGAAAGAAATGTTAATGGCCTTTAAACATAGGAAAAGATGCTCAGTTTCACTCATAATATTAAAGGTACAAATTAAAAGTAATATTTCTCACCTATGATATTGCCAATAATCCAAAAGATTGACAAGATTTTCTGTGATGAGATTGTGGATGACAAGGAAAGTATTTACTCTTTGAACCAGCAGTCCCACTTCTAGAAAACTATATTAAAAATACACTCACAAAAATATGAAATATCTTATGCATAAAGCTATTCATTGAAACGCTCTTGGTATTAGACAAAGACTAAAAACAACCCAAATGTCCAAAAACAAGCACTTGTTCAAAAAAAACCATGGTACATGCAACAATGAGTACTATGAAGTTATAAAAAGTATTAAGGGAGGTCTCTGCGTATAGCGATGGAGTGATCTCCAGAATATATGGTTAGTAAGAAAAAAGTGAGAATTTGGACAACCGAGAAGGAATGGATATTCTGGAGGCTAGGCTTCTCTGAATAAACCTTGTTTTATAGTTTTGACATTGGAAGTATGCAAATGTTTACATAATTATAAAGCAAAATTAAATCAAAAAGGAAAAAGGAATTCTGAAATATAAAAAACAAAAGGACCCAACTATATTGCTAGTTGGCGACATAATTCCATAAAAAAGAATTATTTAAAGAGATTTAAAAACCCAGTATTTTGGTGGTATAGGGTATATCCATATACCATAGAGGGCTATATCCTATGGTCAAAAACTACTGGAAAGTAATAATCTTATTCTTAGTAACAGTATTGTTATGGTTATTTTAAAACACACACACACACACACACACACCACTTTGGCTATTTTTTTTTAAGCCACTCACAAAAATGTCCCATACAATTTGACTGGCAAATTTTATCAAATATTCAAAGAATAGATAATTCCAATCTTATATAAGATCTTTCAAAGAAAAGAAAATTGGAGAATATTTTCTCCTTTTTTGCTAGACAGACAAATCCCCCCAAAGATATTCATATCAAAACTCCTGAAACTTGTGAATATTTGCAGATTTTAAATTAAATGTCTTAAATAGGGAGATTATCTTGGATTCTGTAGGTAAATCCAATGCAGTCTTGAGTGTCCTTATAGGTGAAAGAGGAAAGTAGAAAAGTCAGAGTGAGAGAAGAAGTTGTGATGACAGAGCAGAGTTCAGAGTGGTGTGATTGCTGGCTGGAAGGGGACCATGAGTCAAGGAATGCAGGTAGCCTCTAGAAGATGGAAAAGGCAATAAAATCAATTCTCTCCTAGGGTCTCTGGAGTGATTGCAGCCCTACTGACACCTTAATCTTGGCCCAGTGAAACTCATTTTGGACTTCGCACCTCCAGAACTGTAAGATAATAAATTTGTATCATTTTAAGTCACTGAGATTGTAGAAAATTGTTAAGCAGCAATAAGAAACTAACACACCCCTGTATATTTTAAAAGATTAGCAAAATCTTGATACCAAAATCCAAGACAGCATGAGAAAGAAAATATACAGCCCGATTGCATTTTTGAATTTAGGTGTAAACATCCTAAACAAAACATTGGCAAAACAAATCTAGCAAGTACTAAAAAAATAAAACATCATCGTCAAGTTGGGTTTGTTCTTGGCATATGAGAACATTTTATCATTAGGAAAGTTATTAAAGTAATTCACCACCATAACAAATTGAAGAAAATCTTGATAGGTGAAGAAATGCATTTAATAAAATTTAAAACACATTTATGATTAAGAAGTAAAAACTCTTGGGTCATGATGAAGTAATTAGTATCAAATTAGCTCTTTCAGTACAGACTAGGTGAAATATATTAATTCCTGTTTTCAGATGTTGGACAAAAGTAACACAAAACAAAAGTAAAAGTCCCTGAGAGAAGAGAATGAAATGAGATGAGCCCACAACCACCTGGCATCTGCCTGGAGGCACTCTGAAGACTGTGGCATAGGAAGAGCAAATTCAAACAGCACAGCAGTCTTGCTGAATCAAGGAGGTAAAGACCGGAACTCAGGGTTCCTGAGGTGGTCCCAATTATAAAGCTTGTAGGAAGGCTAAAAGACAAAAAGTAAAATCATCTATATCCACAGTGAGTGATTAAGAGATACACAAAACAAATAGATGTAAAATAAGATGTCACAAAGAGTAAATGTGAAGGGGGGAGTAAAAGTGCAGGATTGTTAAAATGCATTCGATACCATAGATACATATACAAAAAAAGAGAAAGGAATCTAGACATAACACTAAAGATAGTCATAAAATAACAAGGGAGGAGAACAAAAGAAGAAAGGAATAAAAAAGAACTAAAAAAAAAAACCCAAACAATGAACAAAGTGGCAATAAGTACATACCTATCAATAATTACTTTAAATGTAAATGTTCCAATCAAAAGACATAGAGTGGCTGAATGGATACAAAAGCAAGACCCATATATATGTTGCCTACAAGAGACTCATTTCAGATCTAAAGACACATACAGACTGTAAGTGAGGGGATGGAAAAAGGTATTCCATAGAAATGGAAACAAAAAGAAAGCTGGTGGCAATACTTATGTCAGAAAAAATAGACTTTACAAAGACTGTAACAAGAGGCAAAGAAGGAACAATGATAAAGGGGTCAATTCAATAAGAAGATATAATGATTGTAAATATATATGCACCCAACTCAGGAGCACCTAAATACATAAAGCAAATATTAACAGACATAAAGAAAGAAATTAACAGTGACACAGTAATAGTAGGCCACTTTAACACCCCACTTACATTAATGGACAGATCATCCAGACAGAAAATCAATAAGAAAACACTGGCCTTAAATGAAACATTAGACCAGATGGACTTAATCAATATGTATAAAACATTCTATCCAAAAGCAGCAGAGTACACATTCTTTTCAAGTGTACATGGAGCATTTTCCAGGATAGATCACATGCTAGTCTACAAAACAAGTCTCAGTAAATTTAAGAAGACTGAAATCATAGCAAACATCTTTGAGACTAGACTCCCCACAGGGCTATGAGACTAGAAATCAACTACAGGAAAAAAACTGCAAAAAACAAACACGTGGAAGCTAAACAACATGCTACTAAACAACCAATGGGTTACTTCAGAGAGGAAGTCAAAAAATATCTGGAGACAAATGAAAACAAAAACACAATGATCCAAAACCTAGGGATGCAGCAAAAACAGTTCTAAGAGGGAAGTTTATAGTGATCCAAACCTACCTCAGGAAACAGGAAATATCTCGAATAACAATCTATAACCTTACACTAAAGGAACTAGAAGAAGACGAACAAGGAAAACCTGAAGACAGTGAAAGGAAAGACAGCATAAAGATCAGAGCAGAAATAAATAAAATAGAGACTAAAAAACAATGGAGAAGGGGCTTCCCTGGTGGTGCAGTGGTTAAGAATCCACCTGCCAATGCAGGGGACATGGGTTTGAGCCCTGGTCCGGGAAGATCCCACATGCCGCGGAGTAACTAAGCCCATGTGCCACAACTACTGAGTCTGCTCTCTGGAGCCTGTGAGCCACAACTACTGAGCCCGCGTGCCACAAATACTGAAGCCCGCGCCTAGAGCCGGTGCTCTGCAATAAGAGAAGCCACTGCAGTGAGAAACCTGCACACCGCAATGAAGAGTAGCCCCCGCTCGCCACAACTAGAGAAAGCCCACACATAGCAACAAAGACCCAACACAGCCAAAAATAAATAAAATAAATAAATTTATTAAAAAAACAAAAACAAAAAAAAATGGAGAAGATCAATGAAACTAAGACTTGATATAAAGTTGAAGTTATTAAGATTGTATGATATTGCTGAAAAGGTAGCCAAAAAGATTAACGGAACCAGTAGAGAGACCACAAATAGATCCATGTTTATCTAACTTGTTAACTTTTGACCAAGGTGCCAAAGCACCTTAACACCTTTAGGAAAGAAGTATCTTTTCAACAAGTGATGCAGGAATAACTGGATATAAAAAAGAAAAAATTTTTGACATACTTCACACCTTACACAAAAATTAATTTGAAATGGATCATTTAACTTAAACATAAAAGCTAAAAATGTAAAGCTTCCAGAAGAATACATATGATAATATATACACCTTAGAAATAAGGAAAGATTTCTTAGAACCTCTAGAAATCACTGACCAAAAAAAAAAAAAGAAAGAAATGAAGTAACTAAAGCATTCTACATTTCAAAAGACATTGTTAAAATATGAATAGGCAAGCTCTATACTGGGATAAAATGTTTGCAATATATGTATCTTACAAAGGACTTGTATCTAGAATATACAGATAACTACTACTCCCATGACTCAATAATAAAAACACAAACCTACTTTTTTAAAATGGGCAAAAGATCTGAACAGGCATTTTGCAAGGAAGATACACAGTAGCCAAGAAGCAAATGAAAAATGCTCAACATCATAAATCAGGGAAATTCAAATGAAAAGTACAATGAAATATCACCACATGCCCACTAGAAAGCCTGACATAAATAAATAAGACTGACCACACCAAATCTTGATAAGAGTATGAGACAACTAGTATTCTTGTACCTTTCTGGCAGGATTTTAAAATATCACAACCAATTTAGAAATCTGTCTGGAAGTTTCTCACTAAGTTAAACATAAACCTACTATATGACCTAGAAATTTTTACTTCTAGTATTTTTCTGTCTTTTTTGAATAGTCTCTTTAGCACCCATGTCCATTACATTAATTAAAAACCACGGGGAAACTATTTCTAACAAGTATAATGGACACAGGTTATTAGGCAGAATACACAAAGACCTCCTATAAATTAAAAAAAAAAAAGACAACTCAAGAAACAAATGGTAAAAAATATGAACCAGCAGTGGTCAGAAGACCCTACTGAAAAGGCTTTTCTACCTAACTGGTAATCAAGGGAATGCAAATTAAAACAAGATGGCAAGAATTTTAAAAGTCTAAAATACCCAATACCTAAATACCTAGTTTTAAATCAATACCTGGTTTTAGAAATAAGGTGGAAAATGGAAACTCATCTGCTGGAGGAGTGTGAATTAGTACAACTCCTTAGAGGATAATCTGGCAATATGTGGGATACCTGAAGTTAAGTATACCCTTTAATCTGGCAGTTCTACTCATAGGCACATACCCCCGAGAAAAAAAAATGCATGAGTGCACAGGAACCATGCACAGGAATGTTCATAATAGCCATGTTTGTAGTAAAATATTGTTTTACTACATGTTTACATGTTTATATGTTTGTAGAAAAATATTCTGGAAACCCCTGAGTGTTCATTGATACTAAAATGAATAATTCTGTCTGTTCACACCATGATGTAATGAACCATCAATGAAAATGAATGAGCTAGAACTACCTGCAGCAATATGAATGAATCCTGCAAATATAATATTGAGAAGAAGAAAGCAATTGCAAAAGAATACATACTGTATAATGATGGCTCTATGATGATGCTGAAATAGTATGTGTTGTTTAGGGATGGAGAGACGGGTTGGTAGATAGATAGACAGACAGATAGATAGATAGATAGATAGATAGATAGATAGATAGATAGATAGATAGATGGCAGGAGGAAGCATAGCATAGTAATTGATAGCACCAACTCTAGATCCAGGATCCTGGATTTGTGTCCTATCCTACCTCTGTAATTTGGTTGCTGTGTGACTCTGGGAGAGTTACTTAAGTTCTCTGTGTTACAGTTCTGTCATTTGTTAGACAAGGATAACTGCAGTATTCAACTCATTGGGAGGTTACGAGGAGGATTAATGAGTCAATATTTGTAAAGCATTTAGAACTGTGCCTGTCAGAGTGTCTGTATCTGTTAAATACATACAAATGATAAACATCACATTCTGGAGTGGTCAGTGGTATGGAAGGATAGAGGTATCACGGGGGCTTCAACTTCAAGTATCTTATTTCTTAAGTTGGATGGTGTTTTTACATTATTTTTTGATGGGTCAAAAATATTTCAAAATTTAAAAAAGGATGCACAAACCACTTCAAATATATTGTCAAACTTTGAGGAAAAAGACACGTTATAATTAGAGACTCCTATTGTGAAAGATAACTGGAAAGAGAACCTCCCTTAAAATGTATAAGTTTAATTATCACACCTCCAATTTTGGTAACATTTTCTGGAAGCATCCCTAAACTTAGGGGACAAAGCGCTGGCCTTGGAATCAGAAAACCTAAATTTTCTTCGCGCTTCTGCTGTTGATTCATTTTGAGTCTCTGGGCTCGTCTGTCTCCAGTGACATCCTCATGCTTCATTTTGTTTATCTTTAGAACGGATGTGCTGTTTCCACCTCTTTCAAACGGCCAGAATGGCAGCATCTTTCCTTATCTTCAGCACAGAGGAGAGTTAGAATTTCCTTCCCCACCCTCCCCCACTGCCTTTCACTAACTAGCAAAGAAGTTTATTTTATTTTAATGAAGTCTGTGAAAAATGATTCATGCTTGAAAGCAGCCTTTTCCCTTTACTTAATGACAGCTTCAGCTTCTGAGTGTAAGCTAAAATGGAGAAAAATCCCATGTGGTTTTCAAAATGTACATATGAGCATATGTGCTGTGCTTTCAAAAATTTTCTTTGTTAGTGAGTCTATTGTGCACATAAGCAAAAGCAGTCTAGACCCTCAGAAGGGGAGAATCGCAAGAAAGCCGTCTTCTAATTTCCCAGTTGTTCACGTTAGGAAAAGCAGTGACAACACCACCACAATGGTAACAACCGGTGCCCTTGGTATGCGTGAGCTGTTGCAATTCTGAGAAAGCATGTGTAGTTGTTTTCTCCCTGCTGTGCCGGATTTCAGACTCCCAGACTATCGTTTATTTAAAGTAAAACAACAACAAACAAAATAACTGCTTACCCTTTCCCATGTCAACGGGAATTACATACTGGTAACCAGGGGGTCTGGCCTTTTAGGCCTATTTGAAAAGTAAGAATGGGTCCCCCGCCCAGCTGGTGTGCTAATGGACCTACTAATGCTTTTTTCTCTTATTGTAAAGGAGTCGAACATATTTGCCTTCAAAGTTTGTCCCGACTCATCCCTTTCTCTAGTTCCTCGCAGTCAGCATGGGGGGCCCCAGATGTGTCTCTGGCTGACTGACAGTCCTGAGCTCCCATCTAAAAGGAGGCTCAATAAAGCTCAGAGCTTTACTTTGCCAAGCATGGCTGCTCTTTCTTTTTAAGCCCACATACTTGAAGGGGAATTTAATCCTCGCATTTCTGGTTGTTTACACTAAAGAGTTGTGTTGTGAGAGCAATTTGATGTCTGTGAGACTGTTTGAACATTTTAATAAAGCTTTGTGAGAAACATTTTCTCTCAGAGCAGGAAGCTAGATTTTGCCATGTGTAAATAAACATAAAATACCAGCGGGCTGTGAGCTCCAAACCTGGAGATTCTGAATGAAGCCTGCACGTAACCAATCGATGTGCTTTTCATATTTATTTAAGAATGAGTATAGAGTCCCTCCACATGAATGCTTTCTCCTTTTGCAGATGTTTAACACGTCTCTACATTAAAGAAAAGTTGGGGCCATGTAGTCGCGGCATCACCTCAGACAGTTTTCGGGGTTCATTCTTCAAGCATTCATTGAGCATCTCCAAGTGACTGGACACAGTGATACCAACACGAAGAAGCCTCAGTTTTGTATTCACGGAGCCCGTGGCCCACGGTCTGGTTCCAAGAACAGACTTACAAACAAATTATTATGATACAAGTTGGTAAGAGTAATGGCAGCAATGTGTTACAGATATTATGGGAGCCCAGAAGTTGGGCTTTTGAGTCAGCTAGAATTAAGTCAGGGGAGGCTTCCTAAACCTTAAAAGATGAGAAAGATTTCGTCATTCTAGGCGGGAGGCGGACTCCAGTCTAGAAATGCCACAGTGTGCGTGTGTGTGCATGTGTATGTGCATGCCTGTGTTTTGGAGATCCAGGAAGAAGAAGGATAAAACATAAGCAGTTCAGCACTGCTAGGAGATTAAAACATAGGACAAATGAGCCCAGAAGGTAAATGGGAATCAGATCAAGTTGGTTAGTATGGAGAGAATTGATTCTGGGATGATGGATAATGTTTGCTTTTTAGATTGATCACTGCAGCTTCGTGGATGATGGACTGGGTAGTCCTGGAAGACAGAGGAGTCACACTCTTCTTGTGCTTCAGGGTCACTTCAATCTTAGTCCTTCTACAAAGGAATCATCAAAAGTCAGTGGTATATCCAGAAGTAAGGGGACCCCCTCTGGAATCAAGCAAAATCCAAACACACCAGGAGAAGAGGCTGGAAGGAGACTCTGGGCCAGAAGGAACAGCTGCTCAAGCCCATCCTACCTCCTTCCTAAATGCTCCCGGGATTTCCCACCCTCTCCCCGCCGATCCTGAGGCTTCCTGCTCCTACACCTTTAACATTCAGATCCAAGTGGTAAAGAAGCCCTTTTTCTTATTTCCTTTCAGGACAGCTGAGACAGGCAGCAATTTTCAGAAGGAACTTCATTTGAAAAAGCACCACCACAGAAAACACAAAGGGAGAATGAAAGGGAAAACAACAAAGAAAATACAGAAAGCTGTAAAATAATTATGCTTACAAAATACAGACATTTTTTGTCCCACGACAGCCAACATTCCTGTCAGAACCACAAACCATTTCTTAAGCTCTTTGCTCTCCCCTTCTCTCCCCTGCCCCTTGAGATTCCAGGCTTACAGATGTGGGGAAAACAGTATAGTCAATACTGCCATTGGGGGGCACTTCCCTGGCGGCACAGGGGGCCCGGGTTCAATCCCTGGTCAGGGAACTAGATCCCATATGCGTGCCACAACTAAGGAGCTGGAGAGCCACAACTGAGCCCACGTGCCGCAACTAAGGAGCCTGGCGAGCCGCAATTAAGACCCAGTGCAACAAAATAAATAAATAAATATTAAAAACAAAAACAAAAACTGCAGATGGGCCACCCCTGTGGCATTATGCAGGCTTCAGGCTCTCCTCGGAGTCAACATCTTTGGAAGAAACATTCTCCCCCAAGAGACACTTTCTGGCTCCCTGTGGGGATCCTGGTACAATTAAAGACCCTGGGCAGAGTGACTAGAGTTCTGGTGTAAGTCTTTTCCCCACAGGTGGGAACACAAGATCTAATGTTTCATACATGTTTCTTGCATAATCCTCCCTTCAACTTCCCCGTTCCCAGCCAGATTCAGACCTTTGCTACCTCCTGTTTAAACTATTGCATTGATCTGGTCTACAAATGCTGTGGCATTTTCTTTTTTAAAGTTAGGCTTGGACCTGATCATCTTTCTCCCATTGTCTGCCAGATAACTTGAGAATTTTTCAACCTGGTGGTAAATGCCAGTCCAACTCCCCAGCCAAATATCCCTCACACACAACCTATGCTCTGTCAAACCACAAGAACTAGACAGAGCATTTCTCAGACATGCCCCTGTCTTTGTTCCCATGTGTCCTTCCATGAGGAATTTCTTGTTTCTCCAATTCAATGGGTTGAAAATCCAAACTATCCTTAAAAAATCTATCCCAGAACCATTCACTTGGTGAACTCTTCATCTTTCTTTTGCACTTATGTTACTCTGATTTGTATTAGAGTTTCAAAAATACTATCTTATTCTCATTTACCTCACTCTCTTCCCCAGACTAGATTATAGAGTCATTGAAGACAGGATTAAAATACTTTAGAGATCAGCATGGAGATCAAATAAGAGACTCTGTAAATTGCCAGCCCGGAGACTGGCACATGGTAAGAACCCCACAAATGTCATCAAGATTCAGAGCATGACTCTAGAGTCAAATGGAACTAGATTTGAACCTTGATTCCACCACTGACTAGCCTGGTGACCTTGAGAATTACTTGCTCTCATGGAACCTCCATTTTCTCATCTGTAAAAAGGGTTACTTATCATTGTTCCTTCCTCATGGAGTTGTAAGGATAAGTTAGATGACAGATTAGATTTGATCACAGATGTAAAAATACTTAGCAATCTCTTAATAAACTTGTGCTGTTATCACGGGGCCCGAGAACAGTTCTTTGTCTACTATTATGGGGTCCAAGAACAGTGCTTTGTCTACAAAAGCCCTTAGGGAAGATCTGAATTGGAGGTTTGGAGCCTCAGAGGCAAACTCTTCCCACATATGTGAATCTGGATTCCGGACGGGGGTGTCCCAGCTCTCCCTCACAACCCTGCTCCCTACTTGGGGGAGGCACCTCCTCTCCCCACCCTGCACTCTGTGACTCTGCCCAGGATGGATCTTGCTCATACTGGATGGCAGCTGGCCTGCTATAAAGCATGTTGTCAAATAGCCCTTCCCTGATGTGCTCACTGTGGTTTTCTGGGGAGGATGAAGTGGGAGAGTATTCAATTTTTCTGACCTATTTGAGTTTCCGCCATTTTGAAGGTACCAACAGAGGAGCTACACTTAGGAACTTTGCATGTAAAGATGTTTGGGCACATATCTATTTTAAATCTATTGATTAGATTTAAATGGAAGACTGGATAATATTGCTGATAGGAATAAAGAAAAGAAAAGGAAGGCTGGTTCCATTGTTAATGTGAAAGGATCCATACAACACAATGCAACCAGGAGGTCTCCAGAAACTTCCCTGCCCAGTTGCTTTGCAGGCTGATCCAGATTTCCAGTCCTGGAACATCGGACGCACATTGCCTGTGGATATTAACCAGCCATCCAATTGACAGTCTGAGTTTCCATCTCTGTTCTGTTGCAAGTATACAAAACGCATTGCAGAAAGCCAAACAATTATTTGCATGTGGGATATACGATATCATCTCCAGCACTCCAACCACAGCTGAAATCCAATTCCATCAGCTGGCTTGGATTTGGAGGGGAAATGAAAGTCACATTTTGGAAAAGTGGGATTGATTCTGCATGTTACAACTGATGCTTATGCAAAAAAAAAAAAGAAGAAAAGAAAAAAACCAAACCAGTCATGGAGACATTCTCTGATGATCCATTCATAATTATCAGTCCCAAAAAGTCACAATTGAACCCGTGGGTTTAGTAAATTTGATAAATTTTGATGACTCTCATAGAGCCTGTTTTCTCATCTGTTAAAAGAGATAATTTTATACCTCACGGGGTTGTTTTAAGATTAAATTAGATAATAGATGCAGAGGTGAATTCCCACGAAGCTGATAAGGTTTAAGCCCCTCATCTGCACGGACCCCTTTCAAGACCTTGTACCTGACTTTATAATTTTGCATCCTTTTTCTTAAAGAGGGTGCAAAGTCCTATAAGCTCAAACTCTACAAACCTGGGTCTGCTCCTAGGCAGATGTACAGGATAGGTGCTAGGATGGTGGGAAGCAGCTGATAAGGTCAGTGACCTGACAGGGGACTTGGAAGAGGAGGTGGAAGTCTCTCTGGAGACCTGTAACTTTATTAAGCGTTTGCTAAGTGCCAGAACGTCTGACCCTCAACAAATTGCTAGGACTTGAAAGAGATCTAGCAAAATATCCTCTAAAAATATGAGTTGATCATGGCTTAAACTGTTACCTCATTTAGTGGGAACCGTGTCACAACTGAAAGATGTTCCTAAGAGACTTGCCCTCTCGTGGTGACCTGTGGATGGGGGAGATACTGTGGGGCAGGCAGCTCTCAAATCACATCAGGCTAGCAGCCTCCAGGGCCAGCCACAGCTCCGATTCCATGATCTCTCCGACTGTGAGAGCTGGAACAGACCCAGCCTGGCATGCAGTGAGGGACACAGTGCATTGCAGCCACCAGCCTCTCCTCCAACAGTTTTCTTCAGGCAGATGCACCAGGGAATCACTTTCAATTCCCACCCCCTCCCTCTTTTCTCCCCCCTCCCCTATCCTTCTTATCCTCTAGCTTTTCTTCTCCTTTCTCTCTTCCATTTCATGAATCATGATACAAATTTCAATCCAAGATAAAAATGTACTTTATTTCACCATTTTGGCTGTGATTAAGTTCTGTCCACAGCAAGGACATAGCCGTTTCCATGGGAACCAATACACTCTAAAGCCGAGAAGGATGACAGTGTAGAAAAGTAGAAAGAAGGCAAAGAGGTTTGCTACAGTTGCTTTTCACCAGCTAAAGAGGAAACAGAATTATGGAATCCAGGGGCTGCAGAGGAATTTACGAGGTCACTAAATCATAGGCCCACTTCCAGAAGAGCCAGTGAAACAAAATCTGGAGATAAGCGAAAATCCTTTATTTAAAAAGAGCCAGAGCGGATTCCATGATCGCCTTTGAAAAGGCATTCAGCTATTACTTTTTTTTTTTTTTTTTCCGGTACACGGGTCTCTCACTGTTGTGGCCTCTCCCGGCTCCGGACGCGCAGGCTCAGCGGCCATGGCTCATGAGCCCAGCTGCTCTGCAGCATGTGGGATCTTCCCAGACCCGGGCACGAACCCATATCCCATGCATCAGCAGGCGGACTCTCAACCACTGCGCCACCAGGGAAGCCCCTCAGCTGTTACTTTTTAAGGGCAGTTAGCGGCTGATTTGAGCAATGCCTGGGCACCTGAGATGATTCCCCTGGTCCAGGCCGAACCCAGAAGCAAGCTCTCCAGCGTTGCCAGGACAGACCTTGCCTCGTGCACCTTCTTATCCTCCAAAACTGTCATGCTCCATCTTTGCTATCTTTCATTCCGCTAAACACTCTATCAAAGTACGCAGGACCCACCCAATAAAATCAAAAATCTCTTCTCTCCCTCTTTATAATTTTTTCTAAAGAAGAAAAAGAAGCTTATTATTCCAGGCTTCCTATCATTATAACAGACAACGTTTACACTGGTTTTAAGCATATAAAAAATGTTATAGAGGTACTGTCAGGAGTGATTGAATGTTAATGCCATGACTTTAACAGAAAAAAACAGACAGAAGAATAATTCTGTAGTAGGCGATAGCGGATGTGGGAGAGTCTAGTTCAAGACTTCTTCACCCCAGTGGCTCAGCAGCACTTAGCCCATGTCAGGTTGGTCCACAGGAAGTGAAAAGGAGCTGGTGATCAGGATGCAGAGGAGGTAATAATTCAGATGATTTAGGTAAAGGAAGAAGGGAAAACATTGTGCCTTAAACAACACAGAGGGCCTGCTGCACTCAGCTGTTGAACTGTGAGCACAGGTTGTTAAGAGGATGCCTGGTTAGCAGCATTTTCCTGAATATTGAAGCCTCAGCTCATGGTAACTTTCAAGCTCTGGTTTTCCTGGGTCAAGCAGTGCCAAAGAGCTGACCACATACAGGGACTCACCCAGGTGACCTGCCTCAGTTCAATCCTTGGCTCACCACTTGCCAGCTGTGTGGTCTTGGGCAAAAGAAGCACCTTGGGCCTCAATTTTCTTATTTAAAATAAGAAATGGAGTGGTAATATCTACCTCAAATCTGTGATGAGCTGAGAAGTGTATAAACCATTTCGTGTGGTGCCTGACACATGGCCAATGAAAACTGCTCAATAAATAGTGGCTCTTTTTTTTTATCATTCTGTCATTTTACCCTCCTCGTGGAGGCTCCCTGAGAAAAGTGGCTCAGTCTCTTTGTTTATAGCTTCTGTTGCTTAAACTGGAAATGAGGCCCCTCAAAAACATCCCCTCGAACCCTCATGCTCTGTTGGTGGGAATGTAAATTGGTGCGGCCACATATGGAAAGGATGGAGATTCCTCAAAAAATTAAAAATAGAACTACCATGTGATCTAGCTGTTCCACTTCTGAGCCTTTATCTGAAGAATATGAAAACACTAGTTCAAAAAGAACTAGATGCAGCCCTAGGTTCATCATGGCTTTATTTATCATGTAGCTAAGATATGGAAACAATAAAGATGTGGTGTCTATATACAATGGAAGATTAGTCGGCCATAAAATAGATGAAATCTTGCCATTTGCAACGACATGGATTGACCTTGAGGGTATTAGGTTACGTGAAATAAGTCAAACAGAGAAAGACAAATACTATATGATTCTACTCATATGTGGAATATAATAAACAAACGGACAACAACAACAACAAAGAAATAAATGAACAAACCAAACTAGACAGAAATGAACACATACATACAGAGAACAGAGTAGTGGTTACCAGAGGGGAAGGGATGGGGAGGGTGGACTGGATGATGAGGGAAGACCCTAGACTTCTGCTGGTGAGCACCCTGCCGAGTACACAGAAGGTGAAATATAATGTTGTACACGTGAAACATGTAAAAGTTATAAACCAGTGTTACCTCAATAAATTTTTAAAAAGCGTCTTATACAAACACGCCCCTTGTTCTCCCTGCTTCGACTTCTAGGGGGAACCAACTGGAGCAAAGTGCCAACAGGACATCAACAAAGCCTGGGGTGAATTGACTTGGGCACGAGTCACACATGGTGGTGGCCTGCTTTGCCCCCTCCTGTGCCCCCCGACAATGCAGACACTGCTTCCTGCTGTCAGCCTTTTCTGGATGAAGGGTGGATGTCAGCCAACAGCTGAGGTGTTAGCCCAGCTGGGACAGACAACCGGGACAGACACTCCCTATGCTGCCCCTTCCCCTTTCTTCCCACTTGAATGCTTAAATGATGCCAAGAGCAGAAAACCCAGCCCTGAAAGTGTCGTGATTCTCAACCAATGGCAGCAGCCCTCGAGATCTAGACTCCTTGGAGGGGAGAAAAAAATCCCACTGTTAGCTGGGTTATCTTACAGCCAAAACCTTTCTACCAGACATGCTATCCTAATACTCACCATCACATGAGTTATCCACATGGCTGCGGAGTGACTTCCCAGTCACGAACCTGGCCTTTACCTCCCCTGAGGCTGCAACCTTAGACTCTCGGTCCCCTCTGAACAGCAGACCATGACAATGACATGCTCCTAACTTTCCCTTGCCCTCAATCCCTCCCTAAATTACAATCTATACCACTTCCGGATATACTTCTAAAACAAAATTAAGACTACGTACCTCTGTAAATTAGCACCGTCCGTGGTTCTCCACTGTCTGTGGTCCAAAGCCCAGATTCCTCAGTGTAGCATATTAAGGCCCCTTAAACTCGGTCCTTCCCACCACTCCAGCTTCATCTTACTGGGCCGCTCCCTGCACCCTAGCCACGCAGAACCTGCTTACAGGCCCCCTGACGGGTGCTGTGCCTCATGCTGGTCCAGCTGCTTCCCTACACCCGATTCCCTTCCTCCCATCCCACTCTCTGGTCCAGTAAACACCATCCCCGACCCGGTCATCTTTCACACTTAATTCAAACAGATTTGTTTAAAGAGACCTCCGTGAAGCCGCCTCCGGTCTCGCTCTATGCAGAGCCCCCGGTCCTCTCTGCCCCATCTGTCCTCTGCATCTGTCTACTAATAACTCCTATCGGCTTATTGTACCTCTCTGCTTACTGACCTGCCTTCCACTACACTGTGAGTCCTAGAGGCTGCAAACCAGGTCTTATTCATCTCTGTAAGTTCTCTACTGATCCATTTCCTGGCACACAGCAAGAAGTGAATAGATACCTTTGTTGAATGAATCGTTAAATAATTTTAAAATCCTCAAAGTCCAAATCAAGTCCATGTAACGAGTTGTGAGCCTCAAGTCCAATCCTGTGAGGATGGTAGCCGGCCATTTGCTGGGGACACAATACAGGTGAATGGTGAACCTGCTGCTCTACAAGGGCAGGGGCTTGGTTCCCATCTTTGGGGGCCTTATGGGGAGTCCTAGCACTCAGCACACCGAGCAACGTGGGTGGATTAAGGGCAAGAAATGTGCCCCCGGCCGTATGAACCAGGGGCAGGGCTGCCCTGAGACTATGTGGGGTCCAGGTAAATATTTTTGTCTATATCAACAAGTTGATTACAAAAATGGAACAAAATTCACGGGTACATGTGAGTTATAGTAACTTAGTGATGAGGATTTTGAATAATGAATGGTGAAAAGGCACTCTGTGTATTTCTTTACAGTCATACCAGTGCATGTGAAAATTTTTCAGTGTCTTTTCTTGTTAAGTCCAAGAATCATCTCATCATGTTCTTTATCATCAAATGCCCAGGTCCTGGCTAACTTTTATATCTCTCACCACAAGTAAGGCATAGCAATGCTGTTATTACTCACAATGACATGGCTCTTTAGAGCCAGTTTGTATTGAAACAATATAGATCTTAGGGCCTCTGCGGTTCCCTAACACCAAATATTTAATGCTTGTCACAGAATTACTCATGATGCTACGGCCTGCAGCCCATGAATACATGTTTTAATGGCTCTTTTGAAGGTTGTTTCTGTGCTTCATTGATGATGACCAAACATGCAAGTCTTACCCGGGTATACAGAAAAATGTGAACAATAATTAATTTTCTGGTCATATAGTTTTCCTTTTGGAATTTTATAGCATAAAGATAGTATATTTCTCTGACGTGGTAATCACTGAATTTCTAGAATGTGATCTAGAAAGCAGCCCTGCACACCATCACCAGAGAGGGAGAGAGGCAAGGAGCCTCTGGGCTGAGTGAGAAGAGCAGTTCTATTCCTTCAGAAATACTGGTCCCTCATTAAGACTGGCCCTGAAGATCAAGATGTCATCATATCCACTGAAGGCAAGAGAATGCATCACTCAGAAGGCCTGTAAGGACTCTGGAGCAACAGTCTCAAAAGCTCTTGGAACATAGATGTAGTCACCCTTGCGGGCCTGTCCAACAGGTGGCACAGAGCCTGCGGAGAGGATAGGATGACTGTCCTAGGTGTCCACAGCAGAGGGCAACAGACAGAAAAGGACACCATTGCCACCTCTCTCCTGCATGGTGCTGTGGACCAGGTGGCACCATGGTCAGAACACGGAGGGGTAAGAGCCAACTGGAGCCCACAGTGCAGCACAAGCCTGAAGTTGGGCAGTAAACCCTCCAGCACTCAGTGCCCTAATTTTGTTCTGTCTCCAACGTCAGTAAGAGTCACCGCAAATTAGCAAGTCAGCCCCATTCTGGTGACCCCCACCTTGCATGATCTTGTACAAGAAATACCCTTCGGTCCAGTGGCTGTGATCTGCTGGCCAGGTGGTTCTCCCAGAACCCCACTGACCATGGGCTGGGGCACTCTTATGGACAAGAATCACAAAACTGCTCAGGGCAACTGGTCAATCCCATGCAATGAGTTGGGAGCACCTGATGGGGAAAAATGGGGATAGCCTCACGGTGTTCCATTCAGATGGTGCTGCCTGTTCCTAGTCAGTCCCCTGCATTAAGGTGGGCTTCTTCTGAGGAAGGTTTGCTGAAGTGCATTGTCCTCTGAGGCTTGGAGTGGAGCGGGCCATTTTCCCGGGTCAAAGGATGGTACTGACCAGTGGCAGGGCAGCCATCAGTCCCAAGGGAGAATGAGACAAGTCTCTGTCCCTTTCATGGAAGTGTAGTTAGAGCTTCTGTGCATACATTTCTAGAGTCAGATCCAGAAAAGATAAAGAAGGACAAGATAAGCTCCTCCGTAACTCCCATTAGAGAGAATTAGAGGGTTAAAAGAAACTGCTCCCTCTATTCAGGGGCAATAGTATTAAAGCACAACGGGTTGAATGGAAACTCCCAAAGGATGCCCCATAAATCCCATCACAAAAGCCCTTTAGTTATGAAAGAGAGACCATGATTTCCTTCAAGGATTTTGAATTCTGGTTTCTCTACTAAGTCAAACTGAAAATCAATGAGCAATGAATTAAGCTTTCGACAGACCTTAGAGATGCAAGAGTCACAGAAAGAAAAATCAGGGAGACACAAGGACTCCAACCCCTCATCTGCTCGGTGGTCTAGCACTGACTGCTCTGGGAGACGGGGTGCCCAGTAATGGTGGACCAGACTGTGGAAACCTCCCTCGTGTCCTGTCTTTGTGGGCTTTTCCCAGTTGACTGGGCTAATGTTGCCCAAACTGATCCCACCTACTTCAGCAGAGTAGACCCCAAGCATTTCTTTGCATGCCCACAGACACAGGATTTGCCTTCCAGATAACACTCCAACAATTAATTGAAATCATTTAGACAGAGCGATAAAAGGCAGTCAAACCCAGCAGGGCATGGGAACCCCTCTGGGCTTAACATTTGAATACACTAATCCCTTGCTAACCATGGGGGCTCCATTCCTGAAACATTCTCTGGCAAACTGGAGGATCTGTAACATCTCCTAGAAAATAGAAGAATTCATAGAAAAAAAAAATTGGTGCTAAATTTTTAACTGAAAACAAAACAAGCAAAATTCCTCTTTTGTTGATATTTAAAACAAGATGTTACTCTTATCTTGAATCCTCTTTTTTAATTGTTCAGGAAATATTGATGTAAAAATATGTCTCCTGAGAGTTTGTCAAAAGTTTTATTCTTGAAAGTCTATATTATTTTTAAAGGTTAAAACCTGCCTCTACTGAATTAAAATGTAATGTGTTTTTAACTCGCTTCGGCTTTGTTTTCTTTTTGAAAGACTCAGCAAATTGCCCACGTAACTCACCAACTGGCTTTTTCTGACCCCTGTTGAAGGTGGGGGACAGAGGTGTCTCACATCCCTTCATATTAAAAGGATAGAACAAATACAATTTCCTTTTTATGTGCTAACTGAATCATCCAACAGACCTGTCTACAAACTGTACGAGAGTTGTATTCTTTTGTTTTTAGGATATTGAACTGAATGAGCATAATATAGAAATTTGAAGATTTTAAAATTTTAGTGCAGAACTATGAAATAAAAACTAGGGTTAAGGCTTCCCTGGTGGCGCAGTGGTTAAGAATCCGCCTGCCAATGCAGGGGACATGGGTTCGAGCCGTGGCCTGGGACGATTCCACAGGACACGGAGCAACTAAGCCTGTGCGCCACAACTACTGAGCCTGCGTGCCTAGACCCTGTGCTCCACAACAAGAGAAGCCACCGCAATAAGAAGCCCACACATTGCAACAAAGAGTAGGCCCGCTCGCCGCAACTAGAGAAAGCCTGCGCACAGCAACGAAGACCCAACACAGCCAAAAATAAATAAAATAAATAAATTTTAAAAAATCACCCAAAACTAGGGTTAGTATAAGGTGTGTATATCCTGAGTGCTTCACTGCTAACAAGTATAATTCCTTTGTGAGATTCAGGAAAAGGCTCCCTTCTTCCAGCTGGGGATATTTTTAGACTGGTACAAAGCCCAACTGACCCCTTTACCCAGGCGCAACCAACATAGTCGTACATGGTGACCCTGATGCTGACAACTCTATGACTTCTGTGCAACTAGCTCCAGCCCTGCTTCAGCTTTTTCTCTGAGTGTTGCTGTTTGCAGACCTTACTGTGAAGGCAGAGATTGTGTCTCATTCTCCACTGTATCTTGGGAACCTGACACAGAACAGGCACTCACTCAACAAATAGTTTTTGGTTGAAAGAGTGAGTAAATTAAAAAATACTTAATGCAATTCTTTAAAAAGGTGAAAAGGGAAGGGCTATGGGAGAAACATAGCTAACTGTCCAAAACATTCTGTCACATTCAAACATTAGAAAACCTTTTTATTCTTGGGATCAATTATACTACATGACAATACACTGCTCTACTGGAATTTAGAAGAGATTAGAAGATTTAGAAGAGAGTATAAAATGACTTTGAAGATAGAGGCAGATCATTTAGAAGAGAGTATAAAATGACCTTGAAGATAGAGGCAGATCATTATGTGTTAATTTCTAAGGGTTTGGAGTGTAGAGGGCCAGAAATCAAGGAGACCAAGATAAGAAGTCTGCCTTGCTGATTTTCTTTTTTCATCTTGTGAGTGGCTAGTATTATGCTTTGAAAGAGTATAATTTAGGCGTGGCAGCAATCAGTTGCAGAACACCATTATGCTAACATTTCTAGAGAAAAAAGTTCTAAGAACTTGCTCTTCAGAATTTCTCAAGAGTCGGTTGGAGCCTACACATAGGATTTAAAGCGGGTCTAGTTGGTATGCATCTTTTCCTTCCTCTTCTAATTCTATCACCCAAAATTGAGTCTCCCAAGATGTTAACGACAGAAAGAACTTGGAATAGACACTGACAAATAGGCTGTAAACAGGAGCTGGGAGAGATATAAATCAGATAGCCTCGAGACTCTTGCATTTCTTATTTCTATGACACCATTGGATCTAGTAGCCTGTGTCAGTGTGTAAAAAGGCAATTTTAGTTTTGGTGAAAAAAGCAGCAAATGCTGTCCATTTCCATGAGCTGGAGTCCAGCCCAGGTCCACTCTAGCAGGACTTTGCCTCCGAGGCCTGCCAAGGCCCTCAGTGCCAGCCCAGGACCGGTAGCTGCCCGGATGGCTGGCCACGTAAGCTAACAGCCTCACACAGCCCTCTCCTGTACACAGAACAGCGATCTGACTTAAAGCAGCAAAGTACTATCAAACAAACACTTGCAGCCGTTAAAACCAAAACATGCAGTTTCTTCACAGACTGATCGCAACTTAACTTTCTGAGACTAAAGATTCACGTTCATTCAACTCGCGGGTCAACAGTCACTCAATGTGTTGAAATAATGACATTACAAAAGCAACCCTGAAATATCCAGATTTTAAAAAAAAATCAGCTTATTTCTCCTCATGAGATAGGTGCGTTTCTATTCCCTTTAAACTGGATACACGTTAAACCAGGCTTCCGAAAGAATGAAATTATCATTAACAAGATTTACCCAAGAGCTACCCAAATAGAAAAACGGTGTGCGCAATGATCTGTTGCAGGAACAAGGCTGAATCAAACATCTGTTAGGCTTTCCTCCCCTCCTTCTCCCCTCCCCAGTGGTTAATGCCATCTGAAGCGCTTAAGCTTTGCACATTCCTTCACTAATTAAATTCCTGCAAAGCTGTCTCATGAATCAGGTGCTTTGTGCAGCAAGAACACAGACCCAGCTTTTGTGTCGCTGGTGCCTGCCTCAGTACAGGTAGGAGCTGAACGTGCATTAGGCCCACTCAGGGCCCTTTTCAAAAAGGTCTTAAAAGTCCTGTTTTCCCCAAAGACTCTTCCTTTGTTTGTTTTTTTTAAATTTTTATTTATTTATTTTTTAACATCTTTATTGGGGCATAATTGCTTTACAATGGTGTGTTAGTTTCTGCTTTATGACAAAGTGAATCAGTTATACATATACATCTGTTCCCATATCTCTTCCCTCTTGCGTCTCCCTCCCTCCCACCCTCCCTATCCCACCCCTCCAGGCGGTATCCTGTGCCTTGCGGCTGCTTCCCACTAGCTATCTACCTTACGTTTGCTAGTGTGTATATGTCCATGACTCTTAAAAGTCCTGTTTTCCCCAAAGACTCTTCCTTTGTTTTTTTATTACCTGTTCCGTCAAAACTAAATGGACAAAAATAAATGAGGGGTTAAGTGGCATAGATAAAGATTTAAGAATGTGCAAGTACTAATTTTTCAGGGGACAGGGGCATTTCAGTAACCCAAGTGGAAATAAAGGGAGAGGGAACTGCTTTTTCCCAAAGAGAAGGCCAACTGCCTCAGATTCATTCATTCGACAAATAAATATGCATTGAGTGCCCCCTATATGTCCTCATTCTACAGGGCCCTGAAATTAAGGACAGGCTCAGTCCTACCCTCATGGAACTTCCATTCTACATCTCAGACCTTAGGACCCTTAGTCCAAAACCAGAATGAACAGTGGGATCCTTCCATGATCAGGAGGTGATATGGTCATTGAGGAGGCAGCGTCCCCATAGAAAGAAGTTTCCAACTGATGGCTACCTTGGGTCTGGATTTACGTGGGGACTGGATTTACCTTACTCAAGAGTGATTATTAAGTATATACTATGTATTATAGAATTAATGCTAAAAGCTACCTCCTTATTAAATGCCTAATATACACAAGGCACACTGCCAAGCACTTCATATGAATTCTCAGAATCTTCAAGATAGTGATTTCCCCCTCATTTTGCAGTTGGGGAAACTAATTCTTAGAGAAGTTGAGTTTCTCTAAAACTCTTTCTACTTTTTATTTTCTTATTACTATGCTTGAAGATAGGATTGGCTACAACAGCTATGACACAACACAAAGTGATGCTGTATATGATGACCAAAGAAGCCTGTCCCAGCACTCAGGAAGTCTCTGCAGTGGAGATTCAATAGGAAGGACTTGAAGCAAGTTCTGGATCATGTGGAAAGAAGCAGGAATGGAACCATGAAATCATTTAATTAGGGAAAATTAGATAAACAGGGACACAAAGGCATAGTGAGCCGAAACTGTTTCAAACGTCCTCCACTCTCCTCAAACCCTTTCTCTTCTAGGCTTGCTCTCTCCTCCTTCATGGAGAAAACAGACACCATCAACCTTCCCAGAACAGAAGGTTCTGAACACATACCTTTACTGGCATCTGCCCTGTCCTCCTCTTTTCCTCCAATTACTTCACAGTTGTTCTCTCTACCTCACTAAGACCAAAGCTCCCACCTATGTTCTGGGGCCATTAAGTAAACAGCAACCCTGTGGGGTGGCTGTGCATTTATGACTATAGGACTAGATGTATTAGTGGAGGCACCTGGCCTGAAAGAGAGTAGCTGCTCTACTCTCTAACCTTATTGCTTATAACTTCTGCCAAGCAGAACTGCCTACAAGGCTGTTTGTGCTCCATGTAACTTCATGCTCCTGTGGCTTTGAGAAAGTTTATCTCTCTGCCTAGAAAACCCTTCTGCCTCTTATCCACCTTGCTGACTTCTACTACTCCTTCAAAACTTAGCTCAATGGGCACAATATAGCTTAGGATTAAGAAAACTCAAAATAATAATAGCAAAGATATATGGATTTATATTTTTTCATACAAAGGGAATCCAGAGATAGGCAGTTCAGAGCTGTATGTTGGGTACCATGATCATCAGGGACTCAGATTCTTTATATTCTTCTGCTCTGCCATCCTTAGCCCTTGGATCCTATTCTCAAGTTTACCTAATGGTACAAAATGGCTGCTGGAGCCCCAGGTCACACACACGTCGATATTTCAGATGAGAAGGAAGAAGGAGGGAAAGCAAAGAGGACAAGTTCTAGCTGTCTGTTTTCCCTTTTAAGAAGTCTTCCTGACAAACTGATCAAAATGTCCATTTACATCTCAGTCACACGATCTTAGTCACATGATCATTAGCGAGAGTAAGAAATGTAATCTCTCAAGTGAGCATATTGCCACACTGAATAAAAACTGGCACTGGGTTAATAAGGAAGGGAGCAGATTGAGTAAGCAATCAGCAGTCTTTGCCTAAATACCACCTTCTCTTGTAAGCTTTCCTGAGTTGCTTTCTTGTTCCCCCCGGTTATGAGGCAAATTTCTGTGTGTTTTTTGCACCCCAGGCATGCCTCTGCAACAATACATATTACATCACGTTGTCATCATCTGGTTTGCTTGTTTCTCTCCTCCAGTAACTGTGAACTCTCTGATGGCAGGTACCATCTCCATCATATATGAATTTCCTACTAGCATGGGGCCTAGGAAATTAGTCCCTAAATAATTGATCATATTGCACCATATCTCTGAGCATCTCCCGGGCCTGGATTTTCCACTCTTGTCTTCCTTTTTTGGAGCATTGGTATTTGCACCGAGAAAACACTAAAAATATCTGGAAGGTTATTCCAAAGTGCTACAAGCTACCACTGTGACTGGTGCTGGTTTTAGAGGAAGAAGCACATGGTTTTGAAACCAGACTTAAAATAGTACTGAAATGCTGACTTCAATTTCCACTCCAATAGGTAATTCATTCGGTATCTGTTACTAGGGAACCGCCCAGAGCCTGGTGGGTGGCAAGGACAGTCTGAGCAGCCTGCTGCAATTGAAAAGGGTCAGAACATGTATTTAAACCAATCTTCCTTTAAATGACACTTCCATTTTCTACAAAGGCACATGGTTGAGGAAACAAAAAAAAATGAGATGGCGGCTAAGAACAAGATGGAGACATGGTCTCATAGCTCAAATGAAGTCACATTTTCATTAGAAGTCGGGCTCTGTCTTTTTGTGGGAAGAGGAAATCAAGAGAGACCATTCTCAATGAAGTACAGATGCCATCTGACACCACAGAATCCTCAGTGACTTCCCACCCTTCCTGATCTTTATGTCCTTCTCTCAAGTCTGTTTCCTTCTTACTATTTTTGCTGTCATCAAGCTCACGCGGGCCCTCGAAACAATCATTTGGATGCAATAATACCCTCTTACCTAAGACGCTGCGTCCTTACGCTTCACCCTCACCTTCTCCCCTGCCCTTCCCATCTAGTCCTCGCCTCCCACTCCCTTGTGTTCAGTCTTGGTCTCTTACGCATCTATGAGTAAGTTCCCTCAATCCAACCACATTGTAAATTACTTCTTACACTTCCTATTCCTCCAGGACCTAGTCCAGAGCTTGGCTCACCATATGGGCTAAATATTTGTTGACTGACTGACTCAGGGATGATGAATCCACTGAGCACAGCAGGCACAGACATATGGCCCCCCCAAGCTTCTAGAGGGCTGTGAAAATGGTTTAATATTCATTTCTTTTAAAATCAGAAGAAAAAAACTGACTATAATAATAATGACTGTCTAGTAATGAGTCCAGCCTGGATTGTATTCATCTCTTTACTAACACAGTCATAAAATAGAACTTTTAATATATCTTTTAAAATCTGGACCCATGAAGGCAAAGGTGCCTAGAACCCCTGAAAGTCATAGTGAGGCCCTGAACTAATTTTTCAGCACCTAAGTCAATCAAGCTCAAAGTAGGCACAAAAATAAAAAATTTTTGGTGTGCTTATTTTTGATGTGAATTTTCCTTGAACACTCTCCATTTCTCAGATTTTTATGCTGGTCCAGGGCTGATCACTAGTCCAGTAAGCGTGAAGGCTTCTTCCTGGATTTGATACATTGATGTATACGGAATCACACAATCACACAATCGCCTCTTTGATGGCTCAGTAAAAGGTGGAAGAGAGAAACTTTTCATGATATCTCTAAAATACACACCGTGTTCAGTCTGTGTGTTTAAAGACATAAAGTTCCCTTTCCAGTTTCTAAAACTCTGTGTCAGGACCAAATGAAATGTGTTTTAGCCGGCTCTTGGGTAAACACAGAAACGTAATCTTCCTCTCTTAAAGCCGAGCCTGCTTCACACACTGCATCTGTGTGTGTAATGTTTATTTAAGCATGCAAGGATTAGAACTTAAAACTGGTGTGAAAGCACTGGTAGGTGTTTTTTTTAAAGTACCTAATGATTTGAGAATTTACAATATTTTAAATTCTCCCAGATAACTTTTCCTTCCAGGTAATTTATATTCAACTTGAGTTGGAAATCAAGGAAATAATAACTGTGCTTTCTTTTCTCTTTTTTTTTTTGTAGGGGTGATGCCCAAGATATTCTGTAAAGCACTGATGGTATCCTGCAGTTAGGAGTTTCACTTCTTTTTACCTAAACATAATTGTCTCTAACCCAAATAAAATCCAGAAGATAAGCTGACTTTTCCTTTGTGCCATAAGTTATAATCAAGGCCATTAACTAATTTGTTTTTTCTGTTAAAATGTCACCTGCCCCTTTTTAACATTATAGCCAATTTACATAATTTGAAGCTACTTTTGCAGGTACCTAAATGGTCACTTTTGTATCTTCATAGACCCTCTGGGATTTACTTTTCTATTCTTTATGTCTTCCTTCTCATGCAGCATGACAGTGATTTTGAAATAGCACCTGGCGTAGTCCCATGCTTTTGGGTGGTGAATGCCCCACAGATATTCATCTGCATGATGGGATGACTCTTCTCGTTCTGAAGGTCAGGGATTCCAATTCCACAGCTCCCCTCCATGGCGCTTCTCGTTTTAACTGCCCTGGCCATCAAGATGAGGTCTCCCTTGAGGCTCAGCCAAGAATCTCTTTTGTCCTCCTTCTTCCCTGGCTTCCTTTGACTTTGTCCTTCACAAACCTGGAGAATAATTTCTCAGCATCTTGCTAAATAAAGTCCTCTTAAACCATAAGTCCAAGTGAAGTCCTGCTTTAGCTTCCGCTTCTCCAGCCCAATCTCTTGTCCTACTAGACTCACTTTCTACCTTTAAAAAATGTTTAAATGGCATAGCCATGCAATGGACTATTATTCAGCCATAAAAAGGAATAGAGGGCTGATGAAACTCCATGTGGATGAAGCTTGAAAACATGCTAAGTGAAATAAGCCGCAAAAGGTCACATATTATATGAATCTATTTATATAAAGTATCCAGAACATGCAAACCCATTGAGACAGTGGCTGGAGGCAAGGGGGAATGGGCAGGGACTGCTTAATGGGGCATGGGTTTCTTTTGGGGTGATTAAACTGTTGTAGAATTCGATGGTGGTGTTGGTTACATAACAGTGTGAAACGTACTATATTCCACTGAACTGTATACTTTAAAACGATAAAAATGAGGAATTTTATGTTATGCATATTTTAACACACACACACACACACACACACACACACACAAAATGCTTAAACAGTTCCCTGAAGCCCTTCCATTTTTATGTGCAACCCCTTTTAAATGCAGTGATGAAGATGGTGGACTTCTAAAGGCCTGACTGGGCATTGCGATAAAAAGATTGCAGGGCTTCCCTGGTGGCGCAGTGGTTGAGAGTCTGCCTGCCAATACAGGGGACACCGGTTCGTGCCCCGGTTCGGGAAGATGCCACAGAGCAGCTGGGCCCGTGAGCCATGGCCGCTGAGCCTGTGCATCCGGAGCCTGTGCTCCGCAACGGGAGAGGCCACAACAGTGAGAGGTCTGCGTACCGAAAAAAAAAAAAGGTTACCTCTCGAGTGACCAGAGACATAGTTCAATGGACAGAAGACACGACTAAGTGCAAGGCACTGAATTTCATTTATTCGTCAACAAATATTTGTTCAGCACATACTCTGTGTTATGTTCTAGGTCTCATACTCCAGGGGCTGGAGATACAACCATGTGGACCTTTCATATATGACCCTGGTCCTCAGGGAAGCTGCAGTCCAGCTACTCCTTTCCATGACTTTATGAGAGTAAAGAGTCAATTTATTCTCTGACCTTCATTTGACAAACAAAAGCAGGGGATAATAATACTTCATCATATTTACCCTTACAACCCACAGGGTTATGCAAGGATTAAATGAGATAATGCATGTGAACATAATTTGTATTTTATAAAGCATCAAACAAAAATTAGACATTAATATTATATTATTCTAGTTTAACCTTGACTTTTTTCATAACAGTACTGCATCTCAGTTATGAAACTGGTGTGGTGTCTCTTTATAACATTTATAGGTGCTGGGGGAGCAGGCTTCCTATTATAGATATGATATATGGCCATTGTAGAAAATTTAGCAAATGCAGAAAGGTACATTTTAATCAGCTCTTATCCTCCTCACAGATATGTCCCCCGCCCACATTTTAGCCTATGTCCTTAGGCAGCGATAGATCAATGGGTTAAGGCAAGGATGATGTTGGAGACAGGCTCCATCTCTAACTATTGAACTTTGGGGAGGCATCTCACATCTCTAAGCCTCAATTACTTACCTATAAAGTGGAGGAAATAACACTCACTACCTCCTACTTGTGAGGATTAAATGAGGTACTCGATGTGTATCACTTGACAAAGTATTTACTACATTATACACACACACGCGTACATATATATTGATAAATATATATCTCATACGTATGTCATTCACACATGTGCAGAGATAAATATAGAATTTACTGTTTGCTTCTTGTTAGTGAGGCAGCAATAAACACATCTATCTCCATCCGTGCCTTAGCTCATTACGGAACTACTTAAATGAGCCTCCCAAGTGTATTATAGTGGAAATTCTTTTAAATAAAAATATTCAACCTCTTCAAAGAGTAGAAGATTTTATAATCTGTGTACAGAGGTTTCCAGATTCTGTGCTGTTTATAATTCTTTTTTTCCTGTAGTAGGTGAAACAATTCACGTTTTAACAGATGGCCCTCTGAGCGCCTTTTAGACGGAACTGTTTGTTTTTAGCAAAAGTCCTTGATGTGCATATGACCTCTTTGGGGGTAGGGTTTGAAAGGACAGTGAAACACACCATCCAAACAAACCTTGTAAGAAATTAATCAGAATTGGAGCGGGAGCAGAAGAGAGGAGTCTGGAGAGGAAAAGCTAGCAGGGCAAGTAGAAAGAAGGAGCAAAGAGAACAGGCAGCAAGCAGGATTCTGGGTTCTGATAAAACGTTGTGAATGAGACCTTTCCAGGGGTGGGTTAAACAAAGGATGTTTAAAAACTTGAATTCCTAATAGTCTAAGTTTATGTGTGTGCTGCTGAAAGGTGAGCACCATCCATTACTCCAAAACTTCAATAAAGTCTTCTATGCCCTTAAATACCTTGGGTGAATGGATTAAGGGCACATGAAGGAAAGGGATTGAGCTCCACATCTGGGCTGGTGTGTAGCAAAGAAAACTGTATATCCATAGAAAATGAGATGTGAGATTAAGATGTTAAGATGAGCAGAAATTCAGAGCCAGAACAAACTATGAGGCTATGGTTTGGTCCCTCCCACCCCCCAAAAAATTCATGTCCACCAGAAACCTCAGAATGTAACAGTATTTGGAAACAGTGTCTTTGTATATATAATTAAGGATCTCCAGATGAAATCTTCCTAGATTTAGGGTGGGCCCTAAATCTAATGACTGGTGTCCTTATAAGAAGAGAGGACATAGAAGCACAGAAAAAAAGAGGGCAACGTGAAGGTGGAGACTGAGATTGGAGTTATGCCCCTATAAACCAAGGAATGCCTGGGGCCAGCGGAAACTAGAGAGGCAAGAAAGGATTCTTCCCTGGAGCCTTCAGAGCGAACTGCTGACACCTTGATTTCAGACTTCTGGGCTGTAGAACTGTGAGATAATAAACTCTGTTGTTTTAAGCCACCCAGTTGATTGGAACTTTGTTACCACAGCCCTAGGAAACTAATACACCTCCTGGAAACTTGCCAAAATCTCCGGGTAGGCATGAACTTCCCATAGCCCATCAACAACCTAAGGATGAAACTGAACTAAAAACTGTACCATGATCTTTCCAGTTATCGTTCACCAATCTGATCGTAACACTCTCCGATCAAATAGGCCTTTCCATTGTTGACTCCTATCACCTACAGAACATATGCAGCCTACCTGTCTAGCCTCAACTTTTGGCAGTCCTATCATTCACCTCTTGCATTTTAAGTTTCAAATTTATAAAGTAATACTGAACTCTGAAAATGCCTCGCTTGTTCACTCCTCCCTGCTTTTGAACCTACTGTTCTCCCTGTTGGTCAAGACTAATTGGTAAATGCCCACTCAGCTTTCAAGCCTCCTCTGGGCAGCTTAACTCCTGCAGTCTGGCTTCTTCCATGTATCCGATGTAATATATATGAGATATAGATAGATATAGATATGGATATGGATATAGATGTCCATTGTGGTAGATTTCAAATGGTATTTTATTTGCTTGTTCTTATAGCTGCTTTTTGTCTTCTCAGAGAATGTGAGTTTTCATCCTTGTATCCCAATGCTGACACAGCGCCACCGTGCTAGGTGGTTTTATGTAGCGGCAAGTGAACTGAAGTCATAAGACCCGGTTTGAATGCAGGCATCCCCACGGTCGTTGGTGTGGCCATGGCAGACGCTGGTAACAGAGTCGGTCCTCCATTTTCCCTGCTAACAAAACCCCGATTTTGTTCAGGTGTGTGGCAGAGATTCTTCCATCTCGAGGAAGGTGGACCCAGCTGCTAACCCAGAGGTGGAAAATATAACTCAGTTCTGGACAGTGAAATGTAAGAGGCAGTCTATGGGGTCTCCAAGAAGAGGTTTCTCCTCCCTGACAAGAGGAAGGTGTGCAGAGAGATCCCCAGCCTGCCCCTCCTCTGAGTGGGCGTATGGCGATGCTGTAGCCTTCTCACACACCTGAGAGGAAGTCAGCTTAATCACAGAGCCATGCATCTTGGGTCCCGACCTGACCGTGGAGCCACCCGGCCATCGCCAACAATGCCCCCCACCCTACTTTTTGTTATGGGAGAAAAATGAACCCATGCTTGTTGAAGCTTCTGTTGGCCAAGTATGCCAGTGCTTGAAGCCAAATTCACTTTTGTCTGATATGATCACCTTGAATAATTTAAGTCACTTAACATCTTTGAACTTCAGTTACAGTGTGGCTCATAATCCCTCTCTACATCCAACCGCCAATACAAGCTCAAATCGAAAAGCATGCATAATGTTTACCTTTAACAATAAGGGGTTACATTTATTGGGTATTCCATGGGAATTCTTCTAAGAGCTTTACTTGTATTATTTTATTTCATCCTCACAATAACCTATAAGGTGCTATGTCAAAGAAGTCTTTGCCTACCCCAGGCTCACAAAGATTTCCTATTATATCTTCTGCTTAAAGTTTTACAGTTTTAGGTTTTATTTTTAGATCTGTGATTCACTTTCAGGAAAGTTTTGTACATGGTGTGAGTTATATATCAAAATTCATGTCTTTACATATGGATATCCAATTGTTCCAACACCACTTATTGAAAAAAATCATCCTTTCTCCACCTTTGTTGAAAAGAGAGAAAAACAAATATTTTCCTTTATCTTTGCACCTTTGTTGAAATGTACAATATACTTTTACTGAAATATACAATGGTCCATGTATGTGCATGGGTCTCTCTTCAGTTCCCCTGGTCCATTTGTGCATCTTTACCAGCTGTCTCGCTCCCATAGTTTTATAATAAGTCTTGAAGTTGAGAATGTAAGTCCTTTAGCTTTATTTTTCTTTTTCAAAGTTGTTTTGGCTCCTCCAGGTCCTTTGTATTTCTTCATGAATTTTAGAACTAGCTTGTCAATGTATACAAAAAAAGGCTGCTGGGATTTTCATCAGGACTGTACTAAATCTGTAGATAAACTTAGAAAGAACTAACATCTTAACAATGTTGAGTCTTCCAATCCATGCACATGGCATGTATCTCTATTTAATTAGGTCTTCTTTGATTTTTCTTAGAAATGTTTTCTAGTTTTCAGTTTATACGTATTATATATCTTTTATGAGATTTATCCTGAAGTCATATTTTTATGCTAATAGAATTGACTGTTTTAAATTGTCAATTTCCAATTGCTCATTGCTAGTATATAAAAATAAAATTGACTTTTGTGTATTGATCTTATATCCTGAAATGTATTAGTTCTAGTACTTTTTTTGTCAGTTCCTTCAGATTTTCTCTGAAGATGGTTAGAGTCATCTTAGAATTCAGACTATTTTACCCCTTCCTTTCCAATATGGATGCCTCTACTTCTTTTACTCACCTGGCTGCCCTGGCTAGAACCTCCAGTACAGTGTCGAACAGTAGTGGTGGGAGGGAATATCCTTGCCTTGTTCCTGATCTTGGGGGCAAAATATTCAGTCTTTCACCATTAGGTATGATATTAATTATAGGATTTTTAGGTAGATTCCATCCATTCTTAGTATTTTCCAGGGAGTTTTTATTAAGATGTATGTTGGATTTCATCAAATGTTTTTTTTGCATCTATTGAAATGGTCATATGATTTTTCTTTAGTCTACTGATATGGTAAAATACATTGAATGACCGTCAAATTATAAATCAACCATACATTCTTCATATAAACCATACTTGGCCGTGATGAATTATTGATTATTACTGATTATATATTTTTGAACTCAAATTGCCGAAGTTTTGTTAAAAATTTTTGCATCTATGTTCATGAGGGATTTGGTTTATAGTTTTCTTATAATATCTTTGCCTGGTTTTGGTATCAGAATAATTCTGCCCTCATAGAATGAGTTGGGGAGTATTCCTCTCTCAATTTTCTGGAAGATTTTATGTGGAACTGGTATTATTCATTGATTTGAAACCTTCCTTTTCTTTAATATAGACATTTAACACGATAAATTTCCCTCTAGGTACTACTTTTAACTGCATCTCACCAATTTTGATATGTTGTGGTTTCATTTTCATTTAGTTCAAAATACATTCTAATTTCCCTTTTGATTTCTTCTTTGACACATGAGTTTTTAAAAGAAATGTGTTATTTGAAATCCAAATATTTCAGAATTTTCCAGAGTACTTTGTACTATTGATTTAAAATTTAATTCCACTGTATATAAGATACTTTTTAACCTACTGAGACTTATTTCATGGTTCAGAATGTCTATCTTAGTAAATGTTCTATATATACTGGAAAAGCAGTATTTGGCTGTTAGTGGTGGAGTGTTCTATAAATATCAATTAGATCAAGTTTGTTGCTAGTATTGTTCAAGTCTTCTATAACCATTTTTATTTTCTATTTGTTCTATCAATTATTGATAAAGGGGTGTTGAAATCTCCTAGTATAATTTTGATGTGTCTAGTTGTCTTTGCAGTTATATTTGTTTTTGCTTTGTATATTTTGAAGCTCTGTTGTTAGGTACATAAACATTAGTTACCAACTGATATGTAACAAATTACTCTTAAACTAAGCCTGTTAAAACAGCAAACATTTATCATCTCACAGTTTCTGTGCGTTGGGAATGCAGGTGTAGCTTAGCTGGATGCCTCTGTCTCAGGGCTTCTAATGTGGAAAGAAATATCTAATTCTTGATTTTATAAAGAGAATACTAATTAATCAATCATTTTGCTTTATATTCTATATATTCCATACAGGTCTAGTTTTGACTGTTCAATCAAGTTAATTAACTTGAAATTCTACCATCAATCATATTGTTGTAATCTTTCTCATAATCCTTACTTTTGACTCATTTCTGACTCCACCCAATAATTTTTCTGAAAATGAGAGACACGAGCTGCCCAGCAGCAGAACCCCCCTGGCCCAACCAAATATGCAGAAGTCTTCACTGTAGAGCTCACCCCTTCCACTAGAGCAGTTGAAAAGGCAGATATTCACTTTCCTTTCCTGGACGGCTGAGGTATGCACATGTGACCTTGACTCAGTCAGATATATGCACCCACTGCTCTCTAACTTGGGACAGTGAAGAATTCTGATTGGGTGGAGGGGGCAGCAGCCATGCCCTTTATTCAGAGAAAACAGATGGCAGCAGTAGCATTCAGAGTCCAGAGCCTGCTGAGCACTCAGTGAAAAGTGGCAGCAGCAGTGGTGTCCTCTCCCTAGGCTGTCTGTGGCAGGATTTTGGCCATGGTTCTCGTTGACTATCCTTCCAATGTTTCTCACTAGTACATTGAGTTATTATCTCATCCCCACCCCCCGTTTTTTTTTTCCCACCCCCACTTTTTTGTAATCTTTATTGTCTTTATCCTCTATATCACATCTGGTTATAAATTCTTTCATAATAAGGATTCTTTGGTTCCAAGCACCAGAAACCTATTCTGGTTTATTAAGCAGAAAAAAAAAAAAAAAATTAGAAAGGTAGTAGTAGCTCACAGAACTGAAGGGAAGGTTGAAAAGCCAGCCTGGGGAAAAACCAGACTGAGAAGGGAACAGCAATCAAGGTAGCTCTGGAGGATGTGGTAGCAGGAATTAGTCTATAGCCCTTAATTAGAGCTTAATTCACCAAGGTCCCAGCCTGAGAAGGAATCAGTGGCAACCATTTTATTTTCTAATCAGTTAACACAAAATTGGTCTAACCTAGCTCATGAGCCTGTCCTTTTGTTTGGGGACAGCAACATGCCTTGATTGATGGTCTTACCAAGGGCCCACAAAGGGCGGAAGGGTAATTCACCAAAAGGACATCAACAAAGGAGCAGATTCTAGGTAGCCAAAAATGTAAATAAATAACATGTCATAAATGATTAAATGTACAGATACACAACACTTTAAAAATATTATATATAATCCTGGGTATCTATCCTTTTGTTTCCAACGTTGAAACTCTCAAAAACAAGTTGATTTTCCTCCGATTAAGAAAAAAAACGTTATTGAATGAACTTCATAACAAGATGAATGGGCTTGTAAAGGGCGAACCATGACTCTTTCTACTCACGGGCCGGGAGGGACAAGTCAATGTCACAGATGCCTAAGGTCACTGCAAGACGCTGGGCATCCCCAAGTGTTTTGCAAGAGCATGGCACTATCTGTAGTGTGGGTCAGAGAGAAAAACAGAAACGCAGCAAACAGGTACATGCATTTATTTTGCTGTTTGCAATAGCAGAAATTAAATTTTGTAGTAACTCACCTGAGGCTGTAAAGGGATCATTAGGTTTTCAAGGCTTCAGTAAATTTTCTTAAAGCCCTTTGGTTCCATTTGGAAGGGAAAAAAAATAGCATGAGAATATTTTGATCACTGTCCTGGAGCATGAAACCTGATTTAATACCCAAAGGTCACTGCACTGTTTTATTGTAGTAAACATTTCACTTCATGTTAAGAAGTTACAGGGTAAACTGAACTGCAGTTGGGGCAGCCCTGATTGTTATGGTCTGCGATTTAGGTTCTCTGTCCTCCACGATATTGTTTGTACTGTACTAAAGAGTTCTGCAGGGCTTCCCTGGTGGCGCAGTGGTTGAGAGTCCGCCTGCCGATGCAGGGGACACGGGTTCGTGCCCCGGTCCGGGAAGATCCCACGTACTGCGGAGTGGCTGGGCCCACGAGCCATGGCCCGCTGAGCCTGCGCATCCTGAACCTGTGCTCCGCAACGGGAGAGGCCACAGCAGTGAGAAGGCCCGCGTACCGCAAATAAATAAATAAATAAATAAAAAGAGTTCTGCAAGGAAACCTCATGACAGCTATTTCCCCTGAGACTTCTCTGGAAATAAGATACACATCTCATGTGGCAGTCCCAGCAAAAAGCATTTAAAATAACTAAATATCTCATCTGTTTCCATCCATCCGAGTTCTCTAATCTCTTGTGCTTTCTCTGTGTCCTTCTCACACTGGGTACTGGCATGTCCAGGGGTTGAATGTGTGTCTGGAGCACCCTGGCCCATCTCCCCTGACAAAGTTGGATGTTAGGGCAATGCACCTCTTTTGTACTATTTTGAGCAAAGTTGTTGTGAAAGCTGTTGTTTAAGGGAAGTTACCCATCCAGGATTTGGAGAGGAAGCTGCTGGGAGGAAGGGATATTTAAAATGGATCATAAGGGACAAGTGGGGTTTGCTGGGGAAAGTGAGAGCAATGGGGATGGAAAATGGGAGAACTCTGCAGATGGGGAAGAGGGTCCTGCTTGTGCTTGAAACTGGACGTGAGAGACAGCATGGCCCTTTCTGCAATCTGCAAAGGCTCAGAGTGTGTGTGAATGTATATGTGTGAGTGGTACGTGAGTGTGTGTGTACGTGTGCACATATGTGTGCATGTGTGAGCATATGTTTGAAGGTGTATCTGGCGGGCGCCGGCAAAAGGTGAAGCTAGAGAGATGAGAACCTTACTGGTACCTATTTGGTAATGTCTGTGATTTTAGTTCTTCATTCATAAATTAATAAAGCTTCCCACCCCCCAGCGCCCCTACCCAGAGGACAAATGAGGCATTACAACTGGCTTCCAACAGCAAAAGCCTTTTCAGGGAACACTTTCCGGTCTGTCTTGTTAGCCCTTGTTTTAAAATCAGACTTTAAAATCAGACCACCCACTCACTCATCTTGAATCTGAAACCTTGAGCCTCCTAGCAACTCAGAGCAGTAATTGTGTGTTCCTTCTCTCTGTGACAGTATGTTCCAGCTCCCTGCAGGCCTCACCCACCTGAATTCTGCTCCCCTTTTAACTGACTACACTATGGAATTGGAATAGGTTGTTTCCTACATGTGCTAGTTTACTGAATATTTTTATATGTAAGGTGGCTGCTCTTAATTTAAAAATAAATGTATAGAACAATTACATATATCGCTCTCAAAAAAATATAGTTGTCTTTGAATTAACGTCCTTGATTAAATTTTTGGAGATCAGTGGTCCTTAGAAGCAAGAAGATATTCCACGCTTGCTACAGATACTCTAACTAGTTGCCTTGCTTACAGGGAGAGTTATGGAATTTTCCTTTCATACGCCTTATCTGGGTTTACACACAACTGAAACATTTTCTTGAAGCAAGAGGGCAAGACTTCTAGGCACGCCTGGATGCGGTAGCCATAGCCTGGCTCATTTTATGTCCTTTCTTTGTTTTCCCCTTTTGTTCTTCACATATTTCTAATTTATGCTATCTTGCTATTTTTTATGTATCCTCTCAAAGCCCCTTAAATCCATTCTGAGACAAAGTAGAGTATAAATTAAAAAAAATAAGTAGTATGAAAAAACATAAAATAAATCATGTACTACATATTTAAGCATAACATACTGTTTTTTCAGCACTGTGAGGGATTTTAGTTCATTTTATAGTTAAGGGGGCTTGAGACTGAGAAAGGAGGGGTACGGCCAGGTCTCGGGAATATCAGTCCTGTATTTCTTTCACTACATCACAAATTCTAAAAGACGATTTTCTTCTGGAATTCGGAAAAATATCTATTGGGTTGGCCAAAATGTTCATTCTTATGGAAAAAACCGAACAAACTTTTTGGCCAATCCAATACAAACATCCCAAAGTAGATTCCATAGAAAGAGAAGGTTTCCCTCTACTCCGTTTTCATTCCTCAGGGACTCCTGAGTGCTTCAGTCAAATTCAACCGCAGACAGGAAAGGGGCTGACATGTGCCTGTGAGCTCCCAGAAAAGCTAGACCCCAGACCACGGCTGCAGTGAGGGGCCCCAGGCAGCCAACCCTCCCATCAGGCAAGTTCAAAGAGAGACAGAGAGAGAGGAGTTTGGCTCCAGCTCTGGGAGATTAAGTAGCCCCTTCCAGGCTGCAGGGTGGCCAGGGGAGCAGCCATTAGGAGATGCATGTCCATTTGGGTTATGAAGTGGGGCAGTGCTTAGGGGATGAGGTTGTGACGCATATAAAATAATGCTATTGCGAGACAGGCAGGTTTGGAAATTACAGGATATTTAGAAAAAGGGTTCTACTTCTTCCTATGGGTTTACACTAGTGCTTCTAAACTTATTCCCTCTTTTGTTTTTAAAGGCAAAAAATGTTCTCATGAACACTTGAGAATAGGTTCATTGATGGCATTTTGAAAAACATTGATTTAGGTTGTACTTTCTCTGAGAATCGATATTTGTCCTTGGGAGAGGGTGTGTGTGTGTGTGTGTGTGTGTGTGTGTGTGTGTGTGTGTGTGTTTGTGCGTGCGTTCATGTCACACCACACTGATTCCCTCCTACGGAGTGATTTCCTCAGGACCAGAAGCTGGCTCTATAGTGATTCCATGCACTCACAGCCCTCCACCAAGGATGTCACAGAGGATGCAGCAGCAGGTGGAGATGACTGCCCACTGCCTCGCTCCCATCAGGAAGTGCGGTAAGGCAGGCGTTGCAAGAGGAACATGCCAGGGCTGGAGGGATAAGGAAGAGGATGTCTCCGAAGCAGAGAGCAGACCAAGCTTGCATAAGCACATCTCCTTTCAGGGTACAGAGCAAGAGAGGTAGTGATTGGGCAGTGGGGGAAGCAGGTCTGCACCTTGGACAGCAGACAGTGAGACAGGTGACCTTCGTCATGCTGAAGGCAGTGAGGGGTAATGGTGCAAACTGAGGCACTCATTCCCTCTTTCTGCGGTGTTTCTAGGTGGCCTCTTTTACAAAGGATGTCCAAGACAGTCAAGAGAAAAGAACATAAAGTCTAATTTTTATGGGCGATATAAAATAGACATATCAGCATACCATTCAATATTATAACCTGAAAACAAAGACCAATTGAAAAAATTAGCTCCTAAACAGGATTTATGTTTAAATAAATGGGCACTAATGTACATAGGAATCACCTGGGCATCTTGTTAGATGGCAGGTCCTGAGTGGGCAGGTATGGGCGGGGCCTGAGACTCTGCATTTCTAATGAGCTCCCGGGTGAGGCTGATACTATTGGTTCATGGACCACACACTTTGAATAGCAAAGTATTTTCCAGTCTCAGTTTAAAAAAAGAAACCGAGAAACCTGTACCCTTCTAATAGATTATCTAACAGATTCAGAATACCTGCCTTCTTCAGAAATTTTTATTTTTTTCTCTTGTGTACAATATTGTTTATCTGTATTTGCAATTATTAATAACAATATAACAATCCAACATTTATTAAGTGCTTAGCACATGCCAGGGACTAATTTAAGTACTTTATTTGTATTAACTCATTTAGTTCTCACAACAACCATCAGAGTAGCTTCTCTCATTATCCCCATTTTACAGATAAGGAAACTGAGGGAAGCTGATAAGGGAAGTATATTCCTAACAGTTCTTTTGGTTTTTACTAAATGAGATTTATTTTAATCTGCATTTACAATTCAAACACGATAGATGTCTATCATTTTGAAAATAAAATCCAAGACTTTTGTCCTTCTGAGACAGTCTATTAAGCTATAATTATCTTCACTTTGGAGGTTAAGAACCAACAACTTTGCCTGATTCATCCAGATAATTGAGGGAAATTATCCAGCCTCGTTTCAGCCCACACATGTATTGAATAAACCATGAAGTTTCCAAATGATCATCTGTTATCACTCTTTCTTGCTAGGGAAAAAATTAAAGTATCAAAAGGTATTTGCCTGCATTTCGCATTCTGGCCATTCTAGCCATAACAATACAGCCATGGATTGGTGCATGGGCTCTACCTAGAGAGGACAACTGCCTCTGAAACAGCTTGACCTGAAAGTTTGCCCAAAGGGCAGTTCTGTATAGGATGGGGTAAAGCATCTCCATCATATCTTTAATTTGGAGAAATGTAGGTGCTAATTACAAAGTAGGTCACATGGTCAATCTGCATTCCAAATGAAGAAGAGCCTCCCCTTTTGTCTGGTGTTTTTTTCTGTTTGGGAACGTCTGGAACAAGGAGTATCTGGGTGGCTAAGAAGATAGTTATTCCTTTGTCTCCTTACCACGAATCCTCGTTACTAAGAGTAATTGGTGCCAGTCTCTTCCAATCTTAAAGAGTCAAATGAATACAACATACCAATAGAATTCGTTTGGTTATATCCAGTGCCTTGCCTACCACTATCCTTTAGACTTAAGCTGGAATAACATATCTATTCAATTAATATATTTCTGTTTGGAATTACTTCTTGTGCTACATACCACCTCCACCTCCCAATTTGTGCAAGACAGGTACGAATTTTTGCCTATTAATTGCTCAATTTGGTGGAAAATGTAAGGCATTTTATAAGGTCCCTTAGCCTCTCAGTGATGGAGCCAGCAAATTATGAAAGACACAAAAGTAACTTTCGACTCCTGTTTTCAATACACATTGTTCGCATCTAAACGTTTATGTAAGCATATTTTATATATAAGTGAATGTTTTTAATTGCTCAGAAATACATTCTAGCCCTATAACTGAATTCAGAAAAGTCCTCTAATGATTATGAAACTTTAGCAAACATTTTAATATATTAGCTTAATAAAGAAAAGGCAATTCATAATTCTCAAACCTTTAATTCAGCATCTACAAGCTACTAAAATTTTCTAATATGGTCTCTATGAGACAAGTTATTGAGTGTATTTTTGTTCATTTTTTTTTCTTTTCTCTTTTTTTTGCGGTACACGGGCCTCTCACTGCTGTGGCCTCTCCCGTTGTGGAGCACACGCTCTGGACGCGCAGGCTCAGCGGCCATGGCTAATGGGCCCAGCCGCTCCGCGGCATGTGGGATCCTCCCGGACCAGGGCACGAACCCGTGTCCCCTGCATTGGCAGGCGGACTCTCAACCACTGCGCCACCAGGGAAGCCCTTGTTCGTTTATTTTTGATTCCCTGATGCAAATGTCATCATTGTTTTGTTAACATCAACAATGTAAAGTCACTAGGTAGCATCAGATTTGCAATAAGATGAGTTACTTATGCTAAATAACTTCAATATAGTAATATAAATACAGGTTTTACTTCCTTTAACTACTCAGTCATGACTATCTTGTTGTGTAAACCACAATCTCCTTTCTTTTTGTTCAGTCTGTATGGGGTAAAGGTAGATCTAATTAAAATAATTTGTCATAGCTTGTATTCTAGTCAGCAAGGTCACCTAGATTTCTACTTCGTAAGTTACCTAAAAGAACAACTTTCAAGATTGTTTACTTTGAACAGAATATTGATAACAACATTCACTATGTCATGCCAATCAGAAGCTCTGAGAGGTGATTATATATCTTTGATGAATTTTTAAAGGGGCAGGAGGGAGCAAGGAATGTTTACCTAAGGAAAACTTAGTAGACAAAAAGAGAAAAAAATCTTTAAACATCGTATTCAGGAAGAGAAACCATTTTTTAATTCTTTGTCGGTAGAAAAAAAGATATAAACACAACTGACTGAAGGACTACTCAGATAAAGCTAATAAAGTTCTTTTCAGAATTAAATTAAAAAAAAAAAAGAAACTGAGAAGAAAAAAAAGAAGACCAAAGAAATAAAAGCTGCAGAGACAAAAATGGCAACGAGTAAAAGAAGGAGAGGAAAATAAAAATGAGCAAAGGTTATAATAAAAAGGGGAAAGGATCCAGCCTGTCACCCCTCCTTCCAAATTGCCTTTATAGGGATTTCCCTGGTGGCGCAGTGATTAAGAATCTGCCTGCCAATGCAGGAGACGTGGGTTTGAGCCCTGGGCCGGGAAGATCCCACATGCTACGGAGCAACTAAGCCCGTGCGCCACAACTACTGAGCCTGTGCTCTAGAACGCGTGAGCCACAACTACTGAGCCCACGTGCCACAACTACTGAAGCCCGCACGTCTAGAGCCCATGCTCCAAGACAAAGAGAAGCCATCGCAATAAGAAGCCCGCGCACAGCAATGAAGAGTAGTCCCCGCTCGCCGCAACTAGAGAAAGCCGGCACGTAGCAACAAAGACCCAACACAGCCAAAAATAAATAAATAAATAAATAAAACAAAAAACCAAATTGTCTTTATAGACACGAGTTCTTAGTTTACCATCTTTGCCTAAAGCCTTTCCATCATTGAGAAGGCTGGTAGTAACCAGCACACAATCAAATGCTACCCGATTCTTTATCATTGATTTTGAAGTCACAGTGAAGAGGGTGCACCATGAACACTGAGTCTATCTGGGAGCAGCAGGCATGATAAGTACCCCTAATGCACCTGTAGAAAACAAAGGAGTCTTGATGCTTCCCCTTTCAAGTAATAAAATAGCAGAGCAGTGTGACAGTGCAAACATCCTCTAGTCAACTTGGAAGAGCCGCAAAGATGGATTCATGTGAGGATTTATTTGCCTTTACCATGTAGCTTGGCTTTACCAAACATGGATATGGTATTCCCACAGAGAGAAACCTGTTTGCTTACGATAGTGAAATGTCATTCTAGCACTTCTGTGGTTTGAAAGACATTTATGTTAGCCTGTCCTGTTCATACATGATCATAATAAAGAAATTAGGCAATTATCCTTAGCACATTACAGTCAATGTCTCAAGTTTAGCCAAATAACTGTCATTGGTTCATTCATTCATTCAGCAAATATTTATTAAATGCCTGCAATGTGCCAGCTGCTACTCTAGGAAGTAGAAATTTAGTCATCAACAAGACAGACGAAGTCCCTGACTATGAAGTATTTGCTACACTGAAAACCAATGAGGAGATTGCTTTTTTAGTCTGATACACGCTAGTTGATTTATTTACTGACGAAGATTTTTCACTTTTCACAGAGATTTTTTTGTTTGTTTTTTTAAGAAGATGTTGGGGGTAGGAGTTTATTAATTAATTAATTTATTTTTGCTGTGTTGGGTCTTTGTTTCTGTGCGAGGGCTTTCTCTAGTTGTGGCAAGAGGGGGCCACTCTTCTTCGCGGTGCGCGGGCCTCTCACTATCGCGGCCTCTCTTGTTGTGGAGCACAGGCTTCAGACGCACAGGCTCAGTAGTTGTGGCTCACGGGCCTAGTTGCTCCGCGGCATGTGGGATCCTCCCAGACCAGGGCTAGAACCCATGTCCCCTGCATTAGCAGGCAGATTCTCTGCCACTGCGCCACCAGGGAAGCCCACACACAGAGATTTTTAAACTCTCAAATAGAGAAGAATAGTGGGTGAAGAGAAATGATCCTGGGTAAGGAAAAAAAAAAAAAAAAAAATCCCAAAACCAACAATAAAAAACATGACCCTACTGGCCAACTGTAGCTAGGAGCCAAATTCCCTTCATTCAAGATTGTATGGCTTTCAACTTGGGCAGTTCCCCAGCTAATCAAAATTTCAAAGGACACAGAAGACCATTTAATAGGATTATACCTAAACCTGTTATAGATTAAATTCTCTGGCTGTTTGACACCCTAGTAACTAGCACAGATTTGTATTTACAGAAAAAGAGATGAGAAAAATTCCTTCTTGATTAGCAACAAGAGAGCAGAATATCCTGGCCCTCCCCCTTCCTCAAAATAAAAAGGGGAGGGGAGGGGAACGAGTGCCAGGAAACAGAAATCCCACCTCCAGAGTACTGTTGGCAAAGTTCAAATGCACCAAGAAAGCACACAGAGCCATGTCCTTCCTGATGCAAACCCCCAGGCCCTTGTTTCCAAAGGCCCGTGGCCTAGACCTAACATTTCTCCCAGAACTGCAGAAACAATAAATATCCACCTCTAGGTGACACAAATGGTTAAGCATTGACAGAATTTGAAGCAGAAAGTACTAAGAACCCTGCCACCAGGATGCAACCACTCATTTTACTGTACCTTCCGAGTTTGAGGACAGCTGCAACTGACACTAGAGACCCACCAGCAGGAAAGTTATGTGAAGAGAAAAAAATACAAACTCGCATTTCTACCTTAAAATGGATGGTATTGGAGGAGACGCAGACTGGATAAAATGAGAAGTAAGCAATATTCTTTTAAAACATGATAGATAATACCTTTACATAGAAATGTGTTCACCTCCAAGCTAATTAACTTTCAGATGAAGCTGTCGTTCTAATATCGATTCAACAAAGATGTTCATAAATAGAATACTATGTAAGTAAGAGTTTAAGCAAACAGCTTTTCCTGACACCCATGAGAAGTCTTAAAACTTATTTCTCTATTGACTTTTACCATCTGGGAAGATGTTCTATGGCTAATAAAGCAGTTTTCCAAATGATGTGCTAATAAGATCAAGTCTCCTAGAAGGTTGGAGAGAAATCTTAAGAGCTAATTCACTTTTAGCTAAGATTGCTGATTCCTTCCAGGTGGCTTATGTTTATACAGGTTTAGTAGCTGATTCCCATTTGTGGCATTTTTTAACTTGACTTTATACTTATTATTAGGAGACACTTCTAAGTCGACTTATTTACTACTCAACTGATTCTGTGAGCTACTACTGTAAGTATAGATTTTAAAATACAGTAGAACTGCCATTGAAATGTAAGATGGCAGCTGGTGTTTAGGTGCTCTGATGGGGAGAGAGGGGTGCGCTCTGCTCCGCCACCCTCAAGGGGACAAGACTTGATTGAATCTGTCACCTCAGAGGGTGCTTTGTCGCAGTTGTACTGGTTGGTGTACATACAGCTCTACAAACACATCTCCCATTGTACAACAAATATTGGCATTTGACAGATCACGTTTGTAACAGACATTCATATTTATTATTTATAAACATGACTACATGCTCGCACGTGCTTAATTTGACTTTCTCATAATTTTAACAGGACAGGCACTAAAATATATTATTGTGTACCTGGGAAATTTTCCACCAAATCTGAGGCATGATAAAAATGTACATGCCCTAAGAAATTGCTGTTGCTTCTTCATGCAGTGATTAACAGCTTAGGCTCTGATTCACTCACACATTCTAGTTCTGCCAGTAATTAACCTCTCTAATTCTCAGTTTCATTAGCTGTAAAATGAGGATAATCATAGTCTGCCTATAGAGTTGTTATAACAATTACACGAGATTTTGCACATAAAGTGCCTCGGAGAGTGCCTTGGAAAAACAGGGCTCAATACATATTAGGTGTTATTATTACCATATTTTATCAAATCTGTCAATGACTGCAAGATGTACCATTATGGAGTATACCACTATGAAAGAAAAAAAAAACACTACCAGTTCAACTATACAATTACGATGTAATGCTTTTGCTTTTTCATTACTTAGAATTTTTATTTTACATTTATTGAGATAGGCTTTTAAGATGGAGACAGATTTTGTTTTACAGAACGCTTATGCATGTATGAAAAGGGAGATATGAGTGAAAAAATGGTTAAGATATTTCTAAGCTTCTTCACATTCTGAGTCTGACTCCCTGAATTGCTTTTTGACTCATAATTGCTGATGGCCATGTTTTTCCTACACAATATCCTCTGAGCATCAAAAGTGCTGGAGATGCCAGATCATCTCTTAAGCCACTGACACTTTTTCTACAAGTTTTCATGCTGGTGCTTCTTGGATCTCATGGAATGACAAGAAGAGAAGGTTTTCATTCAACAGCCAGAATGGATTGTTCTTTCTCAAATGACAATTGAATTGCTTGTTGACGGAAACATCAAGGAATTGCCTTTGTGTTGTCACACATCAGGAATAATAATCCAGTTGACATATGCACGGCAATGTCACCCCAAATTGGTAAATTAGAATCGATTAAATACAGAATTTTCTGTTACTTTTTTCCCTTTCTCATATGAGTAAAATAAGATGTGTCAACATCTAGAGTCAAAATGAAAGTAAGACACTTTCCTATAAAATGTAGGTATTGATTCTAACAGTGTCCACGAAGATCCAAGATTTATTTGTTATTTATTAATTTACCAAACATTTATGGAATATCTGTTCTATGGACACATATTAGGTAAGATATCAGGAAATCAAAGAGATTGTTTTCATCACTAAGACCAAGTGATGGATGCAGCCTTTGGGCAATGAGAGAAAGCAAACAGGTAAGTATACAACAAATGCAGTGACTGAGGGTCATAAGAGATGCATGCACAAGGTATACTGGAGGCATGAAGGAGAACTCAATGGATTCTGCTTGGACCTGAGCTGGGAAAATACAAATGAGTTTCCAGACCGGCAAAGGAGGAAAGGGAATTGTAGGCAAAGGGGGCTTTCCTCAAAGGAAATGCTGTATCTTCTGATTTTTTTCAAATTTTCTATGTCCTGTCTGTTCCTTGCACTAATGGGTTGAAATGAGCATTTCTCTTTTTTCTTCTGGGAATTGTCTATTTATAACTTTTGTCTATTCTCCTCTTGGGTTATGTTCACATATGGACCTGTAGGAACCTTTTATATATTATGGACCTTAACTCACTATAAATTATATATTTTGCAAACATATTCTTCCATTCTGTCACTTGTCTTTTAATTTTGTTAATAGCAACTTTTATATTCCAACAGTTTAAATATTTCCCCAGTCAGATCTGTTGATACTTTCCTTTATGGTTTCTGGGTTTTAGATTTGCTTGTGAAGCCCTTCCCTATCCTAAGACATATTCTAATACTTCTCATATATTTTCCTCTATCTTAAGGTTTTTTATTTTTAACAACAAAGTCTAAAGCTAAAACTTATTTATTTATTTTTGCGGTACGCGGGCCTCTCACTGTTGTGGCCTCTCCCGTTGCGGAGCACAGGCTCCGGATGCGCAGGCTCAGCGGCCATGGCTCACGGGCCCAGCCGCTCCGTGGCATGTGGGATCTTCCCGGACTGGGGCACGAACCCGTGTCCCCTGCATTGGCAGGTGGACTCTCAACCACTGCGCCAACAAGGAAGCCCTAAAACTTATTTTTAAATACTGCATGTGGTTGGTATAACATTTTCCCCAAAAATGCATATTGAATTTAAACTTGCCCTTAGATTTTCTGTTAGCTCTTACCAGATCATTATTAACTTAGAAAATTACAAGCAGGCAACTTTCAATAATCCATGCCAACAAAGAAAAGTAGTGTCACAAATGAAATGAAACTACTTTTTTAGTTTTTTTTTTTTTTTAATAAATTTATTTATTTATGGCTGTGTTGGGTCCTTGTTGCTGAGGGTGGTCATTCTTTAGTCGTGGTAAGCAGGGTCTACTCTTTGTTGTGGTGCGCGGGCTTCTCGTGGTGGCTTCTCTTGTTGCGGATCATGGGCTCTAGGCATGCAGGCTTCAGTGGTTGTGGCATGTGGGCTCAGTAGTTGTGGCTTGTGGGCTCTAGAGCTCAGGCTCAGTAGTTGCGGCGAACGGGCTTAGTTGCTCCGCAGTGTGTGGGATCTTCCCGGGCCAGGGCTCGAACCCGTGTCCCTTGCATTGGCAGGCAGATTCTCAACTACTGTGCCACCAGGGAAGTCCCTTTTTTAGTTTCAAGTGTCAGAAATTTCCATCGAATTAACTTTGGTAAAACGACATTTTTTTGGCTCGCATTAATCAAGAAAGGGCAGAGATGGATATGACCTCAGGAATGGGTGGATCTGGGGATTTAAAAGTCATAAAGACCAAGTTGGTCAGTTGTTTCTGCTTCTCTCTTTGTGCTGTTTTTTGGTTTTTTTTCCTCCAACTACAGACAGATTTTTTTTCCCATATGGTAGGAGAAATGGGTGCAAAGCATTCCAGACACACATTCCCACAGTTCATCAACCAGAGAGGGAAACGTGTTCCCCATCAGTTCTAATAAAAACCAAATCTCAGGATAGGAGTCTGATTATACTACCCTTTAGTCACTGGTTATTTCTTTCTCAGGCAATGACCCATCTCCAGAGCCATTCCTGTAGCCAGGAGGATTGAGTTCTATGCTATGACTGAGCAGACCTGGGTCATGTTCCCAGCCCAGTTGCCAAAGCAGCAGGATCTGATAGCAGAAGAAAGAGGGTGGTCACAGACACAACTGCCAAGAGATTCACTCACAGTCAGTCCCTCTAATCTGTGATTTGCTACAATCAATAATCATAAAAGCAACACAAGCATTTACATTTCCCTATTGACTACATTAGATTTTTAGACATACAAGTTGTCTTTCTCTTTTTTTGATTAGCTTAGGCTCATATTAAAATTAATTTCCATAACCTCAATACACAATAATTGATTTGAAACTTGGATTTTCACCGTTTGATCCCCAAGACAAGTTGTTTAACTTCATCTGGTTTAAGGTTTTTTCATCTGTAAAATGAGGTCTTTGGTTTTATGATGTAGGGAAATGGAAAGAAGACAATACAAAAGAGAGAAAGGAGCCTGGGATTCAATACTTGCCACAAATGGTTCCTAAATCTACAAATGCATAAGAGGGAAGCTTAGCTCATGGTATCATACACCTCTATCCTGTACACCCTTCTCTATTCTCTATGTGTTACTTTAGGAAAAGAATCAGAATTCTCTATATATGAGTCAGAAGCTCTTTCAGGAACAGGTAACAGAAACACAACTCAAATCAGGTCAATGGAGTAAAAAGGAATTTACCAGTTCCTACAACTGCAATAGGGAGCACACAGCACGGAAGGAAAAGCTACAGCAACCAGGGTCTCAGAAACTGTAACTGGGACTCAAAGCTACCAGTGTTCTGTGTATATTTCCTTCACTGCTTATCGCTGCTTCTCTTTGTGATTTTACTCTCATTATTTTGTAACAGGGGGCATGGCTGCCAGAAACCTCAAGTTAGCAGCCATGGCCAAAGGGTGTCTTTCCACCCCAAGAAATGAGTCTGGCCCTAATTGGGTTATGTGTACACGACTTGGGCCAGCCTCTGTTGGAATGGGAATTGGGCATATATTTATTCCTGTGGCCAGGGAGATGGCAACTATTAACTGAAAAATGGGGTGGATGGGGAGCAGTGTTGCCAGACTTAGCAAATACAAAGACATCCTATATTTAATCTGGCAACCCTAGGTGGGAGAGCTTTCTAAACAGGCAAAATTAATAACCACCACAGTTTACTCTACTATTTCCTCAAGAACCTGCCCTTGTGTCCTTTGCCATTTTGCTCATACCAGTGGGCAGAGTCGCAAGCAGACAGAAAACAGCTGTCATCTCAGGAATCTGGCTCAGCATTAAGTGTGGAGGGCATTGGTTATATTACTTATTCTTTCTTGGCTTTTCTTAAAGCTAACATGACTCTTCCATAAGCATCTTGGTGGCTGTGAGCTGTGCATTCTGTCTAGTCACAGGATCCCAGAGCTGGAGGGGGGCCTGGAGGTCCTGGCTGATCCTCTTGTGGTTTGTAACTTTGGGTAACTTGGTAAACCACCCAAGAATTTCACGCATGGTCATTTATAGATGAGGAGTCCTTACCAACTATGTTTCTGGAACATAAAGGAGAGAGGCAGGAGGAAGGAGATGACTTGAGAAGCAATGCAAAAGATCTTAGATCAATGAGGAGCCAGCAACTGTCTCCCATAGAGGAGCAGAAAAAGGCTGCATTTTAGACAAACACATGGTTTAGAAACCGTGAGTGGAAGGACCAGAGGGAAGTAGCCTGATGGGGAACAGTTGCATTGGTCCCATTGAGAGGTTCAGTTAGAGTAGCGGAAGAAGAGCCGGAAAGAACAGAGGGTAGAGTAGACCTGTTTACACAGTTCAGAGTGAAAAATCAGAGGGAATTAGTGGTTGGTATTTTCCATATTTAAATTCACTCCTGCTTTTAACTTTAACCAATGACATATCGTCAGTTTCTCCCACTGTCAAGAACCAACAAGCAGCATACACATCGATTCTGTAAAAGACCGCATTCAGTATTCGCTGAAGATATTGTGCAATCTGCACATTCGTCATGTTCTCACCATTTTAATGATGTTTTTAAAGGAAAGTACTTCTCATATATCTGTCCTCTTAATGTTTATTTTTACTGAGGGAGTTGTGTGCACAAGGATGATTTTACTGTGGTGTCAGTTTAAGTGATTTTTTAAAAATATGCATGATCCACATTCATTATTTTAGTTTACATCATTCCCATTTTGACCTTACCTTCAGTAAGGTGAGGTGGGGAAGTGTCAGATCAAGGGTCAGCTGACCTGTTCCAGACCTGCCTCTCACTTGCACAGGTTGGCCAAACGATCACAGACGTGGGTAGAACCTCAGATTCTCCACCTACAGCAGGGGGGCTCTTGGGCCAAGTGATCTCTCAGCAACCTTCCAAATCTAGTAACATCAGATTCGGTAGCTGAGGAAATTATAATTGAGACCATGAAAAGACAGTGACCTTTTGCTGAACGTGACCTCTTGTTAAGTAAGCAGCACTCTAGGATGTGGGTTAAGAACACGGGCTATGGAATCCAGCAGACTTGGGTTTGGGTTCTGGTCCTGACATGTCATATCTTCCTTAGTCCCCACGTTTCTGAGACAGAAATAGAACTACCTGCTCTGTAGTGTCATTGTGAGGAATTCATGAGAAGGAGAGGTGTAGGAAGCACTCTACAGAGTGCTAAGACCCTATGTAAATCCCCAATACTTGGGGGCTAGCACTACTGTTCATCACATGGTGCATCACCAACTGGGCCAACACAGAACTAGAGAAGTTATTCCAATCATTCAATCATTTGTTCATTCATTCAGTTATTCATTCAAAAATACTATGTTTGTCCAATAAATATTTGCAAGGGTCTGCCAGTAGGCATGGCCTCTGGCTACAGAATTCCATCTAAGCATTTTTATATTCTTACTTTCTGGCTCCCCACAGAGAGTTTCTGCAATTGCAAGAAACATTTTGGTATGGTTATCATTATGGGGTCTTTAAAAGTAACCAGCTTGGGCTTCCCTGGTGGAGCAGTGGTTGAGAGTCCGCCTGCCGATGCAGGAGACATGGGTTCGTGTCCCGGTCTGGGAAGATCCCACGTGCCGCAGAGCGGCTGGGCCCGTGAGCCATGGCCAATGAGCCCGTGCATCCGGAGCCTGTGCTCCGCAACGGGAGAGGCCACAACAGTGAGAGGCCTGCGTACCGCAAAAAAAAAAAAAAAAAGTAACCAGCTCTTGGCTTTAATTAATCTTGGTCCTAACTTTTTCATGAGAAGAAAAGTCAGTGAACCCGTGCTGCAGCATCTATTTCCAGAGCTGACGTGTTTAGTCATTTGCATGTGAAACTGTCAAAGACAGGCTGGGTTACAGTCCCATGGAACATCTGCACGGTGTTTATCATTTTGGCATTTGAGAACTCCGTCAATACGTGCAGACCCATGACAACCTCGAGATTTTGTTTCCAAATGTGCCATCGATGAATAACAGCCCAAACAAGCACAATCATCCAGACAACAATTTGGGTGAAACGTGAGGCTGGGAATTACAATGTGTTTCCAGGTGCTCTGGGGGTAAAAATTCTTTGCTATCATTACAAAACAATACAGTCTTTGGAAGCACAATATGTGTAAGAAGGCTTTAGAATCAGACAACTTGCTTTTGTTTTGGAAGCACAGATTCAAGTCTGGCCTATGATAATCACTGGCAGAAGCAGCTTTCTTGATTAAGTCAGTCCCCTGAAAGAACATGTGTCTTTATTACAGACAGTGCCTTCTCCCAATCCCCACCTTAGATGCAAAGGCCAAGTTCCCCTCAGCTGAGCTCAAGGCTCTCTCAACCCAGAGCACAGTGCCTCAATCTTGACCACTGGTAATCTGAGATAAATTCAACTTATGCTATCTCTGTTAAGTGCCCCAGTGGTTCTCTCTCCTTTCAAAGGACTCGATCTTTTGTCTCTAGATGGTACCTTGGAGGTGTACAAAGATACTAAGGCAATTAGTTTTGACTGACCTTCTAGAACTTGTCAAGAACCTCCTTCACAGGAGGTTGAAACCATGCTGGTCATTTAGTCTGACTCGACTGAAAGAGGCATCGGATACAAACAGATTCTGGGAAATAAATCAACTTTAGGCTGCTGAAGGCTTAAAATAATTCCCCCAAAGGCTAATTATGTCTTTCTTTGCTCAGTAGTTGGGCTTAATAATAAGCACCAAGCATATGGCAGAGATTGGGCTGCATAACCCATCACAGCTTTCTGTTCAGCAGTGGAGGTGTTGGTCTGAAAGGAAACTATATACAGAAAGCTTATATACATTAATAGTTGTAGTATGTATTATTGCTGGAAACTATAAATGCTAACCTGGCTTCTAAACATTCCTTTGAACTCACTAGTAATCAAAGATGCATAATGTAAAATAACACTAACAATCTATTATTCATCTATCACATTAATAGAGATTCTTAAATGATGACAATATGGAGGAGGATTTGATGAAATAAGCACTTTCATGCCTTATGGTGAGAATATAATTTGGGACAATCTTTCTGGACCGCAATTTGGCAAGAGGTACAAGGGCCATAAAAATATTCATATATTTTGATACCATCATTTCATTCCCAGGCATCTATCTTATAGTATAAACCATGGACAGAGATTTAAATGTAAGAATGCTCCTTGCAACACTATTTATAATAGCCAAATGTACAATGAAAAAAGAATGATTAGCAAATTATGTACATCTACCACATTCTATGAGATGTTATGCAGTCATTAAAAATCATGTTGACAAAATCAAGTTCAAAGGCAGAGGGGGAGTGAAAATAGGATACAGAACAATGGATACACCATGATCTTAGCTATGTAAAATAATATATCCAACACACATTGCAAACAAAATGATGTTATGCTTAAAAATTCAGCCATTTCTGAATTCCTAGATAGAAGCTGAAATGTGTATTAGTTAGGGATTGGGAGGGTGGGGAGGGGAAGTGCCTAAGCCGTTGTCCTTGGGGAAGCTCTAAACCACCAGAATAATCCAAATCCAATTGCAAAAAATATTCTGTTTAATATTATCAAAGTCTGGAGAGGGCAGAAGCAAGAAGAACTACAACTCTGCAGCCTGTGAAGGAAAACCACATTCACAGAAAGAGACAAAATGAAAAGGCAGAGGTCTTTGTACCAGATGAAGGAACAAGATAAAACCCAGGAAAAACAACTAAATGAAGTGGAGATAGGCAACCTTCCAGAAAAAGAATTCAGAATAATGATAGTGAAGATGATTCAGGGCCTCAGAAAAAGAATGGAGGCAAAGATCGAGAAGATACAAGAAACGTTTAACAAAGACCTAGAAGAATAAAAGAATAAACACCTAGAAGAATTAAAGAACAAACAAACAGAGATGAATAATACAATAACTGAAACGAAAAATAAACTAGAAGGAATCAATAGCAGAATAACTGAGGCAGAAGAACGGATAAGAGACCTGGAAGACTGAATGGTAGAATTCACATCTGCAGAGCAGAATATACTAAAAAGAATGAAAAGAAATGAAGACAGCCTAAGAGACCTCTGGGAAAACATTAAACACAACAACGTTTGCATTATAGGGGTCCCAGAAGGAGAAGGAGAGAGAAAGGATCCGAAAAAATATTTGAAAAGATTATAGTTGAAAACTTCCCTAACATGGGAAAGGAAATAGCCACCCAAGTCCAGGAAATGCAGAGAGTCCCAGGCAGGATAAACCCAAGAAGAAACATGCCGAGACACATAGTAATCAAATTGACAAAAATTAAAGACAAAGAAAAATTATTGAAAAAAACAAGGGAAAAACGACAAATAACATACAAGGGAACTCCTGTAAGGTTTACAGCTGATTTCTCAGCAGAAACTCTACAAGGCAGATGGGACTGTCATGATATATTTAAAGTGATGAAAGGGAAGACCCTACAACCAAGATTACTCTACCCAGCAAGGATCTCATTCAGATTCAACAGAGAAATCAAGTTTTACAGACAAGCAAAAGCTAAGAGAATTCAGCACCACCAAACCAGCTCTACAACAAATGCTAAAGGAACTTCTCTAAGTGGGAAACACAAGAGAAGAAAAGGACCTACAAAAACAAACCCATAAAACTTAAGAAAATGGTAATAGGAACATACATATCAATAATTACCTTAAACGTGAATGGATTAATAGCTCCAACCAAAAGACACAGGCTCACTGAATGGGTACAAAAACAAGACCCATATATATGCTGTCTACAAGAGACCCACTTTAGACCTAGGGACACATACAGACTGAAAGTGAAGGGATGGAAAAAGATATTCCACGCAAATGGAAATCAAAAGAAAGCTGGAGTAGCAATACTCGTATCAGATAAAATAGACTTTAAAATAAAGAATGTTACAAGAGACAAGGAAGGACACTACATAATGATCAAGGGATCAATCCAAGAAGAAGATATAACAATTATAAATATATATGCACCCAACATAGGAGCACCTCAATACGTAAGGGAACTGCTAACAGCTAAAAAAGAGGAAATCGACAGTAACACAATAATAGTGGGGGACTTTAACACCTCACTTACACCAATGGACAGACCATCCAGACAGAAAATTAATAAGGAAACACAAGCTTTAGATGACACAATAGACCAGATAGATTTAATTGATATTTATAGGACATTCCATCCAAAAACGGCAGGTTATACTTTCTTCTCAAGTCCACATGGAACATTCTCCAGGACAGATCACATATTGGGTCACAAATCAAGCCTTGGTAAATTTGAGAAAACTGAAATCATATCAAGCATCTTTTATGACCACAACACTATGAGATTAGAAATCAATTACAGGGAAAAAAACCGTAAAAAACACAAACACATGGAGGCTAAACAGTAGGTTACTAAATAACCAAGAGATGCCTGAAGAAATCAAAGAGGAAATCAAAAAATACCTAGAGACAAATGACAATGAAAACACGATGATCCAAAACCTATGGGATGCAGCAAAAGCAGTTCTAAGAGAGAATTTCATAGCAATTCAAGCTCACCTCAAGAAACAAGAAAAATCTCAAATAAAGAATCTAACCTTACACATAAAGGTACTAGAGAAAGAAGAACAAACAAAACCCAAAGTTAGTAGAAGGAAAGAAGTCATAAAGATCAGAGCAGAAATAAATGAAATAGAAACAAAGAAAACAATTGCAAAGATCAGTAAAACTAAATGCTGGTTCTTTGAGAAGATAAACAAAATTGATAAACCTTTAGCCAGACTCATCAAGAAAAAGAGGGAGAGGACTCAGATCAATAAAATTAGAAATGAAAAAGGAGAAGTTACAACGGACACTGCAGAAATACAAAGCATCATAAGAGACTACTACAAGCAAGTATATGCCAATAAAATGGACAACCTGGAAGAAATGTACAAATTCTTAGAAAGGTATAACCTTCCAAGACTGAACCCAGAAGAAACAGAAAATATAAACAGACCAACCAGAAGTAATGAAATTGGAACTGTGATTAAAAGTCTTCCAACAGGGGCTTCCCTGGTGGCATGGTGGTTGAGAGTCCGCCTGCTGATGCAGGGGACACAGGTTCGTGCCCTGGTCTGGGAAGATCCCACATGCCGTGGAGTGGCTAGGCCCGTGAGCCACGGCCACTGAGCCTGCGTGTGCAGAGCCTGTGCTCCACGATGGGAGAGGCCACAACAGTGAGAGGCCCACATACCACACACACAAAAAAAATCTTCCAACAAAGAAAAGTCCAGGACCAGATGGCTTCACAGGTGAATTCTATCAAACATTTAGAGACAACTAACACCCATCCTTCTCAAACTCTTCCAAAAAATTGAAGAGGAAGGAACACTCCCAAACTCATTCTATGAGGGTACCATCACCCTGATACGAAAACCAGACAAAGATACTACAAAAAAAGAAAATTACAGACCAACATCACTGATGAATATAGATGCAAAAATCCTCAACAAAATACTAGCAAACAGAATCCAACAACACATTAAAAGGATCATACACCATGATCAAGTGGGATTGATCCCAGGGATGCGAGGATTCTTCAATATACGCAAATCAATCAATGTGATACACCATAGTAACAAAATGAAGAATAAAAACCATATGATCATCTCAATAGATGCAGAAAAAGCTTCTGACAAAATTCAACAGCCATTTATGATAAACACTCTCCAGAAGATGGCATAGAGGGAACCTACCTCAACATAATAAAGGCCATATACAACAAACCCACAGCAAACGTCATTTTCAATGGTTAAAAACTGAAAGCATTTCCTCAAGACAAGGATGTGCACTCTCACCACTATTATTCAACATAGTTTTGGAAGTCCTAGCCATGGCAATCAGAGAAGAAAAAGAAATAAAAGGAATACAAATTGTAAAAGAAGAAGTAGAACTGTCACTATCTGCAGATGACATGATAGTATACACAGAGAATCCTAAAGATGCCACCAGAAAACTACTAGAACTAATCAATGCATTTGGTAAGGTTGCAGGGTACAAAATTAATGCACAGGAGTCTCTTGCATTCATATACACTGACAATGACAGATCAGAAAGAGAAATTAAGGAAACAATCCCATTCACCACTGCAACAAAAAGAATAAAATACCTAGGAATAAATCTACTGAAGGAGTCAGAAGACCTGTAGTCAGAAAACTATAAGATGCTGTTGAAAGAAATCAAAGATGACACAAACAGATGGAGAGATATACCATGTTCTTGGAATAGAAAAATCAATATTGTGAAAATGACTATACTACCCAAAGCAATGTAGAGATTCAATGCAATCCCTATCAAATTACTGATGGCATTTTTTACAGAACTAGAACAAAAAAATCTTAAATTCGTATGGAGACACAAAAGACCCTGAATATCCAAAGCAATCTTGATCGTAAAAAAACGGAGCTGGAGGAATCAGACTCCCTGATTTCAGACTATAGTACAAAGCTACAGTCATCAAGACAATACAGTACTGGCACAAAAACAGAAATATAGATCAATGGAACAAGATAGAAAGCCCAGAGATAAACCCACACACCTATGGTCAACTAATCTATGACAAGGAGGCAAAGATATACAATGGAGAAAAGACAGTGTCTTCAATAATTGGTGCTGGGAAAACTGGACAGCTACATGTAAAAGAATGAAATTAGAACACTCTCCAACACCATACACAAAAATAAACTCAAAATGGATTAGAGATCCAAATGTCAGACTGGACACTATAAAACTCTTAGAGGAAAACATAGGAAGAACACTCTTTGACATAAATCACAGCAAGATCTTTTTTGATCCACCTCCTAGAGTAATGGAAATAAAAACAAAAATAAACAAATGGGACCTAATGAAACTTAAAAGCTTTTGCAAAGCAAAGGAAACTACAAACAAGACAAAAAGACAACCCTCAGAATGGAAGAAAATATTTGCAAATGAATCAATGGACAAAGGATTAATCTCTAAAATATATAAACAGCTCATGAAGCTCCATATTATAAAAACAAACAACTCAATCCAAAAATGGCAGAAGACCTAAGTAGACATTTCTCCAAAGAAGACATACAGATGGCCAAGAAGCACATGAAAAGCTGAACATCACTAATTATTAGAGAAATGCAAATCAAAACTACAATGAGGTATCACCTCACACCAGTTAGAATGGGCATCACCAGAAAATCTACAAACAACAAATGCTGGAGAGGATGTGGAGAAAAGGGAACCCTCTTGCACTCATGGTGGGAATGTAAATTGATACAGCCACTATGGAGAACAGTAGGAGGTTCCTTAAAAAACTAAAAATAGAACTACCATATGACCCAGCAATCCCACTACTGGGCATATACCCAGAGAAAACCATAATTCAGAAAGAGACATGTACCACAATGTTCATTGCAGCACTATTTACAATAGTCAGGTCATGGAAGCAACCTAAATGCCCATCGACAGGAGAATGGATAAAGAAGATGTGGTACATATATACAACAGAATATTACTCAGCCATAAAAAGGAACAGATTTGGGTCATTTGTAGAGACGTGGATGGATCTAGAGACTGTCATACAGGGTGAAGTAAGTCAGAAAGAGAAAAACAAATATTGTATATTAACGCCTATATGTGGAACCTAGAAAAATGGTACAGATGAACCGGTTTGCAGGGCAGAAATAGAGACACAGATGTAGAGAACAAACGTACCGACACCAAGGGGAGAAAGTGGCGGGGGTGGTGGTGTGATGAATTGGGAGATTGGGGTTGACATATATATGGTAATATGTATAAAGTGGATAACTAATAAGAACCTGCTGTATAAAAAAATAAATAAAATTCAAAAATTCCATAAATAAATAAAATTCAAAATTAAAAAAAAAGAAACCTAATGAATCTCAAACATAGTAAACAAGATGAAATCCCCCCAAAATATATATATATAACCAAAGTCTGCCTTCACTTTGATAGGCAGTGGGAGCCTGTACAGAGCACCTCCATGCATTCAAATAACAAGTATTTATGGAGCCTCCACTATTTGCCAAAGCACTGTGCTTGGTGAAGTGGAGACAATATTAAGCAAAAGAGACACTGTTCCTGCCTTCACAGAGCTTACAGTCTGATCAGTCATCATCATTATGCTGTCTACTGATATTTTTTTTCTCAATAGTAGCAACAAATCAGGGATTTGGGAAAGAGATGTCCAGTGGGATATGTGTGGTTAATGGATGCTGGACACAGCAATGTCAGATACTCCGTTGTCAGTTTCCTTTCCTGCACTGAAGTTCCCTTGTGGGATCCTCAAGACATGTAAAGTCTGTTAAACACGACTGCCTCATGCTAGCTAGGCTACGGGGAATAACAGGATGGGCTAGTGCCCACCCTTTGCAGCAAAGCAGGCATAAGTGACCAGAAGAAGCCTAGCAAAGTGCTCACAAGAGATGCTGAGAGAGAAGCGCAGAGCAGCTGCCAGTCCAGAGCAAGAAGCAAGGAGAGCAACTGGCGTGTGTTGGTGGAACATGCAGACTGGAGAACATATGAAGCATCTCTAGAACACATGAGACAGATATAAAATCCTGGAAGGGAATATACCAAATATACCTTCGGGTAAGGAGGGTTCTGGGTATATTTATTTTTTTCTTCAATCCACATATATTATTATTACATGAACGAAATATAATTTTCAAAACCTCAGCCCTTAACGCCCTCATATCATTTGTGTTCCTATTACTCTTTGTCTTCCTTCTTCATCTTTCATATTACTTTTCTTTTTCTTCCTTTCCTCCTTTTCCTGCCCACGGATCACAAGTCTTGTCAGACAGCCACATGTGTAAGCAGACTCTTTGTGCCGTGACCTGTGTTTGGTATTAAAATAGCAATGCTCATCATACACTGCTTAAGCATTTCACGTGTATTGACTCCTTTAATCCACACGACAACCCTCCTGGGTGGTGGTAACACTATCCTTATTTAGCAGACAAGGACAAGGAAGCACAGAGGCATAAACCAACCTGCCTAGTCACACGAGCAGGACTTCAATCTGAACACGGGCACTCAGGTTCCAGAGCACACACACACACCTAACCACTTCACCGGACAGCTCGGGGGAAAACACGAAGGACCACAGTTACAATTCTTACCCCAAGACTGCTTAGTATCTCAGCTTTTATATGAAATTGAGGGTACAATTCCTGGGGTCCTAAGCCCAAGTATCTGATAAGTGGTGTGAGAGAAATCCCAGCTTAGTGCCCTAGAGGGCACACTGTACCCACCAACCGTGCCATACCCTCACCAACAGAAAGGCAGGCCATGGGACTCCACTACTTAGCCATGTGATCCCAGGTAAGTTACTTAAGCTTTCTGACTTTCATTTCTCAATCTAAAAAATGCAACAGTAATACCCACCTCATTAAACAAAGTTTATATATCTTAAGCATGATGCCTAGCACATAATTAGTTCTCAATAATGTTAGCAAACTTTGTGTGTTAGGGGACTCAAGTGTCCTCATGTAGCTTACCTTCTAGGGGTCAGCAATCTGCAGCCTATAGATTAAATCTGGCCCACTGCCTGTGTTGTAAATAAAGTTTTATTGGAATAGAGCCATGTTCATTTATTTACGTATTGTTTAATGGCTGTTTTCATGTTTCGATAACAGAGCTGACTAGTTGCAACAGAAACTATATGACCTGAAAAGCCCCAAATTTTTGTTCTTTGGTCCTTTACCAAAAAAGTTTGCCAACCTCTGCTATAGACACAGTAACTAGATGGGGTAACAAAACAAATATACAAAATCACATATTTTTGTCATGTTTTAGATCTATATTTCTGTTTTGTTTATTTTATGGAAAGCTAAAGTAAGGTTTATATTCTAGACAAATAGCATAGAAAACACTAACATAAATTGTCATCTTAAAAAAATCACAAATACACAAAGTCATTCGGCAAGATGTGAAATGGTTTACAAGTTCCCCACATCATTTGTCCTTTCATGTGTCATTTCAACGTTGCTGCTGAAGGCTTCCTTCCTAGGCACTAATATTCTTATCAGGGAGGCAATGATCTATGTTTCAGCCTCTTGGTTCATACATTTGGGTATCATCTGCCTTGCCCTGAGATGAATCAGAATGAAACATTACAGGCATGAGAATGGGGAGGTTATGGCTTCCAGAATAAAACAGCAGCCTAGTGATCTATAGAATGTCTCCAAAGAATATTAAATTAATCATCCAAGGATTATTGTGTATTTTTCCGAACGTCTGTGAGCTCTTTCTTTAAGGTGTTTGGATGGAGTTTCTACGATGAGGTTGTAGCCGGGAGAGCACCGTTACTGTCACACAGATGGCATATGGGCATCAGATGGGCACCAAGGACTCAGTATTTAGAGTTCGGTGGATTCTCTGGAATATGAATACCTGCTTCCCCGAGGAAAGGACACTGGGCTCTGTGGTTTGTTGAGAGGAGGCTTAGGTTGGTAGGAATGGAAAATCTGCTTTTCCTTTTGTGCTCTTTCAGAATCAAACAGCAGCTAAAAATCCCAGAGGAAAAAAATAAGATCTCTTTTTAGAAAGATAATTGTGGGGGGGGGCGGACCCAAAGTGTAGCGCAATCATACATAGTTACCAAGGAAGTGAGGGATTCCTCCCAAATTAAATTTCACATTGAGCGATGAAGATTACAGATCCTGACTAACCAGGGACTTGGGGGAGCGTGGTTTGGAGCCAAAGAGATGACTGTGGAGAAGTGGAAACAATTTAGTCTAATGTAAAAAGCTGTTGTGTCTCAAGCATCCATCAAATTAATTGTGACAAAAATGACTTTTCAAGGAGGGTACTTAACAGAAAGGCATAATATCAGGGTTTGGTTAGACTGTACTGCACAAAGACAAGACAGTGAATCAGAGAAAGAACAGGGACTTTGAACTGAGACAGACCTCAGTTTGCAGCCCAGATCGGCCACTCACCCTTATAGAAGCTCAAAGAAATTACTTCGCCTCTTGGAACCTCCCTCTCCTTTCTCTGCAGCCGGTCACGCCTTACAGTCCACTCCAGAGAGAAAATGGCAACCCTCAGCCCCAACCTCAGGCTATCTGCACTCCCTCCAGCTTCAGGCTCATCTACAGGCACACCTTTTCATGCCTTTTTCCTTTTTTTTTTTTCTTCTGAAGACATGCATGTTGTTGTGGGTTTTTTTTTTAAACATCTTTATTAGAGTATAATTGCTTTACAATGGTGTGTCAGTTTCTGCTTTATAATGAAGTGAATCAGTTATACATATACATATGTCCCCATATCTCTTCCCTCTTGCATCTCCCTCCCTCCCACCCTCCCTATCCCACCCCTCTAGGTGGTGACAAAGCACCAAGCTGATCTCTCATGGCTTTTTTCTTGCAGCTAATGGAGGGCCTCTCCTCCGGTTCCCTTTAAGACCACCTGTGTTCCTGCCCTTCTCCCCTTCTCCCTTCCACCTCCTCTGGAACCCCAGTCTCTGTATCTCTGGTCTGTTCCTCCCTACCCATCTCCTAGTAACACGAGCAAATATTCCTCCTCTCTGCCCTAGAACTCCTTGATTCTCCAGTTGCCTCCAAATTCTGAAGACATACTGGGATCCCAAACTCATTCTCAATCCCATTACTAGAAATTCTGGGTCAATAGATCCAGAGTGGGGCCTGGGGAATTTGTGTTCTGAAAAGATTCTCCAGGCCTTTTGAATATTTCCTTCCACCCCAACCTGCTTCCCAGATGAAAATCTCTGCTTTGAACTTAAGCATCTTGTGAATGACTAAGCCAGGCCTGGTCATTCACAAGATGCCTGAAGTCACAGGTGTACACCTTTTCAGTTGTATTAGCTCTGTGCCCTCTTGGGGAACCAGATGCATCTATGAAAACTTAGCTCTACCAGGTACCTTCTGTTCTGCCTAAGGAGTCAAGCCAATTGTATTTGGCTGGGCCAAGTACAGAATTGAAAGTACCCTTTGAGAGATCCTTTGCAGATTTCAATGGCAATTAAGTATTTTCATGTCTAACTTCCCACTCCGATGCAATTATACATATGCAATCCGTGTTTTCAGGTGCTGACCCTCAAATCCCAACAAAATCTCCATCAAGTATTTCTGGGAGTTCTCAGAGGTGACTCATTAGTGATTTGTGATATTTTCATTCTCTTTTCTTGCTTCATTCTTACTTCCCTGGGTGCTGCCATGTTCATCAGTCTCTCCTGAACCTGTTGGACCAGCCAAGACTTCCCCATGACTCTATTGTTTCCATCCCCTCTTCCGGATGCCACTGCCTTAGCTGGATACCACTTTGGCCAGACCACTCATCCAACAGGTTCTGCTGCCTCCTTCAAGAAATCACAGGCTTCTAGTGTTGATTCAAGGGGAACTTGATCCCCAGACTGCTGTTGGGAAGTAGGGGAAAATGTGCCTTTCTCCTTAGATTCTCTTAGAGGAACATCAGAGCAACATGACTTGATTCATCAGCATAAAGGATGTTAGAAATAGCTTTTTGGGGGCTTCCCTGGTGGCGCAATGGTTAAGAGTCTGCCTGCCAATGCAAGGGACACGGGTTCGAGCTCTGGCCCGGGAAGATCCCACATGCCACGGAGCAACTTAACCTGTGCACCACAACTACTGAGCCTGAGCTCTAGAGCCTGTAAGCCATAACTACTGAAGCCCGCATGCCTAGAGCCCGTGCCCCGCAACAAGAGAAGCCAGGACAACGAGACGGTGCTACAAAGAGTAGCCCCCACTTGTTGCAACTAGAGAAAGCCTGCGCACAGCAATGAAGACCCAATACAGCCAAAAATAAATAAATTAATAAATAATTTTTTAAAAAAGAAATAACTTTTCGGTAGTGAAATTAGTGGTATTCAAGATGGGTGCTTGGCTAGATTTTGTTATTGTTTTTGTGTTTTGCGGTACGCAGGCCTCTCACTGTTGTCTCCCGTTGCGGAGCACAGGCTCCGGACGTGCAGGCTCAGTGGCCATGGCTCACGGGCCCAGCCGCTCCGCGGCATGTGGGATCTTCCCGGACCGGGGCACGAACCCGTGTCCCCTGCATCGTCAGGCAGACTCTCAACCACTGCGCCACCAGGGAAGCCCTTGGCTAGATTTTGATGAGGGTATCTGAAATACTTCTTAGCTGTTTTTGGTGTGTGGATTGAAGATTGGGGCATTTCCAGTGCTAACCAAAGACTATACTAACCCTTAGATGTAAGTTAAAATTAATTTACACACATATATCACATTGTTCATACTGAACTGTTTCAAAATAAAATACTACACAGGCAGTACAACAGACTTAGACATGTTTCTAGTGGAGATCTGGATCAGGAGAAATATCCCAGGGACAAACACTCTACTACCCGCAGAGCTGCCCTTCTCATCCATATTTAAGAATTAGTAACATTCTAATTCAAAGTATTGAGCCAGATTCCTTTTTCTAGAATGAGTTCTTTTTCTCTCAGGAAGTTGCTCAAACTCATTTAAATAGACTCTGGGTGGCCCATCCAATATTTCCCCAAATATGCCCAAACTTGGCATTCCACCTCAATGTAGCTCTTGAAATTTTGCTACCACGCCAGCATATGTATGTATGTATGTGTATATATATATATATATATAAAGAGAAAAGAACGTATATGCTATGTTCTTTTTTCCAGTCATATTTCTTTCCTCTCAATAATTGAGTTGCCCCTCCTTTCTCTTTCAAGAATTGTTTATCGTGGGACTTCCCTGGTGGCGCAGTGGTTAAGAATCCGCCTGGCAATGCAGGGGACATGGGTTCGATCCCTGGTCTGAGAAGATCCCACATGCCATGGAGCAACTAAGCTTGTGCGCCACAACTACTGAGCTTGTGCTCTAGAGCCCACGTGCCACAACTACTGAAGCCTGTGCACCTAGAGTCCAGGCTCCACACAAGAGAAGCCACCGCAATGAGAAGCCCGTGCACTGCCAAGAGTAGCCCTCTGCTGGCTGCAGCTAGAGAAAGCCTGTGCACAGCAACGAAGACCCAATACAGCCAAAAATAAATAAATAAAATAAATAAATAAATTTATTTTAAAAAATAAAGAATTGTTTATTGCATTTAAGGTTCAATGATACCCTTGTTTTACTTTGCTGTTAGAAGTGGAGAGGACCCATCACTCACTCCTCATTTATTAGCTCTAACCTATTTATAGCTAGATTCAAGGAGTCGATGAGGAAAGTAGTACGGTGCTGGCAAAGTTGATTTGCGTAATGTGCAGAGACATTCAGCCTCTTACTCCAATTTCAACTTATCCACTAATGACACTAAAAAGCTGGAGAACTTCAGACCTTTCCAGCAGGTGAAGGTCTAAAGCAGCTATAGAAGATCAGGCTCTATGAAGCAATTCCATCTGAAGTCAGGAAAACCCAAAAGGGGGAAAAAAAGTGACCCAAGGATTAGCATGAGCCATTGGCACATTAGACCCATCCAGGAAAGACCCCATGGACATGGGACTCTCATCAATGTCCTGCTCCAGGGTGTTGAGGTATGAACAAGGGGGTAGGAGGAGAATGCCCCCTCCCCATATACTCCTGATAAATACTTTGACATCTAGGGCACAGTCATAACTTCCCTTCTGCCCAAATTCACTTTTCAAGAAGACATAAGGGGTCTTCTGTGCTAAGGAAATAGAAATTTCAGAGGAGGAGCAAAATGGAGTTAAACTCCCTCTTTTTGGTTCTCTCTAGCTTTCTTTCCTCCTAGGCAGCTGGAGGGTAGGATGGGAGTAGACGAGGGTCTCCTGCTTGGGAAGTGCTTCTCCTTTTTGAAGACTTCACAGACAATGGTGGCAGGGGGGACTGGAAACAAGGGGGTCTGGAGATAGCTATCAGGACTGTCTATCTCAACCTTAAGTTAATGGGGTGAACAGAGTCCATAACTGTCCCATGTATCTGCCCACTTCCCCAGCATTTAGACCTAAAGACCTAGGTGGATATTAAAAATCAGTAATAACTCTTAGGCATTTGTGCCTTCAGAACCAACTGGAGCATCTCCACCAACCATTCAGATAACAGGGAGCCCAGGCATCTCTTTGCTTTCCTTGGAGACCAGCATTTGACCACAGATAAGCCTTTCCCAAAGCACCTGCTTAAGTTTCCAAATATATCCTGCATTAGCATTAACCCCCACTTCATTATCATAGGATGATTGTCCTTCAGCAAAGCCTGTGTGCCATTTCCATCCCTCACACTCACGTAACAGCAGTGGAGTTTGGACACATGCTTGATTGCTTCTGATACAAACCTGACAGTTGCTCATCAGATTCTTTTCTAATGGCCTAATGTTAAAGCCTTAGTAGACCTTATTAAGGAATGATTACCTCATTTGAATCTTTCATTATCTTCCACCTTTTTATGGATATAAACATGCAACTCCCTCCTAGAACTATCATCATATGAGTATGTTCATTAAGTCCAACAGCTGTCCTTTACCATCGAGGCCCAGAACATTTAAGCACTACTTTTCTGAATATCTCATCAGTTTAATTATCTGATTTATTTTACACTTTTCAAAACAGTAAGCCCTAAGTTATGAGGTTTTGTCATATTGCTTACATTGAACGCTGCCATTCCTCTGGTTATCTCAAAACAGTGGATGCCAATTTTCATTTGGAGGTGTGAAATTCTGACTATTGGTCAGTTTTCAGAGGTGAGAAGAGCCAAATGATTGCTAATTATAAATTGAGTCCTGTTTAGTAAAATCCATATTCTGTCTTGATAAACTTTCTGCTAAACAGCTCAATTAATAGCAAAATGGTTCTGGAGTTTATTCTGAGGTGACAAGTTTACTTTCCAAAATCAGATTAGAAATTAGTTGGGTTTTTATTTTTTCTTTTACTTCTTTGAATTTTTAACTTCTCTGTAGACAAGATGAATTTCTTGTATAACTTAATAAAACTGTTGTAAAGAAGTGAGTAAGGGGCTTCCCTGGTGGCGCAGTGGTTGAGAGTCCGCCTGCCGATGCAGGGGACATGGGTTCGTGCCCCGGTACAGGAAGATCCCACATGCCGCGGAGTGGCTGGGCCCGTGAGCCATGGCCACTGAGCCTGCGCGTCCGGAGCCTGTGCTCCACACGGGAGAGGCCGCAACAGTGAGAGGCCCGCGTACTGCAAAAAAAAAAAAAGAAGTGAGTAATATTGTGAACACTTCAAATTACCATGAAAATGTTAACCCCAAGGGAGAACTGTTTGGATGGAGTTGCTGCCCAGCACTGACTCTGAGTGCAGCCTTTCAATGCTTCTATAGTTCGTTAAAGTGAGGTCTTCTGGGCTCATATGGCAGCGTGAATTCAGCTTTGAAAACTCACTCTGCTCCAAACACATACATGGATAAACACATGGATCAAATAAAGAAAAAGAGTACTAAGAAATTCGACTGACAGAAAAGGCGAGATTAATATCTTACTGGGCCAGTCATGGAAGAGAGATTTTTTTTTCTCTAATTTTCTGTATTTAAAAAAAAATAATGGGGGGAAGGGAAATAGGTGAAGGAGGTTAAGAGGTACAAACTTCCAGGTGCAAAATAAATGAGACATGGGTATGAAATGTATAGTGTGGGGAATATAGTCCATAACTATATAATATCTTTGTATGGTGACATTGTAACTAGACTTACTGTGGTGATCATTTTGAAATGTATAGAAATATCAAATCACTGTATTGTATAACAGGAACTAACATAGTGTTGTAGGTCAATTGTACTTCTAAAATAAATAAACAAACTCATCTAGAAATTAGATTTGTGGTTACCAGAGGCAGAGGGTGGGGGGAGGGGAACTGGATGAAGGCAGTCAAAAGGTCCAAACTAAAAAAAAATTATGTTTTAAAATTTGAGATAATTGTAGATTCACTTGCAGTTGTACGATAATATAGCGAGACCTTATGTACCCTTTACTCAGTTCCCCCAGATAACACCTTGCATAACTATAGTGCAATATCACAATCAAACTATTGACATTGCTATAATTCAATGATCGATCCGTATTTCTTAAGTTATACATGCACTTATTTGTTTGTGCATTTAATAATGTGCAATTTTCTTTATGTCACCTCTTTTTTTTTTTAAAGATGTTGGGGGTAGGAGTTTATTAATTAATTAATTTATTTTTGGCTGTGTTGGGTCTTTGTTTCTGTGCGAGGGCTTTCTCTAGTTGTGGCAAGCAGGGGCCGCTCTTCATCGCAGTGCGCGGGCCTCTCACTATCGCGGCCTCTCTTGTTGCGGAGCACAGGCTCCAGACGCACAGGCTCAGTTAGTTGTGGCTCACGGGCCCAGTTGCCCCGCGGCATGTGGGATCCTCCCAGACCAGGGCACGAACCCGTGTCCCCTGCATTAGCAGGCAGATTCTCGGCCACTGCGCCACCAGGGAAGCCCAATAATGTGCAATTATATATTGCATGTATAGATTCATCTAATCACTTCCACTGTCCAAATAGATAAGAGGTCCATCACCATAAGGATCCCTTCTGCTGCCTCTTTTTTTTTTTTTTTTTTAATGAAACCAAAGAGAACACAAGAGATGTAGAAGAATGGTTGTGTGGAGTTTCCTTTGCCCTTCCTAAAACCCAGCTGCCCTGTGTTGGGTCTGCCTCTTTGCTCTGAAGGCCAAGAAGCTCCCTAGGTCATTTGTGGCGGGATGGTGGCGGATCACAGCTTTGGTTCTGGAGATTGTGGAGGAGATGGGACATCAGGGCAGAAGATGGGGGAGAAGAGCAGCCTTGTGAAAAGAGAAAGTCAGTTCCCGGCCTTCTCCCTCAAGCCCAGTGAGTCCAAATGGTGAAGGCGTTTTGTGCATGTGCTCTGTTTACATTTTTTCCTTGAACCCTGTGATCCTTCATGAGACACTGGATTTCTGTTTTCTTCTTCTGCGGAGCCCCTAGACATGTCGCCAGGCTGCTTTCTTGGGGGCGGTGGGTGAAGCAAACATATATTCTCCCCTCGTCTCAGTACTCGGTCACCTGAGCCAACTCGGGTGTCAAATTGACAGTAATGTTTTTATACAAGGCATCGTATGTGATGTTTGCAAAGTAGTTCAAGTTGTTGAGGCCGTCCGGCCCTTGCCGTTCTTTGGACTTCCTCAGCAACGCATACCTTCCAAGAAACTGGACTTCTCCTCGGTGGTGATGAAGAATGGACTTGTACTTCCCTGTGTCACCTTCCGGCCGACTCACAGAACAGCCTGCATTCTGTACTCGGTTCCACAGGTCATCTTCTCCACCCCAACCCCAGAAAGCATTAGGAAAGCTGCTGATTTTCTGAAACTGTTCCACTGTTAAGCTGCTCACTCCGCCAAAGAACTCAGTATAAGGAAGCAGATACATGTACTTATCCAGTTTAGTTGCAAAGTGCCTTGGCATCTGTTCCACATCCATAATAGTTACAGTCGCTTTCTGGTATATGATCCACATCACGAAAAATAAGACAGTCCCAGTCCAAGTCCTTCATTGCTTCTTGAAAACCCACATTAAAAAGCATGGCTCGGGCTTCCCTGGTGGCGCAGTGGTTGAAAGTCCACCTGCCGATGCAGCGGACACGGGTTCGTGCTCCAGTCCGGGAAAATCCCACATGCAGCGGAGTGGCTGAGCCCGTGAGCCATGGCCGCTGAGCCTGCGCGTCCGGAGCCTGTGCTCCGCAATGGGAGAGGCCACAACAGTGAGAGGCCCGTGTACCAAAGGAAAAAAAAAAAAAAAGCATGGCTCGATTAAAGGGTTGGGTGCCAACTTGCTCCACCTTATAAAATGCAAACTGTAGGCGCTGGCGCTGGAGCATGGGAATCAGGTGTCGGAGCAGGACCAGGAGGTGCTCATGGCGGTTCCGGAAGGGGATAAGGATTGCCACCTTCCATCGAGGAATGCAATCCGATGGCTTCCAGTGACCTCCGAGCTTGATGGTTGGGTCTCTAGAGAAGAGTTCATGGACGGCATCCATTCCAATTTCACTCATGTTTATGGCTATGGGGCCCTTCATGGAAGGGAGCCTTTCGGGGCACGTATGGTTTGCAAAGTAGGTGAAGTCTTCAGGAAGCAAAGTTGTGGTTTGTAGGAAGGTTTCGCTGTGGTTCAAGTCAAGAGGATAACCTGAGTCATTCACGCTGCTGTTCCTCTTCGCGTAAGCGCTCCGAACTACCTGCTCGTAAACCTGAGCGCCGATCGTTCTCATGTTGTCCCAGATGAGAATGCCTTGAGCCTGCATCATGAAGAGGTAGGTGCTCACTGCTAGTGTCGGAGGGTCTCCTGCAGAGGCGGGGGATGGCTGTGGCTCACCGCGGGAACCAGGACACTGGCAGCAGAAGCCCTGGGAAGCACTCCCTGGCGTGAGCCCTCATAGAGTCCCATTCTACTGCCTTTTTATGACCACAGACACCATCTTCCCCGCCCATCACTATGCCCTGGCAACCAATAATCTGTTTTCCATCTCTAAACTTTTGTCATTTCAAGACTGTCGATAAATGGAAGAATCACAGAGTATGCGACCTTTTTGAATTGCCTTTTCAAACTCAGTATAATTCATTTGAGATCCATCCAAGCCGTTGCATGTATCACTTCCTTTTTACTACTGAGTAGTATTACATGGTATGGATGTACCACAGTTTGTTTATCCATTCACTCATTGAAGGATCTTTGGATTATTTTTAGTGTTTGACTATTACAAATAAAGCTACCATGAGTTATGTATATATTTTTGTGTGAATGTTAAGTTTTAATTTCTCTGGGATACATGCCCAGAATTTTTTTCAATCTCCAAAACTAAAAGCATAATAGAATGAAATCATGTATCTCATACAGTTCTCACAACTAGTCTTTGAGCCTGATCTGGACTACTGTACCCATGTTAAGAGATAGAGAAACTGGAATTATAAAAATGATTCATCAGATTTACTCCAAATGTAAACTTTGAAGTTGGAATTCTTTCTCATTAAGGCTTTGTTTATTCTTTAAGGCAGCCCTTTTAGAAGGGAAGTTTTCTCCATACCTTGAAACATGATGTTATCTGCCATCTCTGAGATTTTTCATCTTAGTTTAGGTACTGATATCTAAAATATCCAAATTCTGCACACACTTAGATGACTGTGATTTTGAAAATTGATCCCTATCCCTTTTCTCTTAATGAAGAGAGCAGCCCAACCACTGCAGACAATGAGGAATGCATTAGCACCAACTGGGGAAGAGCAGGAATTCTGCAAACCCTTCATCTGAAGCTAGCTAGCAGCCAGAAATTCCTCCTCCCCATAAGCTAGAAAACAGCTGTCCCTGAAAATTGTTGCTCCAAAGAAGGAATTACTTGCACTCTTTTCTTGAACTCAAAAGATCAAGGCCTGGCAGAATGGAAGACCAAATCATTTGTCTGTTTATTCACAAAGGGTAGATTTAGCATCCCCAACCTCTAACTGGCTACAACCTGCAAAAGCAAAACTGGAAACCAAGAACCACCAAACCCTAAGCGTCATTATAGCTTCCTTTGACCGTTTCATTTTATTCAATTGGGCTACTCACTGATTACATTTTTGTCAATGTTTTTCTGTGTAAGAGATGAAAAGACTTAAAGACTTAAACCTGTGATCAGCAAAACCTAAGAAAAAAAAATTCTAAATACATCAATCCCAAAATGTGCATTTCAGAAGATAGGGAGCTGGTCTAATTTAACAATATGCTAAACGGGTAAAATATTTTGCCTTAGAATTAAACTCGTCAGCAGTGAACCGTGAAGCTTCTACAGTCTGTCTGGAAAAGACAAGAAGTGGTCGGGCTCTGCTGTGAGAGCCATGAATTCAGCTTGGGGTGGGCAGAGGACCAAGGGACCTGAATATGCCACTTACAACAACTAATTCAGATTAAGTGACTTAAATCTATATCTACCTTTCCTGGATTCTGGATTGGACTTACATATGAATAGAACTGATCCTTGCCAATGAGATGGGATTTCACAAAATAAAACAATAATGACAATAACAGCTAACATTTATCAAGTGCCAGCCTAGGGCTAAATGCTTCACAGGGATTATTTCCTTGAATCTTCATGATATTCCTATGAGGTAGGTATTATTATCCCTATTTTACAGTTAAGGAAACTGAGACTTAGGATAAGTAACTTGCTTATGATCTCATAGCTATTAAGTGATGAATCTAGGCTTCAAATCTGTGCATGTGTAATTGTCAGAATTCAAGTTCTAAACCATATGCTCAGGTTTTTACTCTTAAATTTTACCATTAGAAAGCCATTTTTTTGGCATAAGACGTAGTGCCTTATTAATTGCCAATCTCCTTTGAAGGGATTACATGTTAAGGCGTTATCAATTACCAACTCCATTGTCAATGAGTTCTTCAAACCCTTACAGCTTGATAACAAACTGGGAGGAAATACTTCAAGGAAACAAAGGGGAGTGGGAGTGGGAAGTCTAAAGGAGGGCAATGAAGTTGTGGAGAGGCTCTGGGACTCTACAAGAAGGCTGGAACCAGAGTCACTATGACTGCCAACAAGCCTGCCTGAAGAGACAGATTTAGAGCCAGCCCACTTTTATCCTTCTATCTGTAAAAGATATTCACACTGACAAAGAACCAGCCCTACTCACTGCCCATTCTTTTATGCTATAATTAACTTTATTGATACTTTTAGGAGTCAGTAGTACACATCCCCCAGAACTGCCCATATGCTTTCATCTACTCCTTTGGGTCTTACACGCCAATCTTCTTGCCTCTGTTGATATTCAGTAACCTTTGATAAGTAAGGAACCCATTTACAAATTAAAAGGATAGATAGGAGTGGAAATGAATGTGAGCTGAAGATTTGTTATGCACCAGACACTGTGCCAGAGATTGACATACATAACCTCATTAAATACTCTCAGCAACCCACCCAGGATGGTGTATTATCTCTGTTTTACATAAGCAGAAACCAACAACCAGAGCCCACCCACAGTCTCACAGTTTAGTAAAAAACCAAGCACAGCTCTTTCCAGACTCCAACTTCCATTTTTGAGCCACTACATGATAAAGTAAATGAACTACAAAATAAATATCTTTGAAATGAATCCCATATTAAAATTAAAACAATATTCAAAGGGGAGCAGAAAGGGAGCTGATATCTCGTATGGATCTTAGTAGTCAGGACATAAAAGAAGGTTGGATTGGCCTGGAGGGGGGAAAGATAGTGAAAGTGATGGTAAAGAAAAATTAGCCAACCAAATGCCTCGGTTGATAGTCACTTGTTTCGTGTGGTTGAAAATGACACACACTGGTCATGATCAATAGAAAGGTGGCCGAGATTTCGAATCCTCAAATCCTTATCTGAGAGGTGGACACGTGCAGTTTACATTCTAAATAAAGGTACATTTCTTGTTACAGTGATGGTTGGGGCCCCAAAGCCCAATGTGGTCTCCTGGCGAGGTGGGATAGGCCACCGTGAGCCCTGGCTCCCAGTGGGCCTTCTAATAGCAGCCAAGCGGGAGACAGTCCCGGCCTTCTCATCACCCTGTTACAAATGAAGCTTTCCCGGTTCTCTGCCCAAAGTGAGAGCTTTTAGCTTTTGCATCTCTCATTGGAGTTTTCCCTCCAGTCCTTAGCATGACTTTCTAAATGAAGGAAAGGATGCACAAGTGGCCAAATTGTGTCCTTGTCTCATTCCCAAGTGCATTTCTCTTGGCTTGAGGAAGAAAGCTTTGTTCTTCTCTTAAGGTAAGTGTTTAATCACCCCCTCTTCACCCTACTGGTGAAAAAGGGATTTCTATCCTAGGGTTATGGAAATGGCCAAAAGCATGACACCTAACACTGCACAGCAGTTTATCAGTCATATATACTCATAGCCCGGGAGAGGAGGACACAACATACCACACACTGTCATGTGGGGACTTGGGAACAGAGTGAACGGTCGGGGGCTGTGGGAGACTGCAGTTGTAGTATCAAAAGGGTAGTATCAAATCAGGTGCCTGCTGAGTTCCATGTGATTGGCTTATTTGAATAATTCCATGGACAGGCAGGGAACTAAAGCTTGCTACTCAGGGATGAGCAGGCTCTGTGGCTGGTTCCCATGATAAGGCTAGAAGACCTTATCCATGGGAGCAGAGTGGGGAGGGGAATTTGTGGTTAGGCCATTGGAAGCACTCTCAGTTTCCCTCAGATGTCAAGGCACATCTGTTGGGCCTTATACCACAGTAGGAATATCATTAATGGAACAAACAAAAATAGAGAAGGAACTATACAAGTTTTGATTTGTGTATGTCCTTCTTCAATTCACATGCCCTAGAAGTAAAGAAACATACTGTTCCTCCCCTTTTGTTCCCCTTCATGAAGCCTTGGAAAATACTTTGTCCTTTTTTTAAAATTATTTATTTATTTATTTTGGCTGCTCCGGGTCTCAGTTGCAGCATGTGGACTTCTTAGTTGCAGCATGTGGACTTCTTTGTTGCGGAATGTGGACTCTTAATTGTGGCATGCATGTGGGATATAGTTCCCTGACCAGGGATCGAACCCATGCCCCCTGAATTGGGAGCACAGAGTCTTACCCACTGGACCACAAGGGAAGTCCCTACTTTGTCCTTTTTGATGGAACACCTCAGTAACTGGACAGTTAGTGTCATTGTTTGAGGAAGCTAATTTTTATCTGAGCAAATGCTGCCATCCAAGTTTTTTTTTTTTTTTTTTTTTTTTTGCGTTATGCAGGCCTCTCACTGTTGTGGCCTCTCCCATTGCGGAGCACAGGCTCTGGACGCGCAGGCTCAGCAGCCGTGGCTCACGGGCCTAGCCGCCCGGCGGCATGTAGGATCTTCCCGGACCAGGGCACGAACCCGCGTACCCTGCATCGGCAGGCGGACTCTCAACCACTGCACCACCAGGGAAGCCCCCATCCAAAATTTTAAAATTAATTTATCAAATAGTTATAGATACTCTAAGTACAGACCATTTGTATTGGAGCTGTATCAGTCAGAGTTCTTTGGTTGCACGCAGCAGAAACAGAACCTGGTTGATTTTAGCAAGAAGTAATTTATTGGACTGGATTTGAGTAGATCAGAAATGCACCCCCCCCAAAAAAAAGCTTAAGGAACCCAGATTCAGAAAGAACAATAATTTGGGCAGCTCTGCTGAACTTGTCAGCAGGAACGAATGGGCACTCTATTGAGGGCAGCATAGTAGGAATGAATTAGCTCTAATACAGTCACTGGCTTTAACATTCACATTCCAGGAAGAGTCTGACTGGCACAGCTTGAGTCTTGGCCAAGGGAAGGGGGACACATTGAGTGAACACTGAACCCAATCTGCAACAGGTTGGGGATGGCTTCTCAAAGGAAAATCAAATGACTGTTTACCCTAAGAAAGAAAAAGGGATTCTGAGCAGACAAAACAAAACAAAACAAAAAGAGGTATTCATTTCTAGAGATACTTTATTACCTTATGTGAATTAGAAAATCAATGCTTATGAAATGAAAGAGGTAAATCATATTTTGGCCCATTTGTGGTGCTTTCTACCGTGTCATTTCTGTTTGTGTATATACTTTCTCATTTCATCAAAATGAAGCATTTTCAGTGCCTCAATACCTGGTTGTAGGGTAGATTTGTTATGAACTTAATCCTCAGATGGGTCAATCTGCCTTTAAGCCTTACCTCTTAGTCCAACCACAAGAATGGGCCTTTTAAACTTTTTTCACAAAGAAGTAGGGATAGGAGTGGTTTAGTGGAAACTCAATATGTTGAATGATTTAAAAACTATTTAGGGGCTTCCCTAGTGACACAGCGGTTAAGAATCCACCTGCCAATGCAGGGGACACGGATTTGAGATCTGGTCTGAGAAGATCCCACATGCCGCAGAGCAGCTAAGCCTGTGTGCCACAACTACTGAGCCTGTGCTCTAGAGCCCACAAGACACAACTACTGAGCCCATGAGCCACAACTACTGAAGCCTGCATGCCACAACTACTGAAGCCCGCGTGCCTAGAGCCCGTGCTCCACAACAAGAGAAGCCACCGCAACGAGAAGCCCACACACAGCTATGAAGAGTAGCCCCCGCTCACCGTAACTAGAGAAAGCCTGCATGCAGCCACAAAGACCCAACGTGGCCAAAAAAAAAAACCTGTTTAACGAAAGCATTAAAAAAAATTTTTTTTTTGGCCACACCACCTCACAGCATGCAGGATCTTAATTCCTCGACCAGGGATGGAACCCGCGCCCCCTGCAGTGGAAGTGTGGAGTCTTAACCTCTGGGCCGCCAGGGAAGTCCCTAATGAAAGCATATTATGTGCACATTGCAGTGCTAGACTCATGGGCAGTAAAAAGATAGATACACACAACAAAAAGTACAACTGCCTATACCTAAGGAGTTTACAATGAGCATATGCACACACAATTACGTGAAAGTTCAAATAATAAACATGTAACCCAGATGCAGCAGAAACTCCACATTCCTTTCCCTCCCAAAGTTACATGAAGAATCCCAGAGGCTTGTATACTCAAGGTCACTTTTGAATCTTAGTATATACTACCCCTGGAATCTTATTTTCACATTTATTTCTGCCCTACAAATTGCTTCCTTTCTCTGATCTGTACCAAACCAGCAACACTCACACTTTTTTAAAAAAGGCATATTTGAGTATAGCAAACTTCACTCAAACTTTGGAGAAACGAAGAGGACTCACATCACAGAAGAGCTAATAGGTTAAAAAGTATTTGATTTCTATATTTTTAAAAGTTCTTTGGATATTTCCAACAATTAAGTCCCCAGCATCCTGCTATGTATTTTAGCCCTCTCCTTCTCTCATTCCTTGCCAGTAATTTGTCCCATGTTATTATGCAAAGCATTTCAGCTCTCCTTAATTCAGCCCCAGTCCTCTCTTGGCAAATCCCAAGCTGTTAGACTCAAGCTCTAAGAAGAAGCTGGCTATGGGGTGGTAGGCTGGGTGAATAATTAAAGTCTTACATAACAGTGCACCAGCCCTCTGCTCTCAGAGTTGCAGGCTCTGTTCTTTGCCCCAGGACTGTGCCCCAGGATACAATCTTCCACTGGCCAAATAAATGTAAAATCTGATACAGAGCTTTCCAAAGGTGGTTGCTGGGACCAGAAAATCAGGATAATTTAATGCCTAGGTAATATATGATCACTATGCAATCCCCAATGGAAAACGAAACAACTTGTACATCTTTCCTTCTGCTTTCCTTATCAATTATCAAAAGAAAGTTTGCTCTATTCAGAACCTGTCACTGCCAAAGAAGCAGGGATTTTCATTTGAGCTAGGGAAATGCACTCCAGCTTCCAATCCAGGTCATTAATAAATATGAATATACAGCCAACAATCACCAATTATTTGAAGGAAATGAATAACATAAAAGAGAGGGAGCAAACTCAGAGAGTAGAAGAACTAATTCCTAAAGAAACAGAGTTAATAGAAGAAACCAGAAATAAGAGTTAATAGAGTTAAGAGTATGTCACATCCAAAGGAAGAACAGATGGCTGTGAAAAAGAATCTATCAGAATCCTTGGAAATTAAAAATATGATCACCAGAATAAACAACAGATGGCCCAAATAACAGAATTTACATAGCAGAAGATAAAGTTAGTAAATTAAAATATCTGGCCAAGGAAATTTCTGAGTGTGCAGTAAAAAATAATAAGATGAAAATAGGTGCAAAATTAAGAGATAGGAAAGAAAGATACAGGAGATCCAACATTCACCTAACTGGAGTTCTAGAAGGGGAGAAAGACCAAGAGAGAATAACCAAAAAAGCAATTAGGTAAGCTCATGAAAAATGCTCAACATCACTAACCATTAGGGAAATGCAAATCAAAACCACAATGAGATACCATTTCACATCAACTAGGATGGCTATTATAAAAAAACAAAACAGAAAACAACAAACATTGGCAAGGAGGTGGAGAAATTAGAACCCTCTTGAATGCTAGTGGAAATGTAAATGATACAGCTGCTGTGGAAAATGGTATGGTGGTTCCTCAAACACAATTAAACAGGGACTTCCATGGTGGTCCAGTGGTTAAGACTTCGCCTTCCAATGCAGGGGGTGCGGGTTCAATCCCTGGTCAGGGAACTAAGATCCCACATGCCTCATGGCCCAAAACATAAAACAGAAGGAACACTGTAACAAATTCAATAAAGACTTTAAGAATAGTCCACATTAAAAAAGAAATCTTTTAAAAAACAAAACAATTAAACATAGAATTATCATATGATTCAGAAATTCCTCTTTTAGGTATATATCCAAAAGAACTGAAGGCAAAGATTCCAACAGATATTTGTATACCAGTATTCACAGCAGCATTACAATAGCCAAAAAGGTGGAAACAACCCAAATGTCCATCAGTGGATGAATGAATAAACAAAATGTGGTATATCCATATAATAGAATATTAGCCTTAAAAAGGAATAAAATTCTGATACATACACAACATGGAGAAACCTTGTAAACATGCTTAAATGAAACAAGCCAGAAACAAAGGGACAAATACGGTCTGATTCTACTTATATGAAGCCCTTAAGAGTAGTAAAATTTGTAGAGCCAGAAAGTAAAATGGTGGCTACCAGGGGCGGGAGGAAGCAGGGAACAGAAAGTTATTGCTGAATGCGTCCAGTTTCATTTTGGGATGATGAGAAAGGTCTGGAGATAGATAGTGGTGATGGTCACCACAATGTGAATGTACTTAAGGCCTCTGGACTGTGCACTTAAAAATAGTTAAAATGTTATGTTATGTACATTTTAACACAATAAAAAAATTTAAAGCAAAACAAATATATTAAAGATTGTGTTTGCATTTAATTAATAAGACATTTTTAAAAGGAAAAAATTATGTAAAATTTCTGAAATAGTTCATTGAGCACTGAGCAGGAATAATTTTAAAAGAAACAAACCCAGACACACCATGGTGAATTTTCTGAACTCTAAGATTAAAAGAGGATCCTAAAAACGATGAGAGAAAAAGTAGATTACCTACAAAAGAGCAGGAATCATATTTGCATATTCTCTACAGTACAAGACGCTAGGAAACAATGGAGTGATGGCTTCAAAGGTTTTTTTTGGGGCTTCCCTGGTGGCGCAGTGGTTGGGAGTCTGCCTGCCGATGCAGGGGACACGGGTTCGTGCCCCAGTCCGGGAAGATCCCACATGCCGCGGAGCGGCTAGGCCTGTGAGCCATGGCCGCTGAGCCTGCACGTCCGGAGCCTGTGCTCCGCAACGGGAGAGGCCCGTGTACTGCAAAAAAAAAAAAAAAAAAAAAAAAAAAAAAAAAAAAAAAGGTTTTTTTTGTTTTTTAATATTATTTTTTTTCACATCTTTATTGGAGTATAAATGCTTTACAATGTTATGTTAGTTTCTGCTGTAAAACAAAGTGAATCAGCTATATGTATACATATATCCCCATATCCGCTCCCACTTGAGCCTCCCTCCCACCCTCCCTCCCCCACCCCTCTAGGTGGTCACATGCACTGAGCTGATCTCCCTGTGCTATGCAGCAGCTTCCCACTAGCCATCCATTTTACCCTTGGTAGTGTATATACATCAGTGCTACACTTTCACTTCATCCCAGCTTCACCTCCCCACTGTACCCTCTAGTCTGTTCTCTACGTCTGTGTCTTTATTCCTGCCCTGTCACTAGGTTCGTCAGTCAGTACCGCTTTTTAAAATTCCATATATATGCGTTAGCATACGGTATTTGTTTTTCTCTTTCTGACACTTCACTCTGTGTGACAGATTCTGGGTCCATCCACCTCACTACAGATAACTCAATTTTGTTCCTTTTTATGGCTGAGTAATATTCCATTGTATATATGTGCCACATCTTCTTTATTCAATCATCTGTTGATGGGCATTTAGGTAGCTTCCATGTCCTAGCTATTGTAAACAGTGCTGTAGTGAACATTTTGGTACATGTCTCTTTTTGAATTATGGTTTTCTCAGGGTATATGCCCAGTAATGGGATTGCTGGGTCATATGGTAGTTCTAATTTTAGATTTTTAAGGAACCTCCATAGTGGCTGTATCAATTTACATTCCCACCAACAGTGCAAAAGGGTTCCCTTTTCTCCACACCCTCTCCAACATTGATTATTTGTAGATTTTTTGATGATGGCAGAGGATTAGACCCAAGAGCCCAACAGGCTCCCAGTGCCTAAGTGGACAGGGAAACCACTGGCCCTGTTCCCTTCCATTCCTGCGTGCCCCTGCCCCATATCTCCTCCAGGGTCTTCCCCGTCCCTGCTGGACCCCTAACCGTGGGTGGATCCAGCTGTGTGTAGGAACTCCTCCCCTCCCTCAGTCACCCCTCAGGAGTGCCGGTCCCAGAGGTCCAGCCTTTACTTTTGCTACCCCTTCCCTCCCTCCCACTCCCTCAGGACCCGCATGGCTGGAAGGGGCCTAGGTGGGCAGAGTATCAGGCCTGGGATCTCAGCAGGCTTCCAGGGGCCCAAATGGGCAAGGGAAACTGGCCATGCTCCCTTTTGATCCTCTGCCCTCCCAATGGTCCCCCAGTTTCCCCCTTCGGGCGTGGGATGCCTTCCCTTCCCCCAGCCACCCCTCAGGGGCACCAGTCCCCTCCCACCTCCACTTCTCCTCCTCCCTCGCTCCCCTCTACGACCCACATCCTACCCAGTCGCCGGGGGTTCCTCCCATCCCCTTAGGTGTCCATGGTCCCCCACTGGTGCCTGGTAGGTGCCCTAGTTGTGCAGAGATGCGAATTCTGCATCCTCCTAGTCTGCCTTCAAATTTTTAAAGGAAATTATTTTGAGCCTAGAAATTTTTCTTCAGCAAAACTGTCATCCACATATCCATGGAGGGAGGGAAAGTTTAGGCATTTAAGGTATCAGTTTACCACTTAAGAATCCTTCCTAGAACAGTTACTGGAACATAAGGCAAACTAAAAAATTGATTAAAAAAAGAAGTGCAATTCAAGGAAAAAATAGATACTAATAGGAGATTTAATTAAAAAGTAAATAATCGTTGATAATATGGCTATAAAACACACTATAATTTTTTAAGAAAAGATAAGCATGATATAAAGTAATTCATAATAATTAGAATTTAAAATTCAGAGTAATTTGAACAAAACCTGAGAAAGGGAAAGGGATATAGAAATTAAGTTAAGGGCTTCCCTGGTGGCACAGTGGTTGAGAATCTGCCTGCCAATGCAGGGGACACAGGTTTGAGCCCTGTTCTGGGAAGATCCTACATGCCGCAGAGCAACTGGGAGCCACAATTACTGAGCCTGCGCGTCTGGAGCCTGTGCGTCTGGAGCCTGTGCTCCGCAACGAGAGGCCATGATAGTGAGAGGCCCGCGCACCGCGATGAAGAGTGGCCCCCGCTTGCCACAACTAGAGAAAGCCCTCGCACAGAAATGAAGACCCAACACAGCCATAAATAAATAAATTTAAATCATATGGGCTTCTAAGAAGACCTCTGCTTAAAAAAAAAAAAAAAAGAAATTAAGTTAAAAGATTTGCCTTGCCTTGTTTTGAGGAGAGTGAGATTTTAGATACAGATTAAATATCAATTTCAAGAGAGAATGTAAGTTTAAATATAGTTATTAAAAACCTAAGAATACTGAGACAATAAGCATAAGACTTAGAATTTTCAAATACCATGGAGAAAAAAAAAAGAAAGTCTTATTAGCAAAAGTGAAAAAACAAGGACCCAAAACAACACAGGCAAAACAAAACAAAACCAAAAAACAAGAAAAACCAAAGACAAGAAAGCTTTTCAAACAGGAAGCACAACCCAAGCAGGCAAGAATAGAATGGACTGATTGATTGAACAAGCATATGAAGCACTTGCCTTGTCCTAGGGACTGTTCTAAGTGTTTTACAAGTATTAGCTGATTTAATTAAGCAATCAAGCATGCTGGTATCTCAATGAATGTGAATGGATTAAATTCCTCAATTAAAAGAGATTCTTATGTCTTAAGTTGTGTTAAGGCAGAGAGAGAGAGAGAGAGAGAGAGAGAGAGAGAGAGAGAGAAAAGAATATCTTAAAACTGAATTAAATTTTTGAAGATGAAAGGTAGGAAAATTACAACAAAACAAGACAAACAAAGCGGGAATGGCAATATTATTATTGAACAAACTAAAATTCAAGTTGAAAAGTATTAAATGAAAGAAAAAGGATTATTTTATGATGATAAGAGCTATAAACTATTACAAGCCTTGGGAATACCTACTTATGAGCCTCAGAATAATATCAAAACATTAATCTAAAGCTATTAGGAATACCAGGATTTGAACTGATTCAGGGGGTTGAAAAAGGAGGGAGAGATTTTTGGTAAAAAGGAATTCCCCAACAGTACTCATAACTGAGCAATAGCAAGGCCACCTCCACCAAAATGGAGGGTCAGTGGAGAAGGAGGCTGAGGGAGAAATAAGATTAGAAAGATAGAGCACGTTGAATGACAGGTAAAGAAGTCTAGATTTTACCCTCCAGGAAAGGTGAAGAGGAGCAGAAGAGAGAAGTGATGAAAGGTGATCTTTTGGAAGATGGGGCAGGCAACAGTGTGCAGGTCTGGCTGAAGAAGAAATGGAGTATTCACAAAACAGGCCCAAGTGCCTGCTTACTATTGGTAAATCAGTAGTACATTTTCTTGTTATCCTTAGATTCCTAGCCTATCACAAAGTCTTTGGAAATTGAATTCAGTAAGGTATATGAGAGCATGCTGAATATTGAGGTGCTGTAAGTATGTAATATTAATTATTCTCATTCATTCTATAGTATTATGTTTAAATACTTAGAGTCCTCTAAATTATGATCAATGTAAATTGGTCCCCATAATCCTTACCCTGTAGGTAATTGGAAGCTTTGAAGAACTTCATCAAAGTGAATTCTTTCACCAAGAATCCAAGGAAAGACAGAGTATGAGCAATTATAGAGGCTATCCAAGCATATCTGCTTTTCTTCTCCTTTCTTTCTGTGCACAGTATCCTACTCTACATGAGGCAGAGTTAAGATCTGGGAACTTGGGAAGGGTCTTACCAACTAGGACAACATTTTCTCCTGTGGGAGAAACTTTTTTTAGAATATTAAATCAGTTTTATAAATTTAAGAAAATGTTGATACCTACATTTTTAAGGAAATATAATTCCTGACTCTATAGTGCTTAGGATACGTGGAGAAGCCTGGTTTTAGGAACTGTTATCAGAGATGGTCTCCCTGCCAGTCACCTGCATCAGCGGAGAGGAGCCAAAACAGAGATAATCCCCAAATAAACAGATCATTCGAAAACACATTGCTCTTTAGTTCAGGAGCACAATCAATTACTTTTGCTTCTTGCAGCTAGTTCTTTCTAATTGCATATTCCCTAGGTTAATGTTCAAAGTCATTTTCTATCCCTGACCACACAGTAATTTATAATGGGAAGAATGGCCCCGGTATGCTGGTTGGCAACGGTACATGAGCCTGGGATTAACTAGTTGCTACAGATAATTACAAATGGGTAATTCACAGCCAGAAAATTGAGAATGCTTTTTTTTTTTTTTTTGGCCACACCCCACAGCTTATGGATCTCAGTTCCCCAACCAGGGATTGAGCCCGGGCCACGGCAATGAAAACCAGGAGTCCTAACCACTAGACTACCAGGGAACTCCCGAGAATTCTTAAACATATATATTTGTTAGGAGCTAACAGTATATCTGTGATTCTGTGTGTGTGTGTGTGTGTGTGTGTGTGTGAGAGAGAGAGTGAGAGAGAGAGAGAGAGAGAGAGAGAGAGAGAGGAGGAGAGAGAGAAATGAAGAAGGATTTTATGATAATTTTATGGTAATCCTTTAACACTAAAAGGCAACTACTAAGGTCTTGCTTTTAGGAATTGAAGTAACTCTCTTTAGCTACTTTCTAAATTTGAAAATGTGAGGATATTTATTTTTAAAGGAAAAAGTTCAATAATAATCTTTAAGTAAATGATTTTAATGTCACATACCAGAAAGAGAAGATATTTATTAAATACGAGGCATCTTTTTTTAACTGGTTTCATAACAATCATTTGCAGGGTTTTTTTGTTTGTTTGTTTTTGTTTTTTGCGGTACGCGGGCCTCTCACTGTCGTGGCCTCTCCTGTTGCGGAGCACAGGCTCCGGACGTGCAGGCTCAGCGGCCATGGCTCACGGGCCCAGCTGCTCCGCGGCATGTGGGATCCTCCCGGACCGGGGCATGAACCCGTGTTCCCCTGCATCGGCAGGCGGACTCTCAACCACTGCGCCACCAGGGAAGCCCATTTTCAGGGTTTTAATCAAAACCTCACATTAGCATTGGCAACAAAAATAACATAGTTTAGAATCTTTCTGACTTCACCAAGCACCTTTGTGAGCTACTAAGAGCATTTATTAAGATAGATATAGTTATTCTTGAAGGGTATGAGCTATTTATCTATTTTTCCATAACACCTATAAATATAATAATTTAGAAGGAATTACTATAATCAACGTGTATACACAATAATATTTTCTTAGCAGGTAGGAATAGGTGGGTAACCTATTCTTTGTGAGTCTGTCCCAAATTATAAGGTTAAAGATAAGATGGCTATTGATACTTGGTAATAGCAATTGAGAAATTAAATAGATACCAGCTCATAAAACCTTATATTGGAGACAACTGTCATTCTACCCACCTCTCATTTTCTTGTTGTTCACTTCCCCTTCTCAGAGAGGATGCCTGGTTGTGACTGGAAGGGACATTAGAATACTGTGTCCTTGCCTGTCGGACCGTGTGAGCTGAGTGGACCAAGGTTGAAATCTCACCAAAGCTGAGGCCATCATGTTCTCTTTCCTGGTTGTGGAAGTACAGGCTAGAATGCCATTTGTAATCAGAAATGGAAGCTGCTGTTTTAGGGACATTTGTAATGGGATATTTTCCCAAAGACAAAAGTATGAAGCAGGTGCAGCAGAGACAAGGGTCATGGGGCCAAAAGGACAGGGAAAGAAAGAAAGTGAGAACGAAAGCAAGAATTTTACTAATACCTCTCTGGTTCTGTAAAATTCTGCTAGACTTGCTAAAATCGGGCACCTTGAGATGTGTTTGTATCCTTACAATAAACCTCTCTGTAATTAGCCCAGCTTAAGTGAATTTCTTCTTGCAACTACGCATAAGAAACTGTTCAACTACTATGTTAATTTTCAAGACTTCTAAAGATGGCAATAACTTACATTTTCCTGCCAGAATTTGAGAGAAGCAAGCAAATCTGACACCAGAAATGCAGTTGCCTCACTATTGTTTTGTATCCCAAACCAGTTTAGGGAAGCAGTGCGTAAACCTTATTTTTATATGGCCATAGCCAACTTACCCTACTTAAAAGTTTAACCATAACACTAAGAAGTGGCCAAGTATTTTTAAATTATTTTCTTTTAAGTGGTGGTCATACTACGTGTAGAGGTTATGTGGAGCAACTGGATCTTTCATACATGGCTGATGGAATAGTTAAATGATACAATCACTTTGGAAAACTACTTTAAAGTTTTTTTTTAAGTTCACAATATAGCTACCTTATGATCCAGCAATTCTACACCTAGATACTTACACCAAAGAAATGAAAACACATATCTGTAAGAAGATTTAAATAAGAATATTCATTACATTATCATTTATTATAGCATAAAATCAGAAAGAACCAAATTGTCCAACAGGAAAAAGACGGGCAAACCAGTTATGGCATAATCACACAATGGAATGCTGCATAGCAATAAAAAGGAAGAAACAACTGATGCAGGCAATGACATGCATGAGACTCTAAGAGACCTCGTTGAGTGAAAGAAGTTAGACTCTGAATTACATACCATATGTTCAATAACAAGCAAAATTAACATATGGAGATAGAAATCAGAGCAGTGGCTATCTGAGGGGAGTGGTTGCAGACTTTGAAGACAATTTTCTAGGGTAAGAATTTTCTACGGTGACGGTAATGTTCTATGACTTGATTGGGTTTACAGGTGCATACATTTGTCAAAATTCATCAAACTGTACACTTTAGATCTATGTGCTTTACTGTGAGGGGAAAGTCAAGATATTATTTGACCAAAAGAAATATAGGGGGCAAAAGACTGTTACTAAGACAGAGTCAGTAAAACAGGAGCACAGATGCGGGGCACCCTCAGAAGAAACAGGCTCTGGCATATTGTTCAATCTCAAGGTTCCTGACATGTCTGCTTCCCCCAGAGGCCTTGATAGTAGATACTTACCATGAAATTCAAGCACACGGAAAATGCAGAACATTTTCATGTGTATCGACAGTAATAGTTTTGAGGGCAAAACATACAGTAAACGAGGGCAGTCCCCAGCCCCCAATTGCAGTGTTCAGTCCCCAGCTCTGCCACTATTTATGAAAGCCTAGACAAGTTAGCTAAACTCTCAGCTGTAAAATAGTGATGATAATAATAGCAGTCATCTCGTGGGACCACTATGAGGATGAAATGACTCACACATGCAAAGCTCTTAAAAAGTGTTTGGCATATAAGAAGTGCTTGATAAATGTTAAGAGTCCTACAGAAAAGCAAAAAAGGATTACAGGTGAGAGCTTCCAGGAAGATGGCGGAAGAGTAAGACGCGGAGATCACCTTCCTCCCCACAGATACACCAGAAATACATCTACATATGGAACAACTCCTACAGAACACCTACTGAACGCTGGCAGAAGACCTCAGACCTCCCAAAAGGCAAGAAACCCCCCACGTACCTGGGTAGGGCAAAACAAAAAATAATAAACAGAGACAAAAGGATAGGGACGGAACCGGCACCAGCGGCATGGAGCTGTGAAGGAGGAAAAGTTTCCACACACTAGGAAGCCCCTTCGCAGGCGGAGACTGCAGGTGGCGGAGGGGGAAAGCTTCGGAGCCGTGGAGGAGAGCACAGCAACAGGGGTGCGGAGGGCAAAGCGGGGAGAGATTTCCGCACAGAGGATCGGTGCCGACCAGCACTCACCAGCCCAAAAGGCTTGTCTGCTCACCCGCCGGGGTGGGCGGGGCTGGGAGCTGAGGCTCGGGCTTTGGTCGGATCCCAGGGAGAGGACTGGCGGCGTGAACACAGCCCACAGGGGCTTAGTGCGCCACGGCTAGCTCGGAGGGAGTCCGGGGAAAAGTCTGGACCTGCCGAAGAGGCAAGAGACTTTTTCTTCCCTCTTTGTTTCCTGGTGCGCGAGGAGAGGGGATTAACAGCGCTGCTTAAAGGAGCTCCAGAGACAGGCATGAGCCGCGGCTAAAAGCGCGGACCCCAGAGACGGGCATGAGACGCTAAGGCTGCTGCCGCCGCCAAAAAGCCTGTGTGCGAACACAGGTCACTATCCACACCCCCCTTCCGGGGAGCCTGTGCAGCCAGCCACTGCCAGGGTCCCGGGATCCAGGGACAACTCCCCCGGGAGAACGCACGGCGCGCCTCAGGCTGGTGCAACGTCATGCCGGCTTCTGCCGCCGCAGGCTCGCCCCGCCCTCCATGCCCCTCCCTCCCACCCGGCCTGAGTGAGCCACAGCCCCCAAATCAGCGGCTCCTTTAACCCCGTCCTGTCTAAGCGAAGAACAGACGCCCTCCTCGACCTACACACAGAGACCGGGCCAAATCCAAAGCTGAGCCCGTGGGAGCTGTGAGAACAAAGAAGAGAAAGGGAAATCTCTCCCAGCAGCCGCAGAAGCAGCGGATTAAAGCTCCACAATCAACTTGATGTACCCTGCATCTGTGGAATACCTGAATAGACAACAAATCATCCCAAATTGACGGGGTGGACTTTGAGAGCAAGATTTATGATTTTTTCCCCTCTTCCTCTTTTTGTGAGTGTGTATGTGTATGCTTCTGTGTGAGATTTTGTCTGTATAGCTTTGCTTCCACCATTTGTCCTAGGGTGCTATCTGTTCGTTTTTTTTTTAAATTTTTTTCTTTTTCTTAATAATTATTTTTTTATTTTAATAACTTTATTATATTTTATCTTACTTTATTTTATTTTACTTTATCTTCTTTCTTTTTTTCCTTCCTTCCCTCCTTCCTTCCTCCCTCCCTTTCTTTCTTTCTTCTAATTCTTTCTACTTTTTCTCCCTTTTATTCTGAGCCGTGTGGATGAAAGGCTCTTGGTGCTGCAGCCAGGAGTCAGTGCTGTACCTCTGAGGTGGGAGAGCCAACTTCAGGACACTGGTCCACAAGAGACCTCCCAGCTCCACGTAATATCAAACGGTGAAAATCTCCGAGAGATAGCCATCTCAACACCAGCAGCCAGCTTCACTCAACGACAGCAAGCTACAGACCTGGACACCCTATGCCAAACAACTAGCAAGACAGGAACACAACACCATCTATTAGCAGAGAGGCTGCCTAAAATCATAATAAGTCCACAGACACCCCAAAAGACACCAACAGACGTGGACTTGCCCACCAGAAAGACAAGATCCAGTCTCATCCACCAGAACACAGGCACTAGCCCCCTCCACCAGGAAGCCTACACAACCCACTGAACCAACTTTAGCCACTGGGGAAATACACCAAAAACAAAGGGAACTATGAACCTGCAGCCTGCAAAAAGGAGACCCCAAACACAGTAAGATAAGCAAAATGAGAACAGAGACAAACACACAGCAGATGAAGGAGCAAGGTAAAAACCCACCAGACCTAACAAATGAAGAGGAAATAGGCAGTCTACCTGAAAAAGAATTCAGAATAACGATAGTAAAGATGATCCAAAATCCTAGAAATAGAATAGAGAAAATGCAAGAAACATTTAACAAGGACCTAGAAGAACTAAAGATGAAATAAGCAACGATGAACAAAACAATAAATGAAATTAAAAATACTCTAGAAGGGATCAATAGCACAATAACTGAGGCAGAAGAACGGATAAGTGACCTGGAAGATAAAATAGTGGAAATAACTACTGCAGAGCAGAATAAAGAAAAAAGAATGAAAAGAACTGAGGACAGTCTCAGAGACCTCTGGGACAACATTAAATGCATGAATATTCGAATCATAGGGGTTCCAGAAGAAGAAGAGAAAAAGAAAGGGACTGAGAAAATATTTGAAGAGATTATAGTTGAAAACTTCCCTAATTTGGGAAAGGAAATAGTTAAGTCCAGGAAGCACAGAGAGTCCCATACAGGATAAATCCAAGGAGAAACACGCCAAGACACATATTAATCAAACTGTCAAAAATTAAATACAAAGAAAACATATTAAAAGCAGCAAGGGAAAAACAACAAATAACACACAAGGGAATCCCCATAAGGTTAACAGCTGATCTTTCAGCAGAAACTCTGCAAGCCAGAAGGGACTGGCAGGACATATTTAAAGTGATGAAGGAGAAAAACCTACAACCAAGAATACTCTACCCAGCAAGGATCTCATTCAGATTTAATGGAGAAATTAAAACCTTTACAGACAAGCAAAAGCTGAGAGAGTTCAGCACCACCAAACCAGCTTTACAACAACTGCTAAAGGAACTTCTCTAGGCAAGAAACATAAGAGAAGGAAAAGACCTACAATAATGAACCCAAAATAATTAAGAAAATGGAAATAGGAACATACATATCGATAATTACCTTAAATGTAAATGGACTAAATGCTCCCACTAAAAGACACAGATTAGCTGAATGGATACAAAAACAAGACCCATATATTTGCTGTCAACAAGAGACCCACGTCAGAACTAGGGACACAAACAGACTAAAAGTAAGGGGATGGAAAAAGGTATTTCACGCAAATGGAAACCGAAAGAAAGCTGGAGTAGCAATTCTCATATCAGACAAAATAAACTTTAAAATAAAGAATATTAGAAGAGACAAAGGAGGACACTACATAATGATCAAGGGATCCATCCAAGAAGAAGATATAACAATTGTAAATATTTATGCACCCAACATAGGAGCACCTCAGTACATAAGGCAAATACTAACAGCCATAAAATGGGAAATCAACAGTAACACATTCATAGTAGGGGACTTTAACACCCCACTTTCACCAATGGACAGATCATCCAAAATGAAAATAAATAAGGAAACAAACTTTAAATGATACATTAAACAAGATGGACTTAATTGATATTTATAGGACATTCCATCCAGAAACAACAGAATACACATTTTTCTCAAGTGCTCATGGAACATTCTCCAGGATAGATCATATCTTGGGTCACAAATCAAGCCTTGGTAAATTTAAGAAAATTGTAATTGTATCAAGTATCTTTTCCAACCACAATGCTATGAAACTAGAAATCAATTACAGGAAAAGATCTGTAAAAAATACAAACACATGGAGGCTAAACAATACACTATTTAATAACGAACTGATCACTGAAGAAATCAAAGACGAAATCAAAAAATACCTAGAAACAAATGACAATGGAGACACGACGACCCAAAATCTACGGGATGCAGCAAAAGCAGTTCTAAGAGGGAAGTTTATAGCAATACAATCCTACCTTAAGAAACAGGAAACATCTCGAATAAACAACCTAACCTTGCACCTAAAGCTATTAGAGAAAGAAGAACAAAAAACCCCCAAAGTTAGCAGAAGGAAAGACATCATAAAGATCAGATCAGAAATAAATGAAAAAGAAATGAAGGACACGATAGCAAAGATCAATAAAACTAAAAGCTGATTCTTTGAAAGGATAAACAAAATTGATAAACCTTAGCCAGACTCATCAAGAAAAAAAGGGAGAAGACTCAAATCAATAGAATTAGAAATGAAAAAGGAGAAGTAACAACTGACACTGTAGAAATACAAAAGATCATGAGAGATTACTACAAGCAACTCTATGCCAATAAAATGGACAACCTGGAAGAAATGGACAAATTCTTAGAAATGTACAACCTGCCAAGACTGAATCAGGAAGAAATAGAAAATATGAACAGACCAATCACAAGCACTGAAATTGAGACTGTGATTAAAAATCTTCCAACAGACAAAAGCCCAGGACCAGATGGCTTCACAGGTGAATTCTATCAAACATTTAGAGAAGAGCTAACACCTATCCTTCTCAAACTCTTCCAAAATATAGCAGAGGGAGGAGCACTCCCAAACTCATTGTACGAGGCCACCATCACCTTGATACCAAAACCAGACAAGGATGCCACAAAGAAAGAAAACTACAGGCCAATATCACTGATGAACATAGATGCAAAAATCCTCAACAAAATACTAGCAAACAGTATCCAACAGCACATTAAAAGGATCATATACCATGATCAAGTGGGGTTTATTCCAGGAATGCAAGGATTCTTTAAAATACACAAATCAATCAGTGTGATAAACCATATTAACAAATTGAAGGAGAAAAACCATATGATTGTCTCAATAGATGCAGAGAAAGCTTTCCACAAAATTCAACACCAATTTATGATAAAAACCCTGCAGAAAGCAGGCATAGAGGGAACTTTCCTCAACATAATAAAGGCCATATATGACAAACCCACAGCCAACATCATCCTCAATGGTGAAAAACTGAAAGCATTTCCAGCAAGATCAGGAACAAGACAAGGTTGTCCACTCTCACAACTCTTATTCAACATAGTTTTGGAAGTTTTAGCCACAGCAATCAGAGAAGAAAAGGAAATAAAAGGAATCCAAATCGGAAAAGAAGAAGTAAAGCTGTCACTGTTTTCAGATGACATGATACTATACATAGAGAATCCTAAAGATGCTACCAGAAAACTACTAGAGCTAATCAATGAATTTGGTAAAGTAGCAGGATACAAAATTAATGCACAGAAATCTCTGGCGTTCCTATACACTAGTGATGAAAAATCTGAAAGTGAAATCAAGAAAACACTCCCATTTACCACTGCAACAAAAAGAATAAAATATCTAGGAATCAACCTACCTAAGGAGACAAAAGACCTGTATGCAGAAAATTATAAGACACTGATGAAAGAAATTAAAGATGATACAAATAGATGGAGAGATATACCATGTTCTTGGATTGGAAGAATCAACATTGTGAAAATGACTCTACTACCCAAAGCAATCTACAGATTCAATGCAATCCCTATCAAACTACCACTGGTATTTTTCACAGAACTAGAACAAAAACTTTCACAATTTGTATGGAAACACAAAAGACCCCGAATAGTCAAAGCAATCTTGAGAACGAAAAATGGAGCTGGAGGAATCAGGCCCTGACTTCAGACTATACTACAAAGCTACAGTAATCAAGACAGTATGGTACTGGCACAAAAACAGAAAGATAGATCAATGGAACAGGATAGAAAGCCCAGAGATAAACTCACACACGTATGGTTACCTTATCTTTGATAAAGGAGGCAGGAATGTACAGTGGAGAAAGGACAGCCTCTTCAATAAGTGGTGCTGGGAAAACTGGACTGGTACATGTAAAAGTATGAGATGAGATCACTCCCTAACACCATGCACAAAAATAAGCTCAAAATGGATGAAAGACCTAAATGTAAGGCCAGAAACTATCAGACTCTTAGAGGAAAACATAGGCAGAACATTCTATGACATAAATCACAGCAAGATCCTTTTTGACCCACCTCCTAGAGAAATGGAAATAAAAATAAACAAATGGGACCTAATGAAACTTAAAAGCTTCTACAGAGCAAAGGAAACCATAAACAAGACGAAAAAATAACCCTCAGAATGGGAAAAAATATTTGCAACTGAAGCAACTGACAAAGGATTAATCTCCAAAATTTATAAGCAGCTCATGCAGCTCAATAACAAAAAAACAAAAAACCCAATCCAAAAATGGGCAGAAGACCTAAGTAGACATTTATCCAAAGAAGATATACAGACTGCTAACAAATGCATGAAAGAATGCTCAACATCATTAATCATTAGAGAAATGCAAATCAAAACTACAATGAGATACCATCTCACACCAGTCAGAATGGCCATCATCAAAAAATCTAGAAATAATAAATGCTGGAGAGGGTGTGGAGAAAAGGGAACCCTCTTGCACTGTTTGTGGGAATGTAAATTGATACAGCCACTGTGGAGAACAGTATGGAGGTTCCTTAAAAAACTACAAATACAACTACCATATGACCCAGCAATCCCACTGCTGGGCATATACCCTGAGAAAACCATAATTCAAAAAGAGTCATGTACCAAAATGTTCATTGCAGCTCTATTTACAATAGCCCGGAGATGGAAACAACCTAAGTGTCCATCATCGGATGAATGGATAAAGAAGATGTGGCACATATATACAATGGAATATTACTCAGCCATAAAAAGAAACGAAATTTAGCTATTTGTAATGAGGTGGATAGACCTAGAGTCTGTCATACAGAGTGAAGTAAGTCAGAAAGAGAAAGACAAATACCGTATGCTAACACATATATATGGAATTTAAGAAAAAAAAATGTCATGAAGAACCTAGGGGTAAGACAGGAATAAAGACACAGACCTACTAGAGAATGGACTTGAGGATATGGGGAGGGGGAAGGGTAAGCTGTGACAAAGCGAGAGAGAGGCATGGACATATATACACTACCAAATGTAAGGTAGATAGCTCGTGGGAAGCAGCCGCATAGCACAGGGAGATCAGCTCAGTGCTTTGTGACCGCCTGGAGGGGTGCGATAGGGAGGGTGGGAGGGAGGGAGACGCAAGAGGGAAGAGATATGGGACCATATGTATATGTATAAATGATTCACTTTGTTATAAAGCAGAAACTAACACACCATTGCAAAGCAATTATACTCCAATAAAGATGTAAAAAAAAAAACAGAAAGAAAAGAAAAGCAAATAAGAACTCTAAAGTGGATTCTCATGCATGGACTCACTGTTGGGCAAGTTTTAACATATGTAAGTAGAAAAAGATAAAAAGACCTCTGAAAACTTTAATCTGCTTGTATATTTCTCTGGAAATGGCATTGGCAGTTTTGTGGGCATCCAGCAGTGATGGTTTCCATTCAGAGAAGAGGCACTTCTGAACTTGATACAGCTGTTTGCAGGGAACAGAGAGACTGTGAATTCTAGTCAAGGTTTCACCATGTTGCCTACCAAAGTCAGTTGGTTTATAAAGGAGCTTTGGGGTTAAAAGCATTTTTTCCCACACCAATGATTGTAAAGTCAACATTCCACTAACTGAGGCTGTTACTATGTCTGCTTGTTTTCTCCAAATTAGATAAACTGTAACTAGGCAGAATACTAGTGGAATTTTTATTTTTAAGATTTTTTTGATGTGGACTATGTTTAAAGTCTTGATTGAATTTGTTACAATATTGCTTCTGTTTTGGTTTTTTGGCCTTGAGGCATGTGGGATCTTTGCTCCCCAACCAGGGATGGAACCTGCACCTCTTGCACTGTATTGTGAGGTGTTGACCGCTGGACTACCAGGGAAGTCCCGCTAGTGGAATGTTGACTAGTGCATTTCCTCTTATTGGTTTGTCCTTCATTTGATCAAAAGCTACGAACATCTTCATTTCATTTCAGATTTTACCAACGGTATCCATGAATTTGACCTCAAAATGACTACTTTACTACAAACTAGATTAACTTAGCCAGCTATATTACCAGCAATAGTTTGTCTTTGTTCTGAGATAAATATACTGTCCTAAAAATCTGATATAGCCCTCTTGACAAAAATTTGATGAATTCCCTAGCAGGTACAGGAATCCAGAGACATTATTTACTGAAATGGATACAGCCATATAATGTATCTTATTGAATCAGAAATACTTCCCAGTTGATTATTGGATGCATAAATCTAATCAGAGTTATCACCTATCAAACTGAAAACATTAAACTTACAAAGCCAAATGGAGCCACTGGCAAATCATACATATTGCCATGGCATCTGCATATCAGAACACTGTTGTCTTGACTAAGGACTTGGGAGAAATGTTAACTCTTTCAGGGGACCAGGAGTGGGCAGCTGGGCTCTCCTAGAGACAACTTCAAATAATCAGGTTTAGGAAACCAAACTGCCCTTCACATCTGAAAAGGCACCCTTCCAAGCAATACATGACAAAGAGTCTCCTTCAGACTCCCTGTCCTTTCTCTGCTGGAGCAGGTGACCTCCAAAGCTGTAGACAAAGCAGCTTTTCTGCCGCATTTAAAATAAAACAAACAAACAGCACAGGAAGGTGACCCAAGGTGATCAAGAGACTATTAGGCTGTTCTCACTGATCATAAGAATGTAAAGTTGAACTCATTAATATGCTGTTGCTGCTTTCCTCCTGAGAGAAAGTTGAATTTGGGGTTACCAGGAGAAAGCAGAGCCACCCCAGGGTGAAGCAAAGAGGGTTTTTTTTTTTTTAATTTTAGAGTGGCTTATCAAACACTGTATTATTCTCCTCCTCTCTATGGCCCATTATGTTTTTCTTTGTCTTGTATGTACACTTAGACATCAAGCCACCAAACACCTTATGTATTTCTAGATAATTCAGCTTTCAAATAGATTATGTTCTTTTCCCAAAAGCATACTCATACCAGTCAGATCATGCTTCCTACTTTTTAATTTGGAAACCAAGGTCACCAGTATGCCCAGGATGAAAACACTGCCCCATTTTTTGCAGGTTGCCTGCCTTCATTCCTCTGTCATTAAGGGGGGCAGACATTTTGCTACATTGGTATTCTCTGCCATAATCTGTATGTTAGTTAACATTCTTTTGGTTGCCAGTGAGAGAAACAGTCTCTGGCTGAGTTAAGTGAAAAAGGTAATTTCCCACTAGCCACCATTTTACAAGGAGATCCGGCTCGGTGCTTTGTGACCTAGAGGGATGGGATAGGGAGGGCGGAAGGGAGGCTCAAAAGTGATCGGATATGGGAATACATGTATACATATAGCTGATTCACTTTGTTGTACAGCAGAAACTAACACAACATTTTAAAGCACTTATACTCCAATAAAGATGTGGGAAAAAAAAAAGGTAATTTATTGAAAAAGTGCTGAGGCAGCTCTCCAAATCAGAGGATGAAGAAAACGGCCAAGGCTGCTGGAAACCTCAGCATCAGAGATCTGTGGACCTTTCCTCTACAGCAGGGGTCCCCAACCCCCAGGCCATGGAGTGGTACTGGTCCGTGGCCTGTTAGGAACTGGGCTGCACAGCAGGAGGTGAGGGGCAGGCAAGTGAGCGAAGCTTCATCTGTATTTACAGCCGCTCCCCATTGCTCCCATTACCGCCTGTCAGCATTATGGTGAGTTGTATAATTATTTCATTATATATTACAATGTAATGATAAAAGGAATAAAGTGCACAATAAAGGTAATGAGCTTGAATCATCCTGAAACCATTCCCCCACCCCCCAGTCCGTGGAAAAAGTGTCTTCCACAAAGCCGGTCTCTGGTGCCAAAAAGGTTGGGGACCACTGCTCTAGAGCACTGACATTAACGTGAGTCAGCTTCAAGTGATCCCATCTCTGTATGTCTCCATTCAAAACCGGAGATTCCAGAGAGAATCTGATTTGCTTAGGTTTGGTTGACTGTCCAATGCTGTATCAGTCAGCTCTAGCTAGAGGGGAAGGCTACTTCATGTAACTTGTCTATCCAGAACAGTTTCCATTCAGGTAAGGGAAAATGGCCACGCTCTGAAAGGTGATAGAAGCCCAGGAACCCTCTGGCATGGTATAGAGAGTGCCAAACTAGCAGCGGATTATAATATACCTACCAAGTGTGACAGACTAAATTTTAAGAAAGAAAACTTCTATAGCCAAGTAAGATACATCCACCTCCCAAATAATAGGATAGAAGAAAGAAGGGCTCTTTAAAAATGCCAGCCAGTTAGTTTATGGTCTCGATCAGTGCTGCAGAGATGGAAAAGGAAGGTATCAAAAAAAGTAAAATAGCTGATTTACTATCTACAAAAGATTAACAGCTTTGCCAGGCATCGGCAAGTGCAGAAGTAGGGCAGAGTGAAATGTTCCTGTGGGGTCCACACTGATGAAAAGGGGTTGACTGAGCAGATTGACCAACTTCTTTCCACTATGGGGAAAAAAAATCACCACCCATCACGATCACATCTGGTCAGTCTAAGGAGGTGTGTGGGAATCCAGATGGCTTAAGATTTATTTTCACAAATTGAGACAAACAAAGGATTCTGGGACTAAAAAAATAACCAAATTTCCAATTCTTATCAAAATGAGGGATATCACAGACCATCAGTCTCCTCTGAGGATTTATTCACGTCCCCCTTTTTGGATTAGGAGATACCAAAAGGCCCAGAAAGAAGCTGTAACTTGGTGAAGGTTAGCATCAGTAGAGTTGATAGGGCCAGAATATGGGTCAAACCCAGAAAACAAGATGTCGGCCAGCACACGAGGCAAGCCAGTTTCAGAGCTAGAGTTGCTTTGTCCAAGCATCAGATTGGCTCATCCTCTCTCAGAACACTGGGAGAGGTAAGTGCCTGGCTGGGAACCACAGCCCCTCCTGGCCTGGGGCAAGAGCTGCACCAACCCTCACAACCAAGCCTGAATCTGGAGGAGAGGACGAGGAACTGAGTGCAGGACAGTTGCTTCCATACATGTGGAACCAAGACCATTGACTGAAAGAATCTAAGGAGGTCATAAAGACATGGCTAGGGGCTTCCCTAGTGGCGCAGTGGTTGAGAGTCCGCCTGCCAATGCAGGGGACACGAGTTCATGCCCCGGTCCGGGAAGATCCCACATGCCGCGGAGCGGCTGGGCCCGTGAGCTATGGCCGCTGAGCCTGCACGCCCGGAGCCTGTGCTCCGCAACGGGAGAGGCCACAACAGTGAGAGGCCCACGTACCACACACACACACACACACACACACACACAGACACACACACACACACACACACACAAAGACATGGCTAAATTCTAGAACATATTGAAACAAAAATAAGAAAATATCTTTCTAAACCTATAAAAAAGAAAATCACATTCTTTACTGGTGTGTTAGAAAAACCTGTCACAGTCTCACCTAGTTTCTAAACATTTCAGTGTGAAATTTATCTTTCTGTTTACCCATGACCCTGGGTAAGAATTTATAGAATGGATAGCCTCTCTCATATTTAAATTGTGCCATCTAGGCCTCTGAGAGATATTCTATCCTGATAAGTTTTTATTAGCGTAGTGCTTCTAAACCATATCAGACCCAATGCCTCCTTTTAGAGCAAATATTTTATAACATCTTCTTTCCTATCTTGAGATTATAATCACAGATAATATCTTACGTTCACACATAATTTTTAAAAATCTATATAATGCTATAGCTGTAATTTTAAGGAGAAATAAAAGGAAAGTAATTAATCAGAGTAACATATTTCGATATGTAAAAAGTTCAGAAATGACTGCATGAGAAGACGGCATGAAAAAGTCAGATGTTTGCACCTATATGTAGAATTGCCATGATTTCAACAGCTAAAAATGCCAAGTGCCAACTGATATAGGTGCCATGCTGGCAACTCAAGTGCCCCAGTTTTTTGAAGTGGCTAACAACTCTTGTTTAGTTCCCAACAAAGCAAAGTGTACTCTTCCCTCCATTTGAATGGTAGTTGCACTCATGGAAAAATTCAGTATATATTTAAACTGTATCCAAAATAGTCTGTGTTTATATAAAAGTAGAGTAAGGCTTTAGGCTTCGATCATTCTAAACAGATTTTTCCCACACTGATGTCTTCTGGGACATTTAAAAGTCGTGCAGCGCATGCATCCCTTATTCACTATGCAAGACTGTCCTGTATATTGCAGGATCCACAGAATCCCTGACGCTTACCGAGTGTCTGGCAACTGTGCCATTCATTGCGGTAGTTAGAAAATTCTCCTCCATGTTTCCAGGTGGTCCTTAGGGGAAGATATCCCCGAAAGCCACTGCATTAGGGCATCTCAGTATGAAATACCACTTAAAATATAAGGATCAATTAATTGGCCCTTTTGTGTTATCATCATACTTTTAATGAGAAAAAATTTCAAGCAACAAGACTGGAATCTGGGAGCAGGGAGAGAGAGGACAACTTGAAGATCCCTCATATGATTTAACTAGAGAGCAAATAAGAATATTCTAAAAATTAGACATTTGATCCAAAAAACTAATAACACTATTGTTGAAAACCAAAATCATGTACCAACCTATACAGGCCAAACCTGCCAGGTTTTAATCAAAAGGCCAGAATGGAAAGTCTTTCACCCATTTTTAGATCCTCATCTACCTGCGAGATCACTAACAGGGCATCGGATCCTAATCTGTCCTGTGTTTCTGACCTTCTAGAATACTTAGTGTCTGCGGGTTAAACATCTGATGTTAACCATCTGTGACTTTTGTATAATTGAAGTGTTAAGCCCTTTGAGGGCAGGGATCTTTTCTCCTGTTTCTTGTGTTTCCTCACAGGAACCGGAACAAGACGACAGATTGGTGAACACTTCCAGGGAGAAATGGATGGGAAGAACTACTCCCAGCGATGCCCTAATCAAGAACATTCACTGTCTCCAGAGAAAGGGGAGCTGGCAGGATGTGCCCAAGTGGATTTCAGAGCAATTTCAGAATTGAAAGATGGAGATAACTTGTGTTTTTAGTTCATAAGTCTTCAGATCAAGAATTGCTGTCCTGGAAGAGTACACCTGAAGCACCTCATCAGCTGTTGGAGCTGATTTCAATAATGAAATCCTAGACTTCAAGTCTAATGCCATAATGACATGAGACTTTTGAGGGGCATGTAAAGACTGTAGTAGATTTGAAAAAAAGGGGTCACAATTTCTTTGAATTTCCTCCCATTAACACTTGGTCCTGTAACTTGCTTTTGCCAATGGGACATTAGCAAATGGGAAGCAAAGAGAAGCTTGAAACGTGTTTGCATGTTGGATTTGAAATATTTGCTTGGAAACTATGTAAGCGAACTTGAGCTAGCCTCCTAAAAGATGGAGCATGTGGAAATAGGCCCCAGCCCTTCAGCCCATCCATGAGCTGACTGCAACCACATGAGTAAGCCTGAGTTAGACCAGCAGGACTGCCCGTGTGAGTCCAGCCCAAATGGCCAACTTATAGAATCATGAGCTAATCAACGATTGCTGTTTCAATCCACTGCTTTGTGCGGATGGTTTGTTATGCAGCACAGATTAACTGATACAGTAACTATATAGCACCTAGTGATGAGAACCTCAGCACCATGAACAGCTTGTGTTCCCTGGCTAGTACTGTAGAATATTTCATTATCTGGCTCACTGGAGACATCCAAGATACCAGCTTATCAAAAGGAACACTGACCTCTCTGATTACTGACTTGTTTTATATATCCAACTTTCACACATAAAGTTTTCAATCTTGCTAAGTTATCAGATCCTGAAACCGCCTGAGAAAAAGAAACTTCATGGTCCAGTACACATACCTGACATTTTTAGGCAGTTTCTCTAACTTTAATTTTACCTTTGGCTTATGAAATCTTATATAATGGATCAGTTGTGCCCCCTAAAAGCTTTGGAATTTTATCAAATTACAAGTTGTTAGTTGACCCCATGCATCTCTCCCCATTATCCTGGCTTACTGCAAGGTACATGTGATTAAATATCATTAACCAAAGAGAACTGAAGAAGTCTCATAAATAGACACGCCAACCCTTCACCAAATACATTTCACAGGCTCTTTCAGAAAAGAAATGCTGGAGTTTTCTTTTGGCATTTCTGTTACTGAATTCAATCAGAATTGTGTGAGATGAAAAGGGTACTAAACTAGGAGTTAAAAAGCCTGGCTTCCTGTCTAGACCTTTCCATCTGTTTGCCATGAGCTCTCAGAGTAATTTAACCTCACTAAGCCTCGGTTTTCCCATCTGCTGCTGGGAACAATAAAACCTGCCCTGCCTTCCTAGGTGTGAGGAATAAACAAGGGGATGCTTTGGAAGGGGTTTTGAAGACTGCGAGATGGTCTACACAGATCAGCAGTATCAGGTGTTGTCTGGCCCACAAAGCCCTTGCTTTGCAATGTTTCCTCTAATGATAAAATTTTGCCGATAACAGTAACATGTTAGTGAAGCAGTAACTGCAGTGCTCACCAGACAGAAGAGCAAGCAATCTGAAGCACCACCTCTGCAAAGCTCCCCCAAGCCTTGCTGCACTGACTGTTGGGAAGGTGGGGCTTGGCCCCCTCCCCGGGGGCTGTCTCCACCTTCAGAACTGCCCTTCCCCCCACATTGCAGAAGGTCTCCACATGATGAGAGGTCTTGCAAGGACATGTGTGGACATCCCAGCCCTCATGCCCAAATTCCATCCACACTCCCTGAGAACATCTTCCCTTTACCCACCTCGTTCTCCAGATGTCCACCCAGGGAAGATGCCTGCATGGGCCCTGGAAGCAGGAAGCAGGCCTGGGCTCTCTGGACAGTGGAATTCTGGGGTCCTGGATACCCAAGTGGATGTGGTCAAAAAAGGGGGATTGGGGGCTTCCCTGATGGTGCAGTGGTTAAGAATCCACCTGCCAATGCAGGGGACACAGGTTTGAGCCCTGGTCCGGGAAGATCCCACATGCAGTGGAGCAACTAAGCCCGTGCACCACAACTGCTGAGCCTGCGCTCTAGAGCCCACGAGCCACAACTACTGAGCCCACGAGCCACAACTACTGAGCCCGTGTGACACAACTACTGAATCCCAGGTGCCTAGAGCCCGTGCTCCACAACAAGAGAAGCCACCGCAATGAGAGGCCTGCGCACCGCAATGAAGAGTGGCCCTGCTCGCCGCAACTAGAGAAAGCCCACGCGCAGCAATGAAGACCCAACACAGCCAAAAATAAATAAAATAAAATAATTAAAAAATAAAAAATTTTAAAAAAGGGGTGATTGGGGCTTTAGGTGGAGACATCCTTCTAACCTAGGGATTGGCATGGCTGGGGAAGGGTAGGAATGAGGCCCCCTAAAGCCTGAGGTCCAGGGCAGGAGCTCCTCCTTCCCAAGTCTAAGGGCTATTCAGAGAGAGAGAATGAAGAGATTTGCTTTTAGATGAGTCAAGTTTGAGGAGCTGGTGAGAAATCCACGTGGAGATATCCTGTAGACCTTTGGAAATGTGGATGTAAAGTTTGATCAAAGAACCACAAGCCAAAGAAACTTGAACATCACTAAACTAAAGAAATGAAATGAAGTGGGATTTCCCACACAAGCTGACAGATGGTAGAAAGTTGTCAGAGACAGCAGAGGCTTGCAGTGCCCCTGAAATCACTGCTCCTAATAAATAGCACAGAGGTGGTTGTCCCTCCCTGTCTTGGAAAGGCTGTTTTAGTGAGATATGTGACTTTCCAGTGACCGTTAGGGGCATTTGAAGGTATCCTAAGATAGATTAGGTTTGACTACAAGTGCCAAAAAATATCAATTACTTATATAGTAGCTGTCCAGGCTGCAATCTTGGTGCCACAATCTTTAGAGGCCCAGGCTCCTTCTGTCTGTCATTCTGAAAAATAGTTTCCACCTCATGGTTTAAGATAGCTGCTCAAGCTTCAGTCATCATGTCCACATTCCAGTCAGCAGGAAAGAAGAGTAGAAGATATACCTCTCCCTCTCCCTTTACCAGAACTTAGACACACGATCACATCCAACTGCAAGGACTTGGAAATACATAATTTATTTCAGTCAACCAGGGTCCCTCCCTCCTAAAAATTAGGGCTTCCATTATTAAAGAAGTAGATAATGGAAACTTAGGGACAATTAGCCGACTCTGCCACAGGTTGGAACAGAAGAGATAACAGAAAGAGTTGCCTTAGCAACAGCCTCACTTTGCTACTGATTCACTGAAAAGTCCTGGGCAATATGCCCACCTTTATGTTCTGGTCCCTCTGCTGCTGTTTAGGAGGGTGTGGCAGAAGCCTTCCCAGCTCCCCTGTCCCATTTCTTCTCAAATAAGCCTGCAGCAGCAGGCTACTATCTAGATACTGAGCGGGAGTCACGTCTTAATTTGTCCTTGCACCGCTCATCAAAGGCTATTTGTCTCTGAATGAGCTGTAGCTGTAGCCGTTATTATGCCCAGAAAGGCTGTGAAGTTTCCACGGATCAGCAGTTTTGGTAGTTGACTCTGCCTGATCAGATGTAGAACAAATCATAAACTATTCAACATGTAAACACTGAGGATGTGCTCTGCATGGGTAACTCCAAGGAAGTTTGGTTTGGCTAAATGCGTCCTGGGAGGGTTTTAACCTAGTCCATGGATTAAAGGAGGGAGGGGCAGCTCTAAATCCTATCAGCAAAGTTGGAGAGGGTGTTGCAAGGGGGCTAAGGGGCAAAATAAGGAGCATGGGAGTTATTTTCCATAGATGAGTCTTTCCTATGAGAGTCTGCTGTCTTCCTTCCTGATTAGCCCCTCAAAGTCAAGGACTTCCTGGGTGCCCATTGTGGAAAGACTTTGTCACACAGCAGTCTAGGCAAGGAACGACGGCATGACAGATCCCTTGGAAGGAGAGCAAAGCTGCCACTCAGGCTGAATCCCAGCGTTAACTTGCCTCACCTAGTAACTCTTTTCCTAGAACAACTCTTCTTGGTCTGTTTTTCCCACCACTAGCCACTCACTGAAGGGCCAGGATGGTAGAGCACCATTCTGGCACACGCATGGGATTTGGAGCCACAGGTTACAATGCCAGATCTGCTATTTACTAATTACATAGTCTTAAGCGTTATAACTTTCTGAGTCTCGATTTGCCTACCTGTAAAATGACAGGGAGGGGGACGTAGCTCAGAGGATTGCTGTGAAGCTTAAGTAAGGTAATTTGCATAAAATCCTAGCCCATTCAGGTCCACAAGCTATAATTTCCTTCCCCCTTTCCTCCTCCCTGGCTGGAAACACTGCGGCATATGTGAGGACTGGCCCGGAAAACCTGCTGTGTCTAATAGCCCTTGCCCACCCGCACTGCCCTCAGAAACAAATCTCCTGTCTTGCTGTTCCTGACTGCCTTGTTGGGCACTCCTCTTCTGCAGCTCTTTGCTCACCAGTCACAGACTGTCCTTTCTCCACAGCTGCCTGGCTCCCATCAAGTTCTCCTTGCCCCAGAGAGGCTTATGGAGGAAGTCTTTAATTTCTCCGACCACAAAAACTGCTTGTTAGCTAAGCAATACGTCAGCCCAGATGAACGGGGCCTGGCCAGTCCAGGGTGTTAGTAAATTCGCAGCTGTGAAAACATACCGTCCCGGTGGCTGAAAGTCCCTCAATGCTGAGGGCCCTCTGGAACACCCCACAGTGGCTGAAATCTCTTGGATCAGAGCAGGATGCAGCTCTAAAGGGACAGACTGGAAAGCTGACTTGCTTCCTTAGGGAGACAGAAGAAGTGAGACCTGCATCTGCCTCATCTTATTCTTCCTCCTCACAATGCAAGGAGCCCCTGAAGCCAGCCCTCTGCTGGGGCTCAGGTCCCAGCCCTTCACAGCGTCTCCCTTAGTCATCCTCTCCTCTTCCCTGTCAATGCTGCTCGCTGGATTGGATCGCTCCCATCACCATACAAACAGACTTGATCATCTCCCATTGCATAAACAAACAAAACAAAACAGAGACCCTCTCCTTACCCTCCATCACCCACCCAGCACTACCCCATTTCGCAGACCCTCTTAGAATAATTGTCAGCACTCTCTGTCTCCCTTCCTCATGCCCATTCCCTCCACGACACAATCCAACCTGGTTTCCATTCCCTTCTCTCTGCTGCCACTGTTGTTATCAAGACCTCCAACAATCTCCGTGTTGACAGCCCCAGAGGAACGCTTTTTGTCTTCATCTCCCTTGACTTAGCATCAGCTTTCAGTGAAATGGATGGCTGTCCTTCTTTTAACCTTTTCCTGTCTTGGCATCCGTAATCCCAACTGTCTCCTGGTTTTCCTCCCCACTCACTAATCGCCCTCTCTCCGGCTCCTTTGCTGGCATACCCTCTTCTATCCAACCACTAAATATTGGAGTAGCTCACTGCTCAGCCCACAGCCTTATTTACTTCTTTTTTATAGCCTATCTTCAAGGGCAACATATGTCTCATCCATTCTCATGGGTTTAGATCTCTTTAAATGCCATTTATATTCTGATTATTCCTCAATTCATAAATATTCCTCAGACTTCTCTTCTGAAATCCAGACTCAGCTCACTACTAGAATTTTCCACGGGGTGTCTCATAGGTATTTTCAAATGGTCAAAATGGAACTTTTGATTCCCTTAAGCTCCTCTTTCTTCCTCAGCCTTCCTCAACCAAGAAAAAGACATAACAACTCTATCCAGTTAGTTGTTCAAGCCAGTAATCCCTGTTAAATGTAAGCTCCATTAAGGGAAGGGATCTTTGTCTATTTTCATGGTTGATGGTCCCAAACAGCTAGAGCAGTGATGGACACATACTGACTCAATATATATTGTTGAATGAATGATTCCCTCAATTTTTCTCATACCTCACATCCCATGCATCAAGTCTGATTAATTAAACTTCCAAACCATATCCCACACATCTTCATCTCATGCCCACCATTCTGCTCATCTTTCTCCTAGATGTCTGAAAGAGCCTTTCTTTTTGTCTTGCTGCTTCCAGTTTTTCTCCTTGCCAATCTGTTCTGTTTATAGCATCAGATGATATCAGTCCTTGGCTTAAAATCCTTCAGGGACCTCCCATTGGGCTTAAAAGGAAATAGAAACTCCATTATTTGGCCTACAAAGCTTTGAATGACCATTGTCCAACTCTTCCACCTCATTTTATAACCCTTTCAAATTTTCTCATTAAGTTTTGGTCATTGGTCTTCCATGAATTCCTGGAAATTTCCAATCTCTTTCCACCTCAGGGCCTTTGCACTTCCTGCTTCTGTTCCTAGAGTGTTCTTCCCATTGCTTTCTGTATGAAGGGTTGTTTCTCAGCCTTTAAGTTTCAGCTTAAATGTCACTCTCTCAGGAAACCTCATTGACCATCCCCCCTAAAATAGCCCGCCTTGGTATTTTTCTGATTACATTTCTCCCATTATTAACATTAAAGAGAACCTATCATTATTTTGACCATTTGTTTGTTTAAATGTTTATCATCTCTCCTCATCTTTTCCCCTACTCCTCCCACAAATGTAAACTCCATAAAGTTAGAGACTCTGTCTGTCCTGTTCACCATCATATGCCTCTGGGTCTGGTCTGTAGCATTTGCTCTACATTTATTGAATAATAAATGAATGACTCAGATGTGATTCACCTATCAAGTTACATGTGCATTCCTGAGATATCTGGTCCTACCTTCACATTCATTTGAATGTTAAGTAATTCAGATACCAGCTGAGGTACCCATTCTTTCAGATTTACATATAGTTGAGAGGAACTCCCTCTCCTGCAAAAGTCTAATGCCCTCATCAAGATGTTTTCAAATTCCTGATGTCTTAGGTTCTTAAGAGCAGTTCTGCTTTTAATTTTCTGCTCCTGGAAATTCTCAATCTCATTCACATCTCTTCTCATGCAGCTGTTCTTAGCTCTCTGCTCCAAGTTGACCCATATCAGAAACTCAGCTTTCTCTTTCTCTTTGGCCTCAAACACCACCAAACCAGACATATGAGGATACAGCAGACTTTGTTGAAGTGTTGGAGCACTGGTCAGGATGGAGAAGAGGCAGCCAGGGAAGCAATAGAGTGTTTATACTACGGCACTATAAAACAAACGGCTTTACATTTAGATATTAAACTTTGCTGTCCTTACGTGTCCTTTAGTCTCCAGCAGTAGCACCACTACCCTGCCATTGTTGATTTTTCACTGGTGCCATTTCTCAGCCCCTCTTCTCCTTTGCCTTTCCTTTTCACCTCTTTTGGAAAGTGGCTTAATGCTCTCTTCCTGTTCTTTCAAACCAGAGGAGTGGTGGGAGGGGGCAGGATGGGAGGAGAAAAGGGACACTTGTCTTCCAGATAAACAGAGGGCAATCTACTCCAGAAAAATAGTCCAGTCTCTTAGGAACAGTAGCTTCAGGTTATTGGGGTTTTAAAAAGCACTTTTAAAAAATTCCACTTTAGGGCTTCCCTGGTGGCACAGTGGTTAAGAATCCGCCTGCCAATGCAGGGGACACGGGTTTGAGCCCTGGTCTGGGAAGATCCCACAGGCCGCAGAGCAAATAAGCCCATGTTCCACAACTACTGAGCCCACGTGCCACAACTTCTGAAGCCCACGTGCCTAGAGCCTGTGCTCCGCAACGAGAGAAGCCACTGCAATGAGAAGCCCGCGCACCACAATGAAGACCCAACACAGCCAAAAATAAATAAATAAATAATTTTTAAAAAAATCTAAATAAATAAATAAAAACACTTTACCTACACATTCTGTGTGCCAATTAAGAGAAGTATATTTATTGCCATATGTGCCTACATTAATAGTGATATAGGGACCTCCCTGGTGGCGCAGTGGTTAAGAATCTGCCTGTCAATGCAGAGGACATGGGTTCAAGCCCTGGTCCGGGAAGATCCCACATGCTGCAGAGCAACTAAGCCCGTGCGCCACAACTACTGAGCCTGCGCTCTAGAGCTCACAAGCCACACTACTGAGCCCGCGTGCCACAACTACCGAAGCCTGCGCGCCTAGAGCCCGTGCTCTGCAAGAAGAGAAGCCACCGTGATGAGAAGCCCGCACACCGCAACGAAGAGTAGTCCCTGCTCACCACAACTAGAGAAAGCTCGTGTGTAGCAACTAAGACCCAACGCAGCCAAAAATAAGTAAATAAATAAGTAAATTTATTTAAAAAATAGTAATATATATATATATATAGAGAGAGAGAGAGACAGACAGACAGACAGAGAGACAGAGCGAGAGAGAGACAGAGAGAGAGATTTGGGGCAACTGTTTTGTTGTTTTCCAAAGAGCTCCTGTAGATAGGCAAGAATTCAGTGAACTTGATTCTCTGTGAGTCAAGACTTTGGAGTCTGAGCAATGATTCCCCTTGACTGGGTCTGCATTCACCTCACCCAACCCGTTCATGCTGATACCTGTTACACCTGGGCTCAGGTTGGCCAAGTAACCAAGCTGGCAGAGTGATCTGGGGAAAGGGTTAAGACATTTACACAGGTTCCAGTTAAGATCAGAGCCAAGCCCTGAAGGATCTTTTAAAATGCTAATCAGATGATATCACTGCCCTTCTAGAGTCTCCAATGTGAAGGCAGCTTCAGAATTTCTATACAGGTTGTATAGAAATTGTGGAACAGCAATTAAAGAGTGAGGGGAGGGGGCTTCCCTGGTGGCGCAGTGGTTGAGAGTCCGCCTGCTGATGCAGGGGACACGGGTTTGTGCCCCGGTCCGGGAAGATCCCACGTGCCGCGGAGCGGCTGGGCCCGTGAGCCATGGCCGCCGAGCCTGCGCGTCCGGAGCCTGTGCTCCGCAACGGGAGAGGCCACAACAGTGAGAGGCCCGTGTACCGCAAAAAAAAAAAAAGAATGAGGGGCGGAAGGACTGGTGGGGACTATGAGGCAGGGTGGGTGTGGAGGGGACGGGGCAGCAGGGAGGTCCCCAACCACTTTGAATAAAATCCACTGTATTCCATGGCTTTAAAGTGCCTGCATGGAGTAGCCCTTCTCTTTCTTTCTGCCCTGAGGTAGTCCCATTTTCCCTTTGTTTACCAGTCCTTCCCACAAACCAAGCTTGCTCTGACCCTGTTCTGTCCTTCCCACAGGTCCTCCCCTCCACCTCTGCTGCTGCAGGACTGGATGCTCCTTGGCCAGCATGTCACCTCTTCAGAGAGGTCTTCTCTGACCTCCCTGTCTAAATTGAGAACAAGGTCCCATTCTTCCTTCTTCCTCCCTCTCATTATTCTGTTTCACCACACTGTTTTTTTCATAATACATTTCCCAATTTTGTCAGTCTTCCTGACTAGACTGTAAGTTCCAGCATTGCAAAAAGCATATTAAGTTTGTTCATTGCTATTCCCCAGCTCCTAGCACAGTGCCTGTCATCGTAGGCACTCAAAAAATATTTGTGAATGAATGAAATTTACACTGGCTGGCTGTATTATTTCTCTTCTGGTCAAAAGAATCACGTGTAGCTAAATTAAGAAAGTAGCAAGGATTAATAGCAAATTTGGGCTCTGCACACAGAGCTTCAGAAATTCAGGTGCATAATCCTAAAAACTGGAGTTGAAAATATAGATGTGTTATCAAAGGACAGAATGATGGTGCCTGAACCCAGAGAACAGGTATCAGGGATTTGGGAAGGGACATTGAGAGATATATCACCACCACATTTTAAGTATTGAATACGTCTAGAATCATATGGTCTAGTGCAGGGTTTCTCAGCCTCCATACTATTGAAATTTGGGGCTGAATAAGTCTTTGTTGTGAGGAGCTGTCATGTGCATTGTTGGACATTTAGTAGCATCTGTGTCTTCTACACACTAGATGTCAGTATCACCCCATCATCTGTGGTAAACAACCAAATATGTCTCCAGAAATTGATAAATGTCCCTGGGGAACAAAATCATTCCAGTTGAGAACCACTGGTCTAGAGGAACACTTAACCATCTTCAGGTGAACTGCAGTGAAACCTTGGGTACCACAAAAGAAGGAGACTAGAAAACTAGATTGGTGGTACCTTGCTTTTTATTCCTGGCATGAGGACTAGCACAAAGTATTCAAAGGCCGAAATGTGTAATCAGTCTAGCTTTAGCTTCAGAAATAGACAAAAGATCTAGAGGATGAAGCTGGAAGCTCACTAGAGATTTCCAAAAGAAGAAGGAGGTGAATTAAATATGACTAGATAAAATAATTCATGCAACAGAGGAGGATTTAATTACGGGTGACTGCAGTCTGTGAATGTGAATCCAAAATGTGCCAAAGGCACATCATGCAATGATGACTGAAATAATGCTCATCATAAATGACTGGCTATAAACCAGGGCTTCCTGGATGGCACATGTGGAATGAGCTGCACATGGCAGTGGCCTTAGTCAATAGGGAAATCCAGGTAAGCAGTCCAGAAGCTGACAAACTGACGGTATCATTGGCCCATTGTACTGGGATGAGAGTGCTTTATAAATTTTCTTGACATCAGTCCAAGCACTTAGAAAACCAGAACTAAGGCTTCAGGTCTTAAGTCTGGAAGGATGTGGCATGTGCGGAGATAAATGGAGTAGACAGAAATGATAGGAATGAGACAGAAGTGAAACACGCTCTACCCACTTGAAATAAACAACCAAACTGTACTGCAGAAATGCAAATTTCGACACAGAGAAGGCTGCAAAACAGTTAAGTAAATCAGTGTCGAAGGAACTTGGAATGGAAAAGTGATTACAGTACAGAGCCCTCCCAAGGAAAACAGGAAACACGCTGCACTGGGAGGAAAGCACAAAACCTTTCTCAAACAGACAATTCTACATGCAAATGGAAACTTGAAAGGAGATACGGAGCCACCAACTCTCACACAAACACTCAGTAACCACATAACAGCTGCCTGATGCAGAGCCGAGTCTGTGAATGTCTTTGAAATTATCAGTGGCAACAGCTGAATAGGACAGAAGCTGTGAAGGCTTCTCTGTTAAGACAGGCTTTTAGAAAAGATGTGGGAGACTACAGACTTCATGATTTCAGCAGCAAGAGAAAAGTGTTTTGAAGCTCTAAGCCATAGCTTGAATGTAAGAACCGCTAAGAAAGTTATGTTTAATTACAAAGAAATCAGCAGAAATTTTCAGTGGGGAAACCGTCCTGCAAATCTGTGAGGTTAAACTGCAAAGGAAAATGTTAATGGCTGAAGCAGGCTATCCAAATAATTTAAACATCTTTCTGGAAAGCATTTGACACCGTTCTTTGTAAAAAAAAGAAAGAAAGAAAGAAAAGAAAACCCTAATCTGCAAAAATATATTCTGGCATTTACGAGGCAAGCTATTTTGACCACAAGGAGAAAAAGAAGCCCCCAAACCAATTTTGAGATAGGCTATTGGATTACAGTCAATATTCTGGCATGGCAGGAAGAACACTGAGGCACATCTGAAATACCGTGTGCGGCTGTGATAAGGACATAAATATGGAGAAGGTGGAGCAGAGAGCAACCAAATGATAAAGAGACTCAAAGGTGACATACTTTACATTAGCACGTATCTTGCAAAATCAGCAACTGCACAGCACTTGGTCAGCAAAGAAGGGAATTTATGAGAGATTTCATTGAGATGTTAGGGAAAAATCTAAAGGGATTACCGATAATGCAGCAGGGCTGCTTAACTTTGAATGTAAGACCAGGGTCTGCAAATTCAGGTGAATAAGAGAGAGAAATTAAAAATATTTTTCCTGTTTGTTTGTTGTGGGAGGGTTTGGGGGTTTTGAGGTGGGGAGAGGAGTCTTGAGGGGTGTTGAATGGGAAAGAGGAATTGTCAGAGCTGTGGGAAGGATAAAGAAGAAGAGCATGGGACTGCCCTGGCGCTCCAGTGGTTAAGACCCTGCACTTCCAGTGCAGGGGGCATGGGTTTGACCCCTGGTCGGAGAAGATCCTGCATGCCACGTGATGGGCCAAAAAAATAATAAAGAAAGAGAAAGAAAAAAAGAAAGAAAGAAAGGAAGAAAGAAAGAAAGAAGAAAGGAAGAAGAGCATGAATTTTACAGCATCTTGGACATGACAGTATAAACTAGAGAAACACATTTTTCTCCTTGGGTCCACTCTTGGTTTTATACATAAATACTTCCCTTCGTGGGTCCACCTCATAAGTGGATTTTGTAAAATCCTGCTCTACAATGTAGAAAGCAACTTGTTTCACTGTGATGGAGAATCTGGGTCACATAGATCAGAGCTCTTAATGTCCTCTCTGGCTTCTTTCTTCTGTCATTTCAAGGCCAAGTGCTTAGCCAAGATTCAGCCCAAATTCCATCTCCTCTGGAAAGTCTTTGCTGGCTTCTCCATTGAAAGCGATCTCTTCCTGTTCTGAACTCTTCCACCATGTACTACCTTTCTCGTTCATTTGCAACTGTTTAACTGCCAGCAAGGGGAAGCCAACTCAATTATAAGAAATTTATAGGCAGGGACAATATCATATATGTTTTGTGTTTTCCTTAATACCTTTCATTGCACATTTTGGTAGAGGTGTTACTCCTTTGGTAAAAGAGTTAACTTAAAAATGAGTTATGTTTGGTTGATGAAGTACACACAGAATCTCATAATGAGCTCATTGAATCTCATTATCTTAGGAGAGCCATGCAGTGGGGTTCTGTTGTGGTAATAATAACAGCTACCGTTTATTGTCCCATTACTATATACTTAGCATAAGTTATGACAAGAGCAAAGAAAAAAAAAGAATCGAAAGAAGAGTATGTCATTTTGAGCGGTGAAAAGAAGCAGGAACAGATTAAAACTGGGAGAGAACTGGGATCTAATTCTAATTAAGATTTTTAAATGGAAGAGATCAATTTTCTTAGAAAAGAGAAAAAGGACTTTTAAATGCTAATGTACGGCTATATTTACACTACATTATTTCATTATGTCTTCATTTGGTGATCATACTCTACAATATATGAGTGTGTACCTATACATATGTAAATGTATTTTTTAAAGTTCTAGAGGGACAGACACCTGCTAATAACTGTGATTTCCTCTAGGGAATGAAGTAACTAAGTGATTGAGTAAACCCAAATGAGACCTAATTTATGTGACGTGACCACATCCAGTACGGGGTGTGAAAAGAGAAAGAGAGAGAGGAGATGATTGAGGACTTTTGATTTACCTCTATTTGTGGATTATTTTTATTTTTATAAATGCGTATTCACGTGTGTATCATCCAGAGTCTATCAGAAGAAATAAACCACCCCAATTATTTTAACAGTGAGAATTTAATATAAAGAATTTTAAACTAGATATTACAGAACTGAAGAGGCAAAAAGGGGACCCTGAAATATCACAGGGGTAGTAGCTGCACAAAGCAGCCATCACCTAGGGCTGGGGAACAGAGAGGAGATTGGGATTTTACAGTTTAGGAGTTTGGAGCTTGGCTGGTGCTACTGCCTCAGGCCCTGCCAGGACAGATTCAGACCTCTGACAAAGCGGAGTCTGCAGGTTGGGAAAACAGCAAACTGGAATCACCTGCCTCTGGGGAGGGCTTAGGGTGAAGGGCCATAGCTGGGCAACACCACAGGAACAGGAAGCAAGCAGGAAGCAGCTCGTTCTTCCTCTTCCTGCCACCTTTCTGTCTCCCTTTGGCGCCCCCACATGGAGACAAGTGGCTGAGCGTTTTTCTTAGTCGCAGGGCATGTGCACAGCTTATTAATTAAGCTATTTACAGCTTATCGATTAAGCTGTGCTGCAAACTATGATCCTGGGGGATGAAGTAAACAATTCAGCTCTATCATAATCACAGGAGTCATAAATGGCCTCAGAGAAGTTATAAATGGACCCTATGCTTATGTGGAACCAGTTTCCTTGGAGAGGAACATTACTTTGGTAGAGAGTACACACAGCTAGGAGCCAACATTTTTTATTCTCTTTCTGGCTCTGCTACTAAGTGGGCAGTCTTATATAAGCCACATAATCTCTTGTAAAATAACAGTAATAAAAATTAATTCTTGTATGGTGCTTATCATGCATCAGGCACTAAGTGTTTTACGTATATTAACTAATTTAATCCTTGCAACAGTTCTATGAGGAAAGGGACTTTAGTTACTTCAGCTAAGGTCACAAAATAGTGAGGAAAAGACCAGAGTATGAACTCAGCAGTCTGATACACAAATTTTCTCTTCATTACCAAGCGTTGCTGCCTCGCGAACATCTATATGAGGCTTATTACATGCCAGGTACCTTTCTATACCCTTAAAACAGAGAAAACCCCTCTGAGGTAAGGACTGTCTCCCCCATTTTACAGATGAGGAAAATGAATCCAGGAGGCTCTCTGGCCTCCATTTCTCTGTCTGTCAAATGAGGAGACTGGATCAGCTGACACTGAAGGATGTTTCTGCAAGATGCTAAGATTCTATTATAAAAGAACTCAAGGGTCCTGGCTAAAACTGGACTAGAAAGACTCGTCTTACACATTTGCAGACCCTCTGATCTCACAAACTTGATAATAGCCCAGTCATGTACAAAAGTATAAAAATTGCCAACTTGACACTTGTTATTATTCCTCATCATCTATTCTCTTGCTAGGAATTAGATGGGAAATAAAAGGAAGGGTGTCAACAGCTTTAAAAAAAAATTCATTTAGGATAGTATGTTTCTTGCTTTTGGCAAGTAGCTCCGAGACCATATCCACATCTGACTATAACCCTTCGTGTTAAATTGGGAAGGGGATAACACAAACTTTTTATCACCTTGCTCTTCCCCATTTTTATACTGTTTGACTTTTAGATTTTCAGTCTATCACAAGCCTTTGACATAGGTTAGTATTTTCACAGCAGAAAGGTTCAGAGACTAGGGAAGCTCAAGATCTTGCCTGAGGACACCCACCTGGTAAGAACTGAACTGGGATTTGAACTTGTGATGAGTTTTACCTAAAGTGACAGTATCAGGACTGCGAAGACTAAAATTGATCTTGTCTTAGAAATCCTTTTTTTTAAAAAATAAAAACTCTCCTGTCAGTGTATATAACCTTGTAACTCTTGACAAGTCAGGGATAGGGACATTGATAAACCTCCAGCCCTTCAGCCAAGTGACCTGACACCAATGAGTCGCTGGCAGCAACACTGTAGCAAGTCACAGGCCAGCCAGGTCCCACGCTGACAGGGTCTGGGGGTCCACAGGTCTCTAATGTCCCTAGGAACTTCACACCACACTACGGGGCCTGGTATGTGAAATATGGCAAAACCTTTAAGGACCTCAGGAATTCAGTGATTTTTTTGTAGGACAGACACCCATCTTCTTAGAAATGTTCCTGTGAAAAAAATTGTGCAGGTATGCAAAATCAAGCCCTCTCTGTTCACCAACAGATGACTTTAGCCAGCATGTTCACAGTGCCACTTTTATTAAAAAGTTCCTGATAGTCCTGTGGACCCTCATCTGCTGGGAAATGAGGGTTTCCCGCAATAACAAGAGGCCTGTCTCAGAGAGAGATATTGATTCCTCATTTGAACATCTGTAGAACTCCTTAAATTATTTAGACAGGAATGAAAATGAAGCGAGGAGAGCAAACCTCCCCAGGGAATGGTCCTGGAATGCAGGTTCCATGTGATTTACTCTAAGAAGAGTTCAGTGGAAAGAGGGTGGAGAGCTGCTCCAGTTTCACCTCCTCCCTCCCCGGAAAGGCCAGAAGTCCTTTGGGAATCCTATACTCCCCTATACAATACACCTCCCACAGCTTGTGCCCCATGTCTGCCTCCAACTTGGAAATGAATTACTGTAATCAACTATCAAGGTCAACAGCTAATTGAATCCAACACTACTGAAGGGAAGTTGGAAGGCTTTGGGGGTTTGTTACTTTGGGTTCAAATCCCAGGTCCTCCATCGACTGTGCAAATCTATGCAGGTACTTTGAGCCTGGGTTTCTTCATTTGACAAATGAGGTAATAATACCCTTCTCATTGGCTGGTGTATTTGTTTCCTATGGTTGTCGTAACAAAGTACCACAAACTAGGGGCTTAAAATAACAGAAACTTTTTCTCTCATAGTTCTGGAGGCTGGAAGACTGAAATCAAGGTATCAACGAGACTATGTTCTCTCTGAAGGCTCTAGAGAAGAATCCTTCCTTGCCTTATCCAGCTTCTGGTGGCCCTTGACGTTCCTTGGCTGATGACAGCATAATTCCAACTCCTGCCATCTTTGCATGGCCTTCCCCTCTGTGTCTCTGTTCTCCCTTCTTATAACGATATCACTCATTAGATTTAGGGCCAACCCGAATCCAGGACGATCTCATCTCGATCCTTAACTAATTACATCTGCAAAGACCCTATTTCCAAATAAGATCAAATTCTGAGGTTTGAGGTGGACATGAATTCTTGGGGTGGGGGGGCACTACCAACACAGGATAACTGGTTAGGGGGTTGAATGAGAAGGTTGCAGTTAAAGCACCTCATGTAATACCTGCACATTATAGGTCTTTAATAAATACAGGGGTGGATATTATTTTCTGTTATTATTGCTGCAGCTGGGGTCACCTTTGCTTTTCTAGGGAATAAAGAAAAAGGTCTGATTTGGGAATGAAAGGACAGGGCTGAGGAGTAGCAGGGGAAGGGGCAGCGGAGAAAAAGTAGGAAGTTTGGAAAACGGGAGGAGAAAGTGCTGAAGGGACACACATTGCCTGGGCTTGCTTGGTTCCTGTGCCCTCAGAGGCCAAGGCCTGGGATGCACTCGGCATTAGGCAGGAAAACTGGACACCTCAGCCTGGCCCAGGCCAGCCACCTCCCATTGTGGCCTCCCTTCCCTGAGGGATAAGAAACTGAGGAATGTGGGGAAAGAAACTCTCTATGTGCCCACTTCTTCCTCTCCTTCTGGTACAGGTATTTCAGAATTTTTCTTATGGGAGTGGGAGAAGAATTGACTCTGGAAGCAAGAGTCGCAGAGTGTAGAGGCCTCCTCCCTTAAAAGTAAGTGAATCTCAGCGCTGAGTGTGGAGAGAAACTCCTGTTATTTCAGAAGATTCCTGAGTCCTGGAAATGAACCAAGCATAACAAAAATATGAAGTCAAAGGCAGCTGGAAAAGCTAGGCCCCTTCCTCCCCAAGGCCAGAACGATGGGCATCCTGGATGCTCTAAAATTAAGTCAATGCAATTCTGAAGACACCAAAATTTCATCCTGATGTAAATTTTACACTGCCAAGCACTGTAGCTAATGGTTTGATAGAACTGTGGTACATGTTTAGGTCACTGGAAGAGACTGAACGGCAAGAAGTGAGTCATGACTAAAAATTATTAAGTATGAAGATTCTCTTTTTTTTTTGAAGATTCTCTTGAAGTCTAACTTCATTCCTCTGGAGACCAGGCCTAGTAGCCTGTCGGCCAGGTGTCTGTTTTTTTGTAATTGTTCATGAACACTCAGTCTAAGTTCATGGGCTACTTCTCAGAATAATGTTTTAAACAAAACAAAATAAAATAAAATAAATAAAATAGTACAAAGCAAACTAATAATATCAAAAGACAGTTATTAAAATACCAACAACAGATTTGTGATATGGTCCATATGTGTTTCCTTTCTTAATGTACTAATCACAAGATCTAGCAGCAGGTCCTACAGCTACTGTAATTTTGGAGTAAGGTGGGATATAAACGATATTTCAAGATCTCTGCAGAAACCTTTGTGAGCTCGACAAATATCCGTGATTTGCTGTCTACATTCATAACTGAAGAAAATGCTAAATTTCAGTTGGAGGGTAGTGGAAATAAACACAGTTCTTTTCTCATCCAAGTTCACAGAATTCTATTCTTAGGGATCGGTGGGCCCCATATTTAGAACCCCTATTCTGAGCACACTTTTCAAAAGTACCCAATTTTTGATGGGGCTCTGCCAGCAAGCCCAAGTACCAATTCCGTTATGTTAGCAAAGGAGGCCCCCTGCTGGCCAAAATGCGCATGCCATCCATCCCAAAACATTTAATTGGCCGTGTTAGAAAACAATGGGTCAGGCAATTAATTCACTGACTCACATCAAGAAATGAAGCGCAGAAGGCCCCTTGTCAGCCAGGCCCCGGGGTATCTAATCAGTACAGATTTAAAAGCCCCATTTGGCTTAATGGACAAGTGCTGATGGCTTGTGCTGTTGTTCATTAGAAGAAGAGGTGGTGCCAGCCTGGACTGCTGTTTCTAAGGGGGCCGCTTTCTACTCTCCCGGTCAACAACAAATGCGGCAGATTGCTTAAAGGTTACATTTCCCCAGGGGCTTGTCTGACCAGGGTCTTTAAACTCTGCTTTCAGTGCTTTTGGAGCTTGAAGCCAAGGGTAAAAGAAGAGGAGATACGAATTCAGGACTTAGTATGTGCTAGAAACCAGGCTAAGTTATTTTCACTTAAGCTATTGCAGTTAACTCCTCAAGCAATCCTGCGTGAAATTACTATTATTATTATTTACAGAGGTAACTGAGGCTTGGAGAGGAAGGTTGTCACTTGCTCATGGTCACTGTGAATGAAGGGCTGTGTGGGCTAGGGGTATGCGTAGCACATCTGATGCCCAGTTTCTGCCGCCAGAGGCAATGAGACTCCCACACCAGTGCCGACCACTGTTAGCACAGAGTTCTGGGGCCTGTTGTCTGGTTTGAGCCCGAGGCTTCACTCTTACTGATGACGTGAACTTAGACATGTTTATCAGTCATTCTGTGCCTCAGTTTCCCTATCTGGAAAAGTACCGGTTGTAAGGGTTGTTGTAAAGATTAAACGTAAAACCCACAGAACGGTGCCCAATATCTGTAGATATTCAAGGACTGATAGCTATTATTACTCTGAGAAGATACTGCCTCCTGAACAGAAAAGCAGCAACACAGCAGCCAACAGCCTAAACCAGCATTCCTCAACTACAGGCAGTTTTGTTCCCTGGGGGGCATTTGGCCATGTCTGGAGACAGTTTTGGTTGTCACAACTAGGGCCCATCTAATGGGTAGAAGCCAGCGATATTGCTAAACATCCTACAGCGCACAGGACAGCCTCACCACAAAGAATGATATGGCCTCACATGTTAATAGTGCTGAGGCCGAGAAACTCTGCCCTAACCCTGAACACCAGTGAGGTGGAGAATATTTTGTCAGTTATGATGAGGGGCTAGGTTGAAACTGGAAGCCCCCATCCTAATGGAGGGAGGCTAGGTAATAACCAAGTAAATAAACAGGAAACTATTAGATGACAAGAAATTCTGTGATAAAAATAAAGCAGAGTGGCAGACAGGGAGTGATGGAGTTGGGCTCTTTCGAGTGGATGAGCAGAACGTACTCTTAGAGGAGGTGGCGTTTAAGCGGGACTTGAATGACAGGAAGTGACCAGACACTGAAGATCTGAGCAAAGAGCCTGGCTGGCAAAGGAACAATTCCTGCGAAGGTGTCAAAGCAGGGACAACCTTGATGTGACTGAGGACAGAAAGAATAGGAAGTTAGCAAGTAGTGGTAGGGAGGGAAATAGGGAGTCAAATAAAATTCCAATAAGGTGTCACAGACGGCTTCCTTTAGATAGTCCTACTTCTTGATGTACTTCCTCCCTAGGAAAAAATCTTGCCTCAAAGTATTTGACAATAACTAAAATATGTGATTTGTTATGTGATATAAATTTTAAGTTGGTTTAAAAATTGTTGTTGTTGTTTCCTTTAGGAAGCAATAACAGGGAGTCTCTTCCCTGGCAATGAATTAGTTAACAAGGTCAATTATTGGATTTGGTTACTTCCGGTTTGAGATAAACCATATTGTGTCTTCCTGTTCTCTGTAGCATGGGGCTTATTCAAATGCAGTACCATAAGAGGAAGTTTAAAAGGAGGGAGACCAGAACACAGTTCCATTTTGCTCTGTTCGAGCCTTTCCGCTGCCCTGAGTAGAATGCAATATTTTGAGAATCAATAAAGCCGGGATAGGAGGCGGGGAGGAGGGCAGGCAGAGTGCCAGCCTTGCCCATAGCTACTCTGCACTCACAACATCAGAGGCTAAGGAAAGGTCCATAAAAGGAATCGATTATCTAATTCTTCCTCTGTTTCTGGTGAATTTCTCACATACTGCTGAGCCAGAGTTGTAATTTATTAAGCAAGTAAATGAAGTAAATTTTGATAGAATGTCTAATGGACTGGTTTATAAAATGGAGTGGGAGGGGCAGGCGGAAGGAGGTTTCTATTTTTGAAGTGGGATAAACTATATTCAGCGTCCTCCAGGCAGAAATGTGTGTGTGGTGTAAATAACAGGGACTGAGCCCCCAGAGGTCTGGACAGATTGTTTGGAGCATCCTTAAACAGCTCTAGAATTGGAAGTCTTCTCCGGTGCTCTGTTACATTTAGTTTAAAAATTTTGCTGGGCATTGTTTAGGACTATTACCAGACCCCAGTTAGAAAGCACGTGGGCTCCTAAAGCTAGCTCTCAGTTAGTGAAGCTGGCAAAGCAAGTCAGCCAGCTACCAGAGTCAGCACTGGTTCATGACTCAAGTAACCCAATTAGGGCAAATTGCTGTCTCCTCCTCTTCCTTAATCTTAGGACCCCTAGTTTTATTCAGGACAATAAATTGTACTCAGCTAAAAGACTATGTTTATATTTCCCACCACAACCAAAGTTGTATGTGGCCATATGACTAACTCCTAGCCAATGAAATTAAGTGGAAGTGTTTTGTGTAAACTCTTGGAAAGCATCTTAAAAGACAGCTGATGTATACACTTAGCTCATTCTTTCCTTCCTCCCATTCTGTTGCCTGGAATATGGATATGATGGTTGGAGCTCTACCAGCCATTTTGTGCTATGAGGACAGGGTCATACTCTAAGGAACGCAGTGGTGACTAGAAAGAGCCTGGATCCCAAAGGCCTTCGTGGAGTTGGCATACCAGCCCAAAGAATCCTACCTCTGGACTTCTGTTGTATGTAAGAGAAATCAACTGCTTCTATATTACTTAAATCATGATTTTAAAGTTTTTGTTTAATGCAGTCAGAACTAACCCTAAATGGTACACCAATATTTGTATAATGTACCCATATTGTGAGATTGAATGACCAAGATTAAGTACTCTCACAAAGTCTTATTTTATCTAAGTTTCTTAAAATTATCATTTTGAAACAATAAACAAGTTATAGTAAGATTGACACTATATAGTCTTAGATGACCAATTTTGATTTAATCTAAGGGGTATTTTAATACACCTTGGCAGATCTCATCAAATGAAGAGAATGGAATTCAGGTGTTCTGTGGCCTTTTTTCATTTAAAACTGGTTTAAGACATCTGCAATCATTGGTGTATACAGGACTAGAGGGAGACTAGAGAGATCTTCAGGCTCCTATAGCAGCGTATCAATAATTCTCAGTTTATGTCACCAAAAGATCCCAGAAGTCCCTCTATCTCTTGAGCCTCCTGATCTCCCAGATGCAATTGTGTGCACTGACTGGCTCTACAGTAGCCATCCCTGGGGTTAAAACAAGAGAGTGAGTTCTCTGCAGCTTGTGGTAATCATTATTGCTGCTCACCAAATGCTTCCCAGACTCTGCCTTCCAGCCACATGATAGAATTGTACTTCCTGGATCTCTGTGGTTGAGTAGGGCCATGTTCTGGCCAGTGAATTGTATTACCTCCAAGTCTGGCATGTATTGCTCACGTGAGACCCTTCAGAGTTGTATTTTTCATTTGCCATAGTTTCAGGCAGTGGCTGCCCATCACCTGTGTCCAGGAGGGAAGGTGATGCCACCACTGAGTGGTGTCTCCAAGTGTCTCTTATTGGACATGTAGTTTGAACAAGAAATATACTGTTTTTTGCTTCAATCCATTGAGATTTGGAGATTGTTACTGCAGCATAATCTATATTATCCTGACTGATGCATTACACCACCCAGAAAAAACCTTCCGAGGATGGCAGTAATCACAGAGGAACTGAATGTTATAATCTATGGTTCCAGCAATCAGAGAAGACATGAAGGTAAAAGTTCCCTCTGATTTGACTCATACATTTAACCCTTTTAACACCTGCAAATTCTGTTAAAAAAACTTTTTTGTTGAGAAGCTGCCTATAACATATCTATGTACAAAAATCTGTCAGTAAGCAAAGCAATCCTCCAGTTTCTCAGTGACTTCAGACCCTAACAAACTTACTGCCGATCCCGCATTTACATTCCATACACAACTGGCTCCACCGTGTGGTGTTCAGAATAAATAACATTTATTATAGGACTATAAAAGCTAGGTCACGTAGTGAGTAATACCATATATGCCTTGAGGGGGGACTGTACATGATAAAATAAATTACACCCAGCTTGCTAGGGCATTAAATCAAAAGCAAGAGGGAAAATATTTCTGTCACGTGAGCCAGGAAACGCAACAGTAGTGAGGCTCGCTCATTTATTTGTTTATTCAACTAATATTTACTGAGCTCTACTATGCACCATATATTATTCTGGGCCCTGGGGATATAGCAGTGGACAGGATAGACAAAGTTCCTGCCTTAGTTGGAAAGACAGACAATGGAACAAATCAACAAAGCAATATTTACTACAATGTTGGATGTGACAAGTGCTATAAACCAAATTAAATCCGGGTTAGGGCACAGAGAGAGATGGGTAGGAGTTCTTTTAAATAAGGTTGACAGAAATAAAGGCAAACAATCCATATTTAGCTCTCCCAAAGTTCATTTAGATAAATGACCCAAAATATCAAATACATATAAATATGAACATTCTCTTGCAGACATAAAAGGTTAAAATGCTTCAAGATGCCCAAATCTTGGTTTCTAAACATGATCCTGCCTCAGGCTCTTCAGGCTGGTATAACAAAAATACCATAGCCTGGGTGGCTTATACAACAAACATTTATTTCTCACAGCTCTGGAGACTGCAAAGTCTAAGATCAAGGTGCCAGCAGATTCAGTGGCTGCCGAGAGCCGCTTTCTGGTTCCTAGGGGGCCACCTTCTCACTATATCCTCACGTGCAGAAGGAGGGAGCTCTCTGGGCTCTCTTTTATGAGGGCACTAATCCCACTCATGAGAGCTCCACCTTCATGACTTAATTCCTTCCAAAGGCCTCACCTGCTAATAACATCCAACTGAGGATTTCAATATATGAGTTTGGGAGGGACACAAATATTCAGTCTATAGAAATTTCCCTGAAAAGAAATGATGACTCCTTGGGGAAAGCACTGATTTTTCAAATCTGAGGCAGGAAGTGGACAAGAAGATCCTGGGACTTGTTGTTGTGCCAGAAAACACAGAAGCATTCAGACAGGGTCGTGACAGTCTTTAACTTGAAATAGCAGATTATAGGGGATCCCACTGGCAAACTGGGAGCTATTTAAACACCAAGAAGAATAACTACTGTAATTAATATTACATTGAATGATTAAAATTCATGAGTTTGTGGTGAGTTTTTTAAAGGGAAGGGGGCTCTGTTTTATAGAATGCCAGCAAAAGGTATTATAGAATTAGAGAATCATTTTGCTAATTATAATGGAATACTGATTCATGTAAGGATTATCTTGTATATTAATTTCCTGTTGCTGACGTAACAAATTACTACAAACTCAGTGGCTTAAAACAATACAGATTTATCATTTTATAGTTCTGGAAGTCAGAAGTCTAAAATGAGTCAGCATAGCTGTGTCCCTTTTGCAGACTCTAGGGGAAAATCTGTTTCCACCTTTTCTAGTTTCTAGATGCTGTGTACACTCCTTGACTCTCACATCACTGCAACCTCTGGTCCATTATAACATCTCCTTCTCTCTGACTCTGACCCTTCTGCTTACCTTTTATAAGGATCACTGGGATAACACTGGGTTCACCCAGATAATCCAGGATACTCTCCCCATCATGAGATCTTTAATCATATCTACAAAGTGCCATTTCACCATGTAAGATAAAACATTGAGTCCAGAGCTAAGATTGTAGACATCTCTGGGAGCCATTATTCAGCCTACCACAAATTGTATGTATGTGTGCGTATATATGTACATATATGTATATACATGTATATGTATATATAACGTGTGTTATATATTATGAAGTACACAAATCACTTACAAGATATTCTTGAATCTAATTAAGCCTTTAGCCCTAACTTCCAGGTTATAGAAATGACATCATAATAAAATAATCAAACACATTCAGGATATGGGACATGCTGTATGTCTACTATCTCCTCAAAATTGAAATGTCGTACAAAGGATGGAGGATATCCTAAAAATTTTAAAAAGACTTAAGAGATAATAACAAAACACAATGTGTGTACCTTGCTTGAATCTCAGTTCAAAAAGATATTTTTAAGACAATTGGTAGAATTCTAAATTTGGTTTTAAATATTAGATGATATGGAATTATTGCTAATGTTCTTATGTTTACATAAGATAATGTCTTTATTTTGGGGGAATGCATGTTGAAATATTTAGGAGTAAAGTATATGACACCTGAAACTTACTTTCAAATGGTTTAGATAAAAACCGTGTGTGTGTGTGTGTGTGTGTGTGTAAAGAGAGAAAAGGAAAAAGAAAGAGATAGCAAAATGTTAATGTTTGATGAATCTAAGGGAAGAGTATATAGTTGTTTATCATAAACTCCTAGAGAAAGCATAGGAGGTAATCTCCTTGACACTGGTCTTAGCAAAGATTTTTTTGGATTTGACACCAAAGCAAAGGCAACAAAAGCAAAAATTAAGTAAGTGGGACTACACAAACTAAAAAGCTTCTGCACAGTAAAGGAAACTATCAACAAAATGAAAATGCAACCTGTGGAATGGGAGAAAATATTTGCAAACCACATATCTGATAGGAGTTAATATTCAAAACATACAAGGAGCTCATACAACGCAACAGCAAAACCAAACCAAAACAAACAAACCCAAATAACCCAATAAAAAATGGGCAAAGGATCTGAATAGACATTTTTCCAGAAAAGATACACAAATGGCCGACAGGTACTAGAAAAAGTGTTCAACATCACTAATCATCAGGTAAACGCAAGTAAAAATAAAAACCTAATACCTGTAAGGATGTTTATTATCAAAAACTCAAAAGATTAACAAACATTGGTAAGGATGTGGAGAAAAGAGAACACTTGTGCACTGTTGGTGGGACTATAAATTGGTACAGCCACCATGGAATACAGTATAGAGGTTCTCCAAGAAATTAAAAATAGAACTAACATATGATGGAACAATCCACTCTGCATATATATAACAAAAGAAAATGAAATCATTATCTCGAAATGATATCTGAACTCCCATGTTCATTGTAGCATTATTCACAATAGTCAAGGTATGGAAACAAACTAAATATTGACACATGAATGAATAAAGATGGAATATTTGTGTGTGTTTGTGCGTGTGTGTGTGTGTGTGGTAAATTATATAATGGAATATTACTCAGCCTTAAAAAAGAAGGAAATCCTGTCATGTGCTACAACCTGAATGAACCTGGGGGACGTTATGCTAAGTGAAATAAGCCAAAAAAGACAAATATTGCATGGTATCACTGATATGTGGAATCTTAACCCCTCGCTGCAAAAATAAAAAAGACAAAAAAAAACACATTGAACTCACTGGGAGCAATTGGATTGTAAGATCTGTAAAGATAAAAGCTAGTGAGGTCAAGACAAATACCTTAGGACCCCTACCATACAACCTTAAATGGTCAAAATCTTTGGTGAAACGACCCATCACAGTAGGGATAAAACAGCTACATTCAATAACACGGATAGGAAAATTTTTCTGGGGTAGAAGATATGCCAATTTACTTCATCTGTATCTAACGTAATTCGGGGGGAAAATTTAAAGATCGGTTAGAGACCAAAAGTGACCCAGTGCATCCAGCCTTTCAACCATCTCTAAGAAGGAGCCAGACGCACCAGTAAAGCCATGTTGGATCAGCTTGGCCTTCACATAAATATCCCCAAGTGACCTCAGTCAACACTACATAGGGCAGACAAACTTTCAAGTCAAACGCTGCCCAAATTTATGAGTAAAATAAGTGATTGTTATTTTTAAGCTACTAAGTTTTGGGTTTGTTAAATGGTAATAAATAACTTTCAACATTACCGCAGTCAGCTTTGATAGTGTCCTTGCTTCCCAGCCCAAGAATATGTCTCAGGCTACTCTTGCTTGTTTTCTGCATAGACCTGGAATTGCTCCCAATGCCCGTCTCCTTTTATTGAGAAACCATATACAAAGAGCATTATTTGGGTATCAGGTACTTTTTTTTCAGAAACAAAACATTACAGTTACATTCCACTCCCGTCCTCCCGAGGTAGTTGCCACTATAATGAGTTTAGTGCCATATTAATCTCTTGCATTTTAAAAAAGTTTTACAATTTAGGTATATTTTCACAAACAATAAATCACAGTGTATTTCATTGATTCTAAATCACACATTCACCATCCATTTTAAAATCACTGGAGATGCATCTTACAACAGATGGCAAGTGACAGTTTAACTGGTTGCATTTTTTTCATTTTAGCAATATGTGCCTTACTGATCTATTATCTGTTTCATCTAAGATTAGATGAAACATAGCTCTTTTATACTTTATAAAAAATTTAATCATTTGAGCTTATTTTCCTACAAATTACTTTCTTTGCTAAATATTTTAGCAAACTTTGTTTAGGTATAATTTGCGTTAAAAATACATAATAATGTAGGGGCAGGACAGGAATAAAGACGCAGACGTAGAGAATGGACTTGAGGACACGAGGACGGGGAAGGGTAAGCTGGGACGAAGTGAGAGAGTGGAATGGACATATATACACTACCAAATGTAAAATAGCTAGCTAGTGGGAAGCAGCTGCATAGCACAGGGAGATCAACTCGGTGCTTTGTGACCACCTAGAGGGGTGGGATAGGGAGGGTAGGAGGGAGGGAGACACAAGAGGGAGGAGATACGGGGACATGTGTATATGTATAGCTGATTCACTTTGTTAAAAAAAACAGTATATATATATGATAATTTACATATAACAAAATGTACCCATTTTAAGTCCACAGTTTGATGAGTCATGACAGCTGTACAAAGCTGTTTAACTTTTCATTATTAAGCTATGAGCATTATTTATATATTCTGGATACAGGTCCTTTGTCAGATATATGGATTACAAATAGTTTCTCCCAATCTGTGACTTGGCTTTTCATTTTCTCGCTGCTGTCTTTCAAAGAGCAGAAGTATTAATTTTAATAAATTCCAATTTAGAAATTTTTCTTTCACGATTCACACTTTTTGTCTCCTAAGAAATCTTTCTCTATCCCAAGACAGCAATTTCTATGTTTCCTTCTAGAATTTCTAGAGTATTAGATTTTGTTAAGTCTATGATCCATTTTGCAATCTAAATTTTGCACTAAAATTGTGTATGGTGTGAGGCGAGAGATGAGGTTATTTCCTATTTGAATATATAGTTACCCATTTGTTAAAAAGACTTATTTTTTCTCATTGAATAACTATGGCACCTTTGTCAAAAATCAGTTGTCCAATATGCATGGGTCCTTTTACTCTATTCTGTCCACTAGCCCCTAACATTTCCTATAAAACAGGTCTTCTGTCAACAAATTCTCTCATCTTTTCCTTGTCTGAAAAAGCCTTTTCTCACCTTTTCTGAAGGATATTTTTGCTGAATATAGAATTCTAGGTCAACGCGTTTATTTCCTACGGTACTTTAAAGATGTCATGCCAAGGCCTCTAACCTGCATAGTTTGAGAAAAGAAATAAAGTCATTCTCTGTATGGAATGTGTCTTTTTTTTTTTCTCTAGCTGCTTTTCTAATTTTCTCAAGTTTTCAACAATTTGATTATGATGTACCTTAGTGAGGTTTTCTTTTTTTTTTTTTTGCGGTACGCGGGCCCCTCACTGTCGTGGCCTCTCCCGTTGCGGAGCGCAGGCTCCGGATGCGCAGGCTCAGCGGCCATGGCTAACGGGCCCAGCCGCTCCGCGTCATGTGGGATCTTCCCGGACTGGGGCACGAACCCGTATCCCCTGCATCGGTAGGCAGATTCTCAACCACTGCGCCACCAGGGAAGCCCGTGAGGTTCTTTATGTGCTTCCCTGCTTGTTGAATTTCTCGGATCTGTGGGTTTATAGTTTTCATCAATTAGGAAATCGTTCAGACATTATTTCTTACATTGTTTTTGTCTCCCCTATCCCAACTTCTAGGAGTCCAAATACAAGTATGTTAGAAGACTTCATATTACTTCATAGGGGAGTAAGTTACTGTTCTATTTCTTTTTTCTCTTTGTGCTTTAGTAAGCCTCACTGATTTTTAGTACTGTAGTGACCCATCTGCTATAATTCCATCTGTTCTTTCTCATCCAGCTAGTGACCAAAGAGGTAATCAAATAGCAGCAGTGATTTTGAAAAAGAAATCTTATACATACTTGAATTATTGGTATAAGTGTATTAACCACAAATAAAATATTTAAGGCTATTAATTTAAAAATGTATAATTTTTTCAATATCTTCTTTATTGTCTATAAAATGAGTTTGTGTATATATACATATACATGTAACATTAGAAATGATACTGAATATGATGCCAATGATGGGCTGCTGTAATTTTTTTACTTTGACTTCCTTCTACAGAAAGTGATGACAATCTGTGGAAAATGCTTTATTGTATCATGCCGATTTACTACAGGGAGTATTTCAAAATAATACAAAAGTAATCCACAGACTTGATTAAGTGAAGATCAACTGATCTGAAAATTTTTTCTTCCTTAGTTCTTCTCAGTAATTGCTAAAAGTCCAATAAGCTGATTTTTCCAAGATTGATTATTCTAATAACTTTGGGTGTTCAATCCGTGCAATGGTCCAGTCAGGCTTTACTCCTTGTGTAAACTCCCTCTGAAATCTAGGGAAAAAATTATAAATAATGTGAATCTTATATCAGTCCAAATACTTCCTGGGTAACTACATAATTTGCAAGTATATATTAGAGGCAGTTGTTAGCAAAAAGCTAACAGTTAATGGTAAATAAAAATCAAAAGTTTAATCTACCAACTTGATCACAAAATATATCCCCACAAAACCAGAAGTGCATTCTCAACTAACATGAGTATTTTTAATGGACTGATCTACACGCACTCCAACATCTGCCAGTCCTTGAGAGGAACTTCAATGTTACTCTATTGTTAAGTACTAGCCATAATATACACCTAATACGAGGAGAAATAAATTGGAATATGGTGATAAAAACAGCACTTTCATGGAAGCTGGTTTATGTGATTAGACTTACTCATAGCTTGCACTAAGACCAATATTGAAAATAGCAGTGTTTATGAGCTGCCCGTGATCTCAGTAGGGAATATCAGAAGAACCAAAGGTTAGTGTTGATTATAGTGTTCTAAATGACACCTTAAAAAAGAGACAATTCAGGAGATTTAAATTAAGTATTTAAATATACAGAATATTTTGGGTAATTACAAATAAAGCAAAATTCAAAACAGAAAAAGGAAAGAAAAAAAGTACATCTCCTTCAAGAAAAGTGAAGAAAAAGAAGATATAATTCCCTTTACCTTAGCAAACCAGCATATTTTCTTTCCTAGGTCGTTTTTGGGATTTGTTCATTATTTTAAAGCAAATTTGTATAACTCTGGTGACATAACAGTATTCTCTTTTAAATAGATATTAAACTATGACATAACAGTATTCTCTTTTAAATAGATATTAAACTATGTCTCCACTGACTCGCTTGACTTTTTCACTGTTCCAAATTTTATTAGTACAATAATACACTAGAGTGTCTCTTTTAAATAGTTTGTTAACCTCCTGTTAGACAATACCTCCTTAAGGGCAGGAACCCTCCAATTCTGTATCTGAATCCCTACCAGAGTACTTGGTAAATAGGAGATGGTCAATAAATGTCTAGTGAGTGGATGGTCCATGTGCCAATTATGGCAGATCTTATTTTCCCAAGATGGTCATAACTACATCTTGCAGCCCACATGCTCTTCTGCAACGTGACCTTGCTGCTGCCCCATGAAGAGGTGGAGTCTCTCCATGCCCTTTCACCGTGCAGATCCTGTGATTGCTTGGACCAGCAAACCATGGTGGAAATGATGTTGTTCCAATACTGGGCATAGCCCTTTACTGGTCTAGCATCTTCTGGCTTCTGCCTCTTGGAAGCCAACCATCATGTAAACATGTGACTAGCTTAACACTACCACAAGCCCAGGCCGCAAAGAGAGGCCTTGGAGAATGAGACGTCATGTGGAGAAGCCAAGGAGCACCATGGTGCTGCCCACGAGTGAAGAAGCCATTGTGGAAATGAACCCCTAGCTCTGGCCACCCCACTTGATGCCAGAGGGAGCAGAGAAAACTCCACAGCAGAGCCTTTCCAAAATTCCTGAGCAGTAGAATAGCAGGCAAAATGAATGGCTGTTTGATGCCACCGAGTTCTGGAGTGGTTTGTAACGTAGCAATAGACAGCTGAAATACAGTTTAATTAAATCCAGCAATATTACCTCTTCCTAATTTCTGAACACTCCTGTTTCATGGCCAGTGTGTCTTTCTGACTTTCTCTTTTCATAAATAACTTGTCAAATTTCAATCTTTTTCTCCCTAAAGCTCCCTTTAGTTTTCATACTTTCATACTACCTTCTATTTTCTAGAGAAAGGAAACAACGAAATGTGATTAGACTTACTCATAGCTCGCACTAAGAAGTTGTTTAGTTTCCACGTTCTGATCCCCCAACTTAACCTGGAACACACTGGCTCCACTTATAGTTTCACTGGGGATGTTGGCACTGGTTAGATACCAAAAGCACATCAGGATGTTAACAAACTTCCTTCCTTAGAGAAAAAACATACACACATACAAATACAAATCACAATAATCTATCATCCTTATATCCTTAATGAAATCAGCAACTGGCAGTAATTATACAGCTGTTACAGACCAAATTTGGGGCTCATTCTAGTCTAACTTAAGATACCTGTATTGACACGTTTTTATTTTTAGAAAATTCTCCTGGGGTTTATGACACCTTCCTCTCTGGATCACAGTAGTAAGAGCTACTATTTACTGAGCAGGTACTTTTTACCAAGTGCACTACATGGATTACTTTCAATTTGTGGCATTTTCTAAAATTATGATAACAGATATCTAGTCAAACCAAAAATGAGGGGGGGGGAAACACTTTTTTGCTGCTATGTCATTAACTTAACCTCAATTGCCAGAAAGAAGCCTTCTATTCTACCCCTAATTCACTTTACTATGCCCAGTGATTATGACAACGTCCTGTGCAAAAATCAGGTAGTAACCATGGTGCTAAGATGCAATTTGAAATATTAGGAAGAAGAAAATATTTATCATTAAAAGTACCTTTACAAATGTTTCAAATTAATATGTGTGTGAAAATGTTTTCACTATTAACAGTCCTCAGTCAGAACTGCCTTAGCAAGTGTGTAAGCAAAGACTAGATTTCCTGTGTGCCTAGCACATAATACACTGCAAATATTTGTAGAAGGAGTAAGTCAGTAAGTTTTCAGGGAAAATAGGACAAGGAGAACAACAAGATAAATGCTAAAGTTCCTTTCAACTATTTTCATCGTCTCCAAATAAATCCAATTTGGGAGTTCTGAGTTAATGTTACTTTCAAACAGTCTTTAGCTAATATTATTTACTTTTTCTTTTACTCTTTACTCCTACTTAACATACAGCTAGACACTTAAAATATTCAATTGTTTTCCTTTCAGTTAGGAAATCTGAAACACAAATATTTTCATTTTAAGATATGGGAGCAGCTTGTCTTAGACAATTTTCATTAACTTAAGTTAAAATGCTCTCTTCTGTGAATTAAATAACATTAGGGAAAAGTTCTAGAGAGAAAGGCATAAGAAACTATTACCATGTCCCAAGTCTTCCAGAGCTAGGGCTTTAAAGAATGAATATATTATTTTCTCTGCAGTTCTATAAATATCCACTTGTACCAACAAAATGTCACTATTCCATGATTATTCACTAGTTTAGCTTATCTGGACAATTGTGGGTCATTTAAAGTTGACTATGCTCCAGCATTACCTTTCTCATCGTAGTAAATGGAGATGTCTCCTGTTGATGTATATACAATTTCATCTATGTCAGCAGCAAGGGCATTTTTATGGTTGTCAGGTAGTGAAGTAACCTTTTCTTTCAATACACGTAGCGTCTAAGTATGGAAAAAGCAAACCATAGTTCACTTGTTGAATTTTCAAAAACTTTTCAAAAAGTGGAGTGAATTCTTCATGGAATGAATTTTGTAAAAATATTTTTAAATTTACTGCCATATTTATTCATTTTCAAAAGCAAGGCTGAGGGGCTTCCCTGGTGGCGCAGTGCCTAAGAATCTGCCTGCCAGTGCAGGGGACTCGGGTTCGAGCCCTGGTCTGGGAAGATCCCACATGCCACGGAGCAACTAAGCCCATGTGCCACAACTATTGAGCCTGTGCTCTAGAGCCAGAGAGCCACAATTACTGAGCCCGCGTGCCACAACTACCGAAGCCCGTGTGCCTAGAGCCCATGCTCCACAACAAGAGAAGCCACTGCAATGAGAAGCCCACACACCACAACGAAGAGACGCCTCTGCTTGCCGCAACTAGAGCCCGTGCGCAGCAACAAAGACCCAATGCAGCCATAAATAAATAAATTAAATAAATTAATTAAAAAGAAAAAGCAAGGCTGAAAGGGATCTGATTACTCAATTAGATAATTCCTAATAGAACTGTTCTTATATAGAATTCAGTTCTTATACAGAATTCTATATAAGAACTGAAAGACATCATATTAACTTACTTATGCCTTAAGTAGCAAATCATTCTATACTTTTATATGACCCCAAGTACCCAAAAGGCAAGATACAGGGACTCTATTTTGGCTGATGGCATGCATACTATTTTATTTTATTTTTGTATTTAAGGGTGATTTATTTTACTTAAGGGTGGCAGTGGGAATAGTCATAGATTTCTAATACAAACCAAATACAAAAATCAAACAACCGTAAGAATAATGAAAATCTAAATATTAAAAGCTAATCTTTTAGGAGAAAAATAAGGAGACTTTTTTTTTTGTCAATGGTAATGGATATGTAAGGATATTGACAACAACATTGGAATAGCAGAGGAATTGAAAATGCTATACATTGATCAATGGGAAACTAGCTAAATTAATTATATTGCATATACACGATAAAATACCATGAAGAAAGCAAACACATATATAGCCTTTGGTTGAACCATATACCATTCTAAGTGCTCTACATTACAATGATTTCCCAACAATACTACTACTATCCCACTTTACGTATGAGACAAGAAGTTAAGTAAGCATGCATACTATTTTAAAGCATAAATAAGGACAACGTATATCATTTTACTGCAAGAGAATAATACACTTATTTTTAAAGGAAAAATAAAAGTATACTTTACCTCTTTGGCCACAAGTTCTTCCAATAGATCAAACTTACTCTGTGACAGCAACTTGGACACATGAGCAAAAGCCTTAAAAAAACAGTGGGGGGAAGGTGGTGATTATTATTTCAAGATATCATGTGAAATACCATACAATGTACAATGCTCATACTTGAATGTCTAAGTGTAACAAAGACTATTTTATGATAAAGGCAATAGACAATGTCAAACACTAGATATCGGTGTTAGGCATAACTCCTCCAAAGTTGGTTGACTTTTCTTTTCTCATATAGCCTTCCCACATGGGCTGAATTGTGTTCCCCCAAATTCATATGTTGAAGCCCTAACTCCCAGTACCTCAGAAGGTAACTATATTTGGAGACAGGACCTTTAAAGAGGTGATGAAGTCAAATGAGGGTGGGCCCTAATCCAATCTGACTGGTGTCCTTACAAGAGGAAATCTGGATACACACAGAGATACTAGGGCACACATGCACATAGGGGGAAAAAAAAAACATGTGAGGACACAGCAAGAAGGCAATCATCTACAAGGAAAGGAAAGAGGCCTCAGAAGAAACCAACCAACAAGGTGCCAACGCCCTGTACTTGGACTTCTAACCTCCAGAATGTGAGAAAATAAAGTTCTGTGGTTTAAGCAACCCAGATTGAGGTATTTTGTTGTGGCAGCCCTAGCAATAATGGAGTTGAATTTTGAGGAAAAGCACACTTCCAAATGGATTCAAGGATCCCTTGCAAATACTTCAGAGGATCTCAGGGTTCAGAAACACTGTATGTTTTAGTAAGCCTTTGTGTGCAGAAGATGGGTGAAATTTGGTAAGAAGAAACAAAGACCATAACCATCATGTTGAAACCCAAACGTGAGACTCTAGTTTGTGTGGCCAAAGAAGATCACACCTGAGCAAATTATCCTATAAGGTAATAATGAACCATTAGGAGGCTGCCCTGATAAGGCTTTGGTGATATAAGATTGCCTAACCTAAACAGGCTTCTAGGAAATAGCCCTCTTTTTCATAGAAAAGGCCAAAATATGCTAGCAAGATACAGGAAAACAGACAGTACATGGTTAGTGGTTTGAGGGCAGTAATAGGGAAGGTATCATGTCATATGTGCATATCAATGGAAAGTAGGGTTTGTGGAGGTAATAAAGCTGTTTAAGGACCACCTATTCCTCTGGCTCACATGATGAATAAAAGCTTGCCTAGACTGGTATAAAATAAGCTACAGGATGTATCGTATAACGCAGGGAATATAGTCAATATTTTATAATAACTATAAATGGAGTGTAACCTTTAAAAATTGTGAATCACTACATTGTATACCTGTATTTTATATATATATACAATATATATAATATTATACATCAACATACTTCAAAAAAATTTTTTTTAAATAATTTTTTTTAAAAAAAAGCTTGCCTAGATTGTACTTAACCATCTCAACTTCTAGTGACTCTGGAGGACCAAGACTGCTTACAGAGTGGGTTACAAGACAATGCACCTCAGCACTTGCTAGCTATGCATCCTTGAGCCAATCGTTTCACCTTTTTAGAACTTGATTTTTATCATCTGAAAGAATTAGACTAGAATAATGAGCATGAAGGTCCCTTTCTGTTTTATGTTCTATGATTAAAAACAAAAAATCTTAAAGAACATGATCTAATTGATAACTTGATATTCACATCCCAAGATAACATCTTATTGATAGGAGGTTAGTCTAAGGAGAAAGGGCAAATTGAGTCCATGAGAGTAGATAATCTACCCAGTGTTTTTGCATCAGATTATTTCCAAGCCCTAGAGTTACATCTATGCAAAGGAAGGTATAGTTGCCTTATGAGATCTAGTAGGAGGAAGGTTTTTCAGCTATGTCCTTTGAAGTCGTACGTGTTGAAAAACTGGTTTGCTTGATCTGAAAAGTATGTTAAAGTAACCGCTGGTTTAATGTAATCACTAAATATTTGCCATGGATGACCCAACATTCTTTTTGGAAATCAGAATGGTTAAAGGCACAAAAATTGACTAAGATGAGGCAAGACTGTATACAAACTGGCTGATGAAGGGGTGCAGATACTACTTAATAGCAAGGATAAGGGCTAAAATAGCTCACAGCTGGAGAACCTTTAGGATCAAAGAGTGACTAAAAAGTGTCCCAAGCTCCTCTGTGTTCAGAGAAAATAGGGACTTAGGCTTGAATCCTGCCCATAGTGGGGAGATGACTTCCATTCCTTATTGACACATAAATAAGCATGAAGTAGACAAGCTCAAGTCATCAGCAGAGTGGTGGAGAACAGTAGCATCATGCCCATTTACCTCTGCATGGACAAAAGATTTTGAGAACTGACATGAGCAGAGGTTTATCCCTTACAATGCTGTTAATCAAGCTTGCTCTTTACTTTTTAATTTTTTTATAAAAACATAAATCAGTCAGGAGTTGACTTGGGGAAGCAAAAGCAGGAGTTAATATTGACATTGATTATAAAGTTGAAAACATTTAATTTATAACTGACAGGTCACATAAATAAATATCAATGGCTGTGTTTATAGAAATAATCTTTAGAAAAGCTAGGATTAAATATATCAATACCAGCATACGATCAATTTTGTCTTTTTCAGAAAAAATAAAGCCATGTAGCTTTTATGTGGCAGAAACAGGCTTTGAATCCATTTCTGACTCAAAACCTGTAGAGAGTAGAAAAAGTAATTAAGGGACTTCACCTTGGTGTCTCCATCGAAACCCTATTTCTCGGCGACCTTGGAACAGAAGCAGAAGCTTAATTTAAATCAAGAAGTGGCCAGAGGGCTCTGTGTCTGGGTCACTACCCACATGTTATCATTTGAGACCCAGTGGAAACCTCACCGCTAAACACTTCTGCGTGTCTAATAGTTGAATGCATGAGAGGTGGAGAGATTATTTGTAGAGAAATAAACAAACCTGCTTCGCTCCCTCTGAGAATTCTGCAATGCTGAACTCTTGGTCGAAATAGGCCCAGATAAGGAAGGAGTAAATTCGAGTCCGAATCCAGTTGATGGGGTTGGAGAACCCCAGGATGATCATCTTGGTTTTCTGGCGCTGCTGGGGATGCTCCTCGGTGCTGTAGGTTCGCCGAGGGCAGGAAGGGAAAGCGGGAAGGGTTGTGGGGAGTCCCAGAGGGCTGAGCAGGGGACGCTGAGGAGCTCGAGCTGGCAGCGCCAAGGCCGCGGAGGCCCAAGAGACTCGAGGAAATGGGGCCGCTCCCGAGCCGAGGCGGCGGCGGCAGAAGCAGCAAAGTCCAGCCAACGGCGGCCACACGTCGGCCGAACCGGGAGTCCAGAGTCGGGCAGCCGAGCCCGACAGAGGCCGAGAAAGCAGCAAGCGGGGTAAGAGACTGACGGCCAGCGCCATTTTTGTGACCTTTCACCCCTTGCCTGTGCAGTACGGAAACAAAGTCGGCGGGAAACCACCTCGGCGGGACTCGGAGAAAGAGGCTGGAGAGTCAGGCTGGCCAGTTACTGCACCTCTGGTGAGTTCGCCACTTCCCTGCTCTCCACCACATGCCCGTCGGCCCCCAGCCCCGCGCTCGGAACCCGCCGCTCTCGCGACTCAGCCGGCCTCGTGGACCTTTTCTCTCCCGGACCTGTTTCCGGGCGGTCCGCGCGGTTGGACCGTGTTAGGGCCGAGGTTCCCAAGACTTGGAAGAGGACGGGCGTGAGCAACCATGGCCGGGCAGTGCTTCCTGGTACCCCGGCTCGAGAGCGTTTCGCAGGAGCAGTTCATGGAGCACCTGTATCCGCAGGTGAGGCCCTCTTGTGGGGCAGAACCGCGGGAAGCCGGTGGATACCCGTCCCTAGCGCTCCAGCGGCTCCGAATTGGTTTCTTGCGATCCAGGGTGTGGGAGGAGGTGGCTGTCGGCCTAAGGTGGCAGGTTGGCCCGGCGGCCAAGGGAGAGGGCACATGGGGGATGTTGACTGGCTCATCTGTTAAGTTTTCCGTTCCACGTTTCTGGGGAGCAGGTTGACGGCAGAGCGCTGGCTACGAGAAATATTTTGCCCAAGAAGCCCTACTAGTGCTTAGCGGCCTTGCGGGAATCTGATTACAAAGTCTTCTACCGTTACCATGGCAACCCAGGGAGTTCCCCACCACCACCAGTCTTCCATCGGGTTTCCTAAAATCTAGAGGCGGTTTCGCCCCCAACCCCAGCCAGTGGCTTGAACGGCGCCTGTCAGTCTACGCGAGTTACTGGATCTGAAGAAGTTTTTCACTGCACTGAGCCAAAAGGGGAAGCAATGGGAATCCCCCGACAAACTTCCAGTGGTCTTGGATTCTAACTAACGTGGGTTCTAGTTCAGACGTTCGATTCTCTTATACGTATAATTCGAACCTTAGTTCTCAGAGAAAAATACTAATGGGGGGAAAAAAGTGTTTTTACTTGACGTGCTTTGCAAGGGAATCCTGGGTTCAGAAAAACTAAGAATAAAGAGGCCAGCAGATATTTACAGAAAAAAAAAATCCACAGGTTTACAGTTAGCCTGCTCATGATAAAGAAACCCGCCCCCCGCCAGCAATTTCAGTTGATATTTACACCTATAAGGGTGGTCATTGAGCTACAGTCCTTACAAAAGTCAGGGATGAACTTTTTTTCATTTAGGAGTTAGCAACCTATAGGGAGGATTCAAGCCTTAATTTATTTGGGAGACTAGTGCTAGATAGGTTGCTGTCCTCCCTACCTCACTGCAGGACACGTTAGTATAAGATGCCTTCAGGATAGTATTATGAAGACCAAATGATGTATGTATGTGGAAATGCTTTGGAAGATGAATAGCAAAAAGTGTTTTGTAATTTAGGCTTCCCAGACAAGGCATACAATATGTCACAAAGCATCACTAAGCTTCATAAAGTGGAAAATTACAAACAACACTCTGGTCACAATGTAATAAAACTAGAAATTAATAACTAAATTGCAAAACAAGACATTTTTACCTGAAAACACTGAAGAAAAGCTGTGAGGGGTTATAGTCCTATCGGATTTTTTAACATGTTTTAATATTTAATAGTGTGGTATGGCTGCATGAATAGACAGACTAGAGGAATAAAATAGAAAGTCTGGATGAAGATAGATGTGTGTACACACACACAAGTATTTATCCAGGCTCTGGAGATATTTATATATATATGGAAATTTAGCATGTGATGACGCGACATTTTAAAAATCACTGGGGCAAAGATGAACTTTTCAATAAACGGTGCTTGGACAAGTGGATGGTCACAGTCATTTAGAAAATGATAAAATTAGATTTATATCTGACACCGTACAGAAGAGTGATCTCCAAATGGATCAGAGATCTAAATAAAAAAAAGAAACTACGTTAAGTACTAGAGGAAAACATGGGTAAATTTCTCTGCAATCTAGGTCTATGGAAGGGCTTTCTAACTGACTCAGGTGTGATAAATGATTAAAATTGTACATAAAATACAAACTGGGAGAAAAATATTTGCAACATATTTCATTAAAGGGCAGTAAAAGCCCATGTATGTACAGAACTTTTAAAAATTAATGGGGGGGAGGGCAAAAATCTGATTAAAAAATGAACAGTTGACAAAAAGATAAAAACGGCATCTAAACACATGAAAAGATGTTCAGTTTTATTCATAAGAGAAATTAAACTGAGATACCATTTATCTATAATATTGGCAAAAATCAAAAGGCTTTAATAATAATATTCTTTGTGGGTGTGTGAATGGTACTCTCACGTTTTATGCCAAGTAGTACAACCCTCATGGAGGGGAATTTGGCATATCTAACAAAACTATTGATGTGTTTACTTTATGATATAGCAATTCCTCTTTTGGAATTTACTCTGGGGATATATTTCCAACAGTATGAAAATTTCTAGTGTTTATTATGCTTGCGAATTATTACAAATAACCTAAAAACCTATGCATAGGAGACTGATTAAATTGTCCATTTACACTAAGGTGTACTAAGCTGTAAAAAAGAATGAGGGAAATAATCTGAACTGATAGTAGTGATTTCCAGGATATATTTTTAAATTTTTAAAAAATCACAAATTACAAAAACAATACATAATAAGATACTTTTTGTATAAAAAAGAAGGGGAAATAAGAAAGTATATATATTTTTGGTCACTATGCAAAAAAGAAATACAGGGACGATAAACCAGACATTAATGAGACTGGTTATATATAGGGGATGAGTGATTATGAGGTGGGTGATTATAGATGCGGTGACCTTTTTTGTACAATTTTGACTTTGGAGATCACGTTACTGTTTTATATTCTACAGTAATAATAATAATAAAATTAACAAGGATAAGGAATGGTTCAAAAAAACCAACCAAACTCTAATATAGAATATAAAAGTAACAAGTGAACCTAAGTAAGGGAGAGGAGGAGAAGTAACCTAAGTCACTTTTGAACACAGTTCTTTGATTATATATCAGTCTAAAAACAAAAAGAACCGTAAACAATACTGAATTCTAGTTTGTAGACTTTTTTTACAGTGGTATAACTTAGCAATTGCAAAGCACTTATTGTGAATTCTGGGATTGTACAATTGATTAAACATTGAGGATGATAGGAACCCGGTTTCCCACTAAGAGAAGGGAGTTTACAAATATATAAACAATGAATATTAGAATAAATCTTGTGGTATAAGATCAGAATTAGGTATCCATATTGGGAGTATCATGGTTCATCATACATCCATTAATTGTGTGTGTGTGTATAGTACATATTGAGAGAGAAAGAGAAATAGATAAATAGATATAACTATATGCATATGCAGAATATGTGTGTGTATATATATATATTTGGGGAGGAGTGAGTATATACATACCTTCATGTGTTTCCTAGCTCTGTCCACTGAGAAGGCCTAGAAGTAATGACACACCAATAGTCATAAACACATTCAGCACCCAGATCATGGTTTCTAAACAGCATTCCCCACTAGAAGAAACCAGAGCTGCTTGAAGAAATGACTAGACGGCTGGGACAGAGATGTAAAAGGATACTGGATTGTGTTATTTTTCCATAAAGTAAGAAGTGCTCAGGTAAAACGTCACAAGAGGCAGCTCGAAGGGACTCCTGCTGGCCAAATCTGGGATAACTTGAGCATCAAAATTATATCAGTAGAATATAACTCAGTGAATAAAATAAGTGAATGGAGAAGTTAGAGCTGATTTTTACATTAGAATACCAACTAGTACATGTAGAAGGTGATGGAGTTTTTTTTTTTTTATTCACGATTTTTACACTCATTGTAGCAATACTTGATTGAGGCAGGAATTACCAGTTGATCAAAATTAACATCATAAATAATAGGGAAAATATCATGTGCTACCTGATGTGTTGCACTGAGAAAGACACAACATTGCTTTTGTGGTACATTCTTTCCAAAAATGAGTAACCTGAATCTAATCATGAAGAAACATCGGATAAACCCAAGTTGAAGGGCATTCCACAAAATAACTAGCCTGTACTCTTCAAAAATGTCAATGTCATAGAAGGGAGTCTGAGGAACTGTTCCAGAGTAAAAGAGATATAGTAATTAAATACAATGTGGCATCTCAGATATAGGGAAAAAATATAGAGGATATTATAAGGACAGTTAGCAAAATTTGGATACAGTTTGGATTAAAGTATTATATCAGTGTTAAATATAATTTTGATAATTATTCTGTTGTTATATAAAAGAATGTCTTTGTTCTCAGAAAATATACTCAAGTTTTAGAGATAAAGGAGCATGATGTCAGCAACTTACACTGAACTAGTTTAGAAAAAATTAAATTATCTTTAATATGTTTCTCTCTGTACACATATAACAAGAGTGAGAGCAGATGGTAAAGTAAGTGGAGCAAAATGTTAAATTAACAACTAGTGACTCAGAGTAAATGATATATGGGAGTTCTTTGTAATGTTCTTACAACTTTTCGTTAAGTTTGGAATGGTGTCAAAATAAAAAGTTGCAAACAGTATTTGAGTATAAAGCACAAATTTTAATCAGTTGTATGTTTTGTCATAAATAACACTCTAGAGAATGCTTTAAATAATACTCAGATTTCTCTTGTTTCTAAGCTTATGGTGGCACTTCTGTTTTGTTTGGTTTTGATTTCCTAATGTTAAAATTTTGTTCTAACTATATTACGTGGGTCCTCTTCCTGTTTTAGTTACAGCATGAATTGTCAGAAGGTTTGATTTTTAGCATCTTGGGATAAAGAATCATTTCTTATTTGTTTTTATCCCTTTATTACCAAATACAGCTCCTGATACATTGTTGGTTTTCCCTAATTTTTGGTTGATTTTTTCCACACAGAGAAAACCTCTAGTGTTGGAAGGAATTGATTTGGGGACGTGTACAAGCAAATGGACAGTGGATTACCTAAGCCAAATTGGAGGGAGGAAAGAGGTGAAGATTCATGTTGCTGCAGTTGCCCAGATGGACTTCATTAGTAAGAATTTTGTGTATAGGTATTTTCTTCTGAGGTTTACTCTGGGGATACACATAACTTTTTTTAAACCTTTAAAATATTTTTGCATTATTATACAAAGATTATATGGCATTTTCTCTTCTGGCTAGTTTGATATAATTATGGAATAGCTTACTAATTTTTAAAGAATGGCTTTTAAAGACAAGAATTCTGAGCTTACATAATTATACAAAGACATTTCCAAAGACCATTTTAAAAATATAGTGTGTACCCAATACCTTCTGGAGTCATGGAAAGAGCAGAATTTCTGTAACTAAAGTTAGATTCATCTAAAGCTCGGTGTACTGTATTCATTCAATGCTTCATTAATTACTTGATCCTCCCACATTAGTAATTGTTATCTAGAGTAATAAATTCTAAAGTTTTCCTTTATAACCTATTTTGATTTTTAAGTGCCCTATTTTGGGAAGATTTTTAAATTCCAGATTGTTTTTAGATAAGTATAAGCTCATGTTTTCTTTTTCTGCCCTCTCCAGAAATATAAGACGAGTGGTTACTATGTTTGGTATAATCTTTTATCAACTTGGATAAATCAGGCTTAATTTCCTTTTTTGTCCAAATAATCTTAAATACTTTAAATGTCCCTCATGGTTGTCGTTTTATGCTTTGGAATGTCTTAAAAGTAAAAGGTAGTTAAATGCTGCGGAATATCTAAACTTGAAAGCTTTAAATGCTACAACCTTGTAGATTTAATATGCTATTTATTCCCATGAGTTTATTCCCTTGAGTTTCACTAAAAATGTTAAATTTAAAAACAAACAACTTTCAAATTCTGAGCACATGCAGTTCCCAGCAAATTCAGTCTATTGAAAAACCATGTTGTTCACAAAAGACTGATTTTTAAAGAAAGGTGGCTTTCACTGTTCCTTCCAGAGTTTAAAGATGAGTTAAACAGAGCTTCTAATGTCCAGGGCCGTTCTTTTCTCAGTAGAGTTTCCCAAGTCCATATAGCAGCTTGCCAAAGCATTTCTCGGTTTTTGATCCTTTGAGTATTTGCCATTACAGTTTTGGTTTTTAATAGGCCATGGATTGAATTTAATTACCATAAATTTTTCCAAGTGTAAGAACTTTTCATTTTTTATTAAATCAAGAAAGTGGAAGAAAGTGCTGGAATGATGAGCATTTTTCAGCCTGCAGTTAATGATGTTTATTTTCCAGGGAGCCCAATGCTGTAACAAATGGGTATTGAAACTTCAACTTGAGTTGCCTTGATGTTATGTCATGTCCTATAAACTTTTCAAAACATGTTTTTGAAGCACATATATTATGTAATAGTTCCTAGTCCAGCTTCCTCTAAGCCTTTCACTACAGCTACTAAGGAGTTGCAAGATTAGTTTCTTAGAGTAAGAAGGAAAATAGATTTAGTCATTTTTGGCCGTTATCAGGGAGTAGGAAAGAAGGGAGGCATCTAGACCAAAGACAGAGACTAGAAAGTAAGAAAACCTACGCACATATATAATTATTATCAGTTCAGATTAAGGTTGCATTTCTGCTTTTTAAACATTTGAAGATAAATATGTTTCCAAGTCTTAGCTTGTACTTCTCTCCTCTTGGTAGCTCTCACTGTTCTTCCAGAGTCAGTATACTATAAAAAAGAAGAGCCTTGTGTAGTGAAAGGATACAGTTGTTAATCTTCTGGCCATAGATTTTTTTTTAAGTCTGAATCTTATATAAGCTTTGCTTCACTGCTTCTGCCTATCGCATCATCTGACTCCTATCATCATCCTGCTCTCATTGTTTGTTATACTTTCATCATTCCTGATCTTGATTTTGCGAAGCAGCCTTTCCAAAATGGGGAGCAGAACAGTGAAGATTTTTTTTCTTCTTTTTCTAAATGTTGGTAACTACTGCATGCTGCTGCATTATCATTGTTGTTAACCCCACCATCTGTCCTTTATTGAACACTTACTATATATGAGGTACTGTGCATCCTAGATTATATTACTCATTTAGACTTCTGTGAGGTAGATTTTTTAAATAATAATTATACAGATGAGGAAATGGAAGTTTAAAAACGTTAAGTAACTTACTCAAGATTGTATAGCTCTAAATGTTGGAACTAAGACTTATACCCAAATTTGCCTGACTCTACCAAGTCCTAATAATCCTAAGCCCTCCTTGATACTACCTCCCTTACTGGTCTGTATGTCAGTCCAGACAAGTGGAACTTCTATAGCAGATGCCCTTCTTATTGAAACATGCATAGGATAGATAAGACCTTAAGGCCAAGGAACTTAACAATTCATATAACTCATTTCCTCTTCTCTCAACTTAGTTTCTGTAGAAGCTCTGACAGGTACTACGACCTAAAGGAGAAGGTTGCTGGGGGCACCCGAGTTCTGCTTCTCTGGACTGAGCTACTCTATCTGGCCTCTTCTTGTAAAGGTCTTGGGTTCTCTCCAGTAAAAAAGCTAAGCCTTAGCAACTGCTCCAATTTCAGAGGTAGTTTTGGCCCAGAGAGGCTTCCACATTGTTCCCAAACTCTTCAAAGATGCTTTGGTAGGAATGAAGAGTATATAGTGAGGTCAGAGATGGAAAACATTGAACAAATAAATTTGTTGATATTATTAGCCAAAACTGTAGTAGTAGATTGGTCTGAGTAGATGACAGACTCCTTTCTTCTCTCTTGGAGTGCTCACTCTACATAATTATCAGCAGTGTGTCCTCAAATTCTGATTGACACCTGCTAGTCCATAATCTGACATCAGACTCACTTACCTTTGCAAAGGGATACAAGGCAGGAAACAGTATTCCAGCAGGTTGGAATCAGTGGGAGTCCTTATACCAATCCAGAAGCCATTTTTTGGCTCACCAAGTGACAGCTTACTTGTAAGGGAACAAGACTGACTATAGAGGTGGATGCAGAAACACCCTAGCTTAGCTAAGCCACTTAGTGTGCAGAAACCAGCAGCATGAAATGGCTCATGACCGACTTCCCAGTTCCTCCAAGGAACATGCTCAGTTACTGAGTTATGCTACACACGGAGAAGCCAAGTCCTCTGCTTCCTAACAGGTGACTATAGTCCACTCACTATCCTTCTAGTCTAGATGCAATAAATAAGGGGTCTTTTTATTTATTTATTTATTTTTGGCTGCACTGCACAGCATGCCAGATCTTAGTTCCCCGATCAGGGATTGAACCTGTGTCCCCTGCAGGGGAAGCATGGAGTCCTAACCACTGGGGCGCCGGGGGATTCCCAAAGGGTCATTTTTTACAATAAACAATGTTACCTGTTCTCACAGCTGACATTCCACATTTATCTTAACCCAGTATGTTTCTAGGAAAATATTGCAAGGTCATCTTCTTACAAGGAAATCTTACCTCCCCAGTACAGATATCAAGTGGAAAGATATTTGGTAATAAGAGTGAAAGATTACAGATATCTGCAGATAGGGGGCAGTACATTTGATTCTAGAAGGTTGAATGGATAGGATGTGAGGCAGAGAAAAGACAGCCCTTCAGGCTCAAGAGCGTGAGGTAAAGGAAACAAACTTTGCTTCTGCAGTGTTCAGCCCTGTTCACCAGGATGGAAGGAGACAGGCATTTGGGCAGAAATATTTAAGAAGAATAAAATTTGGTCACTTCACTGGAATTCCTGAGCTATTCCTCAGAAGCCTGAAATGATAGAGGGTGGTACAGGAGGATGAAAGCAGTTTTGTGTGCTGCTGCCAAAAGGCAGGCAGGTTGGTGAGAAGCAGAGGGGCTTTGTCTTCATTGGACTGTTTGCTTGTTGTCTCTTCCGAAGTAGCATTGGTGTTGATAGCTTGCCCCATTCATCACAAGACTTGTTTTGCGAGGACACTTGAAAATTAGTAGCAATAAAAGCTTGAAAGTTGGTTTATTTCCAAAGATACCATAAATACCTTAGAACCAGAAACATTTTTCTTAACAGCAACTTAGGAGTATATTGATATGAGAAGGATCCATCTGTACTGTAGATCTATTTGAAATCAAAATTTCAGCCAACCTAGGTCAAATAAGCTCAATGCTAAATGAATTTTGAAAATTTAGAATCCCACATAATAGGTTATAATAAAAATTATGGGTATTGTAAAACAGAAGATATATCAAACTCCAACAAGCAGTGTGTATATATATATATGTATATATATACATATATATATAGTATATAGAGTATTACTAGATGATTTATTGTTACTAAGTCCAAGGATTCTTTTGTGTTTATTTCAGAACTTTACCTTTTGGCAAGTTGGTTCAGAGGGCAGCTGAAGAAAAGCATAAGGAATTCTTTATTTCAGAGGTAACTGCTTTTAACACATTTTCTTAAGAAAGCATTAATATGTAAATACTAAATTATTTTCTTATAAAAGAATAATAGATATGTAAGAACTATAGCCTTCCATATATCCTAGCTGTGTTATTTATTAGGTCTCAAACCTTGTCCAAATTATCTTTCTATGCCTCAGTGTTCTCGTCTATGAAATAGGAATAATAACGGTATCTATTTCATAAGGTTTTTGTGACAGTTAACTAAATAAAATCTATAGAGTACTTAGCACAGTGCCTGACACATAGGAACCACTCACTAAATGTTAGCTATTAATATTACTTCCTCTGAAAATGCTTTGGTCTGATGTGCCAAGTTCAAATGCTAACAGAGAACTTTATTTTCATATCTTACTATTAGACTATTTCTATATTTTATTATTGTTATTATCAATGTGACTTCTATTGTGTGTATTTACTATAATATTTGTTCAGGATTAAATGCAGAAGAATTCTACTTATTTACATTAAATCCAGCTTTAAATAATTTAAATGTCTTGAGATAAGGCATTGAGGCTTTTATAAATACAATTAAAAAAAAAATTTACTCTGTTATCTCAAAAGCACATTTGAAAAATAAACTACTTTTTAAGTTTTGAAGAAAGCTATTGTCTGCATCTGAGCCAGCTGGGCTGCTGGTCAGTTTGGTGGTAAAAATGTTTTGTTTTCACAGTTCTCTCATCGGGTGATGTTTACACTAGATCCACCAGTATCCCTGCAAACTCCAGAGATCTGTATTCTATAGTATGACTAGAATATCTACTAAAACTGAATCCATTAGCTGTACCTGAAAAATGTTTTTTAACTTTACAGCCATGCTTTAACATACATGTTCAGTTGCCCTTTGGTATCAGTCCTTTCCTGTCCAAGGGTAATGAGTGGCACAGATGTAAATAGCCATGAAATGTCAAGTGAAGTAAAAGAAACAGAGACAAGATAAAGGGCAAGACAAGATAAATTAAAGTCTAAAAATTAGGGTGAGTGTGTAAGTAAGATGAATATGGACTATTAGTTCAGTTCTCTAGGAAGCATACGCTGAGATGGAATTAGGACTACAGAGGGTTTATTGGGAAGTAATACCTGTGAAAGGAAAGGAGAGGATTGGGTAGAGGGTGCCATCAGATGGTGATACAGAGCTGACAGTCTCTCTGCCAGATCAGTGTGGAACTCCTGAGCGAAGACGACCTCTTAGAGGAGTCCTGTCTTGGGTAGCAATGTCTAGGCCTTTTACCATCTTGCTTAGTCATTGGCTGGGGCTACCCCACGAAGAGCATGACCTTTAGTTCAAAGGGTGAGGTGGACCTGCAGGAGTTAACAGCTGGCAGCTGTAACTTAATCACACTCCTTGCAATAAGTTATGAATCCTTTCTTGAAGGGCAGTCTGCGGTGCATCTCTGTACCGGCCACATGAATTTACCTTTTAAATCCTGAAACATTAGAACTGGAAGAGACTCTTAGAATTTTAAAGAACATACTTTGAAATCTATTTAGCCAGTAATAAATTTATGGAACTTATCTGATATGGTACTAGTTAAAATTTTAAAAACAGTAAATCTAGGAGTTCAGTAAAATTTATGAACAGAGATGTATAATATATTGTTAGGGTAAATAAAATATATTTTGAAGTTTGTGTTATAATGGTCAATGAAAGTATAAAAGAGGCAGAATTCCTGAGTTGGGTTGCCCCGTGTTTGACCTGATATATCTCAGTTCTCTAATTATTACAGGAAATGCAGGCAATACAGTGCATCATAATTCAAATAGTTCCCTATTAGAGCTACTCAGTGAAGTTATAATTGACAATTTTTTAAAGCATCAACTTAAACTTATTACTATGAAATGATATATTTCTAATTCGTACATGAGCTGACTCTTAAGGATTTGGCTTGAGAATTATGTGATTAGGGATAAATTTAGCTTCATAAAATGCAATGTTTCAGATTTTAAAAAACTTATTTTTAGGGCTTCCCTGGTGGCGCAGTGGTTGAGAATCTGCCTGCCAATGCAGGGGACACGGGTTCGAGCCCTGGTCTGGGAAGATCCCACATGCCACGGAGCGACTGGGCCCGTGAGCCACAACTACTGAGCCTGTGTGTCTGGAGCCTGTGCTCCGCAACAAGAGAGGCCACGACAGTGAGAGGCCCGTGCACGGCGATGAAGAGTGGCCCCCGCTCGCCGCAACTAGAGAAAGCCCTCGCACAGAAACGAAGACCCTACACAGCCAAAAATAAATAAATAAATAAATGAATTAATTTAAAAAAAAAAAAGAAAACACCATTTAAAAAAAAAAAAAAAAAACTTATTTTTAAAAGTATAAAGTATTTTATTTATCTTCTATTCTACATTTATATTAGTTTGTCGTTGGCCCTTAGCAATGCTCTGAGATCATATGTGCTATACAAATGGGAGTTCTTTTAAGTCTTAAGACACTGTTAAGATTGTAAATAATTTGGAGTATAAAGTCTAAATTAAGCATTGTGGCTTTAGATGTGGTAAGTATGTGTCGCCTTTAGGATTTATTTTACTTAATGTTTTGGGATCCTGTCATTATTACTAGCGGCATATAGAGACATTTCTTCATACAGCCACCAGAGAGCATTAGTACAAAGGGTAAGAAAATGGAACTTTTTCAAAAATGACTTAAGAGGGTTAGCTTTTCAGATTCATTTCCTTCCATCTTTACTTTCTAATATTTTTAAGTGAATACTGATGTTGTTTTTCTTTGGAATGTTTAAGGATGAGAAGTACTACCTACGATCACTTGGAGAAGACCCTAGAAAGGTAAGCATTCTGAATGTAACAAGTTGTCTAATCTCTCCACAATTAAGAAATCTGTTCTACTGTATATTTTACAGATGGCCATTCAGCTAATAAAATATAATCTAAAATAATTATAAAAATCCTGGATAATTCATATATATGTATTCAGAATCAAATTGATATGGACACAGTGTTAAGGAGTGGTCCCTAAAATGATCAAGTCAGATTCTATCTTTTCTCTTTATGGCACTATTATTTCTTTACCTTCTTTTATTCTTCTCCCTTAGTAGTACCCACAGGTTTTATGTAATTGGTAACTTATATTCAAGTTGATGACTCCTAAACTTAAATATTAGAGTAGATGGCAATTGTATGATTCTTGCTTAAAGTAGGAAGAACTTTTCTATTAGTGAAGCATATTAAGCTTAACAATAGTGATATTGTTGAATGTCTTGGTACATAGTCTGTCATTCCTTCAGTTAAAAGATCATGCGTTGGCTGTGGTCACATCCTAGTATTTTAAAGCAGTGAGCAGAGTTTTGCCCCATTCCTCCTTATTATCATGGGCTCTGATGGAAGCCTTAGATAAAATAGGCATTATGCCAATATTGTGTTTATTATTAAAATTCTCATTATGTTTCTCTCAATGCAGGATGTTGCAGATATCAGAAAGCAGTTTCCTTTATTGGAAGGAGATATTAAGTTTCCAAAATTCTTCAAAGAAGAGCAGTTCTTTTCCAGTGTTTTTCGAATTAGCTCACCAGGGTTACAACTTTGGACCCACTATGATGTATGCTACATAAATGAGAAATCTAAAACTATAGTAGCTCTTTAGAATTTATGGACTTAACATTCACAGTTTCAACTTTCTGGAGGTTACCCCAAAGATCTTTGACATGTAATTTGCTGAAACATGAAGTTTGAAAATAGGTGCTCTGCAAGGCAGTGGTATGGGAGTGAATTATTTTAGTTAATGCCAAAGCCTAGTTAGTTTCTTATATTTGCATTTCTCTGTGGTCTTATTCTTGGTTCCTCATTATATATATACTAAGTTTTTTGAAGTGTTTTTTTTAACATGTGAAAAGTGGACACCAGATGAGGGGGAAAGCTGCGAAAGTGGGAGAAATGTTAAGGTTGTAGTATGAGGATGTTGAAGTGATACATGACTAGATGGAACCATTGTTGAGGAGAAAGGCAGAAGTTTGTGGAGAGCCATTTCCAATTGTAAGAATTTGGGGACACCTGAAGGTCTTAGGCTGTATATCCCTTGAGAATGTCAAGTGTCTGCTGTATTTATTGAGCAGCAAGATGTGTAGAGTATTGATCTTGATCATTTATTCTATGGTGTTACAATTTTATTTGCTTAAACAGATGCATATAAGTATCTAAAAATATTAAAAATCTAGTATTGTGTTTGGTTTGGTGTTGGGTGGAGAAATTTAGAAAGCTTAAAGCAATACCTAATAGGTTTCTAAAGATAAAAGAATATTTTGAAAAGTTCTGAGTTAAATTTAATAAAGTTTTAGAAGTGTGTTTTACAATTTAGCTGAGGCCCTCGGGAGGATTTTAACGTAGTAACTCTATAATTAAATGAGATAGATATAAAGTCTTGGCATATTTTTTAAGGTTTTATTTACATGAATGATAAGGTGAGAAAATAATGTAACTCAAAGTTTTTAACTGTATTCAATGACTATTTTATGTAGTATCCATTTTATCTTAAATATTATAAAGTTTTTCTTAAACATAAAAATAAGTCAAAGGAATGCTAGTTATATAGTTAAGTTTACATAAGTCAAGTGTTAGTGGTAAAAGGAGAAATGCTTAGGTAGAAGTGATATGTACTCAATAAATATTCATGAATATATCTTGCTTAGTATATATTTTAATTCCTTAGCTGAGAATTATGTAGCTCTGCCTTTTAACATTTTTCAAAATTTGTACTAATGTAGTGTACCCTTACAAACACAGGAAAAGTCAGGATTGCGCCATTATTAATAGGTTCATCAAGAAAATTTGCCAAGTTATAGTCCTATAGAAATAATTTAGAAATCAAGATACATACCTATAACCAAATTATGGTTGGCCATATAGTAAAAGAGTTTAGCAGTAGTTGCAGCAATACTCTGTATTTTCCCAACACCTGGTTTTCCTAAGTGCTTTCAACCTGTTGTCTAATTTTGGCCTTATAGCATTCCTTGACAGATAAGTAAAATAGATACTTACCAAGGCGAGCCTCAAATAGGTGTAACTATACTTGCTGTTAGAATGGTGGGGCAAAGGCAAATAGTTTTCTGACTTCAGATTTCCTAATAGCTTGCCAATCCTTCCCATTTTAAGACAGTGTTGGAGAAATAATGACACAGTTGTGTAACACAACTGTTTTCCTTGTTAGATTAAAATATTACTATAAGTTTTAGGTAATGTGAGTCAAGCTTTATTAAAGGATAGGATTTACAGTTAACTGTTTGGAATACCATTGGTTCTGTGTATTTGAATTTTAGATACTGCTTATTCATAAGTTCTTATTTGTCTTCAGGTAATGGATAACTTATTAATACAAGTGACAGGAAAAAAGCGTGTTGTACTATTCAGTCCTCGAGATGCCCAATATTTATATTTATCAGGTACTGTTTTTTTTTTTAAGTTTAAATTTCTGAAATTTTATTTATTCAGTTAGTTTTTTTTTTAATCTCTTCATTCTCATAGAAAAACTTTATAGGGCTTCTTCCTAATTATGATGTATTCTCCATTGTGTATGTGATGATAAGCAATATGAAGAATGAGATTTTCAGATTATCTTAATTATATTACATGGAAGTCAATGGTTATAAATAAAGGATGTGTTATTGAAAATTGTCTTAGGTTTCAGGAGAATAGTAATCGTTCTCACATTGTGAGTACACAAAAGTAGTTGTACAGGAAAAAAAATTTTTTTCAAATTTATATTTGTGGTTACTTTTTAAAAAAATGCTAACTGCTCAATCTATATTATCCTTTTTTGGAACTTTTCAGGTACTAAATCAGAAGTACTGAATGTAGATAACCCAGACTTAGCTAAATATCCACTGTTTTCCAAGGCTAGACGGTATGAATGTTCCCTTAAAGCTGGAGATGTATTATTCATTCCTGGTAAGATTTCTAGACTTCAGTAATTTGCTGTTTATAATATTTGTACTCTGTCTTCCATCCATTATATGATTATTTTAGTAAAAAAATTTGTTAGATGTATCCTGTCATATACAAGATGATTTTTATACACAGATGTGTGTGTGTTTAAAGTATGCTTAGACAAATTCTTACAATATTAACAATCTTATTTTCAAAGGCAACCTATAAATATAACATTATATATATATAATATTATTATACTCTAATTTCTTTATTCTTTTATTAAAGGATCTCAAACAAGATACTTTATATCTAGGAGAAGATTATACCTCATTGTACTTTTAAAATCATTTTGTTTTTAAAATATTAACATGTTGTAGAACTGTCACTTAAGTATTTACCAAGAAATAGTAAATATATTCCAAAGCCAAGAGAGATTAGAGATTTTATTAAATATAAAAATGTTAGTCTTAATACCTATGATATCTTTTGTGTGCATTATTTTTCTACAGTCTGAATTAGTGTCACTTAATGTTTTTGAACAGTAAATAGGCATTAGTTACTGTTAGTAACCAGTGATATAATTAACATCTGTAATTATGCAAAACGGAATACCTGAAGATTATAAAGATTATAAAATCATAATTAAGATTAAAGGGATCCATTAACAAATTCTATTTATATAGTTTTATTTTCCATATCTAAGTTAATAAGTTTAATATGTTTAATAACTTTTCAGTGATAATAAAATTAAGTTAAAAAGTATTAATATGATATTCTCATTTGGGACTAGATTATAAATTCTTTGAGGACAAGAAACCATGTTTTGTTAATCTTTGTATTGTCCTGATAAAATGTCCTTCACATAATTGTGTATAAAAATTTGATACCTTGGGGCTTCCCTGGTGGCGCAGTGGTTGAGAGTCCGCCTGCCGATGCAGGGGACACGGGTTCGTGCCCTGGTCCGGGAGGATCCCACATGCCACGGAGCGGCTGGGCCCGTGAGCCATGGCCACTGAGCCTGCTCGTCCGGAGCCTGTGCTCCGCGACAGGAGAGGCCACAACAGTGAGAGGCCCGCGTACCGCAAAAAAAAAAAAAAAAAATTTTGATACTTGACTTCGAAAACAACCAGCACATTTTTTTTTTAAACATCTTTATTGGAGTATAATTGCTTTACAGTGGTGCGTTAGTTTCTACTGTATAACAAAGTGAATCAACTATACATATACATATATCCCCATTTCTCCTCCCCCTTGCGTCTCCCTCCCATCCTCCCTATCCCACCCCTCTAGGTGGACACAAAGCACCGAGCTGATCTCCCTGTGCTATGTGGCTGCTTCCCACTAGCTATCTATTTTACACTTGGTAGTGTATATATGTCCATGCCACTCTCACTTCGTCCCAGCTTACCCTTCCCCCTCCCCCTCCCTGTGTCCTCAAGTCCATTCTCTACATCTGTGTCTTTATTCATGTCCTGTTCATCAGAACTTTTTTTTTTTTTAGATTCCATATATATGTGTTAGCATAATTTGTTTTTCTCTTTCTGACTTACTTCACTCTGTATGACAGACTCTAGGTCCATCCACCTCACTACAAATAACTCAAATTTCTTTTCTTTTTACGGCTGAGTAATATTCCATTGTATATATGTGCCATATCTTCTTTATCCATTCATCTGTCAATGGACACTTAGGTTGCTTCCATGTCCTGGCTATTGTAAATAGTGCTGCAGTGAACATTGTGGTACATGACTCTTTGAATTATGGTTTTCTCAGGGTATATGCCCAGTAGTGGGATTGCTACAACCAGCACATATTTTTTAAATCCACTGCCATTACTTAAATTTTGGGGTTTTGTGTCTTGAGAGCATGGTTAAGGGTGATGCAGTTCTCCCTTATTCTGTATACAACTTTAAAGGAAGAAAAAAACCAGAACAAAACAGAAATACTGAACATTTGCATATATTTTGAAGTAAGAGCAAAAGTCCCATCTTCGGATGTAAATTTAACAGAATGGTTACTTTTTTTTCCTGTTACATTGAATATGGAAAAAAAGGTTCTGAAAGAAAGAGTAGTTAAGATTAAAACCATGTTTGGAACCTAGTTTTGTAAATCAAAATATTTTAAGCTTTTGTTTCTCCTAGAGCACTCAGAATGAGTTTGTTTCTAAAATGTAGCTTTTTATAAATCTTCCTTTCTCCTTTCCACAGGATTAAACTTTCTTTGGATGTGACTAGTATTTCATCTTTATTATATTGTAGTGTTGCTTTAGTATTTCTGTAGCACCTGTGTTTTGAAAATATTTAGACTCAATTGAAAACAAAGAAGCTTTCTAGTAGAAGTAAAATATTAATTAGCTATATGATAAAAGTTTACTCATCCTCTCCACAACCAAAATATTTGCTTTAGTTTTATATACTTATTATAAAGGAGTTGAAAGAAATATAAGACGATTATAATTGCATTAGAAATGTAAAACTGAGGAGGCTACAGTGAATGCAGGTTCAAGCAAGTTAGAAAACCAAATGCAGCTTGTACAGGAAGTCTTTGAGAACAAAAGTACTGTACTGAGTCAGAAAAGGTCAAAGATACTCCTCAAATAATTGAAATGTTCTGGGTATAAAAAATGAACACTTTTGATGTGGTTGTGTGACTCAGGAAGTGTAAACAAGTAACACAAAACACAGCCCCAAATTACAGAACTACAAAACAAATATAACTTTATTATGTCTTTCAAGTTAAAAGGAAAAATTGCTACTTCCAAAGGTTTTAAACGTTGGGTTGTGCTATTGACACTTTAAATTGGTTGGCAATTCATAAAAGTTAAAATGATTCTGTTAAAAGCTGGGAGTGTGCTAACGAAGGGATCTAGTTACAAGAATTATTTCTTGCATTGGCTATAATGCAATTCGTGATATTTCACTGACATTTTGGGTTTTTTTTTTAACTGTAGCTTTTATTTTTAACTTTTTTTTTTTTAAAACTTCTCCAGCTTTATGGTTCCATAATGTAATATCTGAAGAGTTTGGAGTGGGAGTGAATGTCTTTTGGAAGCATCTTCCATCTGAATGCTATGATAAAACGGATACCTATGGAAACAAAGATCCTACAGCAGCATCAAGAGCTGCACAAATTTTGGACAGAGCCTTAAAAACCCTGGCTGAATTACCAGAGGAATACAGGGACTTCTATGCACGGCGAATGGTCTTGCACATTCAAGACAAAGCCTATAGCAAAAACTTTGAGTAAATATTGAAGTGAATGCAGTGAGCATAAACTTTTAAATACAGTTCAACTCAAATATTGGAGAAGTATAACAAGATGTAAATTATTTTTTTAAAGATTTATCCTTTGTTAAAATAGGAAAGATAAATCAATCTCAGATTTACAGATTAAATAAGTATGAAGGCATGTTTGTGTGGTTTCTACTTAATACAGATTGTTATGGTTGAAAAAGTGCTGCAGTGGGACAGCTCTTTAGCTTTCAGGTGCAAATAACTAAAAATCCAACTTAAAATGACCTAAACAATAAGAAAATGTATTGAATCATTATACATGAAGTCTACTGATAGAAAGGGCTTCAGTATTTCTATTCCAGTGATTCCGAAGGGTCACCAGGAACCTTTGGGGTTTTTTTCCTCCCGTTTTCAACTGCAGCATTGGCATCATACTAGTGCTGGCTTCCCTCGTGGTCATGGGATGGTTGCCAATAGCAGTTGGGCCTGGGTGCATGTTCATTTACATGAAGTGGAGGAATCAGGGAGGATTCCAGGGGCCCTCTTAACATGCAAAAGCTTTCCCAGAATTTGCCGCCAGATGCTTGGGTCTCATTGATCTAAAGTGGCTTAGACCTGTCCATCCCTGAGCCAGTCAATGGTAAAGGATATGGAATAACTCTTAGGTCAGTTGGAGCTACTGGAGCTGGAAGTAGAATCCGCTGCCCCTGAGACACATGAGGTAGAATGGATAATTTTTAGAATCAGAATCCAGATAAGGAAAAAACATGGGCAACGAACAATATGTACTACATTAATCTTTTGAGCTTTTTATAACCTACAGATGCCTAGGCCCCATCTTTGTAGACTCTGATTCAGTATTTTTAGGGTTTAGCATAGGTATCTATTTAATAGAACTCATAGATTGTTTTGATGCATAATTAGGATTGAGAACAACTGGATTAGATGATAGTGATTTGGACTATTAGTTTTGTGATTTGTCCAAAGCAAATGTTTAATCTGATCCTGGTTTTCTTGGTACCCAGTAAAAGTTAGGCCTGCCCTTTTCAGTTTTTTAATGTCAGAAAATATTCAAATCAGTTTTAATTTATACCTATGGCTAAACTTTAACCTAATTCAAGTTTTCCCCAGTAGTTGTTTTCTGCCTATCCCTTTTTTAAAAAAAATTCTTTTAAGAATGCATGAGAGATCCCAATAACATCATTATTGAAGACAATCAGCGATTGTATGTGGATCTATGCCATTCTTTGTTTTGCACCTAGTAATTTTATTGCAGTGTCATTGAAGAAAGCCCATATATATTTACTGAATACAAATGTGCCCATCTAAAGCAATCTGAGTACATCGATTTAGTGCATATTAATTATGGAGAAAACTTTCTTTTAAAAATAATTTATCCACTCATACTGTGTTTGGAGTTGGATTAATTTCAGGTATGAAAGGCAAATTACGACAAATAAGAAAGGAAAAGTATATAAAAAATTGTTCTCAACTTCACAGGCATCTTTGGGAAGAGAGAATGAAGTTACTCAGGTCAACAAAAGAAGTCTGTCAAAAAATTGTTTTATATCTAATTATTAGATTTTGATTTTTATTATTTCTTAGGTTAAGCAAAGAACTTCTTTAATGATTTTCTTTGGGAAGGAAAAAAAAAAAGCAAAACCTTTTAGTTGGAATAGTATTTAGAGTCAGCTCTTTAATAAACCCTTTTTTTTTAACCAGTAAGAGAATCAGTGCAAAATATGTATGTCCAGGGTCATGTGGAAAACTAGGAAGTAAAGCTGAGATTACAATTTGCCTAACGAATATTCATTTTAATTCAGTTTATTTGGAAAGTAAACTGGACGACTTTAGGCAAGTTAATCTTCTAAGAAGCTTACTTTCCTCATCTTTAAAATAAAACTTGAACTTTATAGGATTGCTACAGAAATAAAGGAGATAGCTGAAGGGCAGGAACATGGTTGATGGCTGGTGCTAGCTTCCATTTAATATTCCTTTGCTGAGAGATTTGAGGTAGTTCCTGTTGCAACATTATAATATCTGCAATACCGATGAATCCTTTGGGAGGTTTTATTTATTTTTGGGGGGGGGAGTTAAAATTCCTGGTCATAATTTTTAATGTTAGGGTCTTTTATTTTTTTGGCCACGCTGCGCGGCATGTGGGATCCTAGTTCCTTGACGAGGGCCTGAACCCATGCCCCCCCACCCCCCCGCATTGGAATCGCAGTCTTAACCACTGGACTGCCAGGGAAGTCCCCTAGGGTCTTTTATTTTAAATGCAAAATATTTTAATCTTTTTGCCTACCTGGCTAAGACCAAATGAGATGTTTTTCATATATAAAATAGTACACAGCATGTTAGCTGCAACTTGTCAGGAATTCCAAATCTCAGAATTTTGTTGCTGAAACGGATCTTAGAAATCATCTAGTCAATCCAGATTGCTTAAATGACTGTCTAGGCTGACACAGCTGGGTGATAGAAACTTGAAATTATAGTTGTGGTAACCAGATTAGTAACTCTCCATTCTTACCCTTAGGTGCAGCTCATCTCAGATACTTAGGGATACATCATATAGTTATTCTCTGGTTACAGTTCAGGGGCACAAAGGAATTTTTTTCCTCTGCCAGCAAAACAACTCAATGTGCTGCTTGCTACACAGACAAGAGATACAAAGTAAGACTAATGAACAGGTAGACAGCAGAGTGTAATATAAAAATGGAATAGTATGCAGTCAAAGAATGAGACAGGTATATGTATGTACTGGCAAGGTACATACATACCTTGTATTTTTCCCAAGGTAATTTTCCCAAGGTAATTAAATGAGAAAAAGGTTTGAAACTATGAGTACAGTACGATGCCATTTGTGTAAAAGGTATGCTGTAAATAAACATTTATTTGTATATGCATAGAATTATCTCTGCAAGGATACATGAGAAACCAGTGATAGTGACTGCCTCTGAGGTTAGACAAGTAGATGGGAAGGCTGGAATTTGCAGTTATTATCTGATTTTTTTTTTTGCCCTGGTATATATTATTCTTTCAAAATAAATTTTAAAAATACATGCGAAGATTGTAATTATTTTCTTCTCACAAACATTAACAGTATTTGTCTTGGTACATAATTACATCTGAATTCTATTTATTCAGTAATTTCAAACTTGTCACTTCGATGAAATATCAAAACAAGGGAAACAAGGTCAACATGGCTTATTTTCTGTCCTTTTGAACAGCAGCTATGTGAACATTTCGAAAGAACCTTAGTAATGAGGCTTTTTTTTTTTTTTTTCTTTTTGCGGTACGCGGGCCTCTCACTGTTGTGGCCTCTCCCATTGTGGAGCACAGGCTCCAGACGCGCAGGCCCAGCAGCCATGGCTCACAGGCCCAGCCGCTCCGCGGCATGTGGGATCTTCCCGGACCAGGGCATGAGCCCGTGTCCCCTGCATCGGCAGGCAGACTCTCAACCAATACGCCACCAGGGAAGCCCAATGAGGCTTTTCTTACCCATCTAATGTTGCCAACAGACATCAAAGCTTAATCTAAGAAGTTGACCCCCACCAAAAAATGCAGGAAGCAGGAATGCACGTCTGGATGGAGTTGGAACTGTGCTGCTGTGACTCTTTCCCCCAGTGCTAAAAAACAGATATAGTCAGGAGGAACTAACATAGATTGGTAGTCACCCACATATCTCTGGTGTTACCTTACAGTCTTTTTTCAAGCATACAGGCCATGGGTGTTTGGATGTCTTAAATACACCTAAGCTATAATGTATTTTTTCAAGTTCCATTAAATAGGATACTAAAATGACCATCCTAAGTGACTGCCTGTCTCTACCACTAAGAGCTGCTTGGCCTCTCTGCCTTTGTAAAGAGCAACCTGAATTCACAGATGTCTATCTACATGAATATCTTATCCTCTAAAGCATGTTTCTCTTAAAAGCCCTTAAATGAAGTGTAACAGAATAGCTCTTTTAAGAATAATACCTTTTTGTTTCATATTTTTCCTCTTAAGCCTTAGTCTGTTACACATTTCCATCCTCACATGCTGGAACTGTTTTGTCTGTACTGTATCCTCAGTGCCTAGACCTTCTTTGCCCTTGGTGCGGCTTAGATATTGCATGAATGAAATGAAAAACCGATCACACCATATTCTAACCAAGTCTCTTGATGACAGCTAAAGGAATACAGATGATTAGTGTAGAAAAGGAAGAACTTACTTATTTTTGAGAGATTTTGTTGTCTGGGAAATCCAACAGAAGGAAATGATGCTATTTTCTGTGGAGCAATTTAAAGGAAAAGAAGAGATGTATTTTTATAGGAAAGGTTCAAAGTTGCCTGTATGAAAAAACATGGAGGTTAATGAAAACACACACAAACCCAAAGTGGCAAAGTGGAGAGAAATCGCTTCCTTCCAAATAACGATCTAAAGTTTTAACAAATCTAGTAACAAACAGCACATCCAAACAGACTTCTGTGGATTAAATTTAATACAACTGTACATTCATGCTGTGGCGGTAACAACTTTCACATTATTTGTTTGACTACTTTTCTCAGTTGACTTTTTCATGACACAAACAAAGGCACAATCCAAAGGATACACTAACATTTATAATAGTTTTAAACAAATGTGGAGAAAGAACAAATTTTAAGTATTAAACAGATATTTGAATATGGATCAACTTGAATATATTTTCATTAAAGAAAATATTTTCAGTTCTCAACACTGTCTCATTTTGATGCAATGGCAATTCCAGGTGTCCCAGACAGTTATTCTTAATATCCATTCAACATATAACAATTACAATTAAGCATTTACATGACTGGATAGCTACAAGGACCATATTTTAAATATCTCAGATTTTTAAATGAATCTTTCTGCTAAAAGTCATACGTTTTCCATTTTAGTTAATCCTGTAGAAATAAATGCCTTTCCTTCCCCCCCTCATTAAAGTACTCAGTAACTTAGCTATGTTACATTAGATACACATAAATTTAACCAAGGATTATTAAACGTATTGAAAGAAGCCATCCAATCAATAATGGTGCTTTAAGACAAGGTAATAAGTCAAATGTTAGAATTAGGCTGACTTGTTTCCTTGTTGGGAATTTTGGGTCTCAAAAGAAACAGCAGGTATTTAAAAGAAACCAAAGCAATATAAAACTACTGTACTTCATCCTTAAGAAAAAAAACATTGAAAGATACTATTCTGAAGTTCATACAATTTAAGCATCTGGTAAGTAAAAATCCTTTCTTAGAAGTTTCTGAATATTTGGAATATATTTATAGAGTCATTAAAATATAATTCTGAGACGAAACCAAGAAATTAACATTTTAAACTATTGTTTTATATATTTAGACCCTCTAGGTTATTGATATTAAGCTTCAGTCTTTTTTTCTTTTTCAGTCTGAAAGCAGCATGTTACTTCCCTGCTTAATTATTTCATGACCTGTAAAAGCTAATTATTAATAAACAATTTTTAAAAAGACCACTAGCCTTTTATTGTAATCTTTCAATGTTAGTTGACATTCATTAGATCTTGGTTTCTCAAAATGTATTTATCTAGGTCAAGAAAAATGGGCAGAAGGAAACCTCACCCAAATTATGTAGCAGTGTTAAGCAAATTCAGTCTTTGAGCCAAAATTAAATCATTTGTGTCTTCAAACTTTCTCTTTCAACTTTTCATATAGCAATATAGTTTTACATTTTGGCCAAGGAGAGATGCTTTCTTTGGGCAGACAAAATCATGCTTCAGGAGAAACAGTGACTTAGTTCTATAGAATCTGTCTCCTTTTCAATAGGGCACTACCAAATACAGTATTATATTTTACCTAAGTTGCTCTCTTTCAAAAGATGATAGGATGAAACAATTTAAAATCTGTACTGTATTTTTACCCAGTATACATAATTATGTTCAATTTCAAACAATTTTCCAAAAGAACTGGTTTTTTGCCAAAATGCAAGAAACTCCAAAATGTCTTATCCAAAAGTTGCCAATTAAAAATTAAGCCACAGTGCTTAAGTGTAGTATTTTTAAAAACTAACTTTACACTACTGCACATTCTTAGATATGTGGAAACAAATACATTTTGACTCTTAAGAAAAAACACTTGATGGCACACTGAAGAATGACACCGTAAGTTTATAAACATAAGAGGCAGGGTATAGTTATTGCAAATTGATGGAAAACATCAGTGTGCTTTCACTTTGTTTGCAGAGAAAGTGTTTGCACTCAAAAGTTTTCAGTGCGAAAATACCTAATTACCCTTAAAGTATCACCAAAATTGGTTTTAAACATTACTCAGAAAATAAACTATTTCCAATAATAACAACCTTAATTGCTTTTTATAAGGACTATATTATAACTTTCATTCTTAAGGGTCTTGTATCTCCCTGTAGGATTATCACAAACCACCTTCTGGATTTCAAATAAACTAATTCTAACCCAGTCCCAATTAAAAACTATCCACATTCACAAGCAAGGAACACTACTGCACATTACACTCATAGTTCAGGAATGTGTGCTTCCTTCCCCCCACCCCCCACCAAAAAAAACCTGACAATGCATCTATGAATTACATCTCATTATCTGAATTTATAGCACAAAGTGCTTCTGCTCTTCTGTATTAATAATACTGCTGTCTCAAAATACTTCATGAACCCTGAAGTGATTCTCTATGGAAGGAGCTTCGTTTGCAAAATGAATTTGGCTAGTCACCTGCATACCAAAATCTCCAAGTATCTGAACAAATTTCTTGTGCTCCTTTCCAATCCAAGATCTCATTGGATCATGTACTTGGTAAGGTGTTACATGGGTGTGAACAATAATCCCTGTTTGTGCAAATTCTTTCAAGACTTCTGGATAAGTAATCCAAGTATTGCTTCCCCCAGAATGACCGCCATCCAGCCAGTACATTGTTTTTATGCTTTTGATAAAAGCATCAATGTTCTTGTCTTTCTTGGCTTCTTTCAATTCAAAAAGCAACTGATTCAAAACAACACAACCTTTACTGAATCCAATCAAAGTAAAAGAAGCACCATTTAGTGATGGTGGATAAAAACTCATGGCAGACTCAACAAATTTTTCACAGGTCCTCTCTTTTTCTCCCCGGCAACCATTAGTAGTATGAGAAGAACTGGATCTACAATTAGATGCTTTGGCGTCCTTATTCAAATCTTTCACATTCTTCTTTGGTAGCAAACTCTTCTGACTTAAGTTAAAAGCATTAACTAATAACGTATAAAGGTGCTTAAAAGCTCCAAAGTCAGTATTGTGTTCTGGAGCACCAAACATATTGCTTTTCACAAAATTGTCATAGCAGCTGAATTTGTGCAAATGCATTCGGGAACACTTTATCACCCAAATATAACTATTGGGGAACCGGTGGGCTAAAATGGTGGCAACATTTTCTAGACTCCAGTTTTCCCACTGATAATTCTCAGGATGACGAGTCATAATTTCATGGTAATTCTGAAAGGTAAGAAAGATAAAACAAACATTAAATACACAGTTATGTAAAATTATTTCCACAAAATTAGTTTCCCATTTTTATTGGGGAGGAAGTAGGGATGTTATAATGACCTATGGTTAATGTACTAGAAATGAAAACTATAAATCTATTACCTTCTGGCTTTAAGATTTTAAACAAATCACTTCTTCAGTTTAAGCCTCAAATCCATCAAACACAGGGTTATAAGATAAAGCTAAATAGCACAGTAGAAATTTTAAAAATAAAACACTTTAGAATGATTATAGATTTTAAAATGGATTTTATTTAGTATACATATGATCTATTATTCCTAAGACATTAACTGAAAATAAAAATTTGGTTTCTTAGACAGATTTTTTGACCAACACAGAATTCTAAAATATTTTCCTATTAAAGCTGCTATCCTGAACTCCTCCCTCTTTGGATTATTCTAGCAACCTGAATGCTATGTTTAATTTCAATTTTAGTATTACAAAGCTGCAATGAACATTATAGAAAAATCTTCATGTATATCTGTGATTACATCCTTAAAAATAAATTCCCAGATGTGGAAAAACTAGGTCAAAGAATATTCATAAGTTAAGGTTGACTATATAGACTACAATACTGTCTTCCAGAGAAGTATGTATAATTTTATCTTTGTTAAATTTCATTGGTACAGGATAACTTATTCTAATTTGAATTTATTAAAAATTTAAATGAAGTTGAAATTTTGTTCATATATTTATTAGCCATCTGGATTTCTACTTGTGCCTGTTCGTATCTTTTGCCTTTTTTTATTTGGTTTATTTATAAGTATTCTATATATATTAATAACTTTTTGTTTATGTTCTAGGACGTACATGTAAGTTTTGTTTTCCTTTCAATTTTTATTCATAATATCCTTAAAAAAGGGAAATTCATTCAAATTTATTTCATTTATTCTATAAAATTTATTGGATACGTACTGAACAGTCATGGATCAGAAGAGATGAAACCCCTGCCCACACAGAGTGCACATTCTAGTACAGAGATACATAATAACTCCATGAGTTAATAGAGCAGCACCCTCCAACAGAAATATAACATGAGCCACATGTACAATTTTCTAGCAGCTACGTTAAAAAAAAAGTAGAAAGTTAACAGGTGAAAAAATATTTTTTTTATTTTTGGCCACGCCCTGCAGCATGCAGGATCTTATTAGTTCTCCGACCAGGGATTGAACCCATGCCCCCTGTTGTGGAAGCATGGAGTCTTAACCACTGGACCGCCAGGCAAGTCCCAAAATTATTTTTAATAATATATTTTATTAAGCCCAATACATCCAATATATTATCATTTCAACATGTAACCAACGTAAAAAATACTGAGATTATTACATTTCTTTTTCTTTCTAAGTTTTTGAAATCTAGTGTATATTTTACACTTACAACACATCTCAATTTGGGTGCTAAATTTTCATCGGAAATACTTGATCTGAATTTAGATTTCATAAGATTTACAGTTGCAAAAGTAGATTCACATACCCAAGTTGCTCAAACACACTTAAAAGTTTTCCAGGAACTGAACTATCAGTTTTTAGATTTAAAGTTAAATACAATTTAAAATTTAGCTCTTTGATCACACTAAATTTCAAGCGGTCAATAGCTACAAGTAGCTAGTGGCTGGACAGCACAAGACCTTATAGACGTTATACGGTGATAAGTGCGATGGATAACAAAGCAAGGGAAAAGGAGCATAAAGTTTTGGAGTGGGTGGAAGATTATTATTTAAACACAGGGTAGTCTCCAATAAGACAATAGCTGACAAGGGCCTGAAGGAGCTGAGGGACTGAGTCATGATTATTTCAGTCATAAGGAACTGCAAAATGACCTGAAGTGGAGCCATCGTTGTGTAACCAAGATACACCAGTGAGACCAGTGTACCTCCAGTGAAGTGAAGAAGGAGCAAAAGTGACCACTAAGAGGGTCACAGAGATTGCTGGTGAAGAGGGGAGGTGCTGATCATGCCTCGTAAGATACCCTGAGGACTTTGGCCTTTGCTCTGATAGGGTGTGGAGTAGATGGCTGATATAATCTGTTTGGAAGGATTACTCTGACTCCTGTGTGCAAAGGGGCAACAGTTTGAAGCAGGGAGACCAGTATGAGGCTACTTAAGTATAACCCCAATGAGAGAAGGTGGCTCGAACCACAGTGGTAGTAGAAGCAAAGGTGGTAAGAACTGGTCAGATTCTGTATATATTTTGAAGGTAGAGTCAACAGCATTTGCTAATGGACTGGGTATAGGGTGTGAGAGAAGGGAAATAGAACTGTACTTCTTCCTTATTTCTAACAATCACATACCAAACATTTTTAAATGCACCTCTCTTTTGACCTAGTAATTCTACTTCTAGGAATTTATCTCAGGGATATACTTGCACACATGCATAAATAAATCTGTCTAAGGACATTTATTCCTGCTTCAGAAGAATGAGGCAGTTCTATGAGCACTCATACGGGTTGTAAAATAAGGGCTAAAAAAACGCCTGAATGCCAAGCTATCATTTGTGTTTAAAAAAAAAAAAGTTTGCATCAGCATAGAATGTCTCTGGAAGGACATATAAATCAGTAACAATGGTTAGCCTTAGGGAAGGGAAATCGGAGACTGCCTCCAGTCATCCAAAGGGATGAAAAGGAGACTTATTTTTCAATGTACAACCTTAAATAAAATGAATTTTTAGCAATATACACATTTTTCTATTAAAAAAATGAAGACTAATAAAAGTAATACTACAAAAATTTAGTCTACATGCAAAGGTATAAGGAAGATATAAAACCCACCAATCCATAAAACCACCATTAGAAATAATCACTATTAAAATTTTGGTGTCTAGTATTCCAGTGTTCTGTAGTATACATACACATATACAAGTATGTATGTAAGAGAGCGTTCTGTATTTCTTCCCTCAGCAAGATTATACACACAGTTTTCACTTAAAAATGTTACAGGCATGATTCCTTATCAATAAGTATAGATATGTATAATTTTTAGACTTCCCATTAAAAAGATTAATACCAATTGATACTTCCACTGGAAGTATACATGAGTGCTTATTTTCTCACATCCTTACCCACACTGGCTATTAGCATTAATTTTTAAAATATCTTTGCTACTAAGATAAAATGATATCTTACTTTTAATTTGCATATTTTTATTCCTAATCAGGTTGAACATTTTTCTATGTTTATTGGCAATTTTCATTTGTTAATTCTCTATTCATATCCTTTGATAACTTTCCCAAAAGGATGCTCAAGTCCTTCTTAACAGTTTTTACCTCATTAATATTAAGTTTGTCATATATGTTAAAAAAAACCTATTCCCAGAAGGCCATCATTTAATTTTTTTATGGATTCTGCTACTGCCTTCTGCACATCCAGATTTATGAGATATAAAATTATCATAGGAGCTTAGATCTGAAAGGGCTCATCTAAATCCTTTTTTTTTGTTTTTTGATAAATATCTCTCTTTTTATTTCAGTGAGACAACAAATTTGGGCCCTTTCCCTTGTCCCTACCTATAAGAAATTTACACTCTTTTTCTGCACAGAACCCTTTTGTCCAAAAAATGAAAGAATTTGCAATTCAGGCACCAATGTAAAGAATAGAGGGATGAACATGAAAGGAACTACCCCCACATGCAGAGGTGGGCATGCGTGCACACACATGAGCATCATCAGAAAGGGAAGGAACAAATTTCCAACACAAATTGAAAGGTGGAAATATTCTTGCCTATTGAACTTTGACTTCCATTTCTTCATATATTCATCAGTGGGCATTTGTGGGTCACTAAGCACAGTTTACAGTCCCTCAAGAACACAGTCCAGTGGGAGAGACAGAGATAAATAATTACAAGGCAATACGATTACTGCTGTAAAGCAGGGATATGTGAAGAACTGTGAGGGGACATAGAGAAAGGGAGACTCAAGCTATGTTTTGGGACATCAGGGAAGGCTCCACAAATACATGAGCTCAGTTTTGTAGTATTAGTAGAAATTCCAGAATTATGCAGTAGAATTCCTATTATGTCTGAAGTAGGAATATTAGTCAGGTCTTCATAAAGACACCCAAATATTAGTTGGGAAGAACAGAGCCAACACTGAATTATTCTATGGATTCCTAAGTAGCTAGTTATAAGTGCCAAATACAAAAGAAAGCACAAACATCTAAATCATTTTTATACCTAAGGAAACTGAGCTCCTACAAACTATACAGTTATTTATATTATATAGTTATTTGTTTTTTTGTTTTTTTTTTGTTTGTTTTTTGCGGTACACGGGCCTCTCACTGTTGTGGCCTCTCCCATTGCGGAGCACAGGCTCCGGACGCACAGGCCCAGCGGCCATGGCTCACGGGCCCAGCCACTCCGCGGCATGTGGGATCCTCCCAGACCGGGGCACGAACCCGTGTCCCCTGCATCGGCAGGCGGACTCTCAACCACTGCGCCACCAGGGAAGCCCTATATAGTTATTTAATGAGCTAAAATGAATAAGATTTTATGACTCTGTTTAGTCTCTACCACATAGGAGGTGGCAAACCTAAAAACTTGGTGTTTTCTTTGATTAACCAGAGGTTACATGATCAGAGTAGGAAAATGCTCATACTAAGTAACTGTGTGTATGTACTAAAATGTAAAAATAAGATTGTTACTCTTGTGTCTAATAAGTCCAAATCTAAGAACAATGGATAAGTACTCCCATATTCTAGAAAGAGACACCAGACATCCCCATAGGACTTGCTAACAGGTAGTCAAAACCAGTTCTGCAACCCAGGATACTATACAAGGCCAATCTACAGAAGAGGTGGAAGAACGTGGGAAGAAAGGGTTTTCTTTTGAGAGAGTTTTCATCCCAGTTGGGAATGCAATGCACTTACTCTCCCTGTAGGGGTTAAAGGGTAGGAGGCATGCTTCCTCATCCCCAGTGAGGCAGGCGGCAAGAGAATCTCCTGGAGAGATTAAGGGGTAGTTACTCCACAGGTAGATGCTTGCTGACCTGCAAAAACATAAAGGCCCATCCCACACTGCTACTGAAGTACTGGTACAAAGGATTTTTAGGAAAACTTGACATGTGTCTCCATGATAAAGACTTAAGTTAGGTGGACTATTGTTATAGCAGAGTGAGGAGAGCTATATAGGGTACGAGCTGTACTTCCATAAAAAATGGGTCAAGGGGGCATCTTCGCTGAGCATAAAGTGGACATCTCACGTAAGCAAGCTAAAAGGACCGTAACAGGAACAGCCTAAGAAGGCTGCTTGACATAGCACACGAAGCCCCAGGGTATATGGTCAGATGTGAAATAGTAGAGTGTGTGTGTGTGTGTGTGTGTGTGTGTGTGTGTGTGTGCGCGCGCGCCCATGGTTCTTGGCACAGAGCTCCTAAAACCCTTGGAATTTCACGGGTGACAGGGGTTGGTCACCAGAAAGACCAAGACATGATGAGAAGTTTGGAACTTTCAACCCCACTCCCCATTCTCCAGAGAGGGACTGGAAATAAAGTTAAAGATTGATCATACCTATGCAATGAAGCCTCCATAAAAATCCCCAAAGTACAAGTTTGGATAGCTTCCAGGTTGGTGAACACAGGAGGTGCTAGGAAAGAGGTGCACTCAGAGAGAGCATGGAAGCTCTGCACCTCTTCCCACATACCTTGCCCTGTGCATCTCTTCCATCTGGATGTTCACCTGTATCCTTTATCATATCCTTTCATAACAAATGGGTAAACAGTATGTAAACTGTTTTCCAAAGTTCTGTGAGCCATTCTAGCATACTAACTGAACCCAAGGAGGGGGATCGTGCAAACCCCAATCTATAGCTGTTCAGTCAGCAGTACAGGTGATAAACTGGGACTTGGCGACTGGCGTCTGAAGTGGGGAGGGGAAAAGACTTGTGGGACTGAGCCCTTAACGTGTGGAATCTGACACTAACTCCAGGTAGATAGTATCAGAATTGAATTGAATTATAGGACACCCAGCTGGTGTTGCAGAGAATTGCTTGGTGTGGGGGGAAATACCCACACATCTGTTGTCAGAAATATTTTGAGTGTGGTAATAGTGTGAATAGCAAAGGAGAGTCACATAGGAGAAATGAGTCTTTTCCTACTCACCAGGACATACACTTAGGGCATGGTCATCTATATATCCTAGTGTTTAGGAAAGCAAAAGTTTTTAAAAGCTAAACTTGGAAATGACCCAAATGTTCATGAACTGCTGAATGGGTAAGCAAATTGTATGTCCATACACAGAAAACTACTTGGCATTAAAAAGAAATAAACTTCATGACAGAAACAACAGAAAGAATGAATTTCAAAAGCATTAGGCTAAGTGAAAGAAGCCAGACACAAGACTACATACTACGTGACTCCTAACTAATGAAAATCTAGAAAAGGCAAAACTATACTGAAAAGAAAGCAGATTAGTGGTTGCCTGTGGCTGAGAAAAGAGATTGACTAAAAGTAGGGCACCAGGGGTACTTTTTAGGGTGATCAAGATGTTGTATTACATGATTATTGTGATGGTTACATAATTGTATTCGTTGAAATTCATCAAATTGTAAACTTACACTTAAAAATAGAAATAGGGGGGCTTCCCTGGTGGCGCAGTGGTTGAGAGTCTGCCTGCTGATGCAGGGGACATGGGTTCGTGCCCCGGTCCGGGAAGATCCCACAAGCCATGAAGCAGCTAGGCCTGTGAGCCATGGCCGCTGAGCCTGCGCGTCCGGAGCCTGTGCTCCGCAATGGGAGAAGCCAGAACAGTGAGAGGCCCACGTACTGCAAAAAAAAAAAAAGAGAAAGAAAAAAGAGAAATACCTACAATCTTGTATCCTGAGGATTTAAAAAGCAAGAAACTCAAGAAAATTGGACAGTACTTACTTAAAAAAATTCTGATCCCCCTCCAAAATCACTACTGATAAGAAAAACATCAGGAGGTACCTAAAGAAAAGTGAATTACTACGGCCTCAGCTTTCCTGTAATTCAAAGGATAAAAGGGCAAGCATAGAATAAAAAAGGACATACAATAAAAGATGACTGCAAGAAGGAAATCAAAAAAGTAATGGTAATTAGCATTTAAAATTACACTGTCAACCAGATCCAATTAACATCAAATAATGAATCTGTGTTAACATGAGGCAAAACTTCTAATGGTATCCTACAAAGTTCTGTTTGGCCCTATTCTGTTCAATATTTATCCAAATTAAAAATAAAGATATAGAAAGAATGCTTATTTAATTTATATATGATATAAATGAAAATAAAGGTTCTAAAAGGATCAATATACTAAAAGATGAGCTGTATCTCACAGGGTAAACTTCTTAAGAATAGACATTAGGCTCAAAAGAATCAAGTGCAAAGAGAAGGAAATCTGAGCCTAAAAGCCCTTCATATAATAATAGCCAAGTAGCACTTAATACATTGTTCGAAAGAACTTACGTTTATTCATTCAATAAGCTATCTACTGAACACCTACTTCATGCCACTCACTAAGCATCGCAGATATAACAGTGAAGAAAACAGACGTGAAGTGTGCATCATACTAGTGGAAGACAGACAAAATCCAAAATGAATAACTAATATAGTAAATGAAATGGATAAAAATGAATTATCCTAATTATTTATTAGGAGAAAAGTTGACAGGGATCCTGTGCACATGTATGATTATTAAATAGGATGGTCATCAAAGGCCTCACTGTGAAGGCAACTTTTGAGCAGAGACTTGAAATAGGTGAACTAATGAATCCTTACAGACATCTGCAGGAAGATTGTTCCAGGCAGTACGTGCAAACTTGAGGTCAAGTGTGTCTACCATAAGCAATATGAAGAAGGCTGGTGTGGCTGGAACCTTCTGTGGCGAGTAAAACAGATAAAGGAAACAGTCAAAAAAGCAGCAGGGTGGGAATTCCCTGGCAGTCCAATGGTGAGGACTCCGAGCTTCCACTGCAGGGGGCACAGGCTCAATCCCTGGTCGGGGAACAAAGATCCTGCGTGCCAAGCAGTGTGGCCAAAAAAGAGGAAAAAAGAAAAGAAAAGCTACAGGGTGGGAAAGGTAAATAGAGTGAAGGGCCTTGCATGCCATCAAGAGGACTCTGGCTTTTACTATGAGTGGCACGGGAAGCTGCTGGTGTTTTGAGCAGAGGTGTGGTATGATTTGACTTAGGTTTTTAAATGATTATTCTGATCACTTCTAGATACATTTAGGAGGTAAAGCCACTTCATTTGCTGATGTATTAAGAGAGGACAAAAGGATAATTTCAAGATTTCTAACTTGAGCAACTAAATAGGAAGTGTTTCCATTAACTGAGAGACAAGATGATGACTACAGGAAGAGCAAGTTTAGGGACAAAGATCCAGAGACTTTAGGTTTGAGATATGTATTAAATGTCCGAAAGGAAATACGTGCATGTAACTGGCAAGTCTAAAGTTCCAGGAATAGGCTAGAACACAAATGTTGAAGGTCGTCAGAGTATAGGTAGCATGTAAAGCCACAAGACTGAAAGAGATCACAAAGGGAGTAAAGGTAGTCAGAGGAAAAGTCCAAGAACTGAGCGCTACAGAACTCCCCAATAATTAAAAAGGTCATCAGAAAGATAAGAAGGGAGGGTAACTCATTGGGTATTCACATATTTAATCCTCATTGATATCCTATACATCATTATTCCCATTTTGTAGCTGAGCTGGCTGCAACACAGAGAGATTTAACAATTGGCCAGATATTTCATAGCTAAAAAGTGCACAATCAGGGTTTAAAACTAGGCGATCTGGCCTCAGAGCCTTTGATGCATTATTATTCTCTATTTCTTCTCTAAAAGCTCTGGGTTTTTAGAGGACTTCATACTCTGCATAAATCAACAGTATATCACTGTCCAAAAAGCTAAGGGAATCTCAGGCTACTTAAAGAAATGGATGATGTCAAAATGAAAGGAGGTATCAGTCTAACTATATTTAGCACTTTATAGATTTCACCTGAAGATCTGTGCTATATTCTGACTTGCACACTTTAAAAATATTTAGTAGGTGTTCAATGAAAGTTAGTTATCATTATCATCGTCATCATTATTATGGATGCACACAGTAGCTGGTCCACAAAACCCTGGAAGTCACTGTCAGCAATGCCATGCTGATTTCCCAAACCGAGCAAAAGGGCATCAACTGAGTACATTAAATTCCTCCTCTTAAATTGAAATACTAGTTTTGATTAGCAGTCAACTAGACCAGTCAATTATTTGGAGGGCAAGAGAAAAAACTACATATACCTTCATCATCATCTGACTCAGGGCACAACGTTTGTAAACATATTTTTTTAAAGCATTAATTTCAAAAACAATAATTGTTTAATAAACTAATTACTTCACGGTTTAAGAAACACATCCAGCCATATTTTAGCTTTACCTCTCTATACCAGCACTACCCAAGAGAACTCTGTGATGAAGGGAATGTTCCGTGGAAATCCTCTGTAACTGCACTGTCCAGTACAGCACACACAAACCTTAGGGGCCGCTGAGCATTTGAAATGCAGCTAGTGCGACGGAGAAACTGGATTTTTAATTCTATTTAGTTTTAATTAAATAGCCCCATATAACTAATGGCTACCCTATTAGACAAAGCAGTTCTAGATTAAGATCTAGATTAAGGCCCAGCTTTCCAGGACAACATAGCCATGTATATTTGCCTGCAGCCGCAATATTAATAATAAAGATAAAATCACACACAAAAAAGTACAGAATTTAGGTGAGCATCAAAATATTGACATGCTTAGCGATTCCTGTCCCTTTTCTTCCACCCATTCTCCCCTTCTTAGGGTTACTGAGTGTCACACCCTAGTACCAGTATTTTGTCTGTTTACTTTTTAATAACTGCCAGCACGCTAATTTAAAAGCCCTCTCTCCGTCTCCTGCCCCCCTCCCCCACCGATCCTCTGAGAAACCAAGTTATAGAATAAATACACATTTTCTCGTTTCTAGGTCTTCAATTCTACCCCCTCGAAACCTGGACTGACGGCTGGCTCTTTCGAGGTCGTAGCCCTCCAAGGACACCTCCTGTCTAGGGCTCTATGAGGAGGGGGTCAGGGCGTGGAAGGGGCGGTTCTGGATTTCGTGGAGCCACCCCGTTTAGCGCCATGTGTGAGTGTGTTCAGGCGAGGCAAGGAACCGGGCCCCAGCTACGAGGGAGGAATCTAGAGAATTCGCCTATGTACAAGAAGAAGGAGCAGGTGCCCAGGCAGGCCGCAGGTTACCTGCACATCCCCGGGGAAATAGAGTACGTGATGCTGGGGCGGTGGTTGCGGCTCCTCCTTCGCCAGGTCCCCAGGGAGGTCCCGCCGTTCCGGTCCCTCCCCAGCGGCCGCCGCCGCCGCCGCCAGCAGGACCAACTCGTTGCCTCGCTGCGGGTCGGCTCCCGGCACCGCGGACAGCTGCACGCACTGCTGCCTGCACCGCTCGGCTGACGGGGAGCCGAGAGCGCCGCTGCGGCTGCTGCTGCCGCCCAGGTTCATGGTTCCGGCCTGAGAGCTGAACGCTGCGACTCCGATTCCGAGCTGCGGTAGCAGGAGAAGCAGCGGCGGCGACCGCAGGAGCCCGAACCCCCACATGGGTCGCCGCCGCCAGAGCGGGTCCTAGGGTGTGGGAGGGCCTGAGGGAGGACGCTGGGCCGAGGGCCCAACGGTGTGCGGGGGCGACCCGGGCGAGAGCCGACCCCGAGGGCAACGACGGCGTCAGAGGCCGACGTCCGCGCGCAGCGTGCGTAAGGGAAGGAGGGGTGTGCGCGAAATCCGACTCCGGTTCCCGGAGGGGGCGATGAGAAGGGGGCGTGGCCTGAGGAAGGACGTTTGTGATTGGTGGGTTCTGCCGCGGCCGGGAAGTTCGAACGGAAGTCTGGGAAAGAGCCTGAAGAGAGCAAAGGAAGCGGGAATGAACTGAGAACTCCGAGCGAGGAGGGTGGCAGTTGTGATACAGGCGCAGCAGCAGGTGCTGCCCGAAGGTCGCTTCCAGTACGGGGTAGAGAGTTTTGAGTATACCATGCTCCCCTTTCGGTAAGCTCAACTTTCAGGTGAGGTTTTTCTAGTCCTTCGAGCCTTAAAAGAGATACAACCCCAAAGATTAGAGTAATTCTGTCCTGTTACAGAAATCTGTGGGAAGTTTTCTGCATGCCCTGGATGAAGGGAATCTCCCTCTTCTCATACTCTCGAGTTTCTTTGTAGGTACACAAAGATTTCTAAGTTCTTGGGAATTTATTTAGATAAGAAGTTTAATGTGTCTCTGATTGGTAACAGGGAGCAGGGCACCTGGGGGAAAGGAGTTAGTTACACATTTGCTGTTGGTGTTTGCAGTCAACGGGATTTGCTATTTTAAGGTTTTCAAAAACCAGCTTGAACAGTGGGAAAGTCATAGGTGTCCAACAACAATCTGTGACCAGTTGTGTATGAATAAGATTTGGACAAATGTATGCTAAAGACAGGGAAGGGAGGGGAGAGTCCAGTATTCTAAATTTAAGTGCTTGTGAGGCAAGGCACTGTAAAGAACCTTGTGGGAGAGAATATTAGTGAGAATTTAAAATATTACAGCCAGCATTTATTGAGGCATACTATAGGCCAGGAATTGAACTAGGTACTTCATATATTAACTGATCTGAGTTTATATATGTGTGTGCTTAAGCACACATACTGTTTTCTTACTCCACGTATCAAATATTAATAAATAGCCTTGAAGTAAGAGCACAAATTAGCAAATGATAAAATATATATATTTATATATATATATAAAGTATATATATATATACTTAGTGACTTCATGGAGGTGTAATATGCTAGCCTACTCTAAATTACTGAGTTCCATCTCACATCATAATAGTGTAACCAATCAAAATTGTTTATTATTCTAAGTATATCTATCTACTGCTTTCTAAAAATAAATGGTTAAAAAGAAGCAGAGGCTAATTATATAATAATGAATATATATTAACCATATTTTGACAACCAGCCTTCATTCTATTTTGTGAATCACAAGCACGTTGTTACTGTCTCTTTAAATAGAGGATTACTGAAATGTAATCCAAAAGCCCAAACATGTTCATGTACTCCAAATGCAGCTTTTGATTTTTGTGGTCTTGTTTTTAGGTTGACATTTTAACTGAATCTGTCACTATTGATGGGGATGGGGAGTTCTCGTGTTTTGGAAAGAAAATTAATTGTAGTAACATTAAATATACAAAAAGTTATTTCAATAGCTCTAAGGTAATTGAAGTCTTTGAGAAATACAAATAAAGATTTAAAGGGCAGAGTAAAGAAACAGACTGAAGTGAGCACAAGGTTTTTTTTTCCCCACAGTCAAGGATTTACACAACCCTACAGGAGCCGCTTCCAGAAAAAGTAATAGCTCTCAATTCATCGGTTGAGGTATTATGTCATTTATGGTAAGTCATTAACATTGTAATTCCTTCTGATAGGTCCCAGTGATATTATTGAAGTATCTGTTTTCTTTCTCCGTCCCCTCTTCCTTTTCCCAGGAAGACCAGTTTTGTAAATCACTACTTTTCTATCAACCATGGGCACAGACAGCCCAGCACTTCCTCTCTTTATTCTCCTTAGGAGCTGGGCTTTCCTTCCTCTCTAGAGATCTTACACATACAAAGTTACTATAACCAGTTGTTTGAGTTTACTCCTTTCTAACAGATAGAGATCTCCACTGAAAACTATTAGAAATAATAAAGTTCAGCAAGGTTGCAGGACACAAGATCAATATACAACACTTAATTGTGTTGCTATACACTAGCAATGAATAATCTAAAATGAAATTAATACAATTCCATTTACAATAGCATCAAAAGGAATAAAATACTTAGGAATAAATTTAATGAAGGAAGAGACTTGTATACTGAAAGCTACAAAACATTGTTGAAAGAATTTAAAGACCTAAATAGCACTGGGTGTTCACTCTGGCGCCTGTTGCTCCAGCACTGAACCCCTCTGAGGCAAAGGTGTCGTTTTTGGGAGGGGGGAGGGTCTCATGCTTAGAAGGAGCAGAATCAGCTCGGACCTGGCCCTCAGGGCTTCTGCTCCCACACTTTGGGACCTGATCCTGCCCCTGAGAGGGTGGTGACACCCACTGAGCACAGGAGAAGCCCAGCTTACATGTGGCTCTGGTTCTAGCCCCTCTATCTCCATCCCCTCAAAAAAGGTGATAGCTACCAGCACACCCTAGCGGAAGACTTGACCAGTGCTCACTTCAGATCCAGCTCTCCCACCAAAGCCACTGGGCACACACAGACTGAATAGAGATGTTTCCAAACAAGGACACCCCTTCAAAACTGGGATAGGTAACTGTTTCACCTAATTTCACAGAGACAGAGAAAGTTAAGCAAAATGAGAAGACAGAGGAATTTGTTCCAAACAAAACAACAAGGAAACAAACTGGAAAAAACAACTAATGAAACAGAGATTAGGCTCCTTGAAGGGAGGACTGCCAAAATTCTTGTGGACATATTTTAAAGCAACCACACCCAGGCTCCACTCCAGATCATTAGAATTCAGAGATCAAGTACAAGGGGAATAAAATAAGATATCAAGGAGATTTGGCTAAGTTATTATTTATAAAACACATAAGATGACTCTGAATGGTGGAAAAAAGGAATCAGACAGGCTAGGGACCTTGGGACTCGAGGAATATCAAGGTGGTGAATACCCTAGGTTTTATTTTTGCCTTACATACTGCAGAAATGATGCTAAAGAATTCAGAAACACCAGTGGACACAGACAAATGTGTTGCTTGAAGTCTCAAGAAAAGCCTCTCCTAGACACAGCACCAGGAAAGGGGAAGCCTTGAAATATAGAAAACTGTCAGAAAACAAATTCTCTGTCCCAGCCAAATATCACAGAAAAAGACTTTGGCTACACCCAACAAGCAAAGGCTGAGTGAGGAGCCTCAGCTTCTTATAATGAGGTACCCCAACACCCCTGCCAGGGTAGTGTCGGAGACGGCCAAGTAGAGAGCCTGGACTTTCATCTCCATTCCCCCCAACACACACCGCCACAGTGCAGTGGATACTACACTGGACTGGAGAGTCAGGACTTTTACCATCGCCTAGCAATAATGAGATCTCCTCTACCACAGTGTCATTATAGACCATGTGGGGAGCCAGAACATCTACATCCAGTAGTAATGAGAAACTGTTCCCTCCCATCCAGTGTCAAAACAGGCCAAGTGGGGAATCTGGACTTCTACCTCCACCTGGTAGTAATAAGGTAGCAACTCTTCTCAGCTGGAGTGGTATCAGAGAAAGTGAGTTAGAACCAAAGTTTTAAATAAGATAGAATCATAAAACATAATATAAAAAATTCCAGTTTTCATTTGAAAACCACTTATTATAACAAGAATGAGGTAAGTCTCAAACTGATTGAAAAGTGACAACCAACATATACCAAAAGTTAGATGTCAGAGATGTTAGAATAATCTGACAAAGATTTTAAAGCAGCAATAAAAAACATGTTACAACAAGCAATTACAAACACACTTGAAACAAATAGCCTCAAGAAAGAAATTGAAAATTTCAACAATGAAATGGAAGATATAAAAAAAAAATAAAGACATAATGGATGGACTCAAAAGGAGAATGTAAGGAAGAGAGGAAAGAATAAGTGAATCTGAAGATAAAGTAATAGAAGTTACCCAGTCTGAACAACAGAGATAAAACAGACTGGAAAAAAAAAAACAACTCAGAATGCTAGGGGCTTGTGAGACCATCACAAAACACCTAACATTCATGTCATTAGACTTTTGAAGAAGAGGAGAAAAAGAGTAAGATTGAAAAAGTATTAAATAATGGCTGAAAAGTACCCAGGTTTAACAAGAGACATGACCTATGGATTTAAGATTCTGAGTGAATCCCAAACAGGATAAATCTAAAGTAATCTATGCCAATACCCATCATAGTTAAACTAAAGACAAAGAAGAAACCTTAGAAGCATCCAAAGAAAACTGACACCTTTCCTATAGGGGGAAAATAACCCAAATGACAGCAAATTTCTCATCAGGAACCATGGAGCGCAGGAGGAAGTAACACAATATTTTTCAAGTGCTGACAAAAAAGGAACTGTCAATCCAGAATCCTATACCTAGTGAAAATATCCTTCAGAAGTGAAGGGGAAATGAAGACATTTTCAGATGAAGGAAAACTAAGAGTATTTTTAACCAGCAGACTTATCCTAAAAGAATAACTGAATGAAATTCTCTAAACAGGAAGGAAACAATAAAAGATAGAACCTTGGAATATCAGGAAGAAAGAAAGAGCATGGTGAGCAAAAATATGGGTAAATACAGCAGGCCTTCCTTTTCCTCTTGAGTTTTTTAAAATTATGATTGACAGTTGAAGCAAAAAATTACAACACTGTCTGATGCTTAAGTTTTCTTCTACATACATATATGAATGTATAGAGGAAATATTTAAGACAGTTATACTATAAATGGGGAAGGGCAAAGAGAGGTATGGTATCTGTACTCAAACTGGTAAAATGATGACACCAGTAAACTGATAAGTGATGGATATATAAAATAATACTTAGATCCAACTGATTAAGAATCTATACAAAAAGGTATACTTACAAAACACTATAGATAAATCAAAATGGAATTCTCAAAATGCTCAAATAACCTATAGGAAGTCAGGAAAAAGGAGACAGCTTGGGGGAGAGGTGGTGCTGGGGAACAGAACAAACAAACCAAAATTTAAAATGGCAGACTAAAACCTAAACATATAAATAATTATATTAAATGTAATTGGTCTGAGTACACTAATTAAAAGGCAGAGATTGGCAGAAGTGATTAAAAAGCACATCCCAACTCTATGCTATCTATAAGCAACTAACTTCAAATATAATGATACATCAAATAAAAACTAAAAGGGCAGAAAAAAATATAATATGCAAACATTAAACAAAATAAAACAGTAAAGGGTATCAGGTAAAATTGACTTCAGAGCAAAGTAAATTACTATAGATGTGCAAGACGTTACCTTTAGGCGAACCTGAGCAATTGGTACATGGGATCTCTCTGTATTATTTGTATAACTGCACATGAATCTATAGTCATTTGGATATAAATTCAATTTTTAAAAATTTCATTAGGCTCATTTTTCATCTTACTGCAGGCAACAGTTTTGCCAGTTGTTTGCTATCACATAACATAGGTCACCATTTTTCAAGGCTTCAATATAATTTCCTAATTGACTTAGTATCCCAGATCCCCCACACTGCCACCAGGCTCAGATATCAATCCAGACCTTTTTTTTGCAATGGAAAGGGAATGTCATTATTCCTGATATGTGAAGAAAGACTTCTTACTTACCAGAGAATGAAAACAAAAGAAAACAAAGAGAATCAAATCCTAGTTTTAGTCCCTGAGGCCCTGGGCTGCCTTTGTTTCTGGGAGTTACCTCACTAGCCATTTTTTTTTTTTTTTTTAAGAACAACTTTTTCATATTTTATTAAAGTACATGAACTTTATATGTACTGCTTAGCAAATTTTTAAATTTATAACTTATTTTTAGAGAAGTTTTACATTTACAAAAAAACTGAGGGGAAGAGAGTGCAGAGTTCCCATATTCCCCCTCCCCCCAACCCTAGTTTCCCTATTATTAACATCTTCCATTACTGTGGTACATTTGTTACAATTGATGAGCCAATAATGTTGATTACTTACATCTATAGTTTATATTAGGGTTCAATTGTTGTCTTTTACATTTTATGGATTTTTGTCAAATATATAATGCCATGTATCCACCATTAAGGTACCAAACTGAATAGTTTCACTACTCTAAATATCTCCTGTGCTCCAGCTATTTTATCCCTCCTTTCCTCCCTCCCCTAGAATCCTTGGAAATCTCCAATCTTTTTATTGTCTCCACAGTTTTGCTCTTTCAAGAATGTCATGTAGTTGAAATCATATAGCATGTAGGCTTTTCAGATTGACTTCTTTCACTTAGCAATAAGCATTTAAGCTTCCTCCATGTCTTTTTGAGGCATAATAGCTCATTTTTATTGCTGAATAATCCATTGTGTTGTTATACCACAGTTTCTTTATCCATTCACCTACTGAAGGACATCTTGGTTGCTTCCAAGTTTTGGCAATTGTGAATAAAGCTACTATAAATACTTGTGTGGAGGTCTTTTTATGGACATAAGTTTTCAAGTCATTTGGGTAAATACCAAGGAGTGTAGGGTTGATGGATCATATGTTAAGAGTATGTTTAGTTTTTCAAGAAACTGCCAACTGTCTTCCATAGTGACTGTACAATTTTTGCATTCCCACTAGCAGTGAGTGAGAATTCCTTTTGCTCTACATTCTCACCAGCATTTGCTATTGTCAGTGTTTTGGCTTTTAGCCATTCTAATAGATGTGTACTGGTATCTCATTGTTTCATTTTGTAATTCTCTGATGACATATGATGTTGAGTGTCTCTCCATATGCTTACTTGCCATCTGTATATCTTTTTTGGTGAGGTGTCTGCTTAGATATTTGGCCCATTTTATTTAGTTAGTTTATTTTGGGGGGCTTTGTTGGGTCTTAGTTGCGGCATGCAGGTCTTTTGTTGTGGTGCGCGGGCTTCTCTCTAGTTGAGGGGCACGAGCTCAGTAGTTGTGGGACATGGGCTTAGTTGCCCCACGGTGTGTGAGATCTTAGGTCCCCCACTAAGGATTGAACCTGCATCCCCTGCATTGTAAGGTGGATTCTTTACCACTGGACCACCAGGGAAGTCCCTGGCCCATTAAAAAAAATTTTTTTTTCTTATTGCTGAGTTTTAAGAGTTCTATATACATTTTGATACAAGTCCTTTACCAAATATGTATTTTGCAAAGATTTTTCTCCCAACCTACTGACTGTCTTTCATTCTCTTAACAGTGTCTTTCACAAAGCAGAAGTTTTAAATTTTAATGAAGTCCAACTTATCAATTTTTTTCTTTCATGGATTGTGCTTTGGGTATTGTATCTAAGAAGTCATCGCCAAACCCAAGGTCACCTAGCCTTTCTCATATGCTATCTTCTAGGAATTTTATTGTTTTGCATTTTACATTTATGACTATGATACATTTTGAGTTAATTTTTGTGTACGGTGTAAGACCTGTGTGTAAATTTATTTTTTTGCATATGATGTACGGTTGTTCCAGCACCATTTGTTGAAAAGACTATCTTTGCTCCATTGTATTGCCTTTGATCCTTTGTCAAAGATTATTTGACTATATTTGTGTGGTTCTATTTCTGGGCTCTTCTGTTCCACTGAGCTTGTCAATAGCCCTTTAATAATTTCCCTTATTTGCTCATGCTGATTTGAGTTGAATTTTTATCAGTTACTGCTGAAATATCACTGATTAATTCAAGCACTTGGTACATGCCAAGCACTGTGCTAATCTCTTTACATAAATTTAACCACAGCAGTCTTTTGAAATAAATGAAGAAACTTGGGATTTGCGAGTTTAAGTAACATGTTGAAAATCATACCACTTATAAGTGATCCAGGTCTGTCTGCCTGTCTATACTGTATTACCTGTCAAAGATGACCTTGTTACTCCTTACTGGGACTATTAAAGTTGCTCTAATAGTCTCTCTTCTGCTGTTTACTGCCTTTAATTATAGTATAGTTGCTTTCTAAATTAAATACTGAGTACTTAGCCAGCATTGAAATCCTAAACTACTTCTCCAGCTTTTTTTCCTGTACTCTCTTACTTGCTCAGTGGGACTACTCTATGATTTTGTATTACACCCTCGCTTTACTATATAAGTATATCACCTAACCTATTCCTATACTTGCTGCATCTCCAAGTATTAAAATTCCTTCTGTCAAAGTTCATCTCAAATGCTTCTTCTCCCTTGACCCTTCCCCATTTTGTACCCCAACTTCACCCTAAAACTGGAATTGAGAGCTTTCTCCTTAAAATAACCAAAGCATTTCATTTAAACCTCACTTGTGACACATATTATGCCTTGTGTTTTAGTTATGTGAATTTAACTACTAGACTGTCACCTCCTCAACAGCTTGTATACTATGTAGAACCTGGCATTCATTAAAAAAAATTTACTGACTGTATAATATCTACCAAAATCTGCACTAAATGCTGGAGTGGCAAAGATCAAAGACATAGCCACTGCCTTAAAAAAAAGTTATAGAATGGTAGAAGCCAGACCAGAATGCAGTTATTTTTCTGTAATTTAAGTCTTAATATGAAAGTAAACCTCTGATACTGTGGGACAGAGTACAGAGTGTGGAGTACTTAATACAGTTTGAGTTTGGGAAGGAGAGAATACTTATCAGAGGACAACAAATAAGAGTTAGGCTCCTGAGTTAACAACATATGCGATAGCAGAAAGACCTAAGAGATCAGAACACATTTGGAGTGCAAGTAGTTCAGATTAGCTATACCATAGTGTTAAAGAATGGCAAAGGATGAAGCCAAAGAAGCTGAGAAGGGCTATGTCTTAAAGAAATTTCTGAGTCTTGCAAAAGAGTTAGCATTCTTCTCCTGAGGACATGAAAGTCATTATAAGGTTTCAAGCAAGGTGAGGTCGTGATCTCACTCATGCTTAGATGGATCATGCTGACAGTTATGTGGATAATAAATTGGAATTGGCTGAGACTAATGACCAGAAGGAAGACCAGCTAGCAGAATGTTACAGTAGTCCAGGTTGTATAGTATTAGGATCTGAGTAGGCCAAGGAGAAAAGAGAACTTATTTGAGAGATGTTTAGGAGATAGAATTTATAAGACTTGGTGATGGGGTACAGTAATTCTTTCAGATCTCAAGTTCTCTACACCTGGGGATTCACCTAGACAGTATCTTTGTCCTGCTAATTTAAAGAGATACTCCTGGGCTTCCCTGGTGGCGCAGTGGTAGAGAGTCCGCCTGCCAATGCAGGGGACACGGGTTCGTGCCCCGGTCCGGGAAGATCCCACATGCCGTGGAGCGGCTGAGCCCATGAGCCATGGCCTCTGAGCCTGTGCGTCCAGAGCCTGTGCTCCGCAACGGGAGAGGCCACAACAGTGAGAGGCCTGCGTACCGAAAAAAAAAAAATTAAAAAAAAAAAATAAAGAGATACTCCTTCCTAGTCTACTGTATAAATTACTAGGATCCATCTCCCTCCTCATCACCAAGAGCCCCCTTGCCAAGAGAACCTCTACTGCCAAAGGAACTCTCCAAGGAGAGTTCCTTCTCCAAAGGAACTCTCCAAGCCTTATTATCAGAGCCTCTGATGCTACTAGAAGATAAAAGAGCCCCCACTCACACTGCCAAACTTGGGAGAGATATACTCCTAAATGGAAAATTAGAACTTACTTTCTTAGAAATAATGTTAAAAGATAGGTACTTAGACATGTCATGTGTTAAATATCCCTTTTATGGTCTATTCTAGGAACGTAAAACTGTTTATGGCACTTCAATGACAAGTTCTAAACATCCTTCTCTTAAAAAACTTGAAAATTCAGTTGAGGACTTCTTTTTTTTTTTTTTGTGGTACGCTGGCCTCTCACCGCTGTGGCCTCTCCCGCTGCGGAGCACAGGCTCCGGACGCGCAGGCTTAGCGGCCATGGCTCACGGGCCCAGCCGCTCCGCGGCATGTGGGATCTTCCCGGACCGGGGCACGAACCCGTGTCCCCTGCATCGGCAGGCGGACTCTCAACCACTGTGCCACCAGAGAAGCCCAGGACTTCTTATATATACTGATGTACCAAGGAGTGGGGAACAGTCCACTTCAGCAAGAAGGAATATTTTATTGCTGACATTCTTTAAAATTGCTGTCACATAATGATAAAGATAATAAAAAATAGACCTATTTTTAGTCTGTTTTATTATTGTCTTTAAATTTTCTTGCAGCTAATGCATCCCGTACTCCTGGAGCTGATGTTTTCTCTTTCCCCTCTGCCCCACTTAGTACACTGCTGCTTATGTATGAATTAGAAGTTGGGAAGTGAAAATCAGAGATACATTGTGAGACAGGGAAGAATTCTGAAGGAAAGAAGCCTGGACATGAATCTATATTGTCCACCTTACCAACAAAATGATCTGGGCTAGTAACAACTTCTCTGAGCCTCATTTTTCCCATCGTTAAAATAGGGTTATATCATACTAAATGAAGTCAGACACAGAAAGATAAATATCATATGATATCACTTATATGTGGAATCTGAAATATGGCACAAATGAACCTGTCTACAAAACAGAAACAGACTCATAGAGAACAGACTTGTGGTTGTCAAGGGGGAGGGGTGGGGAAAGGAAGGACTGGGAGTTTGGGGTTGGTATATGCAAACTATTTACATTTAGAATGGATAAATAACAAGGTCCTCAGGTATAGCACAGGGGACTATATTAAATATCCTGGGATAAACCATAATGGAAGGGAATATAAAAAAGAATGTCTGGGGCTTCCCTGGTGGCTCAGTGGTTGAGAGTCCGCCTGCCGATGCAGGGGACGCAGGTTCGTGCCCCGGTCCGGGAGGATCCCATATGCCGCGGAGCGGCTGGGCCCGTGAGCCATGGCCGCTGAGCCTGCGCGTCCGGAGCCTGTGCTCCGCAACGGGAGAGGCCACAACAGTGAGAGGCCCAAGTACCGCAAAAAAAAAAAAAGAATGTCTGTATGTGCAGAACTGAGTCATTTTGCTGCACAGCAGAGATTGGCACAGCATTGTAAATCAACTACACTTCCATTAAAAAACTAGGATTAAAATATCTATTTTTTGTGGATTAAATAATGTATTTAAAGTACCTGGCACTTAGCATATATTCTCAACAAATATTAATTCTCTCCTGTAGTAAACATTTTCATATTTTCTGGCTGCCCAGGACGTTTTGAATATATTTGCCATGTTTAGGGAATTTCCGATCTTAATGTAAGTGCTGTTTCCCCAAGGTAAGCTCTGAAAACAAAATTTCCAGACTGTCATAGCGAGGGCACAGACATGTGACCTAAGCTTCAACATTCAGCATACCTGCATAGACTTTGATCTGGAAGTTGGTAGCTTTGAGGAAGCAAAGATTCTGATCGGAAGTCAATTTGCTGATAAAGGCATCTGACATTTGGGGGCGCAGTGCTTGCAACGTGAAATTCCTAGGGCAGAAGTGGCCTTGGTGGGAGTGGGAGTGGCAGCACTTGCTTTTAGTGTCTGTTGGGGCAGAAGTAAGAAGACTGACTTCCTCATTGGGGCAGTTCTACGGGTAATTGTAAGCATTATTCCTGGAAGTTTAGTTCCAACCCTGTTCCTCCAGCCTCCCAACAATTTTCTGAGATCTCCCACTTCCTTTTAAACTTCTTTCTGCTCATTCAGTCAGAATTAGCTTATGTTACTTGCAACTGTGAGCCATGACTGATACACATTTCATCATTGGTATTGTTAGCTTTGAGTAGCAGGCTAAGAAAAATGTCAAGGTAGAGGCAGTAATGTATATAATTTATAATCACCTTAAACAAAAGTACATAATTCTATAAAGTGAATCCTAGAAAAGTTTAGTGAGCTATAACTGAGTGGAGATTGAAGAATATAGCTTTTGAGGAAATTATGTATAATATTAGAATACTTTTGTGAAAGTTTTTTCTCTATAGCTCTTGGAAATAGTTAAGAGAACTTAGACTTTCATGTCCCCCCAAAGAAATTATTTCAGAACCAGTTTATAAAGAAAATTTAATCCCTGGATATTGACTCTGCAAAGCAGTCCCAAGTGAGTTTATCAATTCAAGTCAAAGCCAGAATCAAAATAAATCAGGCATTATATGGCATATTAAATTTCTGGAGCTCAACTCAGTTCTCTTAATCTCTTAGCAGCAGTAACAGAGTGGCAGCTCTCACTCATTGCAGTGGGGAAATAACAAAGCAAGAGTAAAATTGCTGTTGCAAAATGAAGCCCATCAACACATTTCCATCTAATGCATTATAGTTCATGAATCTCCCAGGGGCCAGAAAAACACAGTGAAGCCTTTAAAAGTGAATCCAGATGTCAGCCATACCATAGCAGTGCTTTAATTATCAAAAAAGAAAGAAAGAACTCCTTAGGTACATTCTAAGCAGGTGTTCCTTCACGGAAAATAGAATAGCTGAAGAAACAGCTGTGGCATTATATCTGCTTCAATCAAGATAGAATTTTGCAAGTATTAATCTATACAACATGATGACTAATTAATATTAATTACTGCATTTTACAGATGAGGAAACTGAGTGCCTTATATGACAACCATTTTTAATTCAAAGTCTGTCAGTCTTCGACAAGTTTATCACAAAATGAATTTATTTTGCAAGGCCTTTTATGTATCATATAGCATGCGTTGATTTTATAGAAAACATATATTTTACACAATCCATTGTCATTTTACGAAAATTATAAAATAAAGGTGAATGAGAAGGAAACCTTTAAACCATCTCTAATAACTGCTATTTCAAACTGGGATTTAAAAACTGGGTCCATGGTTGGGGTTCAGAGGACCTGTGAACCTCAGAAACTAAGCAAAAAAAATGACCATGTGCATTTTTCTGGGGTGAGGGTACATATACCTTCATCAAGTTCTCAATTGTCTATCATTCAAAAATTATTAATTATCTCTATCCTTCTGGACTTTATGTATATGACTAGAGGAACAAAGACACTGCCTACAAGTCACAGGCTGAGAACAAAGGTGGCCTTTATCTAAAATGTTATGTGGGCCAAAACAAGTAGTAATTTCTAAAATTTGGCTTGGCCTTTGTGCAGCAAATTATAGAATATTAGGAAAAGACTTCCTTTTTTCCTTAAGCATTTTATTTATTTATTTATTGACGTATAAGTTGATTTACAATGTTGTGTTAGCTTCTGGTGTACAGCAAAGTGATTCAGCTTTATTTTTATATATGTATATATATATATGTGTGTGTGTGTATTCTTTTTCAGATTCTTTTCCATTATAGTTTATTACAAGATATTGAATATAGTTCCCTGTGCTGTACAGTAGGTCCTTGTTGTTTATCTATTTTATATATAGTAGTGTGTATATGTTAATCCCAAACTCCTAATTTATCTCCCCCCCATCCTCTTTGGTAACAATAAGTTTGTTTTCTATGTCTGTGAGTCTATTTCTGTTTTGTAAATAAGTTCATTTGTATCATTGTTTTAGATTACACATGTAATAGATATCATATGATATTTGTCTTTCTCTCTCCGACTTACTTCACATAGTATGATAATCTCTAGGTCTATCCATGTTGCTGCAAATGGCATAATTTCATTCTTTTTTATGGCTGAATAATATTCCATTGTGTGTGTGTGTGTGTGTGTGTGTGTGTGTGTGTGTGTGTGTGTGTATATATGTATATATATATATATATATATATATATATATATATATATATACACCACATCTTCTTTATCCATTAATCTGTCAGTGGACATTTAGATTGCTTCCATGTCTTGGCTATTGTAAATAGTGCTGCTATGAACATTGGGATGCATGTATCTTTTCAAATTATAGTTTTCTCTGAATATATGCCCAGGAGTGGAATTGCTGAATCATATGGCAAGTCTATTTTTAGTTTTTTAAGGAACCTCCATACTGTTTTTCTTAGTGGCTGCACCAATTTACAGTCCTACCACTAGTGTAGAAGGGTTCCCTTTTCTCCACACCCTCTCCAGCATTTATTAGTTGTATACTTTTTGATTATGGCCATTCTGACTGGTGTGAGGTGATACCTCAGTGCAGTTTTGATTTATATTTCTCTAATAATTTGCAGTGTTGAACATCTTTTCATATGCCTATTGGCCATCTGTATGTCTTCTTTGAGCAATGTCTGTTAAGGTCTTCTGCCCATTTTTTTTATTGGGTTGTTTGTTTTTTTGTTATTGAGTTGTATGAGCTAGGGTTTTATTTCTTATTTTTGTTTTTGTGCATGCCTGTATATGTGCAATCTGACAATTTACCTGGTGGACAAGTAGAAAAATTAAGAGAGACTTTTGCAACTCACGTTGGTGGGAAGGTCTGGCAGAAACAACAAAGTATCTACAAAGGAGTAGCAGAGTCAAGGTGGTAGTATTGTAGATGAATAATTAAAATCTGAATATACTTGATGGCAGAGAGAAAAATCTGGTTGAAAAGGAGAGAGTAAGGAGATAAATAAGGAAATGAAGGAACTGATAAAGTCCCTTAGATGCATAAAAGAGCTGAGAGTAAGGGCTTTGTGACTGAACATGAGAGGGAATGGGGGGGACCATTTTCCTTTGAGGTTTATGAGACAGGGAAAAGGAAAAATATTGAGATAACCTTTGGTGAAAAATACATCCGATGGATGGACTATTTGATGCATTTCATCATCCATTCAACTAACTCTTAGTGAGAACTTACTACATATGAAGCACTATGAATAGAAACATTTATAAGTCTTGGTCCAAGGAATTTATAGCATAACTCAGGGGACAAATATAAATCAGTTCTACAAAGAAGCAGAGTCACAAATGAGAAATAGTAAGTTTGAGAGATCAAAGTGGGGATGGTCAGGAAAGGCATTAAAGAATGGTACTCAAAATGGGTCTTGAAATATGAATAAGATTTTTTGTTAGCTAATAAATGAGGAGAGAAAGGACAATGCAGAAGAAGAAAGCAAGTACAAAGGCACATAGGGGTGAGAAAGCATGGCCTGGATAGAAAATGCCCTGTAAACTGACATAGTGGGAAAACAAAGGACTCAGAAGTTGTGGGCAAGGCTAGTAATGATATTGGTTTCTACAAAAGTCCAGGGAAAAGAAAAAGAGATCCTTAACTGAGACAGTGACAATGGGGAGGGGAAAGAGAGAATTAACTAGAGAAATATTTCGAAAGTAAGAGTCTCAGGATTTATTGGGTTGGCCAAAAAGTGCCTTTGGTTTTTAAGTAAAAATAAAGACACATTTTTCATTTTCACCGAGGACTTTATTGAACAACGTATTCACCCTTTAGTTCCACTGCCTTCTGCCATTTTGCAGGCAACTTCATAATTCCATCTCCCCAAAACTTTTTATCTTTTTGAGCAAAGAGCTGTCCCAGCTGCCTTTTACAGTCTTCCAGGGAATTGAAATTTTTTCCATTAAGAGAATTTTGTAAATCCTGAAATAAATGGATATCCGAAGGTGCAATATCTGGTGAATATGGCAGGTGAATCAGAACTTCCCAGCCAAGCTATAACAGTTTTTGCCTGGTCATCAAAAAACATGTGGTCTTTCATTATCCTGATGGAAGATTATGCATTTTCTATTGACTAATTGTTGATGCTTTTGGTCGAGTGCTGCTTTCACTTGGTCTAATTGGGAGCAGTACTTGTTGGAATTAATCATTTGGCTTTCCGGAAGGAGCTCATAATAGAGGACTCCCTTCCAATCCCACCATATACACAACATCACCTTTGGATGAAGACCGGCCTTTGGTGTGGTTGGTGGTGGTTCATTTCTCTTGCCCAGTGATCTCTTCCATTCCACATTATTGTACCGTATCCACTTTTCATTGCCTGTCACAATTTGTTTAGAAAACGGGACATTTTCATTACGTTTCAGTAGAGAATCGCATGCAGAAATATGATCAAGAAGGTTTTTTTGCTTATGTGGAACCCAAACATCAAAGTTATGAACATAACCAAGCTGGTACAAATGATTTTCAATGCTTGATTCGGATGTTTTGGGTATGTTGGCTATCTCCCGGGTGGTATAACGTTGATTGTTCTAAATTAATGTCTCTATTTCATCGCTATCAACACCAACTGGTCTACCCGACCATGGAGTATTGTCCAGTGAGAAATCTCCAGCATGAAACTTTGCAAACCACTTTTGACATGTTCTATCAGTCACAGCACCTTCTCCATACACTGTACAAATCTTCTTTTGCGTTTCAGTTGCGTTTTTACCTTTCTTGAAATAATAAAGCATAATATGCTGAAAATGTTGCTTTTTTTCTTCCATCCTTAATATTGAAATGGCTACACAAAAATTCACCAGTTTTGATGAGTCTTTTTTTAAAATGCACACTGATGTGACAGCTGTCACAATACTAACAAAATTGTTTTGAATGAAGTTAAAGACAACTAAGTGCTACTAGAGCCGTCTTATGGAAAAAACCAAACGTACCTTTTGGCCAACCCAATAGTATTCCTCGGGAAAGCCATTGTGAACATTTGCCCCAAAGCTGCATTATCAAACTAAGATATTGATACCTTACTTAAAGTAAGAATCAAAGTCCCACCTTCCTTTAAGGAACTATAAGAAATAGTTCTAGTATGTCTCACATCTCTGTTTATCTGTTTACCTCTATTTGGGCCAACTTTCTCCCAAATATCCATCCTCATAGTGCTCTAATTACTACCTCCAGGGCCCTCAGGTTGTAAAACTCAGAGTACTCTTCACATTGCATTGTATGCAAATAGTACACAGTGTGTGAGGTGAATGATGTCCTGCTTACCCCTTCCTTAACTCCTAAATCCTTTCGCTGTGATCTCCAAAAATGCCCCCAGAATGTCTTACTCTGTGATCAGCAAACTGCCCTACAGCCTCATCTGAATGGTTCCTTAAATTAACTGAAAGCTGCCTCAGCTCTGATGTCCTTGCCACTCTTGCAGTCCTCCCTTGTGGAAGCTGTTTTCTCTTACACCCAAAGTACCTCAGGGATAGGAGGTAGAATAGATGGCTTTGCATCCCATAACTTCTTTCAAACCATTTCACTCCCTTCTTCTCTTTCTTCAGAACTCATTCCCCTTCTGTCTCTATCATCACCAATATTTAACGTTCTTCCCATCTCATCTATTTTTTTGTGTGTGTGTGGTACGCGGGCCTCTCACTGTTGTGGCCTCTCCCGTAGCGGAGCACAGGCTCCGGACGCGCAGGCTCAGCGGCCATGGCTCACGGGCCCAGCCGCTCCGCGGCATGTGGGATCTTCCCGGACCGGGGCACGAACCCGTGTCCCCTGCATCGGCAGGCGGACTCTCAACCACTGCGCCACCAGGGAAGCCCCCCCATCTCGTCTGTTGAAGACTTTAGCTTTTGGTTCACAGATTTTCTCTTCCCCTTATTCTCCTATGTCATCTTTAAAACTTTTTCATGTGGGTAACTCTGCATGTAATTCTACATCCACTTTCTCAGACCCTTGATCTTCTCACCTCCAGCCCCTTTTCCTCCATTCCATCATAGCCACACTCCCATACCCATTTCCTGAGTTTGTCAGAACCAAAGTTTCAAAGTCCTCTGAAATCTTGGCTGCAGATATCTGACTTTTTGACAATTATCCTTTTATTCTTTCAGTTCTTTTTCTGTAGAACATCTACAGGCACAATTTGTTGATTTAATTGAGACACCCAGTTCTCTGACATCCATTTTCATCATCAATCAACCCCCTTTCCCCTCTGCCTTCCTTTTTGTCTAAGTCTATGGGTGATTATTATGATGACTCCTTTGGTAATAACCTGTTTTTGCCTTTTTGTTCATTCTGCCTGGAGAGGTAGATAAACTTGTCTGATTGGAAATTGGGGAAGAATATATTGGGCATGCTCAGCTCAACAACTCCCTTTTTCCCCTTCTTGTTACTTTTCTTAGTAAGCCTGCCTATGAAGAGTACACATCCCCCTGTATTCAGCCTTGTACAAAGATGGGAAGAGGTCTGCCCTGGCCTGGTGCTGCACTGTGCTGGGTGAACAGCCTAACCCTGAGGTTCAGTGTTAGGAAACTCACTTCTATGCCCCTTTTGCCCATGGTATTCCAGCCATACTGGTCTTTGATTTCCTAGATTAACCCAACTCTTTGCACCTTCAGGACTTTTGCCATTTTCTGCTGATTCATTCTTTCTTCTGCTCTTTTTCCTTTTTTGGGGGCTAGTTTTTAATCTTTTCAGATCTCAATTTACGCCTCTCCAAACAAGTCTTCCCCGACTTTTCTATTAGGGTAGATTGTTATCCTCCTATTATTCTTATCCCAGCCTCTTGTGGAGTTTAACTTGAGTTGAATGTATTGATCTGGAACTCAAAATAGAAACAAGTTAGGATCCTAATTAGGATTTAAACATGCAGAAGCATATAAGATGGCCCAAGGAAACAGTGTTGAATAAGTAGGGAGCCAAGATCAGAACTCTGAAGAACCTATAAGAATTGTTCACAGGAAGAGAATTCAGTGATGGAACTTGAGGATGAATGATCAGATAGATAGGAGTACCTTAAGACGTGGGAGGAAGGGGGTATCCTTCAGGAGGGTTTAGTTTACAGTGTAGAAAGTTGCTGAGTGATAAATTAAGACCAGTGCTGAAAACTGTCAAAAGGAATCAAAGTTGGGGCCTGGGCCTTTGTTACCTTTGTGAGAAAAATTTTAGTGTAAGTAGTGGGGATCAAAACCAGGTTACAGTAGGTTGAAGAGTGAATTAGAGCTGTAGAATAGTTTAGAATAAGTTTTTTGGAAACTTGCCTATGAAAGAGAGGTGGGACTTCCCTGGTGGCACAGTGGTTAAGAATCCCCCTGCCAGTGTATGGGACACGGGTTCAAGCCCTGGTCTAGGAAGATCCCACATGCTGTGGAGCAACTAAGCCCGTGCGCCACATTACTGAGCCTGTGCTCTAGAGCCCACGAGCCACAACTACTGAAGTCCATACGCCTAGAGCCCGTGCTCCTCAACAAGAGAAGCCACCGCCATGAGAAGCCCGCGCACTGCAACAAAGAGTAGACCCTGCTCACCTCAACTAGAGAAAGCCTGCACACAGCAATGAAGACCCAATGCAGCCAAAAATAAATAAATAGATAGAAAGAGAGATGAAGCAGTGGCTAGAGGGGAACTTAGGACCAAAGACATTTTTTTAAAGACTGAAAACATTTCATTAACTTACAGGTGGAACTAAAGTGTCAAATAGAAATTGATGGTACAGGTAAGAGAGTCCAGTTGCTAGAGAAGGCGGGAGGCAGAAGAGTAATTAGCCTTGAAAAGGGGTGGCTAACTCTCCCTGCATATGAACACTTCTTCCTCTGACACTGGAGGGAAGAATGCGTATGGACAGACATACATAAATTGGAGACAGATGGACAGGAAATTGAGAGTTTTCTGTGAAGAATCAACAGGGCCATCAGTTGAGAATGTGAGAGTAGAGGCCTTGAGGAGAATGGTAGAAATGTTATTATAGCTACTCAGGTTGGTAGATGGGGTGAGAGAAGGAGTTTTTACCAAAGGATAGTAAGATTGGCAGATAGTATTTAAGTCCCAACTAAGACCAGTGTGAACATTTGTCCACAAACTCAGATCTGCAGAAAATACCACACTATTTTTTAAGCCAATTTAAATTTAAGCCTCAAGTTAATAAAGCTAGAGAGTAATTCATTCTCAATAACTATTGGGGTGCCCTAACCTCCTCCCAGAATTGTACAAAACCCACTACTGCAGAGGCCCCTCCAGACAAGTGGATTTAAGTTATTAGCTCATTCTGTTTACTAGTGAAATAATCACTACTCCTCAGCCCATGCCCAGTCCTTTATATTCAGTAACTCTGCTGTCTGCTTAGGGAATAGGAATTTTTTGCTACTTAGTAGCTTCTGTGTCTCCAGTTCAGTCTCCCTGCATGCCCTCTGATGTCTTATCTTGTACCCAGTGCTGATACTCTGGGATCTGGCAACCTCTGACCTTTCTTAATAAAGGATGTAATATAATATTTATAAAACTGTGACTGGAGAGGCAGATAAAAAGGAAAATTGAGGTGAAGTGTTACAAGCCAGATTGGAGTAGTGGTAGAGTATAAAATTAAATTAACTCATCATTTACTAAGAGATTAGCTGCAACCTGGGTGGGAAGTTCAGAATCCTATTTTCCAAAATGAGGCTATTAAATTTTGAAAATGTTTACAGTAAAAGTTTGGAAAATGTGAATTTTGAAAGATGCCTAGAACATATGGTTTTTTTGGAAACTAAATTCTGGAGTATCAGCATGAGTACAGATAGGACTGTTAGCAAGCAGAATTCAGTTGTGATGGATTAAAGATGGCAGCAGATTCTTTGACACTCCTCTCATTGAGAGATGGGGTCTTAATCCTCACTTCTTGAATCTAGACTGGACTTAGTGACTTGCTTGATCAATGGAATACAGTGGAAGTGACATTCTGGAACTTCTGAGGCTAAGTCATAAAAAGCGTAGAGGCTACTGTCTGGGTCTCTTGGAACACTCCCTTTTGGAGCCCTGAGCAGCCGTTTAAGAAGTTTGATTACTCTGCAGGAGAGTATATGTGGAGAGGGGCCCACCTAAGCCCAGGATTCTATACCTCCACGTTGAGACACAGATGAGTGGGTTACACTGTCTTTGACCCTCTAGCCCAGGACAGCTATCAGCTGAATAATACCAAATGGCTGCCTAGTCAAAGCCGTATGGAGCAGAAGAATCTCCTAGGCAATCCTTGAACTTACGACTTATAAAACTCATCAGATATAGTAAAATTATAAGTTGATTTAAGCCACTGAATTTGGGGGGAATTTTTATGCCGCAATAAATAACTTGAACATCAATAGGGCGAGCAGAAGCCCAAATAAGGACTTCATGAATTAACTTAAAACTTTGGTAGAATGATCCTGGAAGTGATTCTGGTCTTGACTGTGGTCTCAAATTTCTAACTGTGGGTTCATATAGAGTATGGAATCTCTGATCTAGCCTGCCTGTGTTTGTAAATATACACTATATAGTTAGGTAAGTCAATTGTAATGATAAAGTAAATCAAACTCATAGTAATAATAAGTTAGGAGTCAACTTTGTAATTATTGCTGTTGTATTTTAAGTATTTGAAAAAGTAAAGAGAATTTAAAATATTAGCTTGTGATTTAAATCAGAAAAGTTAAGAAAATTTGATGTTACACCTAAGGTTTTAATTTGAAATGTATAAAAGAACAAGAATAGTGCTTGAATGTTTGAGAGCCCTTATTTAACACATGTATGAGTTTAATTCATTAGATTTTTTATAGTAAATTATTTAATTTATTTTTATTGAAGTATAGTTGATTTACAATATTGTATTAGTTTCAGGTATACAGCAAATTGATTCAGATATATATATATATATATATATTCTTTTACAGATTCTTTTCCCATATAGGTTATCACAAAATATTGAGTATAGTTCCCTATGCTATACAGTAAGTCCTTGTTAATTCATTAGATTTTTAACAGTTATAAATCTTAGATTTTGCTCATTGAATTGTTAGTCTGCCTGGTCAGCTGGGTAAAGTGGCTCAGATAATCAGGTATCTTAAATATGTCAGTATAGTTTAAAAGACTTAATTTTTTTGTAAATGAGGAGTTAACTTTTTAAGGAATTTTAATCTGTTGAACTTATGCATTAATTGAACATTCATCAAAGAGTGAATGAAAGTGATTTATAAAGGATTTTTATATCCCAGAGCATTGATAATGATGAAAATGTCTGACCATAACAAGTGTTGGGGAAGATGAAGACCACTTTGCTTGAGGGAATACAAAGTGATGGAATCCTTTGGAACACAGTTTGCCAGACCTCACAACTCAGTGATTCTATTCCTAGGTATTTATCTTCGGAAGATTCTTACATGTATACACTAAGAGATATGTTTTGAGAATGTTCATAGCAGCCTTATTCATAATAGCAAAACAAAAACTGAAAACAACCCAATGTCCATTGACAGAAAATGGATATGTAAATTGTTGTTTATTCAAATTATGGGATATTATACAGCAGTGAAAAATGAGTGGGAGTAACTTAGGTAAATCTCAGAAATATAGTGTTGAGTAAAAAAGCAAATCACAAAGTATGTGCTATCATCTAAGTTCAAAAACATGTAAAACTAAACAATATGATTTTGGAGTATATACACTCATTTGTAGATAAAACTACTATGGAAAGTGAATGGATTATAAACATAAAAATAAAATAGGTAGTTGTTTCTGGAAGAGGTGGTAGGGAAAGAGGATGTGATCAGGAAGAGGTTCAAAGGACTTCAAAGGTGATGTTATTTTTCTTAAGCTGGGTGTTGGCTACATGGATGTTTATTATTCTTTGAACCATGTATATTATTTTATGTGTATCATTTTATGTGTGTATACATTCTTTTATAAGTATGACATTTTATAATTTTTTTTTTTTTTTTTTTTTTTTTTTTTTTTATGCGTTACGCGGGCCTCTCACTGTTGTGGCCTCTCCCGTTGCGGAGGACAGGCTCCGGACGCGCAGGCTCAGCGGCCATGGCTCACGGGCCCAGCCGCTCCGCGGCATGTGGGATCCTCCCAGACCGGGGCACGAACCCGTGTCCCCTGCATCGGCAGGCGGACTCTCAACCACTGCGCCACCAGGGAAGCCCGACATTTTATAATTTTAAAGGTCCACAATAAAATAAAGTGAATTTATTAGATTTCTAAGTTGTGTTTCAAGGCTTAAGAAAAACTAGTGTTATACTTACAATAAATTGGATGCTATTAAAAGCACAACAATTGTTAAGTGCTGTACTCCTTTTCAACCATAAAAGTCCTTTAGAACATTTCAAAACTCAACTGTCACAGTTGATAACCTCTCTTTCTGGTTGCCCTTTCTCCCCTCTCCAATGGGGTTCCTGACATAATATCTTTGGTGAATCTTGGCTTTTACAAAAGATGGAAAGAGTTTGAGTATATGCAACTTTTGCTTTTAAACTAAACCAGCTACAAAAGTCCCCTGACAAAGGGAATCTAAAGCATAGCTGTCTGCTTGAAATGGAGGGAAAGAAAAATAGAGAGAAATATGTAGAGGACAAGCACAAACTAACAACTCGAATTACCTTGCTCTAGATGTTTTATTACGCTTTTATAATTTTTTTCCACATTCAATTTTTTCAGAATTTTTTTTACCACTTATGTGATCCCTTCCTATCAGTTTGCAATAAGTAATGTTCATTTAAAAGCTCCCTATCCTAGTTTAACAACATTAATAGCCAGAAGATTTCCTTCCCTTGCAAATACGTTTTAAAGTTTGTTTTAAATTGGTCTATTCCTGAAAGTCAGTCTTTCATCCTGGCATCATCTGAGTCAATGAAAAATCCTTAAATCATCCCTAGTGACTTCATAATCAAATTTCCTTCAATGAAATCCTTGTGTGGGTATTTGCTGGCTTAAAAGAAAAATCTCTCAACTACAAATTGGCCTTTAGGTTTTGGGTTCTGTGCTCTTCCCTTCAGAAATTCTGCTCAGTTCTTTTCCTTCAGCAGAATTCTCTTTTCTCTTGGATCTTAAGGGAACAATTAGGCAAGGTACAAATTCCAAAACCACTCTGCCTTCCTCTTCTTGCATTTAACATTCAGTTTTCCTCTCCTGTGTATTCATTCCTTTTCTCCCTGTACCTTTTGCCACTTTTCCTTTTAACTCATTCCATTTTCTGAGAGTGTAACTATTCATTCCCCAATTCCCAAAATAAACATACGAGACTTAGTATTTAGTTGCTGATCTGCCTCTTATTTCTGTTGCTTGTCTCCAGTCCCTTTTCAGTTTATTTGTTCATCTCCTGCCTCATTCCAAACATAATTTTATGCCTTTTACCAAACACATTTTCTCTTCTCTTGATTTTATTCCTTTTTAAACTTTAATTCTCCTTTTTCTTGGTCACTATTTACAAAAGTTTCACCTGGGACAAAACCATTAGATTTGATCTCTAAATTCTCATTTAGTATTTTATAAGGAAGTAGTTATTATCCACATTTTACAGATGGCTAAAGGAAGGAGAAAAAGGAAAATATCTTGCCTTAAACCATATGTTAAAACTGTTAGAGGGTCTTCCCTGGTGGCTCACTGGTTAAGAATCCACCTGCCAATGCACGGGACACGGGTTCGGGCTCTGGTCCAGAAAGATCCCACATGTCGCGGAGCAACGAAGTCTGTGCACCACAACTACTGGGCCTGCGCTCTAGAGCCTGCGAGCCACAACTACTGAAGCCCACGTGCCTAGAGCCCGTGCTCTGCAACAAGAGAAGTCACCACAATGAGAAGCCTGCGCACCGCAACCAAGAGTAGCCCCCGCTCTCTGCGACTAGAGAAAAGCCCACACAGCAACGAAGACCCAACACAGCCAAAAATTTTAAAAATAAATTAAAAAAAAATCTGTTAGAAAGGCAAACTGGATCAGAGAACAGCTCTCCCCACATCTACCACCACCTGGTGCCCTTATTGCCTGAACTTTTTTTTTTTTCAAAAGAGGATCCAAGGACCCTCTGCATCTTTGGTGATTTTCTGCTCCAAACTGAGGATTCACAGATTCATGAGAATGGGGCCCAGGAATCTCCATTTGACAATTCCCAAGTTCCTTCTTAGGCAAGGTAAAGTTAAACAACAAAAACAAAAACAAAAAACACTACTCTAGCTCTGCTCCCTAAGATAGTGAGGGAACTAAATCTTTTTGTGTACATACTGTGTGTCTGGTATTGTGCTATAATTTTACATACTATTAGTTGATTTACTCCTATAAAAACCCTTTAAGATAGGTTTTCTTATATCCACTTTATAGCAGAGAAACTGAGATTTGAGTTTGGAAACTTCCCAAGGCTACTTAGCTGGTAACTGGAAGAGGCAGTCTAGAAGAGTCCACATCTGACTTCATTACCCTGGATTTTAGGAACTATGACATGACACATGTTTTAAATTTAGCATAAATAGCTATTAGATATAATAAATGTTACTATATATATGGGATTATATTAATCTCACAGTATACTGCAAACTATAAAATACACAAATTGATTAAACTCATTCAAATGTGTCTTTTTTATTGAGACATAATTTTATTGAGACATAATTGACATATAACATTACTTTCAGGTATTCAACGTAATGGTTTGATATTTGTATATATTGCAAAATGGTCACCACGATAAGATTAGTTAATATCCATCACCACACAGTTACAAATGTTTTTTCTTGTGATGAAAACTTATAAGATCTACTCTTTTAGCAGCTTTCAAATATACATTACAGTATTCTTAACTATAGTCACCATGCTATATATTACATCCCCAGGACTTATTTATTTTATAACTGGAAGTTTGTATCTTTTGACCACTTTCACCCATTTCATCTGCAACCCCCCACCTCTGGCAACCACCAATCTGTTCTCTGTATCTATGAGTTTGACATTTTGTTTTACATTCCACATATAAGTGAAATATTTGTCTTTCTCTGTCTGACTTATTTCACTTAGCATAATGCCCTCAAGGTTCATCCATGTTGCAAATGGCAGACTTTCTTTTTTATGGTTGAATAATATTCATATATATATATAGAGAGAATAGAATATTACATATATCACATTTTTTATGCATTTATCTATCGATGAGCACTTAGGTTGCTTCCATATATCTTGGCTGTTGTAAATAATGCTGCAATGAATATGAGATGCATATATCTTTTTGAGTTGGTATTTTCATTTGCTTCAGATAAATACCCAGAAGTGAAATTACTGGATCATATGATAGTTCTAATTTTAGTTTTTTGAGGCACCTCTATACTGTTTTCCATAATGGTTGCACTAATTTACATTCCCACCAACAGGGCACAAGGGTTCCCTTTTCTCCTCATCCTTGCCAACACTTGCTATTTCTTGTCTTTTTTTTTTTTTTTTTTTTTTTTTTTTTTTTGTGGTACGCGGGCCTCTCACTGTTGTGGCCTCTCCCGTTGCGGAGCACAGGCTCCGGACGCGCAGGCTCAGCGGCCATGGCTCACGGGCCCAGCCGCTCCGCGGCATGTGGGATCTTCCCGGACCGGGGCACGAACCTGTGTCCCCTGCATCGGCAGGCGGACTCTCAACCACTGTGCCACCAGGGAAGCCCTGTCTTTTTGATAATAGTCATTTAAACAAGTATATGGTGATATCTCATTGTGGTTTTCATTTACATTTCCCTGATGATTAGTAATGTTAAGCACCTTTTCATGTTCCAATTGGCCATCTGTAAATCTTCTTTGGAAAAATATCTATTCAGATACACTTTTTAAATGGGTTTGTTTATTTGCTATTAAGTTGTGTGAGTTCTTGATATATTTTGGATATTGACCCCTTATCAGATATATGGTTTGTAAATATTTTCTCCTACTCAGTAGGTTGCCTTTTCATTTTGTTGATGGTTTCCTTTGCTGTGCAGAAGCTTTTTAGTTTGATGTACTCCCACTTATTTATTTTTGCTTTTGCTGCCTTTGTTTTTGGTGTCAAATTCAAAAAAAATATCATCAAAATTGATGTCAAGGAACCTATTGCCTATGTTTTCTTCTAGGAGCTTTATGGTTCAGGTCTTATGTTTGAGTCTTTAATCTGCTTTGAGTTGGTTTTGTGTATGGTGTAAGATAGTGGTCCAGTTTCATTATTTTGCATGTGACTGTCCAGTTTTCCCAACACTGTTTATTGAAGAGACCATTATTTCCCCTTTTATATATTCTTGGTTCCTTCATCATAAATTAATTGACCATATATGCATGGGTTTATTTGTGGGCTTGTTATTCTATTCCATTGATCAAGGTGTCTGTTTTTATGACAATACCATACTGTTTTGATTACTATAGCTTTGCAATATAGTTTGAAATCAGGACACATGATGCCTCCAGCTTTGTTCTTCTTTCTCGAGAGTGCTTTGGTGTGAGAGTCATTATTTTACCTTCTCCTGAAAATTATCTATTAACATAGAAAATGTATAATCAAACATAATGATGAAAGAATTGAAAATTATGAATATGCTAACCACATTATAGAATCATGATCACATACTAGTCATAAAAATTACAATGAAATGTTCTAGGTGGAGCATGCCCCCTTTTGGTTTCCTGCTACCTGGACTCTAAATGCAATAACTGGAGGTAGAGCAATCACCTTGAATCATTTGGAAAGTGAATATTGAGGATGGTAAGAAGAGCCTAAGTCTGAATGTGCATCCATAATACCAGCCGTGAAACTGCTTTCTGGATTTTATATGAGACAGAATTTTCTCTTATTTAAACCTGGTAATTTTGGGTTTCTGTCTCTCACAGTTGAACCTAATCCTAAATGGTAATTACTTGTGTTATAAAATTCTATCATAAAAAATGTTAATGATTTTATGATAAATAATAATGATTGTCAAAGTTAATAAAGCTGTATTTGGTATCATTTCAAAAGCCTAAGCCAACAATAAGAATGTAGGTTTTTTTTTTTTTTTTTTTTTTTGTGGTACGCGGGCCTCTCACTGTTGTGGCCTCTTCCGTTGCGGAGCACAGGCTCCGGACGCGCAGGCTCAGCGGCCATGGCTCACGGGCCCAGCTGCTCCACGGCATGTGGGATCTTCCCAGACCAGGTCACGATCCCGTGTCCCCTGCATCGGCAGGCGGACTCTCAACCACTGTGCCACCAGGGAGGCCCAGAATGTAGTATTTTAAGGGCAATTAATACATGTTGCCATTTTTATAGGTTCTCAGTTACAATTATTAAAAGTGTTTTGTAATTAGCAATCCAGCATAAGAATTGTTTGTAGCACACTTCAATTTAAAATAAATTCAAGATGAAAATGACATAAATCTATTGTTAAAGTAATTGTTTCTGATTCCATGGTAACCTTTTAGAGACAGCTTTGCTATGTCAAAAATAAAACTTGAGTTTTATAGGATGAGTTATACATTGGGACAGCAGAGGGACTCTCCCATTTTCCAAAGTTTCCAACCAGGTTTCTGGCTCTATTGCACCAAGCCAAATGTTCTATATCCGTATAAAATACTCTAGCAGATTTAGGATTGGAATGCAAAAATTACGTTGTAATACTGGATAAAATGGGCTAATGAGAGGAAATATGAACTCTTGGAGAAAGTTCAAGTGTCAACTAAATTAGTCAAGGAATTACAGTTTATAATTATAATTGATACTTAGAAAAATGTCTTCTGAAGAATGAAGGTCAAAGTCATGCATTCACTATACTAGAAATTGACCCATTATATCTAATTCTGTTATAGTAGAATTTTACCCCATGGTTTAAATTTTGTTTTTTTCCCTTCTCAGAGGGACAGCATCACATGTGTAGGAAATGTTGTTGTTTTTAATTTATTTCCACTGTATCTTTAGGGGATGGGGAGATAAAGTGGGGTTGATTTGGGAACCCATAGAGAACATGAAGACTCTTGAGTTTGATTTAAAAAGGGAAAATTTAGTGTTTTATAACTAAGATAACAAATTTCAAGGAATTCTTCTCTTTCTTGCTATTGTTGCTGAATGTAATATGCATTGAACAACCAAAGCAGGAAATTGAGAATAGTGGACTTAATACAGGACTAAATGTCTGTATTTTGAGTAGATACTACTAATATAATATTTTCCTAAATGTTCAGGTTTTTTTCAAAATATATATATAACTTTAATTTCATGAACTTAAGAAGCTGGATTTCCCTCTTTTTTATTTAATATAAATTCAATTGGGAAACTACAGGCACTCCCTGAAGCTATTAGAGCTACTGCAAACCACCACACAACGATTCCATTCTGAGATTTCCCCTAGAGGACAAATTTAAGGAAATCTCAATTCTAAGTTTCCTCGCATATAATACTAGGAGACCAAACTGACCCTGTTGGGATTTGATCCTTTAACTCCATGATTTCTCACTTGAAATTCGGACCATTTAATTGTGCTTTAAGTACTTTAGTAAGGCATTCTTACACTGCATTTCTAATCAGAGAAACATAAAACAAGATCTGTCCTTAAGCTGTTTTACTTTGCCTTATAATGGTCTCCATTTCCTTTCACGAGGCATTATCTTGATAAATTGCTGTTTTTAAAGATCACTTTGCCTGGAAATTGTGCAATAGATCAGGCACTGAAGATTCTTGTTGGGGTTGAGATTTTGGCCATGTTTTGTAACCTCCCGTCCTGCTGTATTAACATTCCACAATATTCCTGATTTGGCTCTTTGTTTCTAATTTGTATACTGGCTATTAGCAAATTAGACTGGGTGGATTTTCCCAACAATTAAGCATAATCTTTAACTAAACTAAGGACTGAAAAGCGTACAAGAATATTATTATACTCAAAAAAAAAAAAGTCCACAGAGTACTCAAACTCTGTTTAAAAAAAGAAAGAAATAGAACGGTCCTGTAAGTCAGGTCACATTCCTTGAATTCAAATGTTAATAATTATTCCCAATGAAAATTACTGTGGTAATTGGTTTATAGAGGTGTGTTAGAATTTGCATCACTTACCTACATTTATCCCTAGAAATCTAGCAGTAGTTTAAAGAAAACTTACACAGTAATTTGTCTGTACTTATTACACTTGGAGGAACACTTAAAAAACACTGCACATAAACAAAATACAAAGCAGGCTCATCACTATGGAGTACAAGTTCTTAGAGTGACAATAATTAGTATAAAAAGAGCAGTGTTGGCTCTACTGAGGTCTATCATTTCCTCAAAAGCAAAGGAGCAATTTGGAGGAAAGCTATCAAAATTAGTCCCCATTATCAGTGAGTTGATTGTTAAATAATGCCCTGAACTAACTTTGAAATAGTACATGGGTATGTATTTCTTGAAGTCAAGAAAACACCTGTCTGTTAATTTTTCTGTAGTATTAGATTTATACCTCTAACAGAGGATTAAAAGTCTACTTTGTAATTATCAAGCACAAATCTCAAATTCGTATTTAAAAATAAAGTTAATGTCATGCCCAAAGTCATGGAGAAATTTAGAAGTGGTGTTTAAAATAGAAATTTAGACTACTGACTTGAAATCCCATGCTCTGACCACCAGACCACATGCCTGCCCAAGGATACTTACATTTTTTACTGAGTTATTCTTCTTTGTAATTAGATGCAGTGATTAGAGTGTCTTTTGCATTACTCTGCATTTTTCTTTTAAGTCAGGGTTGTAAGCCACACAGGGCACTGTCCCTTATAAAATTAAACAAGGGATTTTCAATCTTGCAATACAATCTCTTGATATTTGTTTATAGGTTTCACACATCAAAAAAACAATGAAATCTGTAATTTTTCAAATTACAATCCTCTCATTCTCTAAGTTATGTGCCTATGAGCATCTGCAAATCTTTTGAAGAGAATGTAATCTTTATGCTTACAAAATGTAGGCTTTCATATTTGGGTACAATTACAAATCAAGGCTTTTTAACCCCATAATAATCAGTTTCTCAAAGTTGTGGGTTTTCCTCATTTGAAAATAAATTAATGGGAATTTAAAAATATAATCCATCCAGTTATTAAATCTTTTCAATCTTTAAAATTAGAAACCATTTCTATTCTCAATCTCCAAAGAAGCAACATCAGAAAGTACCTTATACTATAGCATATTACAATTTAATTTTTTTGATTGAGGAAATAAAAATAAACAGCTAAAACCAGCTTAATTTAAATTAAAAAAGGGAGAAAACTTTTATGTGACTTTATTATTTTATTTTTTTTCATGACAGACATATTGTGTGCTTAAATATTGAGTTTTTCTCTATCAAGTACCTGTCAAGAGAGAAAGTCAATTTTGGAACAGCCAAAACTCAAAATACTGCAGATGGCTTTCTAAAGGGATTCAAATTAGATAGTATTCAATGTTGCAAAAAGCAATGATAACTTTTATAGCTTTAAACACCAGTTTTAAATTAGAGATTGATATATAAGGGAACTAATTTTGCATAATCACTCATTTTAAAATAATACATTATAGTTACTAAATTATACACTACTTTTATGTAGAGACATACATATTTTCTGAATGCTGTCATGTAATTATTTAGAAATTTTATTCTCAAAACCATGAGTTTTGGACACAGGTTACATTTTTTCTATTAATACTTTATTTTGAGAGGAAAATATGGCCATTCACATTTTTTTCCAGACCTTCCTGGAGCAATCTGCAGGGCAACGAGTGGGAATTGGTGGGGGGGGGGGGGGGGGGGAGTGGAATTTGACACATGTAAAACTTTTTAACCATTATGTAAGAAGCGTGGATCCTTTGTGAGGGTGTAAAGAGTTTCTCAGAGGGAAAATAAAGTGGAACCAGGAGCATCAATGCCCAAAGAGGTAGCTTTCTGCCTAGTGTTTGCCTCTTTGTCAAAACTCTAGAAAATAATTTCGGAGAGCAGGTTCTTTGTCTAATTTGCTCAACACTGTACCTCTGGTGTCTAGGACAACAAATATTTGTTGAATGAACAAAGAAGTATACGAATGGATGAATAAGTAGTGATTCCTTTGCACACCTTTTAAATCAAGTTGCCAAATTAACGTTAATAGTCATGGGTAAACTGAAGATAATCCCACTGATCAGTGAGGTGAGTGGTATAAGAAGTAGACATACTGAAGATATTTGAGAGAACAGAACCATGACTGGGAGCAGAGAGTCTTGAGGGAAAATGGCCACTTGGGTAAACTGACTTTTCCAAAGCAGATGTAAGTCATGGGAAGACCAGTGATCTATTGACATCAAAAACCTCCTCTTAAAATTATGGATGAGGGAATTCCCTGGCAGTCTAGTGGTTAAGACTCCGCGCTTCCATTACAGGGGGCACAGGTTTCATCCCTGGTCAGGGAGCTAAGATCCTGCAAGCCTCACGGCACAGCTGATTAAGTAAAAAATTATGGATGAAATGTGATAGCTGGGCTTTCCTTTAAAATCATACTTTGAGGGGTAGGGTGGAGGGAACAGGAAAAATAGATGTGGTATAGATGAAATAAAATTGGCTACATGTTGATAATTGTTGAAGCTAGGTGCATGGGATCCATTATACTCTTCTCTACTTTAGTGTTTGAATTTTTCTATAAAAATAAACAACCACACATCCTTCCACTTAAGAGTTTGACATAATAAACATTTATACTGTCTAATAGGTAGATATAGTCTCATCTTAGAAACCCTTCTTATAACATGTAGATTAAGAAAAATTTTTTAAAGATTTGTCTTCATGACAAAAAATTACTTTTAGCACTAGATGCAACAATTATGATGGAAATTGTTACCATATCACTAATATCAGGTTTTTAATAATCTTGGGGAAAAGCTAAGGAGCTATGCACAGACTTATTTTACACAAAGCCCAAGTCATCCTCAGCACATCTTTGCACTTACTTGGACAAGGGCTGAGGAAGTCAAGGAGATTATTGGAAAGGTAACCAAATAACCAAGGTAACCTTGATAACCCACCTGCTGTTGGCCATCTAGAGAAAAGACTTAGGTGGGGCCTATCATCAGGTGCTGGACTCAGGCCACTGAGGCTGCTGTAACAAAATACCATAGAGTGGGTAGCTTATAAAGAACAGAAATTTATTTCTCACAGTTCTGGAAGCTGGAAGTCTGACATCAGAGTGCCTTTGTGTTTGGGTTCTAGTGAAGGTTCCTCTTCCAGGTTGCAGACTGAAGATTTCTCTCTGTATCCTTTTATAAAGGCACGAATCCTATGCATGAGGCCTCCACCCTCATGACCTGATCACATCTGAAAGGCCCCACCTCCTAATATCATTAGCTTGGGCATTATGTTTTCAACATATGAATTTTGAGGGGACACAAACATTCAGACCATAGCAAACCCTTTAGTGATTTTCCATTTATCTTAAAATCTAATTCCTTAACAAGTGACACATGTATATTCCTGCCTCTTCAGGGGGGTTTTTCAGGTCTTTTCAGGTCAGTGATTTGTGACTTCATAAATAAGCAGTCTAATATATATTAAGTAATTAAGTTGAATGAGTTTGAATTCTCAATTTATCTTTAGGCACCATCATAAGTGATGTGATGCATTCAGATAAGAGACGATGAGAGGAAAATGAGGTGATTTTTTTCCTACTCAAAGGATATTTTCACTAAGATTGATTTGAAAATGTTTGGCATAAAAGTTAAAAAAAAAACCCAGCTATATGTTACAGAGTCCTTGGGGCAGGAATTATCTCTCCACAAGTACCTTTTCATTTCCTCATAGCACTTAATAAATAATTCTGTTACACAGTAGGCCCCAACACCTTTCTTTGCAACTGTTACCAACGCTATCACCATCCAGTGTGACATGAAAAGAAATGACTCCAATCTTTAATAGTATTAATCTAAAATTTTAAAAGCCAGTCTTGTTATTGAATTAAGAAAATATACAATGGCATCAGTACTAAAACTGAAAAATCATTACTGTAACAGAACAAGGTCGAAATTAAGTGAGCTGTTCCCTTCAAACAGTACCTTAACTCTAGTATTCATTTTCCAGCTGATCCCTCAAATCTACTTACAAGAAGATAGGTTTATAATTCAAATATTATAGGAAGAGGAAATCTAATTTTGACCTTGAGTCAAGTTGATGCCAAAGGGAGTTTATGGTTTTCTTTACTTTATAAGCTGTAATTGCAAATACAGTTTTCTTCATCTGAAAAACTATTCCACCCTGAAATTTTCAAACAAAAATAGTTTGCAGAAACGTTGGCAAAATACATCTTCAAAGGAAACTAACTAGTTTGAATTAGAGAAAGAGGAGAGGGATGGTGGATATTTTTAAAGGGATTATGTTTTCAATATTTTGGGCACTCTAATTCCTGTTGCTTTTTTAAAAAACATTTCTCATTTAAAATTATAAGTAGATTAGTAATTTAAATGTGCTTAATTTTTAAATAAGATAAAAATAACATGAATGTGTATAAGATAACTGTAAGAGAAAAACATGAAAATCTTTTCTTTAAATATTAAATAGAAACAACGTTGTCATCAGTAAATGCCATAAAATACTAAAATATATGGGTCTGTATTATGGCATTAATAAAGGTATAGAAATGGTATGAAATTCATTTACCAAAAATATTTTGACTGATTATTTTAATTAGAATATTTGATAATATATCATGTACAATGCCAATAAATAATGTTGGTTGCCTCAACATTACTTATTATCACGTATCTATAGGTTAAATTTAAAACCATGCCTAAGTTTGAGATTAACTGACTCATCACCTTTGCTACAACTGTTGCCTAGCATTCAACATAAGACAGGTCAGAATTCTGGTTTTATGAAATTAATATATATTTTAGTAGGTGAGGCTTTAGTGTAAAGTAAGAGATTAGCATTAAGTAGAAATGTTATCCCTTCCTTATCTTATTGCAGCAGGTTCCAAATCCTTAACTGATCTTCTCATTTCTTGTAAATATATAACTCTTTTCTCTGTGTGTGTGTATATATATTTTAAAAATTCTCACACTCAAGTACTTTTTATTCCGGTGAATATTGAACATGGACTTTCATTACCAAAGCCATGTTTGAACAAGGTATCACAAAGGAACCCACCCAATTTGTCTCAAGTGTTCTTAGTTTACCTTTGAATTACCTACAATGATAGTTTCAGTATGAAAACAGGAGATACCTGAATCTTTGAGAGTACCTAAATATTGGAATAAGGTAGTACATGTATCCGCTAAATGGTCATCCTCATGTTAAAGAGAAAGTTCAGAGGTTCTTATTTGTTTCTAGGAAGAAATAATTAAATACCATAAAAACAAAGGAGCTGGAAAACCTATCCAGAAGCATCACATCTCCAGGAATGGCTTCTGTGTCAGATCAGGCTGAAATAGGTTTAGAAAGATAAAGCCATTTCCCAAAACGATAGCTCCCCCCCACCACCCCCGAAAAGTTCTGCCAGATTAACCAAACCAAAATAAACTAAACCAAAACAAAAACAGTCAAAAAATAACGATAAAAGTGGATTTCATAATCATTAAAATTATAATGGCCATTGTTAATATCCAGAAAACAATATACCATGTGGTGAGATCCAAACTTATTTTGTTTGTGGAAAACTTAGCATCTCAAGGAATATATATTCTGCAGGCCCTCTTCAGGAAAAGATTGTTTAAAGATATATGATTTATAGAAAGGTTCAGAAAATTGAAACCTAGATTTTTGAATAGTTAGAAGTAGGCGCTATCCTCTGAAATTTGAAGAAAATATTTACAAGTAAAATGAACTCTTTCTGCAGAGATGTGTTATATATGGAAAATAAATGGTATTAAGTTTAAAAACAACATCTTCTACCTTTGATAACTAGGAAGAGAAGTTAGAGATGGTCTTATTAGATCCCTAAACTATGCAGGGCAACACTATTCAAATTATCCCTTGGTACCACTCCCAAAAAGAGAATATGGAGGTGGGGCTATGCTCCTACCCAATAGGACAATTCATAGAATATTAACCTATTAAGCTGGAAATGACATTACAGAATACCTCGTCCAGCTCCCTCATTTTACAGATATGGAAACTGAGGTGCAGAGAGCCTGAGTCATTTTTCCAATGTTACACACTTGGTGACAGGCTGGAATAAAAATACGGCTTCTTGGGGCTTCCCTGGTGGCGCAGTGGTTGAGAGTCCGCCTGCCGATGCAGGGGACACGGGTTCGTGCCCCTGTCCGGGAAGATCCCACATGCCGTGGCTCGGCTGGGCCTGTGAGCCATGGCCGCTGAGCCTGCGCGTCCGGAGCCTGTGCTCCGCAACGGGAGAGGCCACAACAGTGAGAGGCCCGCATACCACAAAAAAATAAATAAATAAATAAAAATACGGCTTCTTGATCTATGGTCTGTGGTTTGTCCCACTATGCAATATTAACTAATCTCGGTATCTACTCAAAGCCAGAAATGTGTTATTCATAGCATTAACTGCCTTCTTACAGAGATAATGTGGGTTAAAGAGAGCTAAATGCCATTGCAATTGTTGTCATTGTGGTTGTTAGATTTCACTTCCTGATCCACCTGCTGGGGCTCTATTTTAAGCCACACAGGCAGGCAAAGTAGTCCACTGTCCTGTGCCATAAATAATTACTTTGGGGTCAAAACAATTATGTGAAGTTTCCTGCAGGAAGATTTCTTCTCTTTTTAACACCCTTGCCTTCTCCCATTTCCCAAAGTAGTAGTAACTTATCTTAGGAAGAAAGGAGCTTGGATATCCAATTGCCCTGGACTGAATCCCACTGTCAATTCTTCCATTTGAAGAGATGAACAAAGGATATGATCAAGGAACAAAATCTTTTAGTGTATGGATATGCTAAGTTTATCTCATGGAGAAGAGAAGGAGATTGTATATTGGGATGGGAAAAACAAATAAGAATTATAACCAATTAAACATTTTGTCTATACAATTAGATTTTAATTACATCTGCTAGTAGAAGTGCCTTTTCCATATCAGTAATCCCATGTAGGTTCCCAGCACTGCCCTGAGAATTTGATGATCCTGACAGTTTATGCTTGAATATTTTCTTTCAAGTCAGAAAGGAAAAATTCAGATGTTTGAAAAAGAGGAAGAAACTTCAAGTCTATTGTGTTTTGCATCATCATCTTTCAATTTTACTCTCCTTTTAGATTTAGAATAGAGGCATATAAATACATATTTAGGCCAAATAGCTTAGTATTATCTCAACAATTTTCAGAGGCTGAAGCTAGATATCATCATAGAATAAACTTTTTTGATATAAGAAGAAATGTGAAATGTAATTGCAATTACCCTTTTACAATAAAAAAATCTCAGTAAACAAATTTAAAAGTTTGATATCATGGTACAGAAACAAATATCTGTATTATTATCAATCTATTTCCCTATTTCTCAATTTAAAAACTTAAAAGTTCTTTTTCTTCTATATAAGATCATCAGCTTTCACAATCTTCCTTAATTTTGCAACACTTTGCTCTTCCAATACTTCCAGCACACAAGGAGCTTTTAATTCCAAGTTATAGCTGTGCATTCAAAGTGAATATTCAAATATTAACCAGTGCATTAGAATATCCTTCATTGTTGGCATTATGCCCTCCTTTGCTGACTGTACAGATGCAGATATGATGATGACGATGTAGGTATGTAGCTATTTGACTTTCCAAAAGCCAAAGGGCAGGCTGTAGTTGAAGCCAAATAGAAATTTAGGCCAAATATCAAAGTCAAAGTCAAACTTACACTAAGTCTCTAATTCAGAGTTTGGTAGAACATTTCAATAAGCAAAGAATGTCCTAATTTTTTAATAGTTTCTCTATTCTCTTTTTGTCCTTTTTGGAGAAATAGCTAGACATTTTAAACTGAAATCAGTGAATTCCTCTAAAATCCACAAGATGGTGCTATAAAGTGGCATTTAGAAAAATTTTAAAAACCATATGCCTTCTAGGTGCAATTTTTAGGCAGGACCAAATAAGTAGCATTTAATAGCATACAGTATAGATAAATGCTATTTTTAAAAAAGCAATGTAAACCAGATTCGTTGATATAAGGAAGGCATACCTTTACTCCTAATGTTGCTTTCTAATACTTTATCCCATAAATTATACTTCTGTTAACTCTGTTATTGACCTCAAGTTTTAAGACTATATTGTGAGAAGACTGAGAATTGAACTTGGATCTCACTAAGTGTTAATATGAAAAGTACCGGACTGAAACAGAGACCAGAGTTCTAATCTCTGCCCTCCACCTGAATTGCTGCCTCCAGCCATCATTCTGTCTATTCCTGCTGTTCCTAACCAAGGGCAGTTTTACCCCTGGGGACATTTGGCAATGGCTGGAGGCATTTTTGATGGTCACAATTTGGGCGGGGGGAGGTTGCTGCTACTGGCATCTAGTGGTGAGAGGCCAGATATGCTGCTAAATATCCTACAGTGCACATGACAGCCTCCACAACAAAGAATTATCCTCCGGTAAATATCAATAGTGCTAAGATCAAAAAACTTGACCTATCTGTTCACTCCTTTGTTGGTTTGTCTGTTCATTCATTAATTAGTTCATGCATTTATTCACTTATGTGTATACTTATCTACCCATCAGTCCATTAGTTCATCTCTTCTACAAATTTTTATAAAGTGTCTATGATTCAAGACTGGACTAAACTCTAGGGATTAAAAAGACAAGAACTACTTTATTCCTGTTCAGTCTAACAGGGAAAAGAGACACTTATGAAATAACAATAATATGTGATCAGTGTTTCAGTAGTAAGATGTTCTGAGAGCACAGAAGAGTATGATGAATTTTGGAGAAGAGGACAGAATTCAGGAAGGTGTCATAGAGGTGGAGATTGTTTATTAGGTGGGTGGAGGGTGGTCATAGAATAAAATTTTGAGCAAAGCACAAGCAAAGCCAGAGACATATAGTAGTTTAAATTGTGTTGGGTGAGCAGTGTACTGTTGTAGTATGAGATTAGACTGAGGAGGAGGGTTAGGAAAAGGAAAGGAGAAAAAGCAGATGGGGCCCCACTGAGAAGGGCCTTGGATTCCACCTTCCAGGCATTGATTTTTTAAAACAGAAGAGTGATATTAGACATGTGGCAATCACTTAAACTTTTTAGTTTCACACCCTTAGAGTGTTTGATGAGATAAATTTCAGGTTTCCTTTTAGCTTTAAAACTATGTTTTATAATTATAAAGCCAATCCATTAGAAATATTAAATACTGTATATTCTTTATATTATAACCATCAATAAAAATCACAATATCTATGAAGAAAATATCTTTCTTCATACACAAAATTTGTATTATCACAGATATTTACTTTCATTATGATGAACAAAATATAATATATTCCTATTAATATATTTCGTGTTTATTTTAAGGCTGGACATACTTGAGAAGATCAAGCTATCTTACAGAATATACAGTCTTCTGATTGGTTTATTCCTATATCAGTAACTACTTTAGGTTGACCCAGGATAAATTTTTAAAATATCTTTTCCACACACAACCTTCTCTATTATTTGTGCTTTTATCAATAAATTTTAGATAATCTAATTAGATTGGAGTAGTTTAACATATGTTTTATAATTTGAATAATTACTTCAAAAATGTATTGCGCTCTTTTTAAAAATTTATTTATTTATTTATTTATTTTTTGTGTGGTATGCGGGCCTCTCACTGTTGTGGCCTCTCCCGTTGGGGAGCACAGGCTCCGGACGCGCAGGCTCAGAGGCCATGGCTCACGGGCCCAGCCACTCCGCGGCATGTGGGATCTTCCCGGACCGGGGCACGAACCCGCGTCCCCTGCATCGGCAGGCGGACTCTCAACCACTGACCACCAGGGAAGCCCCCTAAATTTATTTTTTTCATTGAAGTATAGTTGATTTACAATGTTTTGTTAGTTTCAGGTGTACAGCAAAGTGATTCAGTTTTTTTATACATGTTTAAAATATATACAAAAGAATATATATGTATATTCTTTTTCAGATTCTTTTCCCATATAGGTTATTACAAACTATTAAGTATAGTTCCCTCTGCTATACAGTAGGTCCTTGTTGTTTATCTATTTTATATGTAGTAGTGTGCATGTGTTCCTCCCAAATTCCTAATTTATCCCTCCCCCCACCTTTTCCCTTTGGTAGCCATAAGTTTGTTTTCTATGTCTGTGAGTCTGTTTCTGTTCTATAAATAAGTTCTTTTGTACCATTTTTTTTAGATTCCACATATAATGATATCATATGATATTTGTCTTTCTCTGTCTGACTTACTTCAATTAGTATGATAATCTCTAGGTCCATCCATGTTGCCGTAAAAAACATTGGGGTCTTTTATGTCTTACATTGATAAATGAAGAAAACTCAAAGGTTAAGAATTGTTTGAATTTTACTTGAGTAAATTAGTAGCAATCAAGTGGATATTTGATTTACAAAATGTATTTTCATTACATATTTTTCATTTAATATTTTAACACTTGTAATATAAATTCAGCTTTAAAATATGGGTAGCTGAGACTGCTGCTACAGACCAGTTCTGTTGTCATTCAGAATTTAAGCCCATTGATCAAATGGCATAACATGAAATAAAAGAAAAAAAATTGGATGGGGGGGTGCAACAAAGAAAAATGGGCCCCATATCTAAATAAAATACAAAAATCTCCTATGAGGAACACTGCCATCCTTTTGCCCCAAATACAGAAATGAAAACACTGATGTCAAAAGTGACAGAGGCACTGAGAAGGGCAGGGCTGTATTACAGTCTTCTGAACTGGTTAATGATACAGTAACCAAGCCGCTTTTATCCTTGCCTGTTGTCTGACTATAATTGTCTACTCTATTTGATTGCATCTTCTTGAAGCCTTTTTTTCTCCTTCCCCCAAATCTTTATCTTCTGGTTTCTGTACCACATTTCCACAAGTATTAATTAAAACCCTTGATGGATCATTTCAGATTTGAATATCCATTCGTATTTATTTTCCTCCACAGAAATTACTATTAAAACCAATCCAATAATTTAAAAAGCAGAGTGCGACTTCCCTGGTGGTGCAGTGGTTAAGAATCCGCCTGCCAATGCAGGGGACACAGGTTCGAGCCCTGGTCCAGGAAGATCCCACATGCCATGGAGCAATTAAGCCCGTGCACCACAACTACTGAGCCTGCACTCTAGAGCCCGGGAGCCACAACTACTGAGCCCACGTGCCTAGAGCCCGTGCTCCGCAACAAGAGAAGCCACCGCAGTAAGAAGCCCGCGCACCGCAACGAAGAGTAGCGGCCGCTCGCCTCAACTAGAGAAAGCCTGCACACAGCAATGAAGACCCAACGCAGCCTAAAATAAATAAATAAAATACATAAATTTAAAAAAGGCAGTGTGGATTTTCCACAGTGCTTGTGTTTTGAGAGTGTCATGGACTCGATTCAAGATAGAAGGTTAATCTTCAAAAGATGAGAACTTTGTATAATGTTACAAAAAGGGTTTCAAGCCCCACAAAAGTAGTTGAAATAGTCAGTGGTTTTCAAAGGCACCTTAGCATTCAGAGAGGAGCCTTGGAAGAAGCAGTAATGGGGGCAAAGTGTAGGACTGCAGCGACACCCATAGTGCCCACCCCTAACCCCACTTCATCATAAACTCTGCTTCCACCTCTACTGTCTATTTGTTCCAGATCCAATATTGTTTGAACAAACATTACAAGGAGGTGCCAGATGATTTCTAAGGTCCCTTCTGACCTGAGGTTCTATGAATTTTTATTTTCAAATCTTTTTCAAAAACATAGAACTTCAAGTAAAAGCTGTCAGTAATAACTGAGAGGCACAAGGTAGGATAAAGAAAACATTAAAAACAACAGAACCAAAAAATTTAACTTTTCTACTTCTTCCTATGAAATTAGACATTTTCTATTTAAATGTGGTGAAAAGACACAATTTTTAAAAATTAAATCCCTTCAAACACTGAGATATACAGTAAAAGACAAACAGATCAGCAGGAAAACCTTAATTCGAACCTTCAGTTTGAATGTCCTACAGAGACAGACCTTGGAGATCTGCCCAAGAGCAGGAGAACTGGTTCTCTCCAGAAGGGGTCCTTTTCAAAGCAAGGGATGACACTTGGGAATTAGGGCATGCAGACATCACAGGATGCTTCTGTTCAGGGTCTCTGATTCCTGTGCATACGGGAGATTACCCTCTTGGTGTCAGTAAGAGTTGATATTCACTTAGATATACATACACAGGACATTAAACAACAGTAGCACAGAAGTGCCTACAAATGCACAGAGTGTGACTGGACACTACTGGACTGTCACAAGATGTGTCATTTTTCTTAATAAAAGTTGGCAGTCATCACCCCTGGTTGGATTTTTTTTTTTGCTGCATTGGGTCTTCGTTGCTGTGCACGGGCTTTTCTCTAGCTGCGGCGAGCGGGGGCTACTCTTCGTTGCGGTGCGCGGGCTTCTCGTGGTGGCTTCTCTTGTTGCGGAGCACGGGCTCTAGGCACACAGGCTTCAGTAGTTGTGGCACGTGGGCTCAGTAGTTGTGGCTCGCAGGCTCTAGAGCACAGGCTCAGTAGTTGTGGCTCACGGGCTTAGTTGCTCCGTGACATGTGGGATCTTCTTGGCCCAGGGCTCAAACCCGTGTCCCCTGCATAGTAGGCAGATTCTTAACCACTGCACCACCAGGGAAGCCCTGGTTGGAATTCTTAAGTAAATATTGATTAAACCTCATAATGCAACAAAAATTCATGTTACTTACGGGACAGCGTTTCTAAACATTCTCAGCATTTTTCTGGAAATAATAAATACATTTTGTGAATTATAATAGTTTTAGAAATAATCTTAATGTAGTCCCATAAATTAAGACACATTTTCAGCAAAAACTCCGTCTATTTTAGGGATTGCTCTTCATCTGCAATATAACTAATAGGTATTAAAAAAACAAAAAACAGCTTTGGAGAGAGGCTCTGGGAGACACTTCATTCCATTCAACACCTAGCCTCCATAATAAAGGAATGCACAATGGAATGACCACAGGGAAGGCGGTAAAGGAAAGGAATGAATTAAGGGGTGAATGGATCATAGACTTACTTTTTTGCCCATTTACATGAGATATTCCGGCTGTGCAGGAATAGAATGCATAACCAGTGGTTCCAATTTTAAGCTAATAACTATGCTTACATTGTACTCTACTGGTTTTTCATGATAAAGAAAAATAAAGAGATCAGCTAACTAGAGAGGAAGAATCCAGCCCATATTGTGTAAAGGGAAAGACATTTCCCAAATATTAAGAAGAAAACTTGTTAATTCTGGGAATTTTGCTGTTTTTTCCCCCTTCATTAAGACAAAAGTGGCTAGAGATCCATTTCCCATAATTAAAGATGTAAGGGCAATGGTGTTATTTCTGTTAGTTGCTGTAACTTCTTTGGATATCAAACTCCTTTTCTTCATTTAAAATAAATGAATAGCATAGCTTCCTCCACTCCAAACTAAATAAGGCAGCAGTGAAACCCATTTTCTATTTTAGAAAATGACTAATAGAACACATATTTCATAATGTCACATGATTCAAATAATTTATTACTCAGAAGCAATTAAAACCACTTCTGCACTTAACTTGTCCTAGAATGACAACTAAAGCCACTCTTTTTTAATTCTTCATTTATCAGACCACATTTATATGGAAGAAGAAACAAAATCTTCTCAGGTTCCATGAGGAGGGAAGAAGGCAGAATGAAATCTGACATAGTGTAAAAATATGGTGAAAGTGTAATCTTAGAAAAATTGCACAAGGAATTAGACTTCTGTCTTTTTTTTTCTTTTTTTTTTTTTTTGGCTGTGCTGCCCAGCTTGGGGTCTTAACCCCGCCCCCCCCCGCCCCCAACAGGAATAGAACCCGTGCCCCCTGCAGTGGAAGCTTGGTGTCCTAACCACTGGACCACCATGGAATTCCCTACACTTCTGTCTTTCTAAGGGAAATTCTCTACTCATATTTCCCTGAACACAGATAAATGCTAGAATATGAAAAGAGAAAAAAGATTCATTGTATTAATTAAAATGTTCTTTAAAACAGTATTTCAAAATTACACAGCACAGTAGGAAGCTTTCTAATTACATTCTGAAATGCATCAGGTAAGTAGGTAGTGAAATGGATTAAGTTAGTAAAGTTGATTCTTTTGCCTGTTCTAATAAGGGCTTGCCTTCTTTTGTGATAAGTTGGCCGAGTCTCCTATATATGAAACTCTTGAACAAACTGTAAATTATATGTATCCGCTGGCCTGGAAATTTCTACCCTTGATATTTTTGTTTTTGTTGCCCTCTCTTCTGGGGGCCAGAAGAGAGGATGCAGGCAAGGCAGAGTGGTGCAGTTTCCGCTCAACCCTACAAATCAGAAACAGGCTGGCATGAAGGGGAACACAACCCCAGGGCACGGATCAGGGTGAGGTGAGTGTGAGTGAGTTAGCAAGTGCAGGGTAGGATCCTGCTTCACTTAAAATTTTGATATTTTGTTTAGCACTGATTTCTTATTTTGTCTTAATTTTGACTTCTTACAATATTGCATTACCGAATTTTTTGGCACCCACTTATATTTTGTGCCCAAGCTGAATGCCTCCCTCGCTCACCCTAGTCCTGGCTTCTTCAAGCAGTACTGGGCTCTGCATTCAAGTACAGCCACACTATGGAGCCACACTAGAGCACAGTCTCTCCCTTTTACCCGCCTCGACTCTGACGGGCCAGTGAAGGCTTTTACAAGAGCTACGTTCTCCCTGCTTGCAAAACTGAAAATGAAGAGTACAGGAAAGTGTCCTCTTTGTCTCATAGGGAAGCTATGGGAGTGTTAGGAAGCAGTCGTCATTGATGGAACCGACACTGGGACTTTTAGCTGTTCTCTCTTCTCGTACTTATTTGTTTCTGGACAGGATCCATGATGAGTAAAATAACTAATGCCCTGAATGTGGATTTATTAGCAGGAGAAATGAGGAGTCAGAATAACACATTCACCCAAAAAGTATGAATAAATCCTTCCAAAGCATGCTAAGTTAAATAAAAATGAGAGGCTTGATATACATACATTGTAAATGTGACATAATCTCTTCTAAAGCACGAAATGGGCAAGATTACATGTGATAGAGCTAAACTAACACCAAGGGTACTTTTCCATTCTTGAAGAGATCAAAATAATACTTCCAATCTCATTGCTAAACTTCTCATCAGCCTTGCTGGTATCTGTCTCCTTGTCTTTTTTTTTTTTTTTTTTTTTTTTTTTTTTTTTTGCGGTATGCGGGCCTCTCACTGTTGTGGCCTCTCCCGTTGCGGGGCACAGGCTCCGGACGCGCAGGCCCAGCGGCCATGGCTCACGGGCCCAGCCGCTCCGCGGCATGTGGGATCTTCCCGGTCCGGGGCACGAACCCGCGTCCCCTGCATCGGCAGGCGGACTCTCAACCACTGCGCCACCAGGGAAGCCCTCCTTGTCTTTTAAAAAAAGATAATGCTTACAGTCTTCAGGCAGGGGCAGATGCTGCCCCCCTTCCAAAAGAACCCTGGGGCCCTGTTTCCTCTCCATTTGTGTTTGACATGAGTAGAGTGGAGAAAGGGACTAAAGTTTACTGAGTAACTCCTCTGTGTTGATGCTTTCGGAAGCATTATCTTACTTGATGCCCTGGCAGCCCTGGAAGAGAGAGTGGTTCTCACAAAGAGGATTAGGAGATGCAGGGAGGAAGATTTAGTCCTGGCAGGTGCTCCAGCTAGAACCATGAAGCCCCTAGGTGTCATACTGTTTTCTCTGGAGGGATATGATAAGTCTAGGTGTAATATTACTACTCTGTCTTTCGTTTTAGCAAGTCATCTCATCATAGGATTGTTGGAAGGGTGAAATACAGGGGCTTCAGTTCTATTGTCTTCCATGGAAAGAAACTTTGAATACTGCAGAACTTTTTGGAAATTGAAAGTTAAAGCTATAGGCAATAAAATTTCTTGAAAGAAGAGAAAGTTGGGGATGTTGATCTGGTTAAACAGCTCTCAAAATTATCTGCTGACATTAGATGGGTATTGGTTTTTAGGCATTAACATGAGTATAAATCTATTTTATGCATTTCTATGCAAAGTCAATAGAAAAAAACCCTAAATATATATTTAATTCCTTAGGGTCCCAAAGCATTTTGAGGATTTAAACTGATAAACCAACCTCAAAGGGACTGATTCTTGCAACTAAAACACAGACACCTCTGGGGTGAAATGTGGCAACAGTTTGACAGGCATAGCAGTAGCTTAGGCCAGAAAGGATTTATCCAATTAAAATTATGGGATGAATTCTGGCTGGCAGAATGTAATTACCAGCCTTGGAATGGATCCAGGATCCTGAGGTTAACACCCCTCCTCTTGCCAACAACCCTCCTACCTGCCAACACTCTGAGATGGAGAAGGCTGGATCTGACACAATCGCACATAATACTGTTGTGACATCTAAGTACAATGATGATGATGTGAGAAGCATCATGAACCTGATTTTTTTTAACACTCATTATGTTACTTATTTTTATGCCACATTAGGCTAGAAACCAAATGTCCACATAAATGTTAATTTCCTCAAATCTGTGTTTAAAAAGTATAATTAGAAAATAAAAAATAGATTTAAAAATTAATTTATTCTGCCAAAGTAGTTATTTAGTGATTATTTCACTTCAGGAACGAAATTGGATCAAAATGGTGACATTTAATCCTTGTTACATTAAAAAAAAAAAAAAGCAGGTCCTGATTTTTTGGAAGAGAAATGTATTCTCAAGGTTCACTGGCCTAAAAAAAAGGGAAATGCTTAATGCCTGGTTCCTACTAGCTGTAACTTAGAGTAAATGGGTATATGCTTTTGTCTTGGGGTGGGTCCAGATCATATTCGAAATCGCTCGCGGGCAGTATTTCTCAGAAGGGAATTTATTAAAGATGCGTTTGTGCGTAAACCGGAGAAAAGAGCCCCCTGCTGGTGTAGGATCAGTGGGTAATGACCTCATCATTAGATTCTAATGCCCTTTTAAAAAGTCACTCATTTACGAGAGAATTGTGGAGAGTTACAGGTTAAAGCAGGTGGGGCGGGAAAGCACTTCTAGAGAGAACTTTAAGCCCTCCGGGCCGCCGGCACGCGGTCAGGGCCTGTGGGGTCGGGTGGGAAGGAGCTGCAGATCAGAGCCGGCGGGCGGCGGGGCTGGAGCGCGCCCGGGCGCCCGGGAGGCGGGGCCAGCGACGGAAGCTGTGCGCCGGTCACGCGCGGCGACTCCGGTTTGGCGCCGTCCTACCCCGCCGCCCTCCGCGCCAGCAGGTGGGTCCCCCAAACCGCGGAGCAGCCAGCGTGGTCGCACGTTCGAGGCGGGCCTGGGGCAGCGCCGCCGCCGGCCGCCCTTCGCTCCGGGGCCCGCCGCCCGCGGACGCTGATACCTCTGCTAGAGTCTCCCGGGGCCCTCAGCGAGTCCCTCGGGTTACCCTTCGGCCCACGTGGCTCTGGGCCACCCCACACCAGAACCTGGGCGGGACCGCGCAGGGGGTCCCAGCAACGGTGTCTGCCCCAGACCTCGCACTACAGCCTCCTCGGCGAGCCTCTGCCGCCCTAAAAGTGCCGGCGGTGGTGCGTGCGCAGGACACAGGTGATGTGGCAGAGCCGTCGCGAACTGCTCAGCTCCTCAGGGGCCCAGCCGGTTCCTCCGGGGGAGGCAGGTTTTAGGTCTCTCGACGGAAGTAATCCCAAAGGTGATCGAAGTGGTGGGAGGCCTAGGATCACACTCCCTCAAACCACAAAGTGTTTGGGGTCTTGCTCGGGGTCACATTCTTAGAGGCGGAGGGAGAGAAAGACTTCCTCTTTTTACTAACAAGCCTGACTGCTTGCCAAAAGCTTGATATTGCCCCTAGTTTCAGCTTTTGCAGTGAAGGTGGATTTTTCTAACACCATCTTTGTGTGATTTAGCTGTCCACAGGGAATAAAAACGTGGAATGAGAGGATGAAACTAATCTTTTCTTTTGCACTGTTAGGGGTTGCCATAAACACCATTTGTTAAAAAGCATAATTATGTTGGGAAAGTGCCTGATGAGACAATTAAGCTACATAAACACACTGAAAACAAATGAAAGCCAGAAGACGCCCACACCCCTTGTGTAAAGCAATTTTTTGTTTACATAAAAACGAGATGTCTGAGCTGCTTTATTACAACAGTGTTATTAATGTCTACAAAATCCTAATGACCGTATTTTTTATGAATTTTCAATCATGAGATGATGGTCATGATATGAAAACCTGAACTAACCATGAAGCCCTGTATCCCCTCTTAGGTTAAAGTGATCAGGCCAACGAACAATCCTAGTGAACAGAAGCCCGTGGATTTATGCATGGAGAGCACTGTTAATGGCACCACAGCATGTTAGCTTAAACTTACGAGCTTAACGTGTGTCTCAGAGTTGGACATCATTCCCTGCAGTATCCCCACACGGAGAACATTATGTGGCACAAAATGACCCTCATCAAACATTTGCTGATCGAGTTCATGAGGTCCACATTCACTTTTAGCTATATTTAAAAGAGGCTGAAATATGATGACCTGATCTTAAAAAGGGGAATTATTTTCTTTTTGTTTTGAGATATTGAAATTTCTTTAGTTCATAGTATCATTCGGGGTATAGAAAGATAACTAGTTGAAAATGCCATTCTAGAGTACTAAGGAGAATCAAAGCAACCACCAAAACTTGTGTGGAATCATTCCATTTTCAACAAAATCAGTCACATTTTTGGCTGATTATTGAGTAACATATCAGAGTAGTCCATGTCAGCTTTCAGTTCAAGGTACAGAGTCCTGTGAAACAAGATTTTAAGCTGTTAAAGGGACTGTGGAGATCAAAGTACAAGAGAAATTTAGTCATATAGTTGTCATTTAAAGCCCCCAAATGAGCCCCTTTTGTTAGTTCATATACTGCCCATGGCATGGCCTGTAGAGATACCCTTTCTCTCTGTCAGAATAGTTTTTGTAAGAATCAGCATATTAAGTAATCTGCCTCATTTCTCTTTTCTGCATTTCCCCAGTAATCTCATTTAACGAAAGTATCATGCCTCTTTGAAAATAGGATTAAACTGTGGAAGACAATTCTTAAAAGGAGTAACATACTTTAATGAAGAAGTTTCACAGGACAGAATTCAGACTGAGTAACTTGATGGATATTTTCTAGTGTTGTTGCTATCTTCATATGTTCATATGTGCATGACCACATATACATGGTTTCCTGGTTGAGTCAATCTGAGGATTTTATCCTTTAGGTGTTACTGAGGAATGAAATAGTGAAATATTCATATTATGACTGCCTGGTTTCGAAAAAGCTATGATTTTTTTAAAAAGTTTAATGAACATGAAAATATGAATGAACTGTAGAAACCAAAATGAAGGCTTATTTTTCTCCTATTCTAGAAGAAAATTACCATGTCTTCTTCCAGACTGGGGCTCCGTTTGGCTGTCTGTTTATTAAACATTTCAGAAGCCAGAAGAAAATACATTGTTGAGAATGTAGCGAAAGCGGCTCTTCTTAAAAAAAATGGTAGGAACAACAGGCAATTGAAGTGAATATGTAGTGTTTTGATAATACAGTAATTTTTGTACTCTGCTAACAATGTCTATAGAACGCTCTTCTTTCTTCCTGAATTTCCCCCCTTGTTCTTGGGCTGTTATAGCTTCTGCAGGACTCCAGGATACTGAGATAGACGACTTACTCAGATGTGCACATATGCTCTTCTCCAAATGCCTGCATACAATCCCCAGCATATTTCTTCACATTGGAGAGAGTGTCTGAAATGCACATTATTCAGGATATTGTCAGGCTCCTGAGGAGGATATATTTACATAAAGGTTTAATGTTTCCCTTATGGGCCATTTATATGATCATTAATGGAATGAGCATAATTGTATATTATGCTTTTAATTCAGCAGGTTAAATAAAAAATAAACTTACCAAATACCAAGTCCTCTTCAGAAGCACTCCTGCCATCAAAGCCCATGCTGTCATTGCAGCATTAATATTTCTACTGCATTTTCTACGCATAAAGACTCTTAGGCAGTTGCATTTAAGTGTTGTGTGTATGATTACTCTGCGATTCAATTCAGAAGACTGAAACTCAAGCCTCCTTACTCCCTGGGCCAGTATTTACTATAAGACATACTACTCTCTCTTTTTTTTTAACCCTTGTTAAAATGTTCATGTGATGACATACAGTTCTAGACATTTGTTTTTACTTTCACACATACACAGAACATAGTGTATTTACAGACTTACAATCACTTAACTTTGTTATTTGAAACCAACAGCTTTTTGGCAACAGGTGAACGCTAGGGTCACAGCCCTAAAGCATTTGAGACAGTCGATTTTAATTTCTGATTGTCATTTTTTATTTGGTTATTGCTTTTCATGAGAGAGAAGTGTTTTCCCCCAGCCCGTTGCTAACACTGAGCACATTTAAGTTACTGTCTTGCAACCTTGAGGGAGCTGGAAATGTCTGTGAAAATTCCTGATAATTTCTAATAAGAAAGCTCCTCTGGAGTCAGTGTGCAGCTGTGCTTTTGCATTCTCTTTGCAGTAAGAGCCAGCTTGGGCCCCTCATTGTCAGATAGTACATCTAGTGGGATTGGGTGAATGTGCAGACATATTCCGTGATTAAGTGACTGGGCAGAGACATTTGTGGAAGCCACACACTGATGGACGCCTGGGTCTCAACTCACAGTTTTGATCAGCTTATTAGTGACAGCAGCTCAAACGGAATTATAGCTATTACACTGCATTACAAATACCAAACAATTTACTTCTGCTGAGGTTCATACTGACAGCTCCTCCTGCCAGCAGTAATTTTTTTTCTATATGCATGCTTAAGAAATTTCAGGAGTGTTTCATTCTTTCAGCATTTGATTCAATTGAATCATATGAAACTGAGAATAAAAGCTTTTCAGAAGAAGATTTAGAATGAAAAAATCAAATCAAATCTTTTCTTCTAAAAGCTTAGGTATGTTGAAAAAAATACATAAAAAGAGGTTGTATGATCGTGTTGCTACCCATCTTTCATAGTTTTAAAAATGCAGGGAAGGTAGCACTAGTTAAGAAAATGACCTGCTGTTTTACAAATACTTTAAAGGCATTTATTTTTAAGTGAGTGGAATAAAACTATATCATCTATATTTTTTCCAATTAAGCAATGTGAAAACATTTAAATGACCTAAAAGGTCTTATGGAAAGAAAGCTGAATTATAAATTTTAGACCTATACCAGGGCAGGTCTCTGTAGATTCTCATTTGGCTATGAGTGAGTGACATAAGTTTATCTTTTCATGTTATTAAAATTAATAGTGCGGGGCTGCTGTAAGCTCTGTAGTTGCTGCGTGTAACTTATTTTTCCTCTCCTCTGAAAAGATTAATTGTTAAGCTGCCAGGGGACAGGGCGACAAAGATATCATGGCATAGTGAAAGGTTTAATTACCGTCTGAAAACTTTTGTCCTCCACTCTGAATTTGCTTTTGTAGGCATACGAAGAACTTTTAAGGAGCCTGAACCAGGCTTGTAAACTTCAAAAATAACTAGAGGGTTATGTGTGGTTGCCATACAAGGGTATGGCAGCTTTCTCCTTCAGGTTACACATTCAAGTGAGTCACAAGCTGCTGAAGGCTGGAAGTCATTAACATCTGAAGGCTGTTGGTGTCCTTTGAAAAGGAGATGGTGGAGTCACAACAGTTTCTAATAGGCAGGTGCATGTATCCCAGAAACCTCTGCTCCAGGCACTAATTGGCCTATCCTAGTTTTTCCAGATGTTAGATTTTGATTTCTGGGTTTGGAAGGAAAAATTGACAGGGCCTAGAAGATGAGATTGATAAGGAACAGAATTTAGAGTGATATGATTTGGCGATTGAAAGAAGAGCTACTGTCTTAGACTGAGTTAAGAGAACTCTGGCAAGTTCAGAAGCAAGTGCCAGAAAAGTTCTCTCATAGACACCAAAGCCTCGTATCTGAGCTGAGCCATCTGCTTGTATAGGAAGCACTGTAAGAAGTGGATGTTACCGTCTACAAATTTCATGATTAGTCAGTGTCCCTTCAGAGGTCACCCCCCAGAATTTTTCTCTTAAACTATTTCTATTTAATTATATCAGAGGAAATAAAGTATTAAGATTTCATCACAGAAAAAAATTATTGCATTGATGTGTTGCTTTCTTTATAGGACAGAAACATCCTGAGGTATCAGTGCTCAACGTATTTTCTGATCAAGGGTACAACAGATCAGTCATTACAATAGCAGCTTCTGTTGATGAGTTAGGTAAGATTTCAGTTTCTATTTTTTTACATATGTCTTTTGGCGAAGGGTGAGCTTCAGGTACACCTGAATGCTCTTTAATCACTGATTACCTGTGTTAATCTGGATACTCCCCTCCATTACATAGGGAGTCTACCTCAAAACTGCATTTCATCATTTTTGTGAACATGTACCTCTCAAACATTTCCCATTTCCTCTTCATTAAAATGAACCTTGGGGGTCCAATATTTAATAACATTCTTTCCTTGAAGATGATCACATATCCTTTGTGGTTAAGAAAAATATCTTCATGTTTTAACCTGTGAAGTAATAGTGTTGAAGTCAGCCTTGATTTCACTGATAAGTTGACATGGAATGAAACATGCTAAGCAGTTGTGTTTTAGGTTGGGAGCCTGACATCGTGAGTTGGTCCACTGGGTGAAATGAAATGGGTTTCAAGTCTTCTGTTGTAAGGTTTAGTGGGACAACTTGAATTTGAAGTTTCATAATTGTTTAAACAAAAACCTGTATTATTTTAGTATTGCTTGGTAAAGGGTTTAAAATATTTTCTTTTTTAAAAAAAATTAATTAATTTATTTATTTTTGGTTGCGTTGGGTCCTGGTTGCTGTGCGTGCATTTTCTTTAGTTGCTGAGAGCGGGGGCTACTCTTTGTTGTGGTGTGCAGGCTTCTCATTGTGGTGGCTTCTCTTGTTGGGGAGCACCGGCTCTAGGTGTGCGGGCTTCAGTAGTTATGGCTCGTGGGCTCTAGAGCACAGGCTCAGTAGCTGTGGCTCACAGGCTTAGTTGCTCCACGGCATGTAGGATCTTCCCGGACCAGGCCTCAAACCTGTGTCCGCTGCATTGGCAGGCGGATTCTTTACCACTGCGCCACCAGGGAAGTCCTAAAATACTTTCAAATAAACTTGACTTCAACTTAGCAGATTGTCTTTTTTCAAAAGGTATATTTGTTTGGAAAACAAAGAGCTGATGGATAGTTCCCAGCAGATATAGGACCGATTATCTTCCTTATTGTTTAGCTCTCTTGCCAAATGGTCATACTGCACTGCAAATAAAAACTCAGAGTAATAACATAACACTCTGATGTGTCTATAATATGTATTTAGATAGAATAATTTAATGAAAAATCTAATTATAAGAGCAGAACTAAAATACTTATGCTTTTAAAAATTTATGTTTGTGTGTATATTTTATTATAAATTCATAAAATATTCTGAAAATAACAAGGAATTTTATCAGATTAATCTGATAAAATTGAAAAAATTTAAAGTAACCAATTGTAAAAAAAAATACAATACAAAGTTTCTTAAGACTGATAAACTTTGTATACTTCCTCCACTTTGGGGAGTAAGGAGTTAGAAGAAATGTGAAACTTTGTGACACTTGGGAGGTGGGGAGAGGGGAAATGTTGGGTCTTTCATTTTTCTTTATTTTGGATGGATAAACAATCTTCTATACATATTACAGAAAAACAACTGGTGGGGCAATAATAAATATAGCTACTTCTTTAGATGAGATTGAAAGTTTAATTTTTTTTTTTTTTTTTAAGGCAATTCCATTCTGGCTGCCTGCCTGGAGGCCTTCCAGTCAATTGATATGGAGGTTCAAGAGGGGATCCATCCTTGCCTGGGAGCAGTGGACCTGATTCCCATTTACCCTCTCTCTGGTGTTGGAGTGGAAGAGTGTGGAGCTGTGGCCAGAAGTAAGAGAAAGTTTGGGGTAGTGTGTTATTCCTTAATGGAAACCATTTTTACAAGTCAGAATAGCTTGTGACAATATAATCACTCCTCAGTTCCCTGGGAAAAGTCAACCTTGAAGAATTGTATCAACAGTAAGCTTCCATGGGTTGCAGTGGCACACTGTGTCGCTGTAACTCATCCTTCCACTTTCTACCCCATGACGCTGTGGAACACTAAATGCTGTAGGATGCAGCAAATCAACCATTGTGACCCTTGCAAATTCACGATAGACCATGAGGAGACAGCAGTAGTCTCTAATGAGTTCTTTAGACTCTTCGGGGCAGGACGATGGTGTGTTTCACCCATCTTTGTCCTATTTTCTTGAGCAGGAGTAATGATGAGGTTGAAAACCCACTTAAATGTTAACTCCTACCCCTTTTTCCTCTGATTTTTTTTTTCTTTTTTCCTTGTGCACAACGCTCTTTAAGGTTTTCTTTAGAACTGAACTGTCACATGCTTGATTTCAGCCCCATGGGCAAGTTTAATTTGGAAAATTTGAGCTATGTCACTTGAGGTGTTTTTGAATTAAGCAAATTGGGAGAAAAGAAAGACCTTTTGCCTGGACTGTCTAGCTGGTTAATTATGAGATGCAGAGACTTATAACCTTTGGGGAAAAGTCCGCCTTAGGATGACTGCAAACTTCTCTGTATGACCTCAGAAATCCTCTGTGGTGGTGCCTCACTTTTAGGTAATAGGGAAATGTCTAACATTTGGGATGTAGATTTGGACTCTAGCTGAGCTCCATCAAGCGCTAGAAATATGAAATGAGACTTGTTTCCAAAGGTGTATCTCATTCCATGTGTTGCATTTTAACATGACCTGACTGACAATCGATGGATTATTTCCCAGAGAAATCATGGCCCAAAATTTGCTTTACTTTTCATCTAAGAAAGAGTTCAAATTCAGCATGGGGGAAAATGCATTTCACACAAAAATGAAGAGTTCAGAATTGTCCAGACCAGAATAATGATTTTAATGTCTTCAAAAAAATTATGTTCAATTACATTAAATCTCAAATTAGCTAGTACATGAAGTTCTTCATTACATCAGGACTAGTCCACCCCAGATGTTTGGCCAGAGTAAGAGACAGTTGACAACAGGAGGGTCTGGACACAGTATTTCTCCCTTCCTTTGCCCTTTTGCTTCATTGGCAGCTACTGTACCTCATGATTTAAACATGGACATTTCTAATTAAATGAGAGCTCAGCTGCATTCTTGAACTAATTTATAACATTCGATTTGAAATGTAATAGCTTCAATCTTCATCTGATTAAAACCAGTCATATACTGTACATGGTTACTATTTTGATGCTCCAACATGCAGTTTTTATTTTTACATTCTCCTTTCTACACAGCTGTTCATCTAATATCACCCAATTTTTTTTTGTTTGTTTTTTTTTTGTTGTTTTTTTGGTAACAGCATGCTTAGGCATTCGTATGAGGCAGAAGTATTCATGTTCTAGGATCTCACTGTTTTCAGAACAGTGACAGGATGTTTTTCACTAGAGTAACCCCTTGTCAGGGAAACCATGTTAAAATAATAATTTAACTAACTTTCTTTGGGAGGAAGAGCAATGGAGAACATTCCAGTGACATAGAAGATAGTTGATATTGACATGTGTAATTCATGTATGTTTTATATGCAAAAATTCTGGAGAATATATATTTTAGAGCTTTTTTTTTAAAAAAAATTATTTATTTATTTTTGGCTGTGTTAGGTCTTCGTTTCTGTGCGAGGGCTTTCTCTAGTTGTGGCAAGTGGGGGCCACTCTTCATCGCGGTGCGCGGACCTCTCACTGTCGCAGCCTCTCTTGTTGCGGAGCACAAGCTCCAGACGCGCAGGCTCAGTAGTTGTGGCTCACGGGCCCAGTTGCTCCGCGTCATGTGGGATCTTCCCAGACCAGGGCTCGAACCTGTGTCCCCTGCATTGGCAGGCAGATTCTTAACCACTGCGCCACCAGGGGAACCCTATTTTAGAGCTTTTTGATAGCAGCTGGAAGCTTGCTTATTCCTTAAGCAAGGGATTCTTAAAGTGAGGTCCAAAGTTGATGTTCAGGGGACTTATAAATAATGTCAAAATCACTTGTAAGTTTTTATGATGTGCACTTGTGTATACATACATAGATACACTCATAATTTTGCATATAATTTTAGTTTAAGAACTTCTAGAATAAAGGGCACAGCAATGCAGAGTCCTAGAGGTGGAAGCAGCCTGGGCTTGAGGACCTGAAAGGACTGCAGTGTTGCTGGCTGAAACTTACAGATGGGGTGGGGTGGGAAGGTTAAGAAATGAAGCTCCAGAGGTAATCAGAGGCGAGGTCATGAAGTCTTATATGCCAGGTTAAGGTTCACACTTTATCCTAAACGCAGTGGAAACTGTTGGAAGAGTTTTAAGAAAGAAAGTCTATGATTGGCTTTGAACATTAGAAAGATAACTTTGTTTGTATGATAGAGAATGGACAAGGAGCAGGTAGATCAGTCTGGAAAGGTGATGGTGGCCTAAGATAATAGAGAATGGAGAGAATGGGGAGACTCCATAGGAGGTTGGGGTATGAGCAGTGGTATGAAAGTGTCTTCACTTACAGATGCTGCCATGTAAAAAAAGGTGACACATAGATCTAGTCTATATTTATTTAAAGCTTATAATTAAAAAAAAATGTTTTGGACTTTGGTTTTCATTTTCTATAAAACCACATTTGATCTATTAGGCTCCATTTCATTTTTATCTGTATTATGTCTCTAAAATTTTTCTCCTCCTCCCTTTTTCCCTTCTCCATTCCATCCTTTTCTCTCTCCCTTCTTTCCTCCTTCCGTTCCTCTCTTTGCTTCTTTTTGTTGTTATCAAAATGATACATGAACATGGTTAAAAGTCAAATTTACAGGGTTTGTTCCCCAAACTCTAGACCTACGTAACTTGCCTTTCCTCCTCACTCTGTATACACTTCAGTTTCCTTCTCCCCTGAGCCAAGTACTTTCAACTCTTTTATTATTTAGGATTCAAATCCAGATATCTGAATATCATACCTGTATTGGTACTTCTTGTTTTTTTAAGTTTTAGGCATTAGCTGTTGACTTCTCACTGCAAAAGATGAGAATTTAGCTTCCTTTCACCCACCTCTCACCCCCAGCGCGCACACACACACACACACACACACACACACATTTCCCACTTACTTCCGAATTCTCCCTCCTCACCATATAGTTATATCTTGGAACAGTATTTAGTGGTCACATTATTATAACTGTGTAAACATTATTTATAATGAAGCATTTAGAATGTTATTATTTTACCCTTCTCTACAACTTTTTCTTTTTGCTGCAATTGATCATTATCTTTTTGATTGTTTGCTTACTTTTTTATATACTTACCACTGGTTTAACCCCACACTCTGTCACTAATGACATCTCTCCATGCATTCAGATAGAACACACCATGTATTGACTGTTCTATAAATTTCATCTTCTTAAAAAAAACCTATCTTTTAGGGGAATTCCCTGGTGGTCCAGTGGTTAGGACTCTGCGATCTCACTGCTGAGGGCCTGGGTTCGATCCCTAGTTGGGTAACTAAGATCCCACAAGCCACACAGTGTGGCCAAAAAAAACCCCAACTTTCTTCTAGAACTCTCTGATCTGGTTCAGTTAGGACGATTTACTCTCAATTTGTTGAGGATGACTGTCATCATGGCATCTCCCATTACTTTTTTCCTGGGTGTTCCCTTCATCTTTCTCTATTTTGGATCCCCTGGTTCCTGAATCCCATATCTTCTCTTTTTTTCCCCCTTCTTCTATGTCCTTGTTTTGGTGGAACATATCCCCTACTAGCTTTCCAAAAAAAAGTGGGGTGGGGGCAGGGAGAGTACATTTTTGAGAACTTACATGTCTGAAAATGCCATTATTCTACCTTCACACTTAACTTTTAGTTTAGCTAGGTATAGAATAATAGGTTAGAAATAATTTTCCTTTATTTTGATGATGTTGTATCAATTCTCATTTCCATGTTGCTGTTGAGACTTTTGAAGCATTATGATTCCTGATCTTTGTATGTGACCTGTCACTTCTCACTGGAAGCTTGTAAGATCTTCACTTTGTTCCTAGTGTTCTGGAATTTCTGTGATGTGCCTTTGTATACGTCTGTTTTCATTCATTATGCTGGATAACTGGTAGGCCCTTTGAATTCTTGAAACTTGTCCCCCAGTGCTGGAAGTTCTCTTGAGTTATTCCATTGATATTTCATTTTTTTAAACATCTTTATTGGAGTATAATTGCTTTAAAATGGTGTGTTAGTTTCTGCTTTATAACAAAGTGAAGCAGCTATACATATACATATATCCCCATTTCTCCTCCCTCTTGCATCTCCCTCCCACCCTCCCTATCCCACCTTTCTAGGTGGTCACAAAGCACCAAGCTGATCTCCCTGTGCTATGCGGCTGCTTCCCACTAGCTAGCTATTTTACATTTGGTAGTGTATATATAAGTCCATGCCACTTTCTCACTTTGTCCCAGCTTACTCTTCCCCCTCCTTGTGTCCTCAAGTCCATTCTCTACGTCTGCCTCTTTATTCCTGTCCTGCCCCTAGGTTCTTCAGAACAATTTTTTTTTTTTTTTAGATTCCATATATATGTGTTAGCATATGGTATTTATTTTTCTCTTTCTGACTTACTTCACTCTGCATGACAGTCTCTAGGTCCATCCACTTCACTACAAATAACTCAGTTTTGTTTCTTTTTATGGCTGAGTAATATTCCATTGTATATATGTGCCACATCTTCTTTATCCATTCATCTGATGATGGACACTTAGGTTGCTTCCATGTCCTGGCTGTTGTAAATAGAGCTTCAGTGAACATTGTGGTACATGACTCTTTCTGAATTATGGTTTTCTCAGGGTATATGCCCAGTAGTGGGATTGCTGGGTCGTATGGTAGTCCTATTTTTAGTTTTTTGAGGAACCTCCATACTGTTCTCCATAGTGGCTCTATCAGTTTACATTCCCACCAACAGTGCAAACCCTCTCCAGCATTTGTTGTTTGTAGATTTTCTGATGATGCCCATTCTAACTGGTGTGAGGTGATACCTCATTGTAATTTTGGTTTGCATTTCTCTAATGATTAGTGATGTTGAGCATCCTTTCATGTGTTTGTTGTCAATCTGTATATCTTATTTGGAGAAATGTCTATTTAGGTCTTCTGCCCATTTTTGGATTGGGTTGTTTGTTTTTAGGATATTGAGCTGCATGAACTGCTCGTAAATTTTGGAGATGAATCCTTTGTCAGTTGCTTCATTTGCAAAAATTTTCTCCCATTCTGAGGGTTGTCTTTTCATCTTGTTTATGGTTTCTTTTGCTGTGCAAAAGCTTTTAAGTTTCATTAGGTCCCATTTGTTTATTTTTGTTTTTATTTCCATTTCTCTAGGAGGTGGATCCAAAAGGATCTTGCTGTGATTTATGTCAGAGAGTGTTCTGCCTATGTTTTCCTCTAAGAGTTTGATAGTGTCTGGCCTTACATTTAGGTCTTTAATCCATTTTGAGTTTCTATTTATGTATGGTGTTAGGGAGTGTTCTAATTTCATTCTTTTATATGTAGGTGTCCAGTTTTCCTGGCACAACTTATTGAAGAGGCTGTCTTTTCTCCATTGTATACTCTTGCCTCCTTTATCAAAAATAAGGCAATCATATGTGTGTGGGTTTATCTCTGGGCTTTCTATCCTGTTCCATTGATCTATATTTCTGTTTTTGTGCCAGTACCATCCTGTTTTGATTACTGTAGCTTTGCAGTATAGTATGAAGTCTGGGAACCTGATTCCTCCAGCTCTGTTTTTCTTTCTCAAGATTGCTTTGGCTATTCGAGGTCTTTTGTGTTTCCATACAAACTGTGTGAAAAATGCCATTCGTAGTTTGGTAGGGATTGCATTGAATCTGTAGACTGCTTTGGGTAGTTTAGTCATTTTCACAATGTTGATTCTTCCAATCCAAGAACATGGTATAACTCTCCATCTGTTTATATCATCTTTAATTTCTTTCATCAGTGTCTTATACAGGTCTTTTGTCTCCTTAGGTAGGTTTACTCCTAGGTATTTTATTCTTTTTGTTGCAGTGGTAAATGTGTTTCCTTAATTTCTCTTTCAGATTTTTCATCATTAGTGTATAGGAATGCAAGAGATTTCTGCACATTAATTTTGTATCCTGCTACGTTACGAAATTCATTGTTTAGCTCTAGTAGTTTTCTGGTAGCATCTTTAGGATTCTCTATGTATAGTATCATGTCACCTGCAAACAGTGACAGTTTTACTTCTTTTCCAATTTGGATTCCTTTTCTTTCTTTTACTTCTCTGATTGCCGTGGCTAAAACTTCCAAAACTATGTTGAATAATAGTGGTGAGAGTGGACAGCGTTGTCTTGCTCCTGATCTTAGAGGAAATGGTTTCAGTTTTTCACCATTGAGAACAATGTTGGCTGTGGGTTTCGTCATATATGGCCTTTATTATGTTGAGGTAAGTTCCCTCTATGCCTACTTTCTGGAGGGTTTTTATCATAAGTTGGTGTTGAATTTTGTCAGAAGCTTTTTCTGCATCTGTTGATATGAACATATCATTTTTCTCCTTCAGTTTGTTAATATGGTGTATCACATTGATTGATTTGCATATATTGAAGAATCCTTGCATTCCTGGGATAAACCCCACTTGATCATGGTGTATGATCCTTTTAATGTGCCGTTGGATTCTGTTTGCTAGTATTTGGTTGAGGATTTTTGCATCTATGTTCATCAGTGATATTGGCCTGTAGTTTTCTTTCTTTGCAATATCTGTTCTGGTTTTGGTATCAGGGTGATGGTGGCCTCATAGGATGAGTTTGGGAGTGCTCCTCCCTCTGCTATATTTTGGAAGAGTTTGAGAAGGATAGGTGCTAGCTCTTCTCTAAATGTTTGATAGAATTCGCCTGTGAAGCCATCTGGTCCTGGACTTTTGTTTGTTGGAAGACTTTTAATTACAGTCTCAATTTCAGTGCTTGTGATTGGTCTGTTTATATTTTCTATTTCTTCCTGGTTCAGTCTCGGAAGGTTGTGCTTTTCTAAGAATTTGTCCATTTCTTCCAGGTTGTCCATTTTATTGACATATACTTGCTTGTAGTAATCTCTCATGATCCTTTGTATTTCTGCAGTGTCAGTTGTTACTTCTCTTTTTTCATTTCTAATTTTATTGATTTGAGTCTTTTCCCTCTTTTTCTTTTTTTTTTTTTCCCTCTTTTTCTTGATGAGTCTGGCTAATGGTTTATCAGTCTTGTATATCTTATCAAAGAACCAGCTTTTAATTTTATTGATCTTTGCTATTGTTTCCTTCATTTCTTTTTTATTTATTTCTGATCTGATCTTTATGATTTCTTTCCTTCTGCTAACTTTGGGGTTTTTTGTTCTTCTTTCTCTAATTGCTTTAGGTGCAAGCTTAGGTTACCATTGATATTTCTTCCATTTTCTCAATTCTTTCTGGAAGCTCCATATTTGAATATTGGAAGTCTTGTATTGGTTCTCTACACTTACTTTCTCTTTTTTAAAATCACTTTATATTTTTATAATAATTTCTTACAAATTTCCTCTACTTTATATCCCAAGCCTTCAATAAGTTTTTCATTTCCTCTATATTAGTTTCCAAGTGCTTTTACTCTCTGAATGTTCATTTTATTTTTTTATTCTAAATAATGTCCTGGTCATGTCTCATGAATACAGTGTCAGTGAATAATTTTTTTTTTTTTTTTTTTTTTTTTTTTTTGGCGGTACGCGGGCCTCTCACTGTTGTGGCCTCTCCCGTTGCGGAGCACAGGCTCCGGACGCGCAGGCTTAGCGGCCATGGCTCACGGGCCCAGCCGCTCTGCGGCATGTGGGATCTTCCCGGACCGGGGCACGAACCCGTGTCCCCTGCATTGGCAGGCGGACTCTCAACCACTGCGCCACCAGGGAAGCCCCATAATATTCAGCTTTAAAAGTCTGGACCATAGCTATAAAATTTGTAAATCATATGGAAACTTGCTGTTTGTTTTATGTCATTAATCAAATGAAATAAGGTTTATATAATGCGTTATAAATTAACATTATTTAGGATATTGGAAAGATAAAATGCTAGTTAAGTAAGTTACATAAGTAAAGATTTAGCTCTTACATGATTGAGTTTTTTTGGATTTATCTTAAAATAGATACAACATTAATGAATTTGATTAGAATTATCAGCCTTGTTAGATGATTTTTTGAGTATTTTCATGGCTTGGAGGACATGTGCCATGACAGATTCACACAACATCAACACTTGTGTGATAGTCTTAAGACCCTTCGATTACCTTATTACGGATTGTCAAAACATGGGCTGATCTGGCAAATCAGGAACAACTTTTCACTTCAAGAATTTTCTACTCTGATTCTCCAGTTGCTATGGAGATTGTCTCATAAAACAGCCTTGGATTTTTGTTGAGATTAGTCAGTTTAGATGTTGGGTTCTGATATAGTTCTCTCTACCATGAGTACTACCTTCATTGCCATAGCATAAAAGCAATGGTTGATTTTACAAGCATATGTTAACATAGTTTAAGACATAGCATTTACTTTGACAATTATAGGATACTGCCACCATATAAAAAGCTGAAAAAAAAAAAGGGATTGCGCATTGGGAAAGTACATAAAATATCAAAACTGATTTCCAGCAACTTAAGTGCATTCTATCTATGAAGGAGAGTTACCAGGTGTTCATAAATGCCTATTGCTACAAGCTTAATAAATGCAACAGGATAATATCAACCACTGTAAAACAGAGCTACTAATGAGAAAGGAAAAGACCAAATGAGAGAACTAGGATAAACTAACCTATTCTTCCATGACCAGCAATTACTGATGCACACATCCATACTTGAAAAAGCTGCTCTCTTTCTCTCACTTTGGCTCTGCAGCAACCTGAAGTCCAAGTAAATCAATACCCCACAGGCACCCCTTGGCCAGTGGGAGACCTGAGCTGGTAGACAGACAATTCTAAGGCCCATTCCAGCAAGACCAAGCCCCAGTTGCTCGTAGCGATGACTAGCTTGATAACACACCCTCGTATTGGCTTTCCCTTCTTCCCTGTTTTACTCTTGGTATATACTGAATAGACTTTATTGAACATTTTGACAGGAATAAATGTACCATAAGAATTTTCTCATTGGGATGAGTAGGTGGAGTGCATGAAACCTTTGCCGTCTGACTGTACACTTCTTGTAATTCTTCCCCAGTCTATAAGTCTATAGTTTAAAACTGGGAGACCCCCCCCCCCAACCACTTCACCTAGGGAAAGGGTCTCCTAGAATACTCAGGATCAAGCTATGGGTCACTGTGGGAGATGTTAAAAGTTTAGGGGTTCTAAGTTTTCTGATTTTCAGTATATATATATATATATATATATATATATATATATATATATATATGGCGCCCAGAGATTAAATTTATGTTATTGCTAATGGTGTTTTAGAGAATGGGGATTTATAGCATATGATTGATAGGATGCTAACTTTTTCAGCCCAGACTCCTAACCTTGGCTACGCTTTTCCTGAATTCCTTTTCCTTTCCATCTCTCCTTCCTAGCATATACAGTGACTTCCAGTGTCAAGACCACTAGGATCAGAAAATTCTAAGGAAATAATGTAGTCATGCTAGTGGCTTTGATGGACCTATAAGATTAAGTGCATCAACCCAAGTCTCTGCACACCCTCATGCGCCCACCACCTGGTCTCCAGCGGGCAAGTAAGGGTGTGCTTCTCAGGAGACCCAGGAGACCCCAACACATGGTTATCATGATGTGCTATTATAATGATTATAGCATTATTATTAATTAGGTTCTCATTTATTGTGTGACTCAAAATTGCATATATGAAATAACTCACTCTCCAATTTTAATTAACCAAGAAATACATAGTAGGATAATATCTCAAGATGATAATTGTTGTGCCTCTCTTTCCCCCATAGCTTATGCGTGACTGTTTCCTGGACAGTCTTGAGTTATTTGCTACCTTGAGGGGTATAGAATTGTTATAGTGAGAATGAAGAAGTAACAGTCAGTGTTCATGTTTGAATTTTTGACAACCAAAAGGAGAGGGCTTGGAAAAGCAGGTTACAAAGTTTATTCCATCGCAATAGAATAGAGAAAGAAGGAAGGCCACCTCACTCCCTGCTCCCAGGAAGATGAGGACTCAGGGTGGGGTTTGGGAGGAGAGCATTACAAATAGTACACTTCTTCCTTTCCCAAATCTTGAACCAATTCGACAGTAGAGAAAGGCAGATGAGAAGTGGAAATACTAACTTTACTACTGTTAAAACTAAAATGACAGCTAGGCTTCCCCACCTGGAGAATTAGACAGACTCATGCAGCCAGTAACAGGCAGCACTAGACAGCACAGGCCCGACCCTGGCAAGCTAATGGCAAGGAGGGGGTGGAGCGGAATGTATGTTTCCTGCTGACAGCTAGCTCCTAAGAAGGAAGAGGGGAGAGGGGAGTAGGCCTATGCAAACCCAGCTTCTCTCCCAAACTCCCCATCAGGGAATGGATGTTGGAAGGAAGCAAGGCCAATGTTTTAATTTTCTAAGGCTGCAGTAACAGAAGTGCCTCAGACTGGGTGGTTTAAACAACAGAAATTTATTGTTTCACAGTTCTGGAGGCTAGAAGTCCGAGATCAGGGTGTCGGCAGGGTTGGTTTTTTCTGAGTGCTGTGAGGGAAGGATCTGTTCCATTTTGGCTTGTGGATGGCCCTCTTCATGTTCACATGGCATTCTCCCTGTATATTGTCTGTGTCCAGATTTCCCCTTTTTATGAGGACACCAGTCATATTGGATTAGGGCCCCACTCCATTCCAGTATATGACCTCGTGTTAACTAATTATATCTGCAATGACCCTATTCCCAAATAAGGTCACATTCTCATGTCCTGGCGGCTGTGAATTCAGCAGATGAATTTTTTCACGGGGCACAGTTTAACTCATAACAGCCAGCAAGACCAGCAGGACTCTCTCCATGTGGAAGGAAACATCAGTAGTGGGCAGGAAGCCTTTTCCTTCAAAAGGAGATTTAATGTGGTGGGCATGGGTACGTGGAAATGAGCATCCCCTGAGAGGTGGTAAAAAGGAGAGGGATTGTGGGCAGGGGGGTGGGAGGATTTGATCTGTTTTGGGGGCAAGCGGCAAGAATTAGGGCTAGGCTTGAGACTACTAAGAGGTGGTTGAGTGGTGTCAGTGGCCAGTGGCCAGGAAGATGGAGGATATAGGGGAGCCGAACACATACAAGGAGACCAGGCTACCTCATGTGAACTAGTTGTTTGGCATTTGGAGAGCTGTAGTTGGATGGAAGCGCCACCTTAACTCTTCCTTGCTGTGGGGAGTGGGCTTTATACTGAAGGCTGTTTACACATCGCTGATACATTGGCCAGCAGAAGGATTCCTGACCATCCCCAAAGCTTAGTCATGTCCCATCTGAACTACTCTTTGGGGTAGTCCCAGCTTCTTGATATCCCCCCTGAAGGAGAATGAGAAGTCCTTACAAAGAGGGTGCACTATATGGAAGCGACAGGCCAATTCCAATGCCCCCACCCTTTACACATGTGTATGTATGTGTGTGTGTGTATATATATATATATATATATATATATATATATATATATATATGCACATGCCCATAGTTTTTTTGTGTGTTTGTTTGTTTGTTTTTTTGCGGTACATGGGCCTCTCACTGTTGTGGCCTCTCCCGTTGTGGAGCAAGGCTCCGGACGTGCAGGCTCAGTGGCCATGGCTGACGGGCCCAGCTGCTCTGCGGCATGTGGGATCTTCCCAGACTGGGGCACAAACCCGTGTCCCCTGCATCGGCAGGTGGACTCTCAACCACTGTGCCACCAGGGAAGCCCTGCCCATAAGTTTTTGATCAGTGTGATCTAAACAGTTACATTACATTGAATGGCTAGACAGGGAAGCCAAACGGTAAGTGGACAGAACAAGAATTTTGCAGCTGAACAAAGCTGAGTTCAAACCCCAGGTCTCCTACTTATTTGCTAGCTGACTTTAGGAAAATTGTTTAGTCTCTTTTATAGTCTTTTTGGTTTTGTATCTATACAATGGGGAATAATATCATCCTGTCAGGATGGTTATAGAAAATAATGCCCACATGTAAAGCCCCTGGTCCCCTACCTCCCACCAGTAAAGAGCTGTCACTATTTTTAGTGATTCTCTGTGGCCTTATGGAGAGGGTTGCTGAGCAGTGGGGACCCAAGCTATTCCCCTCCCCATAAAGAGAGTGGATCTCTCTTCTCTGTTTTATGTTATCAAGATCCCAAATAAAGTCACCTTTCGAGGAAAGGGATTGTGCGACAAGATGTTTGAAAACCACTTGGGCAGGAGATCTCTGAAGTGCTTTCAGCTCTAAAATTCTAAGTCCTAGAGCAGACAGCTTCTTGCATATCAGTTCTTCATTTGCAAAATGGTATTCAGCACATATTTCAGAGAACTGTTATGAAGATAAATGGAGAGGTATTTGTGAACATCCAAACAGTGTTGGAGTGCCTGTTATGTTTCCGTTTACCATAGTAAATGCTATGGTGACTATAGGAGAAGTATAATAGAGTTCCTTCCCCCAAGAAAGCTGGACCATAAAATCTGTACCTGAAACAGGAGAGAGCACCATAGGACAGAATAAAATAAGTGACTGGATACAGTGTAAGTTACATATGTGAGGTCACTCAAGAAAGTGTAATTCTTTAAACAAACAATATCGTGTCCTCACAGAGTGGTAATTATATCAGCATATTCCCTGCAAAGGAATAACAAGCTCTTTGTATACACATCTCCATGAAAGTATATGTTATATACAAGGAAATAGTAAGATTCTTGGATTCTTGGATATAAAGACATATGTGTGGGGCAGTTCCCTGGTGGCCTGATGGTTGGGATTCTGGGCTTTCACTGCTGTGGCCTGGGTTCAGTCCCTGGTCGGGGAACTGAGATCCCACAAGCCATGCAGTGCAGCCAAAAAAAAAAATAGAAAGAAAGGAAGGGAGGGAGGGAGGGAGGGAGGGAGGGAGAGAGGAAGGAAGGAAGGAAGACATATGTGTAAAATATGTCCCAGACTACTAATATACCATATTTTTATGGATACCTATATCTCCATGAAATTGTGTGGTTTACTAAGGGTTTGGGGGCACATAATTCTTATGTTTTTGATAAGGATAGAGGATAGGTCCAATTTTTTCATTCTATAGCTAGAAAACAGACCTAGAAATATTAAGAAACTTACTCATAGTTTTCCATCTAGACAGCAGCAGAACAAAGGATCCTCACAACTGTTTATTTGCCAGACCTTGCCTGGAACTTTTTATTAATTCTCTTTTTCAGAATTTCAAACATTACAGGTAAGGTTAAAGTTCACCTCTGGCCACCAACTATATTCCTGGTTCCCTGAACCACCCCTTCTGAGTTATGGTATCGTATGCTCACACTCAATCCAGAATTTCCCCCATGCTTTTATTTATACCTATGTATATACTCATAAATCCAATATAGTATTTCTTGTACGTGTTTGTAGTATAAATGCTATTGTACTATACATTTTAAATTTTTTAATTTAATTTAATTTTTTTATTGAAGTATAGCTGATTTACAGTGTTGTGTTAGTTTCAGGTGTACAGCAAAGTGCTTCAGTTATATATATATATATATATATATATATATATATATGTACATTCTCTTTTCAGATTCTTATACTATAACTTTTATTCGGCAAGATATCTTGGAAATCTGTCCATGGTGTTACATATAGCTCACTCCTTTTAACAGCTGTATAGTTATCATAGTATGCATATATCACATTTTTTCTGTTCCCCTATTTATAGACACTTAGATTGTTTCTCATTTTTTCCAATACAAATAGTGTAGCAGTGAACACTCTTGAATATACTTTCTTGTATACAAATGTAAGGATTTCTCTAGAGCAAATAAAAAGGAATGGATCATTAGGTACAAACATTTCAAAATATTTTTACAGATTAATTTTTATATGAAAATTAATCAAATGCCTATCCTGACCTCATTTCCATTAATACATAACAAGTTTCTTCTTTGCATTTTATTTTTTACTGCCATGCCAATGGTAAATTGACAGCTCAGAAACACAGTAAAATTACTTTCTCTTAGCAAGTACTGTTCGTTTCGAATTATAGATGCTGTTATCAGCATTGCATTATTTGTAAGTTTATTTGTCCTTTAGAAATGAAACGTGATAGAGTAAACAGTAGCATCCAGTGATACGCAGTAGAGTTTTGTTTTACCCCCTAAATTGTTTTCTGCTCCCTCAAGAAAGAACAGGCAACAGAATGTGTCAGTAGAAATGCAATTTAGGAATTGCACTTGATCTTGTTTTTCAGTCTAATGTTTCTGTTCTTTCATCATAAAGATCAGCTGCATTTTATTTTTTTCCAGTCCCTTAGAATAACATCCAGTTCTAGTCAGCATGTTTAATGTACTTCTCAATGATGTTCTAGCACAATAAATTTTCGTATCTCGTGCATGTGTACATATGGTAAAAATTTCTTCAAGTTCTGGCCATGTGGGGGAGGAATATTGCGGTTACTTTGTTAATGCAGTGTGTGTGTTGGAGTGGTTAAGGCCCCGTGCTTTAACTCTCAGCGCTGGGTGTAATGAGATGGCTTTGATGGTGGCGTAAGAGTCTGGTAGGATGGTCACAGCTTCACACTTCAAAGCCGAGCATATGGGGTGAATACTGGGTAGCTTTGTGCTCTTTGGGGATGGTTGGGAGACAATTCTTAACAGCTCTGTTTAATGAAGACATTGGAAAAGAAACACTCCATCTTTAAAATAATTTTGAATTGCAAAGAGAAATTTCCACCACCTCCCTTCCATAGACTAAACTAAGAATAATTTTTCCTAGTCTGCACTTAATTAGAGGCAGTGCAGCATCACAACTACACTGTATTTTCAAATGTCTTCTTTTTCAGAGTACTGTAGCAAGATTAACCAGCCAGTTTTATTTTAGGTATGCGTATGAATTTAGGCAAAAACTTTTAGGGCTATCTGTGTTACCATCTGAGAGATTTTTATGGCTCTGGTAGAGGATCTTATTTTTCCTTTTCATTAAAAAATACATAAATAAAAAAATCAACTAAACAAAAAACTTGGCTATATTAAGAGAGCTATACTAAAACTAGAGGATGCTTCTAAGATTTCAAGTCTAGCACCCAGTTTAATTTTTAGATTCTGTGCTTTTTTCCCTTTGCTTTTTGTTGAGTATGAGGTGATGGGGTTGAAAAATACCCTTTTTGATTGGTATGTATGTACTTATGAGAATGTGTCAGTAGACTTTTTTGAGTATCATTAGAGTTCTGGTTTAAAAAAAAATTAATAAGCTACACTGTCATACCATGGGCCAGGGGAAATAGAATTTATTCCTAGAGGAAAGGGAGTGACAGGCTTGAGGTTTTTCCTAACTGTGCATTTTGACTGCTATCAAAAATGTAACAAAACCAAGCATATCAGTTATGTTCCTTGAACTGCTGAAATGCAATTCTGTTTAACAGTTAAATCTCAACTCCATTTATACCAGTAGTCCTAAAATGCTTCTGAAAGAAACAAAAGCAGAAGGGGAAAGAATGATATCAAATACCTCTGTAGACATGAGGTGCGTGTTAGCGTAAGGCAGACAAATACATTTAATGAAGGAGATTCTTAAATACTGTCTTAAATATTGTACATTCTCAATATAATACTACATTTCGGCCATAGTTAGGTCTGTTACAGGCTCAGAAACAAACATTTGTGTTGAGGATATGAAGCTTGAACTTTCCTGTCTCATTGTGCTGATCCTCCTTTTGCAAAGAGGAATAAGCAAACTCATAGAAGTCTCTAAAGTTAAGGCTGAAAGTGATAGATATACATGTATAGAAATGACTAAAAATCATTTTCGAGTACATGTAATCAGCCAACCATAAAGGTTAAATTATATTAAAAAAAAATTGTCATTAAATTAGCCTTTTTAGAATATGACTTGTGAAAATGGAAAGATCAGAAGTGCTAATAATAGTGGTGGGGAAAACTTGTCAAGAATGGAAGAAAAACTAGAAAATATTTGTCTTTTAATAGCAATTTAGGAAGCTGCTTTACCTGTTTCAAGCCGGCATGATGACATCATACTCTGTCAGAACAAGGTGATTCGTGTATTTTTCCTGTCTGACATTACTTACTGTCTCAGGTAGACCACAGCTGCAGGTGACTCTGACAGCTGGGGGCTGAAGAAGAGCTCATAAAACATGATGCCGGTAATGGGAAATTGATTGCATGGTTTCTCACTAGGGGTACATCGTACACCTGCTGGTCTTAAACCCTGTTCTCATTTTGTTAGCATAGCGACCCCTTACTCTCCTGTGTAGGTTTGGAATGGATGCTGCTATTTCAGGTTTGCAGCGTCCAGCATCTGCAAAGTGCTTAGGAACCAAATTCAATTCATTCACCTTAACAGATGTTGATGGTTTTAGGAGTTTGAAACCTAGATGGAGAAACAAAAGTCCATGATTAACTATATAATACAAGTAGATTAGATTTGGTGTTCTATCCATAAAAGCTGTAAAATACTACATGAACATCAGAGGGAGAAATGAATTTCAGTGGAGGGGGAGCACAATGACAAAGCAGGGACAAGCTCAGAAATTCTGGTTTCTTGGGACTCATTGAAAATGTGAAAAGTTCCTGCTCTGGAAATGCTTGACTTCACTGTCGGGGGAACAATCGCTTTATGGGAAATGCACACAGAACTGTTGCTTTAAATAATAATGTCACTTATCTGAAAACTGTGAGACTTGACCTTGAAGATTCAAAATTTTTATCTCCTTTAACAGGCCTGTTTGTTTGCATGATGTGAGCATTTGAAATTACAGTACAGGGGATAATTTTTACATAGATTAATTGTGAAAATAAAGTGATACAATTAAAACCAGTTTTTTTGAATGCAATTTATATAACAAATAAAATAGCTTGCTAGTAACTATTCTTCTAAATTTGAGACATTTCTTTGAAATGCAGGCTATCTCAATTTTACTCTTCAGCTACATTACAAATACCTACCTTGGGCTCTTGGCTTGCAATCATTAGAAACAAAAGATATTTCCTTGAGTATGAAGAGTATAATGTGCTGTCTCTATTGCTAAATATCATTTTGGCTTTGGTGGTCTTTTCATTGTATGAGAATAATGAAATATCTTTTTTTCTTCACTGGAGAGTAAAAATTAAATTTGATTCCTTCTACCATGAATTGGTATAGAAGAGATAATGGAAGAGAAGTGTTGTTAAAATATATGGGGATTTCTAGTAAGTAGGGACACACCAGTCCAGGAAGGTATTCAGAATTTTCAGAATTTAGAACAGTGGTGTAGGCTTACAGAAGGGAAAGGAAGCAACATACCCTGGCTAATGTGCACCAGGCATTGTGCTAGATGCTTTTCTTAGTTTATCTAATCTTAATCTCTGTATCCATTCTATGAGGTGGTTTCTTTTCTTTCTTTTTTCTTTTATTATTTATTTATTATTTTATTTTATTTTACATCTTCATTGGAGTATAATTGCTTTATAATGGTGTGTTAGTTTCTGCTTTATAACAAAGTGAATCAGTTATACATATACATACGTTCCCATATCTCTTCCCTCTTGCGTCTCCGTCCATCCCACCCTCCCTGTCCCACCCATCTAGGTGGTCACAAAGCACCGGGCTGATCTCCCTGTGCTATGCGGTTGCTTCCCACTAGCTATCTGTTTTACGTTTGGTAGTGTATATATGTCCATGCCACTCTCTCACTTTGTCACAGCTTACCCTTCCCCCTCCCCATATCCTCAAGTCCATGCTCTAGTAGGTCTGTGTCTTTATTCCTGTCTTATCCCTAGGTTCTTCATGACATTTTCTTTTCTTAGATTCCATATATATGTGTTAGCATACGGTATTTTTCTTTCTCTTTCTGACTTACTTCACTCTGTATGACAGACTCTAGGTCCATCCACCTCACTACAAATAACGCAATTTCATTTCTTTTTATGGCTGAGTAATATTCCATTGTATATATGTGCCACATCTTCTTTATCCATTCATCCGATGATGGACACTTAGGTTGTTTCCAACTCCTGGCTATTGTAAATAGAGCTGCAATGAACATTTTGGTACATGACTCTTTTTGAATTATGGTTTTCTCAGGGTATATGCCCAGTAGTGGGATTGCTGGGTCATATGGTAGTTCTATGTGTAGTTTTTTAAGGAACCTCCATACTGTTCTCCATAGTGGCTGTACCAATTCACATTCCCACCAGCAGTGCAAGGGGGTTCCCTTTTCTCCACACCCTCTCCAGTATTTATTGTTTCTAGATGTTTTGATGATGGCCATTCTGACCGGTGTGAGGTGATATCTCGTTGAAGTTTTGATTTGCATTTCTCTAATGATTAATGATGTTGAGCATTCTTTCATGTGTTTGTTGGCAGTCTGTATATCTTCTTTGGAGAAATGTCTATTTAGGTCTTCTGCCCGTTTTTGGATTGGGTTGTTTGTTTTTTTGTTATTGAGCTGCATGAGCTGCTTGTAAATTTTGGAGATTAATCCTTTGTCAGTTGCTTCATTTGCAAATATTTTCTCCCATTCTGAGGGTTGTCTTTTGGTCTTGTTTATGGTTTCCTTTGCTGTGCAAAAGCTTTGAAGTTTCATTAGGTCCCATTTGTTTATTTTTGTTTTTATTTCCATTTCTCTAGGAGGTGGGTCAAAAAGGATCTTGCTGTGATTTATGTCATAGAGTGTTCTGCCTATGTTTTCCTCTAAGAGTTTGATAGTTTCTGGCCTTAAATTTAGGTCTTTAATCCATTTTGAGCTTATTTTTGTGTATGGTGTTAGGGAGTGTTCTAATCTCATACTTTTACATGTACCTGTCTAGTTTTCCCAGCACCACTTACTGAAGAGGCTGTCCTTTCTCCACTATACATTGCTGCCTCTTTTATCAAAGATAAGGTGACCATATGTGCGTGGGTTTATCTCTGGGCTTTCTATCCTGTTCTATTGATCTATATTTCTGATTTCGTGCCAGTACCATACTGTCTTGATTACTGTTGCTTTGTAGTATAGTCTGAAGTCAGGGAGCCTGATTCCTCCAGCTCCGTTTTTCGTTCTCAAGACTGCTCTGGCTATTCGGGGTCTTTTGTGTTTCCATACAAACTGTGAAATTTTTTGTTCTAGTTCTGTGAAAAATGCCATTGGTAGTTTGGTAGGGATTGCAGTGAATCTATAGATTGCTTTGGGTAGTAGAGTCATTTTCACAATGTTGCTTCTTCCAATCCAAGAACATGGTATATCTCTCCATCTATTTGTATCATCTTTAATTTCTTTCATCAGTGTCTTATAATTTTCTGCATACAGGTCTTTTGTCTCCTTAGGTAGGTTTATTCCTAGGTATTTTATTCTTTTTGTTGCAGTGGTAAATGGGAGTGTTTTCTTGATTTCACTTTCAGATTTTTCATCACTAGTGTATAGGAACGCCAGAGATTTCTGTGCATTAATTTTGTATTCTGCTACTTTACCAAATTCATTGATTAGCTCTTGTAGTTTTCTGGTAGCATCTTTAGGATTCTCTGTGTATAGTATCGTGTCATCTGCAAACAGTGACAGCTTTACTTCTTCTTTTCCGATTTGGATTCCTTTTATTTCCTTTTCTTCTCTGATTGCTGTGGCTAAAACTTCCAAAACTATGTTGAATCAGAGTGGTGAGAGTGGGCAATCTTGTCTTGTTCCTGATCTTAGTGGAAATGCTTTCAGTTTTTCACCATTGAGGACATGTTGGCTGTGGCTTTGTCATATATGGCCTTTATTATGTTGAGGAAAGTTCCCTCTATGCCTACTTTCTGGAGGGTTATTATCATACGTGGGTGTTGAATTTTGTGGAAAGCTTTCTCTGCATCTATTGAGATGACCATATGGTTTTTCTCCTTCAGCTTGTTAATATGGTGTAGCATATTGATTGATTTGCGTATATTGAAGAATCCTTGCATTCCTGGAATAAACCCCACTTGATCATGGTGTATGATGCTTTTAATGTGCTGTTGGATTCTGTTTGCTAGTATTTTGTTGAGGATTTTTGCATCTATGTTCATCAGTGATATTGGCCTGTAGTTTTCTTTCTTTGTGACATCCTTGTCTGGTTTTGGTATCAGGGTGATGGTGGCCTCGTACAATGAGTTTGGGAGTGCTCCTCCCTCTGCTATATTTTGGAAGAGTTTGAGAAGGATAGGTGTTAGCTCTTCTCTAAATGTTTGATAGAATTCACCTGTGAAGCCATCTGTTCCTGGGCTTTTGTTTGTTGGAAGATTTTTAATCACAGTTTCAATTTCAGTACTTGTGATTGGTCTATTCATATTTTCTAATTCTTCCTGATTCAGTCTTGGCAGGTTGTGCATTTCTTCCAGGTTGTCCATTTTATTGGCATAGAGTTGCTTGTAGTAATCTCTCATGATCTTTTGTATTTCTGAAGTGTCAGTTGTTACTTCTCCTTTTTCATTTCTAATTCTATTGATTTGAGTCTTCTCCCTTTTTTTCTCGATGAGTCTGGCTAATGGTTTATCAATTTTGTTTATCTTCTCAAAGAACCAGCTTTAGTTTTATTGATCTTTGCTATTGTTTCCTTCATTTCTTTTTCATTTATTTCTGATCTGATCTTTATGATTTCTTTCCTTCTGCTAACTTCGGGGTGTTTTTGTTCTTCTTTCTCTAATTGCTTTAGTTAAAAGGTTAGGTTGTTTATTCGAGATGTTTCCTGTTTCTTAAGGTAGGATTGCATTGCTATAGACTTCCCTCTTAGAACTGCTTTTGCTGCATCCCATAGGTTTTGGGTCATCGTGTCTCCATTGTCATTTGTTTCTAGGTATTTTTTGATTTCCTCTTTGATTTCTTCAGTGATCAGTTCGTTATTAAGTAGTGTATTGTTTAGCCTCCATGTGTTTGTATTTTTTATAGATCTTTTCCTGTAATTGATACCTGGTCTCATAGCAATGTCGTCAGTAAAGATATTGATATGATTTCCATTTCCTCTAAATTTACCAAGGCTTGATTTGTGACCCAAAATATGATTTACCCTGGAGAATGTTCCATGAGCACTTGAGAGAAATGTGTATTCTGTTGTTTTTGGATGAAATGTCCTATATCAATTAAGTCCATCTTGTTTAATGTATCATTGAAAGCTTGTGTTTCCTTATTTATTTTCATTTTGGATGATCTGTCCATTGGTGCAAGTGGGGTGTTAAAGTCCCCTACTATGAATGTGTTACTGTCAATCTCCCCTTTTATGGCTGTTAGTATTTGCCTTATGTATTGAGGTGCTCCTATGTTGGGTGCATAAATATTTACAATTGTTATATCTTCTTCTTGGATGGATCCCTTGATCATTATGTAGTGTCCTCCTTTGTCTCTTCTAATAGTCTTTATTTAAAGTCTATTTTGTCTGATATGATAATTGCTACTCCAGCTTTCTTTTGGTTTCCATTTGTATGGAATATCTTTTTCCATCCCCTCACTTTCAGTGTGTATGTGTCTCTAGGTCTGAAGTGGGTCTCTTGTAGACAGCATATATATGGGTCTTGTTTTTGTATCCATTCAGCCAGTCTGTGGCTTTTGGTGGGAGCATTTAATCCATTTACATTCGAGGTAGTTATTGATATGTATGTTCCTATTCCCATTTTGTCAATTGTTTTGTGTTTGTTATTGTAGGTCTTTTCCTTCTCTTGTGTTTCTTGCCTAGAGAAGATCCTTTAGCATTTGTTGTAAAGCTGGTTTGGTGGTGCTGAACTCTCTTAGCTTTTGCTTGTCTGTAAAGGTTTTAATTTCTCCATTAAATCTGAGTGAGATCCTTGCTGGGTAGAGTAATCTTGGTTGTAGGTTTTTCTCCTTCATCACTTTAAATATGTCCTGCCAGTCCCTTCTGGCTTGTAGAGTTTCTGCTGAAAGATCAGCTGTTAACCTTATGGGAATTCCCTTGTGCGCTATTTGTTGTTTTTCCCTTGCTGCTTTTAATATGTTTTCTTTGTATTTAATTTTTGGCAGTTTGATTAATATGTGTCTTGGCGTGTTTCTCCTTGGATTTATCCTGTATGGGACTCTCTGTGCTTCCTGGACTTGAATGAGTATTTCCTCTCCCATATTAGGGAAGTTTTCAACTATAATCTCTTCAAATATTTTCTCAGTCCCTTTCTTTTTCTCGTCTTCTTCTGGAACCCCTATGATTCGAATATTCATGCGTTTAATGTTGTCCCAGAGGTCTCTGAGACTGTCCTCAGTTCTTTTCATTCTTTTTTCTTTATTCTGCTCTGCAGTAGTTATTTCCACTATTTTATCTTCCAGGTCACTTATCCGTTCTTCTGTCTCAGTTATTCTGCTATGGATCCCATCTAGAGTATTTTAAATTTCATTTATTGTGTTGTTCATCATTGCTTGTTTCATCTTTAGTTCTTCTAGGTCCTTGTTAAATGTTTCTTGCATTTTCTCTATTCTGTTTCCAGGATTTTGGATCATCTTTACCATCATTATTCTGAATTCTTTTTCAGGTAGACTGCCTATTTCCTCTTCATTTGTTAGGTCTGGTGGGTTTTTACCTTGCTCCTTCATCTGCTGTGTGTTTGTCTCTGTTCTCATTTTGCTTATCTTACTGTGTTTGGGGTCTCCTTTTTGCAGGCTGTAGGTTCATAGTTCCCTTTGTTTTTGGTGTATTTCCCCAGTGTCTAAAGTTGGTTCAGTGGGTTGTGCAGGCTTCCTTGTGGAGGGGGCTAGTGCCTGTGTTCTGGTGGATGAGGCTGGATCTTGCCTTTCTGGTGGGCAAGTCCACGTCTGGTGGTGTGTTTTGGGGTGTCTGTGGACTTATTATGATTTTAGGCAGCCTCTCTGCTAATGGGTGGGGTTGTGTTCTTGTCTTGCTAGTTGTTTCGCATAGGGTGTCCAGCACTGTAGCTTGCTGGTCTTTGAGTGAAGCTGGGTGTTGGTGTTGAGATGGAGATCTCTGGGAGACTTTTGCTGTTTGATATTATGTGGAACTGGAAGGTCTCTTGTGGACCAGTGTCCTGAAGTTGGCTCTCCCACCTCAGAGGCACAGCACTGACTCCTGGCTGCAGCACCAAGAGCCTTTCATCCACACGGCTCAGAATAAAAGGGAGCAAAAGTAGAAAGAAAGAAGGAGGATAAAAGAAAAGAAAATAAAGTAAGATAAAATAAAATAAATTATTAAAATAAAAAATAATCATTAAGAAAAAAAAAATTTTTAAGTAAAAAAACCCCACAAAAAGAAACGGATGGATAGAACCGTAGGACAAATGGTGAAAGCAAAGCTATACAGACAAAATCTCACAAAGAAGCATACACATACACACTCACAAAAAGAGGAAAAGGGGAAAAAATAATAAATCTTGCTCTCAAAGTCCACCTCCTCAATTTGGGGTGATTCGTTGTCTTTTCATGTATTCCACAAATGCAGGGTACATCAAGTTGATTGTGGAGATTTAATCCGCTGCTTCTGAGGCTGCTGGGAGAGATTTCCCTTTCTCTTTGTTCTCACAGCTCCCGGGGCTCAGCTTTGGATTTGGCTCCGCCTCTGCGTGTAGGTCACCTGAGGGAGTCTGTTCTTCGCTCAGACAGGACGGGGTTAAAGGAGCAACTGATTCGGGGGCTCTGGCTCACTCAGGCCGAGGGGAGGGAGGGGCACGGAGTGCGGGGCGAGACTCCAGCACAGAGGCCAGCGTGACGTTGCACCAACCTGAAGCGCGCCGTGCGTTCTCCCGGGGAACTTGTCCCTGGATCCCGGGATGCTGGCGGTGGCGGGCTGCACAGGGTCCCCGGAAGTGGGGTGTGGAGGGTGACCTTTGTTTGTACACGGGCTTCTTGGTGGAGGCAGCAGCAGCCTTAGCATCTCATGCCCAGCTCTGGGGTCCGCGCTGTTAGCCGCGGCTCGCACCCGTCTCTGGAGCTCCTTTAAGCAGTGCTCTTAATCCCCTCTCATCGCGTACTAGGAAACAAAGAGGGAAGAAAAAGTCTCTTGCCTCTTCGGCAGGTCCCGACTTTTCCCCGGACTCCCTCCCGGCCAGCCGTAGTGCACTAACCCCCTGCAGGCTGTGTTCACGCCGCCAACCGAAGCCCGAGCCTCAACTCCCAGCCCCGCCCGCCCCGGCGGGTGAGCAGGCAAGCCTCTCGGGCTGGTGAGTGGCTGGTGAGTGCGGGTTGGCACCGATCCTCTGTGCGGGAATCTCTCCACTTTGCCCTCCGCACCTCTGTTGCTGTTCTGTGCTCTCCTCCGTGGCTCCAAAGCTTCCGCCCTCCAACACCCGCAGTCTCCGCCCGCAAAGGGGCTTCCTAGTGTGTGGAAACCTTTCCTCCTTCACAGCTCCCTCCCACTGGTGCAGGTCCCGTCCCTATTCTTTTGTCTCTGTTTATTCTTTTTTCTTTTGCCCTACCCAGGTACGTGGGCAGTTTCTTGCCTTTTGGGAGGTCTGAAGTCTTCTGCCAGCGTTCAGTAGGTGTTCTGTAGGAGTTCCACATGTAGATGTATTTCTGATGTATCTCTGGGGAGGAAGGTGATCTCCACGTCTTACTCTTCCGCCATCTTCCCCCTCTCTCCTCTTTTTGTTTACTTCCTTTATTTTTTCTCCTTTCCTCCCTTTTTATCTCCCTCTTTTTTCCTTTAGTTTTATTATAGGTTTTTTAAAGCAAGTTCCAAAAATCATATTATTTCACCCCTGCATATTTAAAATATCTGTAAGCAATATGGACATTTTCTTATATCGCCACAATGCCATTATCGCACCCAAAAAAATGATCGTTTTTTGGTACCATCTAATATCCAGTGTATAACCCAAGCAAACGTCTTTCTATGATGGGCTTGTCTGAATCTGGATCTACACGTGGTTCACATATTGAGGTGATTGTTGTATCTCTGTCTCTTTTGATCTAGCCCAGTTCACTGCCCCCCTTTTTTCCTCCAATTCACTGGTTGCAGAAACTAGGTCAGTTGTCCTATGGAATTTCCACATTCTGGATCATCTGTTTGCTCCCTTGTGGTGTCATTTAATTTGTTTCTTTATCCCTCTCATTTCATACAAACTTTAAGTTAGCCCCTTGATCGGGTTGAAGTTCTTTTTTTTTTTTTTTTTTTTGGCAAAACTTCTTCAAAGGTGGGTTGTGAGCTTCATATATGTTCTATCAGGAAGCCACAATGTCTGATTATCTCACATCTGGTGATGCAAAGATGAATTGCCCTTGTTCCTATTTGACTTTTCATGAAGGTTTTATCCATTGATGATCTTTGCCTGAAACAGTTATTTTCTTAGGGTCTCCAAAATGGTGATTTTCTAATCATATCATTTCTTCCACATTTATTAGTTAGATTTTTTTCTATTAAAAAATCTTTACCTCATCAGTTCAGGCTATTTGGCTACCCTGAAATGCAGTTTATACAGGAAAGGCAGGATAAATGCTTATTTTTATTCCTTTTAATTGCCAGATTACTAGATAAGGAGTTGGTGCTTTAGAGGAAGCTTTTTTTTTTTTTATTTTCACTTTACAGACAAAGAACTTGAGGCTCAGAGATGTCAAAAAAAATTGCTCAAGATCCCAAACAGGTATTAAGGAGCAGAAATGGTGTTCAAACCGATATCTTCTGGCCTCAAAAGCATATGCTAATTCTACTAAACCAAAATGTACCCCTGCCCTCAACCCCCCAGCTGCTGACAGCTGGGAGTTGCTACTGCAAATATCTCCCCCTGCTCTGCCCTTTAAGAACCAGGCTCCAAGAATCCTCCTTTACAGCATTCTGGGCTTTATAAACTTATGCCATACTCCAGAACTGTAGTTCCAAATGGAGGTGCTGGCCTGGCTAGGCCAAGAACTGAGCAGAGCCAGGAAATAGGTCACACTATTTCTATTTAGAAGGAGGGGCTTTAGCATCACAGTTTGTGTCTTAGGCTCCTGTGACAACCAAAGTGTGAGTCACTCTAAGTTATGGCTGGAGCAGATAACGGTGATCCAAACAATTTGGAGAGTTGTCAGATGTTAAGATGTCTTAACTAAGTCTCCTAAACCATTTTCCCTTTCTTCTGCCACCCCTGCTCTCTGCCATTCCAGATTTGAGGGGAGTACTTAGGTAACTGCCTGAACATTATTTTACAAGTCCTAAACCTCTGTTAACTGTGTCACTGGCATCTGCCCGCTCCCCCGCCCTGAAGCCCATGGTCCTTTAGTATCTTAAAGTAGTGTTAAAGAAGTAGAGTTCACTTAGTAAATTTGGGAGATGTTCTTGGCTTTGTGGTGTCTACATATCACGGGCTTCTAGTGCTAGAGTCTCTACCTGACTCAGAGAAAGAATGTTTCTCTGGGACTTCCCTAGTCGTCCAGTACGTAAGACTGCACTCCCAATGCAGGGGGCCTGGTTCGATCCCTGGTCAGGGAACTAGATCCCGCATGCGTGCCGCAACTAAGAAAGATCCCACATGCCTCAACGAAGATCCCGTGGGCTGCAACTAAGACCTGGTGCAGCCAAACTAAATAAATAATAAATACATAAATATTTTTAAAAAAGAACATTTCCCTAGACTTGATACAACCCAGAGGTACAAAATTTTTTTAATGCCCTCCACATTTCACCCCTCCCATCAGCATAGCAGTCTACATTAGAAACAAACAAATAACCAACCTTCAGAATTGTAGTTGGAGAGGTTTCCTGTGCTTATGGGGCTAAAGGCCCCATCTCAGCCTCTGATGTTCCATGATGGGCCTCCAAATAGGGGAGGCCCACAGTCCTGCTGTCCCAGGCCAGTACCCAAATTCCCAAATACCTGCATCTATACATCAGAAAAAAATTTATGCTATCTCTATCCTTGCTTACAGGGGACTGTGATTAGTGCCATGAAAACATGCTGTCAGCTGCAACCAGCAGTCCCCTAAAGCAGTTCTCTAGAAAAAACAGGAAGGTAATTCTGTAATCTGCCTTGAAAAGATAAGGTCAGAGACAGAATCTAGATATAAAAATGGCAGAAGAGAATGAAAAAACGTCATTCAGAGAGCAGCCTCCATAAAATTATATTTAAATACTAGGCTTCCTTACAGAATGTCTGACCCAATACTATCCAGTAGAACTTTCTGTGATGATGGAAATGTTCTGTATCTGCAGTGTCCAATAGGAAGACCACTGGCCACATGTGGTTATTGAGCACTTGAAATGTGGCTCATGCAACTGAAAAAACTAACTTTTATTGCATTTCATTTAATTAAGTAAAATTAAAATTAAAATTTAATGGAATGTGTAGCTAAGGGTTACCATATTGGACAATGCAGATCTGGCCCCTGTATTCTTAACTTTTTCTTTCTCCTAACAGTATACATAATTTGGGGCTGTTATAAAATAGTTAAAAAATTGAAGGTACCAATTTTATTAATCTTAGTGATGAATTTTCCTTATGGAATTAGATTCATAATGGCTTAGAAATTCTAGCCTCCTTGTACATAGACAAACTTTTTATTATGAGACTAACTTCAAGGGAAAATTAATTATGCTCAAACTTTGATTTTTAAAATTTGTGTGAATTATATGCTTTAGTGGTGATGGTTATAACAGTGATGGGAACGCACTTAATGCTACTGAACTGTACACTTAGAAATGGTTAAAATGGTAAATTTTGTGTTAAATCTGTTTTACCACAATAAGAAAATTATGTGCTTTATTTTCTTTCATTAGGCCTGATTTTAATTTAATTTTGTTAAAATTTCCCACTGTCCATAGACCTTGCTGAGAATCTGGTCCAGCGTATTCCTGGCTGCAGTGTGTTTCTCTTTGGTGAGGCCGACCTGCCTGAGAAGCGCACTCTTGTCCAGAGAAGGAAACAACTGGGCTGGTTCACAAGGAGGGATTTCAGTGCTCTTAAACCTGACCTGGGAGTTGCACCTGCCCGAAGATGTGGTTTAACAGGTTCACAGTATGGTTTTGTTCTGCTTTTGTTGTTGTTTTTTAATTTATTTATTTTATTTATTTATTTTTGGCTGCATTGGGTCTTTGTTGCTACACACAGGCTTTCTCTAGTTGCAGCGAGCAGGGGCTACTCTTTGTTGTGGTGCGCGGGCTTCTCATTGCGGTGGCTTCTTTTGTTGTGGAGCACGGGCTCTAGACGCGCGGGCTTCAGTAGTTGTGGCTTGTGGGCTCAGTAGTTGTGGCTTGTGGGCTCTAGAGCGCAGGCTCAGTAGCTGTGGCGCACGGGCTTAGTTGCTGCACAGCATGTGAGATCTTCCCGGACCAGGGCTTGAACCCATGTCCCCTACATTGGAAGGCAGATTCTTAACCACTGCGCCACCAGGGAAGCCCCTCTGCTTTTGTTTTTAAACTTGAGTATCCCGAGGTCACCTTCATTTGGTCCCTCCCACATAATACAGGAGGGCTTTAGCTGGAGCTCCTTCTTGACTTGGTTGAAGGTCTCCTCATGCCTCTTTCTTACCCATGCCTTCATGAGCTGACCAGAGAGGCTGGAAGCCCTCATCGTATATTCCATGAGAGCCCCCAAGAGTGATGTTCAAGATAAATAACGAGCCCTGCAGCGTGGCCACTGATGGTGAGAATGGTTGACACCAGGACAGGTCCTGGAGGCCCGCTGCTGTGCTGGGCATGAGTGTGTATCCTGGGGACACTTGGTGGCTCAGGACTTGGGTAGAGCTTACTTTTAGCTGGTAGGAAAGTCTTTCAGCACTTAAACATCCAGTGTGTCCAAGTTGATGCTTACAGCTGGAAGTCAGTTCTAGAGGCACCCTGGAGACAAGCTTTTCTACACAGCAGGCTCTAGGCCAGAGAGAACAAACATGGGGAATGGTATTCTTCCTTCCCCTGGATCTCACCAACTCTTACCTCTCTGCTACTCCAGTCGCACTCCTTGCTTAGAGCTTACCTCCGGAAAAGGCAGTAGCACCCCATCCAAAATGCCATCCCCATTCACTGCACTTCACCATCCTAGTGCCATTTATTTGAGTCTTAATTCTTTCACCCTCAAGTATCTTCTGTAGGGATCACAAATTAAACCATGCTAGGTAACATTTTCATAGCCAGTTAATATTTTAGCCGTTACTAAGATACTAGGTCCCCAAGGAGCAAGAGGTGGGCAACCATATGAAACACATTTCCCCATGGTGCAGTTACCCATAGGCTTTTGGTTACTAATCCCTGGTGCAGAATTCTGCTCTCAAACCAATATCTGTAATCAAGCAGAGCAGTACAGTGAAAACAGTGCAGGCTTTGAGGCTATGCTCGAATCCTCGCCTTGCTGTTCATTGGCCGTGTGACTTCAGAGTGTTCCTTAACTCATTAAGCCTCAGTTCCCACATCTATAAAATCGACATAATAATTATATCTCCCTCATGAGACTGTGAAGTTGAAATAATGTCTATTAAGTGCCGAACACAGTACTAAGGGGCCATTTTTTCCTTCCATTTAGAGAAAAGATTTATAAAAAAGTGTGTGTTAGTCTTTACTTATGGAAAAAGGAAGAAGCTGATTGCTCACTGCCAATTTGAACCTCACATATTTTCCCACGATTTGTCTCACAAATGTAGAAGTGTAAGTTTGTGACTAAATTTTCAGACAGCTATTTCCTGGCTTCTAATTTGGGCCTCACTGAAGACTGAAAGGATTATTTCACAAACCTTGTCAGCACAGTGCCCAGTGACTAGGATTACAGTCAGTGGACAGGAATTAGAAGCAGGGATCCTAGTACTAGAGAACAGAACTGGCTTTAGTATTGGATTAGGCAGTCCCTGGAAAAACTTCATTCTCATTTCTGCATTGCTATGAGACTGAATGGGTCGGTATTTAGGGAGAACTTTAGAGAACTCTAAAAAGCATATCTGAGTTAAAGACTAAATGTTCATGTTATCACTAATCATATTCAATCTTCTAAGAACAAACTTGGTTTGTAATTGTCTAAACCAAAGTGAACACTGCTCCCCCATCTCACCTAATGGTTGTCTGGTGTTGGGATAATCTCACCCATTTTACATGGTTTGATTGGAATGGACAAGCCATTGGGATTTCTAATTTCTTCTCTATTTTTACTCCATGTGGAGATCTGTGATTTACATGGAGAATTTCATCAACATCTGAAAATCCTAAGTTTACTTTAAAATGCCAAGATTGGCACAAAAATGTTTAAAGATAGTATTTTAAAGGTAAAATTTGATACTGATAAAGATTTAGTTAGAGGCACTCATGCTACTAATGGTAGCATCAATTGGTATAAACTTTTTGGAAGTGAGTTGGTGATGTGTATTAAGAGCTCCAAGAATATATGTAACTGCTTTGCAGAAATTCTAGTTCTAGTGATAGATTTATCTTAAGGAAATAGATTTATTCCTGAGGAAATAATAAAAGATACATGTACTTATGCACAAGTGTGTTTATCAAAGAACTATTTATAATAGTAAATACGGGAAACAATGTAAATGTTCAGTATTTGAGAGTGATTATTAAATAAGCTATACCTAGGTGAAAGACTATTATGCAAGCAATTAAGTGTGAAGGTTTGGAAGAATTTTTAGAGGCTTGAAAAATACAATACAATGTAGAGAGAATTTGCAGTTTATTAATTAATGCAACAAATATTTATCAAGTACCTAGTATGTGCTAGGCACTATCGTCAGTGGAGAAAATAGAATTTATTTGCCCTCAAAGAATTTACATTCCAGGGACTTTCCTGGTGGCGCAGTGGTTAAGAATCTGCCTGCCAATGCAGGGGACACAGGTTCAAGCCCTGGTCCAGGAAGATCTCACATGCCGCGGAGCAGCTAAGCCCGTGTGCCACAACTATTGAGCCTGCACTCTAGAGCCCGTGAGCCACAACTACTGAGCCCACGTACCACAACTACTGAAGCCCGTGCACCTAGAACCCGTGCTCCGCAACAAGAGGAGCCACCGCAGTGAGAAGCCCGCGCACCGTAACGAAGAGTAGCCCCCGCCCGCCGTAACTAGAGAGAACCTGCGAGCAGCAACGAAGACTCAACGCAGCCAAAAAAAAAAGAGTTTACATTCCAGTGGGGAAGGGGTGAAGAGAGTGACAGTAAATAACAAGCTTAATAAATAAAGAATTATATAGTATGTTAGAAAATAAGTGCTACAGTCAAAAAAACAAATAAAACTGTAGTTCACTCCCATCCCAGACACATGATTCCCATTGTCCTGTTCAGTTTTTTTTTTTTTTTTTTGCGGTATGCGGGCCTCTCACTGCTGTGGCCTCTCCTGTTGCGGAGCACAGGCTCCGGACGCACAGGCTCAGCGGCCATGGCTCACGGGCCCAGCCACTACGCGGCACGTGGGATCTTCCCAGACCGGGGCACGAGCCCGTGTCTCCTGAATCGGCAGGCGGACTTTCAACCACTGCGCCACCAGGGAGGTCCTGAACTACAGTTTTTAAATGGGATAAACCAAAGTAGGCCTCATAGTGAAGGCAGTGTTGGAGCAAAGACTGGGAGAGAGGCAGTTAGCCACGTGGAGATGTGGACAGTAGTCTCAGGCAGAGAGAAAGCCAGTGTCAAGGCCAAAGGATATAAAGTAATATAAACAGTATGATCTCAATATTGTAAAATATATGTATGCATCTATTTATTTTATTTATGTTATATATTTGTAAGAAAAGTGTTTTTAAATTCTTAAAGCTTTCAACTTATTTTCATTATTTCTCTAAATTGATTTGATCTTGTGATTACTTTCCATCATCTTTCATAAAGGGTAATTATTGAGGTTTATCAATGATCAGTTTTATAAAAGCTGGGTGTCATTGCATTTATTCAGATTGATGATGAAAGATTTAAGATAAGAAGGGAAAAGTAGCACAGCTTTCCCCTCCGTGTGTCTTTTTTGCTAATATCTCCTAAGTGGCAGAATCCTCAGTTTGTGCAAAAAACATGAAAATTATAAGTTGCCAAGGCTAGGTAGACTGTTATTCATCGAGAGACACCTCATTTAATAGGCTCAAAGCAGATTCTAATAGAAAAGTAAAATGTTTCAGAGAGGGACAGTGAATAAAGGATATGGATAAACAGTTTCTAATATTTCATGAACAAGATTATAATTCGAGTTTAAGACACATAATCAACCGAAATCTTAGGTTACCTTACTTGCACGAATTATCTCTTAAGAAACACTTACGTAAGAAGGAGTAAAATGTTTTCATTTTTAAAAGTAATATCTACTGAAGGAGAATTTCTAGCACCTCTGTCATTAGGGTAGAAATGTTATTCATCTAATTTTTCAGTGAATTTAGTTCCTAACTATGGCGATTTCCCTCATTTTTAAATTTAATGGCTTTATATATTTTTCTAACATTTTTTATTTACATCAATGTTTCTCAACATAGTTTTCCACTCCTCCCATCAAAACAGAAAAGCTTCAACACATTGCTGTATTTATTTCTTTTCCTAAAAAATTAAATAGAAATGATTGGTGCTATCAACTGAACACTTACAGTTAACTTTCCAGTGACAAAGTAATCTACACAGTACCCAAGAGGAAGCAGAATCTATAAGGGAACAGGTTTCTGTTTTGAAGTTCCCTGAGAATATTATAAACAGAAGAGAAAAAAGTGAGCTCAGAAATGATTAACACCCATAGTCAGTGCCAAACACACAAAATCTTTTAAACCAAATTCCTTTTAAAAGTTTGTAGTTGGCTAGCTCATGAGGAACATAAATAAGGACAAAGCAGTAATAGTTGATACTTTCAGATCTATAAATAAATACTTTATACATATATATTTTAAAACCCTAAACATTTATAGGATAATTTAAACACCACTGGCTGATATATGACTGGCCTGCATATATGCATCATTGTTTAAAAATAGAGGGACAATTCTTTGAACTATAGTTTCATATGATGCCTTAGGAATCATAGATGGAGGTAATTGGCACATCTTGGAATCAAGGACTTCTGTTTACTTATTTCAGTGGGTTAGTGAGAGCTGTCCCTGCTTACTTCTGTCTCAGTAAATGAGAAGTTGCAGCATCAGGCACTTTTCTTGACATTGAATAATGCCGTTTACTTCACACCCAAAACTTTACCTAGTGTTTGAAAAATAATTTCTAGTTTTAGAATGAGTCCTGTTTTGAGGAACCTATTTTCATAATTTTCTGCATTTGCTTGTAAATCTAGTTGGAGTGATGGAAGATGAAAGGCTCAATGTATAATTAAGTGTGTAACCTGTAGTAGAAGCATGAAGGACTTTGCTTTTGTCTCTGCATGAGCTGGTGAAAGGCACTGTTCTATAGAAAACCTGGGAGCAGGCAGGTCACCTGAGGTTCCTTTCAACTGGACTGGCTTCATTCCATTATGATATTAACATGTATCTACCTCTGTGATTTCCTCTCTGAAGTACTGTTACTCTGAAAGATTCAGAGTTGAGAAATTGAGGCTCACAATTCCTTGCAGAGTGGGAAAACGTCATAGCCATTTTGCTGAAAGACAGCTGAGCAGAGGCAGTGTCCCTGAAGAGGTAGAACTTGAATTCAGACTCACGGGGAGCCACTGCCGGCCCTATGCCACACAGTGTCACTCAGCTTTCTTTTCTGTGGATTTGGCCACATGCATAAGAGTCCTGCATTCTTCCCGCCATGGGAGTATTGGACTTAGCAATTATGTTTGAGTTTTATGGCTTTAGTCATCAAAGGTCCTGTTTCAGCTGTGGTTTCTCTTTAGTACATGTTCTAAAAAATTTAAAATACCAATACGTAATGATGACTAATTGCTTTTGGTGTAATAACAGCTGTTTATATTTTTGAACCTGAGTTCCAAGTCTGTTTTCTTGCTCTGTTTGTTAGTCTGAAGCAAGGACCACATTTAGGCTAGGTTTTATGTTATTTTAACTTTCATGTTTTTACACCCAGTAACCTGCATGGTTCCTGGAACTCAGCAGGTTTTCAGTAAAAACATATTTAATGAGGGAGTCGCACATTAGTTCATGAGAATCTCTTTATTTATTCAAACTGTAATGTAATCCACAAATTTGCAGTTCTCTCTTCAGATATAAAAATGCCAAATATCCCAAAGCACCACCTCGGCTCTCTCCTCATGCATCTTTTAAAACTAAGCCACCAAAGAGGAACCTAATATGTTAAATAGAACTTCTAAATACATCCCTTAGCAACTTCTGACTCCCTAAAATGAAATCCTTTCTGTGGAGGAAAATATATAGAATCTTTTCACCATTTAATTGATTGAAGATGATGGCACCTGGAACTATTTTTGAGAATAATTTTGATCTAAAGGGGGAAAAAAAATACATGTGTTTCTTTTGAGTGCTGCTTTTTCATTTTTCTAATGGCCTCTTCACTATTGTTTTGTCTGAATGCAGTTTTTTATTTGTGTTATTCCAGACATGGTCCTACCGCAAGCATCTTTAAACCAGACATTAATAGCATAGTTCACAGTCATTACTGCCAGTGCTCAAACACAAATATTGCATTTGTGTTTGCAAAAGCTACACATCAGATGTTAATTAAGTGCATTTGTTTTTTTTATGCTTAAACAATCTGGCATAAAGAGTTTACATCTATATCAGTTCACCATAAGGTCTCTACAATATCTGAATCACCAGCCGTACAGTATATGATAAATACAGTGTTTCCACACAAGAAAATAACAGAATTGTCAGGAAAACATCAGGCCTGTTATATTTCCCTGTGAAATAATAGCAACTGAATCTCAGTTTCTTTTTCTTTTTGATAAAAAAAGTATATAACTAGGAGTAAACACCAATATTTAGAATGATAAATTTTTCATTAAAGAACACATGGAAAGTGAAGTCATACCAAAGATTTTTTTCCTTGTTTTTAGCTTGCTTCAGGGCGTTGTGACAGTTGCGTTGGAATAAAATTGGAATTTCAGCTTTGCAGTGAGGAGATTCATGCTGCCGCCAGAGAAGCCGAGTGCCAATCTGCGGGAGGCAGGAGCGGGGCGAGACCGCAAACTGAGAAACAAACTTTCACATCAGGTTTCTAATTTTAGAGCAAAAAATGGAATTACTTTAATTATATGACATTTAACTAGAAATACGATTTTCTGGGATTAATTACCTCCCTTATTTAAAGAATCTTTACTAAGTTTAAACTAGCATAAAAAAAATCAAATTCAGCATTTCATATAAGGTCAGTGGGACTGCTGGATTTAAATGCAGAATTTGATTCATTAGAATTGGATCACCATATTGGTGTCGGACGTGGGAAGGATTAAATGGAGGAATTCGAAATGCGTGCATTTGGGCAGAAAGCAGTTTCTCTTCTTCTTTTTTTTTGCAGTACTTGGGCCTCTCACTGTTGTGGCCTCTCCCGTTGCAGATCACAGGCTCTGGACGCGCAGGCTCAGCGGCCATGGCTCACGGGCCCAGCCGCTCCACGGCATGTGGGATCTTCTGGGACTGGGGCACGAACCCGTGTCCCCTGCATCGGCAGGTGGACTCTCAACCACTGCGCCACCAGGGAAGCCCTCTTCTTCTTTTCTTTTCTTTTTCCCTTTCTTCCTTGCTTTCTTCCTTTCTTTCCTTCTAAGAAATGGGTCATGACCTCACAACCCCTCAGGAAGGGTACTACTACCTAATTAGGTCAGAAACTTCTCAGCTTCATTGACTGTCTCTGTTTATTCACTGCTTGAATAAGATATAATGATAAAACAAAATTAATTATTGTATAATTAAAGTTTAATAGAAGTATTTAAGGGACTTCCCTGGAGGCGCAGTGGTTAAGAATCCGCCTACCAATGCAGGGGACACGGGTTTGATCCCTGGTCCGGGAAGATCCCACATGCCATGGAACAACTAAGACCGTGCGCCACAACTACTGAGCCTATGCTCTACAGCCCGCGAGCCACAACTATTGAGCCCGCGTGCCACAACTACTGAAGCCCACGCACCGCAACGAAGAGTAGCCCCTGCTCAACACAACTAGAGACAGCCCATGCGCAGCAACAAAGACCCAATGCAACCAAAAATAAATAAATAAATTTTAAAAAGAATTTAAAATACATATAACAAGAGCATACACAAAAGAAATGATTATTCTGTGTTGTTTGTGATTACTCTTATTTTATTTAGAAGAGAATATAAAAGTTACTTCTAATGTTCAATTTTATTTTTCTAAGAAATAATTAGCTTTTGAAGGAATTTTTTAAGTAGAGATTTATTTTAATTAAGTAAATCAGTGTTGGGACAAGTGAATTCTTTATGGCACTCTTGTGCTCTGGACTTAACATCTAAGCTTATTCTACATCTAATAACTTATCTTAGGTAATGAGTTCATTTATTAGCAAGAATGATCAATTTTAGAAATTCTGTGACAAAAGGTACAGTTATTGGGCACATGGTGGTAACAGGTGCCTTGGAATCTGCTGGATGGGGGATTCAGAAAAAGTTCCATGTCTTTAGGGATGGAATGGTCCATGCCACCATACTGTGGGGAGGAAGAGCCCTGGGTCCATATGAACGAACTTGCCTTGGAAGTGACTAGCTCCCCCAAGCTGATAACTTACATATGAATATCTGAATGTTGACTGGGCATATCAAAGTTCTGGTATAGCAAAGCACAATAGGCCCAATAAGTATTTTGAATAGTATCAATACTTAGTATAACCCAATATATGTATACATACTTTTCAGCAAAATCTGAGTGTGATCTAGCTATTTGTTTGAATAATGATAAAGATGAGGCCACTTCTTGAGTCAGAATAGGGTATGTATATCAGATATGAGAAAAATGGGACTGTTTGTAACATTACCTGTTGAGGGGTAGAGGGGAGAGAAACCATGCTTGAATGCTTTCCATTAATGAATGACATTAGCATTGACAAGAAAAATTTCCAATTGTACTCTGTGAAATGTTAAAACTGATACAATTCTCAAAGATATTTAGAGTAAGTGATTGGTGTATGAGGTTGAGAGAGATATGTATTGACTGTTAGGAAATTTAATTTTTATGAAATAAGCATTATGGAGAAATACTGTAATCTGATTCATTCCTGCAGAATTCCCAGTAGGAAGAGGCCCAGCCTCGGGAGTTGAAATGTTTCATTATGTACATGTGTGGGAAAAAGATGAAATGTGGTTTCCGTGTGCTGATTTTCTGTAAAGCGTCTATTAGTGTGAGAGTACCCAGGCTAGGCAGCAAAGCCCCCAAACCACGACTGTCTAGGGGAAAGTGAATTCAGCAGGATCTCTCACTGGATACTGACACCATGAGCAATAAGTTTGAAAGTAGCAAGAAAAAGCATTGACAGTAAAATAAGGTTGGAATAGTAACTAAAGAATTGTCTTATGCTGAAGGTGAGGTCAGCCTTTTATCCCTCATCAGTCCCTAGTCACTTTGCGTTTAGAAATGTAAAGTTCCCCCAAAATGAAGAAACTGCAAACCTAAGCTTTTTATACCAATGCTAATTTAACCAAGTTGTCCATCTTATAATGTAAACTATAATTAGAGCAGGGCTGTTTATGTAACATGAGCTGCATCTTCCCCAAGGCAGGGAAAAGCAGGACAGTTGCCCCTGGGCTCTAGAGTAACCAGGCTCTGGAGTAGCAATGGCAGTCCCAGTCCCTTGGGAAGCTGGGGATAGAAGAAAGGGATGCCTCCAACTGGTTATACCAAGAAGGTATACATAGTGCCCCAAACCCTGCCCTGCCAAACCCACATGGTCATGAGACACAAGAGTCCCTTTGTCCTTCCCAATTCCAAGACTGTTTGTCACTTTTTAGTGACCTCCTTTCCTAGCCAAGACTGTTGCTGAGGTTCATTTGAATCCGATCTTAACCTAGCTCAGTGATGATGGGTCTGTGTTTGGGGTGGAAGGGATGGGTACAGAGTGTGATTTATTCCTGTCTCCCAGACCCGTAGTCCTGGCACTGAATTCCAGCCCCTGTGGAGATGGCCTTCGAAATGAATGGAAGGCCAAGACATTTTGCTGCTGTTGATATTTAATTTTCAAATGTGCCTTTTGAAATATCTGTTGATACTTTAGAAAGTCTGGGCTTTTCTTAACCATTCTAGAAAAAACATCCAGATACATTTAGAGTAGATAAAAGTATCTGCTTATAGCTCAGCTAACTCTGTTATTAAAAATATGTATGACCTTTAGACAATTCTGGAGTTGATAATGAGGAATATTTGTGTATTATTTTAAAAGTAAAACCAAGTAAAGGAAACTCCTTGGATTAAAATTGGGTAAAGAATAGAATCTTCAAAATGAGGCTTTCACTTTGCTTGATTAACATGCTTTTCTAATGATTTAGGCATCGGCGCTAGCCCATATGTGATGAACTGCAATGTTACCATAGATTCTCAAGACTTGGCTCTGGGAAAAGAGATCGCTAGTGCCATTCGGGGCTCAAATGTGAATGGATTGAAGGGTGTCCAAACGATGGCTTTTCCTCACGAAGGGAAAATTGAGATAGCTTGCAATGTAGAGAGTTTTGAAGATCAAGAAGTTACAGAAACCTCAGAAGGCTCTCAATACATGGCTTACAGTGTCCTTGGGGACCATTTTTATTATGTATCTCCTCATTACATAGAAGCTCAAGTTAAAAAATTGGCAAGTGATCAGGGAATTGGCATTAAAGGAAGAGCATTAATTGGATTTACACCCCAAGAGTGCAAGAACTGTGCTGAATATGCTATTAAGGAAGGTATTGGGGAGTTCTGGAAGATACGCAGAGGCATTTTCATGTGATCCAATCTAAGGCTTCATTGAAATTGTAAGGAAAAAATATCAGCCATTACAAAGTTTTCTTTTGGCCAGTGAAGACGAGTGGAAGATCCAAGAGCTTGGTTCCAGCTGTGAATTGGAAAACTGGAAGCATTCTCTCTGTCCAGTGACAACAACAGGTGTTGATAGATTGTCCATCATCGCCTTATGATATTTCTAGTCGTCATTAAAACTTCGTGAAATCCTCCTCTGTATCAAGTTCATGCACTTGCATGTACTAGAAGCCCTCCTGAATCAGCTGGATAAAATGGCCATCGTTGCCTAATCGTCTTTAATTATCATGAACAAAACTAAAAGCGGACTCAATTTATTTGGTTTTCCTGACCTCTTTATTCCAGAGTCCTGTATTCAACTCTCATTTTTTAAGTAATCATTTTTTTAATGTGCACTTTTAAAACTCAAGTACTAAGTAACTAAAAAATGGAGAGAATTATAAAATAAAGTTACTCTTTCGAAGCATGATTGTTCTTTCCTGCCTTGTTTGGGATGACCCACTGTTCATTCTGGAGCCAGATTTGTCTAATTTTTTTATGTTTATGTGGAGAAGTGGAGTGATGGTGTTGGGCATGACTTCAAGGGATTGTATTTATCCTTTTTGGAATTTAAATGGGAAGTCTGAAGGTTTAGGGAATTTATTGCTCTTGAGCAAAGAGAAGGGTTTTGGTGGGAAAATGTTATTTGAAAGAAATCAGAATAGGTTGCCTCTCTGTGAACTGAAAGAAGCCACCACTTGCTGATTCTGGCAATTTTATGTAAATCCTTAGTGCTTATCATTCTTTGGTACAAGATGCTTTCTGTTCGTAAAGCACAAAGAAATGAATTTTTCCATAGGCTTTGTTTAACAAGAAAGATTATGGTCTTGTCTAATAAGAGCACATAATGTGAGTTTATTTTAAGTAATTAAAAATGAAAAAGAGGTTGAACTCAGTCTTTTTATAGGATCCAGTAATCTATCCTAGTATATTTTTTTGACTTACATTTGACTCTTGACTGTGATTGCTTTAATTGTGTTACAGAATTGTGCTTTTTTGGGGGTGTTTTCCTTTTGCTGTTTAATATAAATACAACAAAGATGGAGAAATGATGAACCAGGTGTGGTTTTCAGGCGTAAGGAAGTTTAGTTGCTGTGATGAAGAGAGCAAATGCTCTCCAGTTAGACCCAGTGAGTCTGGGAGAGCTGAGAAGTAGTCATGCCTCTGTTTTCTCTTGCTTTGGCAGAGGCCATGTGGCCTAGTAGGATAAGCGATGGACAGTGGATTCTGGCTTGGGTTCTGGTCCTTGCTCTTACCTTCCCCGTAGGCATAGTTTCATTGCCTATAAAACAGGGAAAAGAGTTCCCACTCAGATTGTGTTCTAGGGGATAAATGGAAGTACTTTGTAAGCTGTAGTGTAAAAATGAAATATATTAACACTTTTTCCAGATCTCTTCTAGAGCTTTGCTTCAGTTTTGGTCATCAATATTAAACACATGAGAGAGGGTAAAAGCACAGGTTGTCACTGAGTCATTTGGGGTTGTAGTAGGAGTTGATTCATTTGCCACTTGCCTGGATTAACCTCTCCAGATTCGTATCACTGCATTCTAGACTGCCAGTTTTGAGCAAGGCCTATTTATAACCAAACATCTATTTAATGGGTGTATGGAGTTTCAGTTTTTGAAGATGAAAAAATAATTCTGGAGATGGATAGTGGTGATGGTTGTACAATAATATGAATACTTAATGCCACTGAACTACACACTTAAAAATGGTTAAAATGGTAAATTTTATGTATATTTTACCACAATTATTAAAAATTATATATTAAGTTCATAAAAATTTAAAAAAACACAAAAAACAAACATGTGAATAAGACAATTTCACTAAGCCCACACTTTCTAAATAAAATTTTGTCAAATTTCTAATATCCATTAAAGTGTACAAACATATAAAATCTGTTTTTCCCTTTTTAATCTATTATGATGGACTTGGGCACTACATGTGAGGCTTAGTTAATGGTTTAAAATGGAGTTGATTAAATTTGGCATTTGATCCAGCTGTCTTTTTTTTTTGTTTTGTTTTGCTTTGTTTTGCGGTACACGGGCCTCTCACTGTTGTGGCCTCTCCCGTTGCGGAACACAGGCTCCGGACGCGCAGGCTTAGCGGCCATGGCTCCACGGGCCCAGCCGCTCTGCGGCATGTGGGATCTTCCCAGACCGGGGCACGAACCCGTGTCCCCTGCATCGGCAGGTGGACTCTCAACCACTGCGCCACCAGGGAAGCCCAGCTGTCTATTTAAGACAATAATTTACTATTTTTGTTATAAACAATTTTCAAAACCAGCGCAACCTCACTTCTTACCACTTGTTCATATTCTAATTTCGCTGTTCTATTGTCTTTCTCTCTTCTCCTTCTCCCTTGCTCCACCATGGTTCTTTAGAAAATCTGAAACAGCTGTAAGTTGCTGAAGGTTTATCCTTTGGACGGATGTGGCATCATCAGCTCTCTCTATGTATGAGCTTGCAGAAGTAGCCAGGATGGATCAATAACAATAAGAAGGATTATCAAATTGGGTTGAGAAAAATCTGACCAAACTAACAAATACCCTGATTCATATTAACCTTTTCTCATATTACTCTCTTAGAAACAGACCAACACTTTGTGCAAATGTTTCTGCAGTATTTTTTTCCATTGGACCTCAAAGTGGACATTGTATGGAATGTGGCTTCATAGCTTGTTTAACCTCCATCTCCTGCCAGATGACTTTGCCCATGACTTGTGCCAATTGTAAATGGGACAAAATTGATGTGGACAAATAGAGTTTACATTTTATTAACTCTTTAGTGTTTTTTACTCTACCCCACTTTAAATTCAAGTTTTAGTTTCTTAGAAGGGGGACAAGGAAAGCAAAAAGATAGGCTGTGAGGTGATAAGGGCTTTTGTTGTTGGTGGGGAGGGGCTGTCATTTGCTTCCAACCTGAACTTGGGCTTGACTCCACAAGTTAAAACATCTTTAACATAAGGGGGAGGGCTAAGTAAAATATAACTGTAAAATAAAACAAAATGGGGGGTGATATTTTCATTCCTCAACATAATGAAAAGCCTTGCTCTGTAATTGGTTTGTACCGTCTTGGAAGTGGCGTCCATGGACCACAAAGGACCACTCTATGAGAGATCTGCAAGGAATTTATCATTCCCTCTGGCTGAGCCAAAGCAGGCTTGATATACAGTTTTGTTTAGTATAAATATTCTCATGTTACTGTTTACTCTGTGGGGATACGAGGATCTCACTGACAGGGTACGTGCTCCACTGCCTTGCTTTTAAAAGGCATTTTATTTGACTCTTTTGTTTGTACTTGCCCAGAAACTTCAGAGAATGGCCCAGGAACTTGTTTGATAAGCATCCAGACCACGCTCCCGGAGTATGTCGCACTTGGGGGTTCGAAAAGCTTATTGTTTTAAGCAGGCCCGCACATGGCTTCGAAGGAGCCCATTTTTCATAGGTAAGAACAGTTAGGCCGCTAACAGCAATCCCTTAGAGTGCTCCTCTAAGGTACAAGGAAAGGTGCTGGTGAAGCATGGCTCTGGTTGAACTCAGCCTGACGTTGGATTACTCTGTCACTTCTTTTGCCCAATTTGCAGTATTTTGCGGCTAGTTTGTTGTGAGTTAAGATGAGCGACAGAGACCTAAACATGGGATGAATTGCTCTTTCTAAATGTGTAGTGCGTGCATGGTCCAGCTTTTGTCTCTCAGCCCCACACCAACCCTCACCTATGCTGCTTTATGCCACCAGGACTCTGCTGTTAGGCTCTGCCTCTCTGGGGAGCTGGACAGGGAGGCTGCAGGGCTGAAGGAGGAGAGGGGCTTGCTGTTTCAAGTTCCTTCCCGTTTCGGGCAGCCCCACTGCAGCAGTGGCTCTTGACCTGACAGTGGCTCTTGGTTCCAGGCTCCAGCTTTTTTCTCCTGTCACTTTGAGAACCGGCCTCAATGTGCGCTCAGAAGCACCGGCAGTGGTTGAACCCCAGCTCTGTGAGGCCTCTCTAGGCTTCTAGACTCTGAGAACCCTGCCCCCTCCCTTTGATCCTCCAGCCTTGGGGCATAGCGCTTCCTGCAGTTATTTTTATCTCTGGGCACCACATTCTCTCCTAGCTCTTTTGGTTCTCCAACAACTGTTCATCAAATTTTCAACGTTATTTCTTTTGAAATACTTAGTGTGGTTTCTGTCTTCCTGACTAGATCCTGTCAGGAATAAACCTATCAACAGACCAAATGGAAGGAAAGGAGAAAAAGGCAGAAAATATTCAGTGTGGATCTATAGTATCTAATGAAAACAGCTTGTTGATGATTACTTGCCTTTTCTTCTCGTTCGCATTGTATTCTCTGAATTTCATTGTTTTCCTATCATCACGTTCTGTGTTCCCTTTGACAATCTTGCTATTCTTTCATCTAATAGGGAGTCTGAGTGTTGAATTGGGGTAAGGATTGGAAATATCATGGTAAATCATTGGATGGAGTTTTCCAGTGAATGTCTTTCATGTAGTAGCTTAGTCCACCATTAAAAATATAGACTAATATAATTTTAAAAATTAATGTCGGGATTTCCCTCATGGTCAGTGGTTAAGAATCCACCTGCCAATGAAGGGGACATGGGTTCGAGCCCTGGTCCGGGGAGATCCAACATGCCACGGAGCAACTAAGCCTGTGCACCACATCTTCTGAGCCTGCACTCTAGAGCCCATGAGCCACAACTACTGAGCCTGAGTGCCACAACTACTGAAGCCCACGCACCTAGAGCTGGTGCTCTGCAACAGAGAAGCCACCACAATGAGAAGCCTGCGCACAGCAGTGAAGAGTAGTCCCCACTTGCTGCAGCTAGAAAAAGCCTGCACGCAGCGACAGAGACCCAGCGCAGCCAAAGATAAACAAATAAATTAATTCATTTAAAAAAAAGAAAAGAAAATTAAAGTCTTTTCAATCTTTTTTTTTTTTTTTTTTTTTGCAGTACGCGGGCTTCTCACTGTTGTGGCTTCTCCCGTTGCGGAGCACAGGCTCCGGACGCGCAGGCTCAGTGGCCATGGCTCATGGGCCCAGTCGCTCCGCAGCATGTGGGATCTTCCCGAACCAGGGCACGAACCCGTGTCCCCTGCATCGGCAGGCGGACTCTCAACCACTGCACCACCAGGGAAGCCCAGTCTTTTCAATCTTTTAATAGTTGTATGTCTTTCCTTTCATGCCATCTTCACCTGCCAGGTAGATGATGCTTTTTAGCTGGTGGTAGGCTCCTAGCTAAACATCTTTCCCAAGCCTTTTATGTACCATCCTATTAACTTTTTCTTAGGAAACCCCATCTGCAACCAGTTACTGTTTCCTAACTTCTTAGGTACCTCTGTCTTCATGAAGACCAACTGCTTTGGGAAAAGTAATCATTATGATTGATGTAGTCTAGCAATGACCAAGTGTTATAAAATTATATTGTTTCTAGTAAGTATAAAGAATTTTTGGTAATTGATAAGTATTATTCTGTCTACCCTACAATTGTGTTTAGTAGCTCACCTTCCTTTATGATATCCACTCCACTATTTCACAAGGATAAAAGCAAGATGAAAGAGCGAGATACAGAAGGATGTCTTCAGTGAACCCTTTTAGCATCATTAATCGTGGCTACCTTTCATTGAATTCCAACTAAGTGTCAAGTACTATTATGTGATTTTCACAACAACCCTTTGGAGTAGATGACTGTAAAGAAATAAAATTCCCCAAGTTCTTTTTAGCCCACTGGGTCAGTCAGGAGTTTGCTCCCACCATATCCCATATTCTGTAGATTTATACTGCTCTAATCCTAAACAGTGCCCTTGAACCCACATCCTCAGGACTTCAGGCCTCTCCTCCTAGGCCTGGTCAGCATTTGCCTCTAGTTTCTTGTGATTTAGTGAGAAATTGTACATCCAGTTGGTTGAACATCCCCTTCCATGGCAGTTCCATAGGATGGCCCACCTCAGAATCCTGAAACTTCTTCCAGACCGTACTTCTGTACTCTTTTCTCATTTAAAATCTCTTCGAGATCTGTCTTTTACACAGTTATCATATACTGAGTTCTTGCCCATTTATTCCTTCCTGTACCTGGAAGATCCATCAGCGTCCAGTTTCATAGCTTCCTCCCCTGGACTGTCAGTGTCTCCTCTGCAGGACTGATTCAGTGCTGCTAAGCACAGCCATGCCTCACCAAGTGAGGAAGTGGAGGATGAATCCCCACATCCCCAGATTTCTCCCAGATGAATTTCTGCAGATTGAGTCACAAAACTTGCTACAATTAATTGGGAGATTCCTGGAATCACTCTCACAGTCCTGAAAGAGCCACGATGTCTGTAGGACCCAGAATGGTCCCCGTCACTGTTTAAGTCAGGGAAGGATGTTGCCACCAGATGGTGCCAAAACTGCAGCTAGCACCAGGGCACATCTGGATTGTGCAGTCAATACCCCAGAACTCCTGGCTGGCAGACCGCCTAGAGTCACTTGGGTTATTTGTTCTACTCTGAATTCACATCCCCACATTTCATGCAGTTATATTTTTTGGACTTGATTTGTTGAGTTGTGGCAGGGCTTTAATTGATCTCTTGTTTGGCTTGCTGGCTAGACTGTAAAGCCTCTGAGGATAAGGCTTCATTCACTAGTGTTTATTGAGCACCTACTGTATTTTAGCGGGGCAGATTTACCACAATGCTGAGGAAGCTTAAGCTGCAAGTGCCCTCACTTGTGTGAAGCCCGGGACAGGCCCTGGTAAGGAGCTCGTAGTGTTGTACGATTTTGTAAAACTTGCAAACATAAGATATTTTAGCCACAACTTGTTGAAACTGATGTATATTCCCAATTATACTTTATTAAACTTCTCCTCATGACAGGTGGTATTGGAGTGGCCAGGGTCGGCCTCGTGGACTTACAGCCTGTGCAGTAGCACGGGGTCCTGTGCTTGTTCAGTGCTCTGCTGTCACTGAAATTCTGAATAATTTTCCATTTGCACTGAGCCCCACAAATTATGTAGCTGGTTCTGGGAGTGGCCATGGGCATTTTTGGACCCAGATAAAGGGAGGTTGAGTTGGGGATAATTAGGATTTAGTGCGATATATTTATGTGGTTCATAGTCACTTCCACGCGTAGTTAAGTTACTGCCAACTCTCCCAGTGGGGGAATGGCTTCCAGGAATACTCCTCTCTCCCACTGCGATGGCTTACCCAGTGTTGTGACACACAAAGCAGGACCAAAAGGTTGTCACAAATGAATATGTCTTCTGGTACCCAGCACCAGAAATGCGTATGTTGTGGAGGGAAAACAAAAAACGGAGGCTCAGAGAGGTTAAGTAACTTCCTTAAGGTCGTACAGCTGCTAAGTTGCAAGACCAGGTTTCCATTTAGTCTGTCCTTTCTAAAGTTTGTGCTTTTTACCCATTGTTTTCTAATTTCTGGAGCAATGAGTCATTTCCTCAGAAACATCTTCTAAGACCACTAGGTTAGGTTATAGACTTCATAATGCCTGTCCTTTCTTTCGAAGCCCACATCACAACAATTTAATTACTAAAGTAAATGTCATCATTATGCTTCACCCTTCATGGAGGAAGCCGTCTGTTTCGTTTACAGCTTAGGGGCTCAGCATGTATAGTCAGTGAATTAGATTCTTTAGGTCTACTAATTTTCAGAGGTACCTTTGAGTGGCTTCTTGCTTCAAACGCTTTCTTTCTCACCTTTCCTCCTCTCCCCACCCCGGGTGGAGGTGTTTGAAGGGGTCCTGGGAACCACAAAACATTAGGCTCAGAGTTAACACTGGAGAGTGTTGGGATGGTGCAGTTGGTAATGGAGAGGTGTTATCATTTATTCATTCTCACCTTCATGTGGCTTCCTGATACCCATTCTAGGTACCAGGTACCCATTTCTAAGGGGGCGGGGGTGCTGGTCACATGTCATAAATGTATCTGTTTCATCGTTTTATATTTTCGTAAACTGAGGCATCTTAAAATGGGGGAACACCTGTATCCAATTTTCCCCAGAATATACAACTGAGTTCTCTTATACTCCTCATTTCAGATGAGGTTTTCTGATGACACCATCTGGGAAATGTCACTTTGATTAAAGTAAATATGCAGCATAGTTAACACTGGGAGCCTATGTGAATTTCCCTAAGTAGCCACATCTTACAGAAGCAGAAGGCAGCTGGCCCTTTGGGTTGGGAGAACTTAAGAGTGTTGCATTCCACGCTTTGGTGTCAGCCGAATGGCAGTGTGTGGCCAACTGAGCTCTGAAGGGTCTTGTATATTTTTCTTTTCTTACCATTGGGCATTTTTTTTTCTTTTTCAGTTTATTTTGTCACTAAGAAAAAAATATATAAAAATAAAAAACTGAGCTTTATGATTGCCAAGTTTTTCTTCCAAACTAAGAAAAGAAACCAGTTGTTGAAAAATATGATGAATGGCATCCTTTGTTTTATTTTCAGTTCAGCACATGAGGGCACTGCTGTTGGAACGAGGCCAGATTCCCCAGGCAGTAGGGAGCCTTGGGCTGAAAGGAGACCTAGTTATTTTGTGGGGAGGGGGTCAGGTTGGTGTGTCAGGATTTCCTCTCAGCTCTCGCAAATATCTCTTTGCTTTCTCACATGCCCACCCCTCCTATCTTTCAGTCATTCTTTGTGTTTTCAGCACTTTCTACTGACGAGGATATTGTCTGTTTTTAAGGAAACACCACTGGTACAATGTGGGTCTTTCAGCCTTTAAGCTGTGGTTTTAGCAACTTCCACAGCTACTGACTTATTTGACTGTGGGGTCATGTATGGTTGAGGGCAGTAGTCAGTTTTTAATGTGTAAGCAAACCCTGCGATTGTTAGCATTATTCCTCCTTTATTGTTGTCTTGTTACCAAGTGGTTTGGGAGAGCCAAGGAGCAGAGTCTAAGTTCTTTGTCTGCAAGTCAACCCCAGAGTAGTCCCCTTCGGAACTTCCTCTGCCACCTGCCCACATGCTGGAATTAAGGGGAAGGGCTGGGTAGGAAGGACCACACTTTACTCTCAAGGCGGCAAGGGAAATGTCTCAGATGACTTCAAAGCATCCACATGTTCCTAAGAAATTAAATCTAAAATTGCTCTGTGGATTTTGGGTAAACCATAACTCAGCAGAACCTGTAGCATTTCCCCAATTCAGAAGTCCCCTCTGGAAACTGTGTGTACCTTGGCTGGCATATTTAACTCATCTGTTATAAATTTTGTTTGCAAGGGTGTTTTCCTCCCTAGACTGTGAGCTCTTTGAGACTGTTTTATTCACGTTGGTAATACCGTGCCTGGCGTGAGAAAAACTTTGTTGAATGAATTAACGGACAAATAACTGAATTCAGAACACTGGAGGTGGGTCAGAACTAGTCAACTCTTTAGGCATAGATGGCTTAATCGTTCATCATCAGACTCGAGGTTTTGTTGCATGAAGTTGAGTTACATTGAGACGTTGCATTTAAGGGAAGGAACCGTTTGGAACTTCCGGGGAACAAAGTTTGGCTCAGCTTATGTGTGAGGCTGGGGAAACAGGGTGGAGACACCAGAATTCTTCATGAAGACAGGCAATAAAGTGACTCCAGAATGCAAACACCTGACTCTAACTTCCCATGGAAAGATCAGCAGAGGGCAAAGTGTTAGTCTGAGTGCCTCCCATCTCTTCGTATTGTCATTATTCTTAGATTCAGACCGTCTCTTAAATGCCCTGTGATCCACTTGTACGCTCTTTAAGCAAAAATGATGCCAGGTTCTGTTCTGTGATTACCAGATTGGAGCTTTTCTCTCCCTGCTTCATTCAGTTAATTGAGCTGTGCTGGAAGGTTCAGTAATTTATTCGATGGAGTCTTTCTGTGCAAACAACCGCAGGCTGAGGGAAGGAGACTTAGCTAAATCTCTCAAACACTTGAAGTGCAGAATTCATGTTTTGGAAAACACCAGGGAGTCAGTGTCCTCAAATGTCATCAATAAAAGACAGTCTCCGTCATCAGCGCTTCATTCTCAACTGAGCTCAGAGCTGCCTTCTCTTATTGCTTTTTACATGTTTGCAGTATCTCATTCTTTCCTTGATTCTGGATTTTCACACCATATGGCCACATCTTTAAGTCATTTTTCAGCTGTTCTATTAAATAGTAAAATGAGATACAGAACAGATTTCTTTGATTTTAAAATAGCATTTTGAGTTTGTGACTTTTTTGTAAATAAAAAAAGAAGTAAAGCCCTCAAAAGCATGAAATTTCAGGTATTCCTACCCAGACAGTGGAAGATGTCGCTTTTTACTTACTTAGACTAAATATATGTTTATCTTGTGGAATTTCAACTGCAGTATAAATTGATTCATTCATCCTGCATATTGAAATTCATTTCTACTTAAATAAGATTTAACCTCCACTGTTGCTAATGAACATAGATTGAAAATGAAATTGAAAGTATATCTTTTATAACTATTCAATATCATATTTCTCATTAGAAATGATTACTATAGCTTATGAGCAAACATACTACCTATCAATAATGCTCTATTGCTATAATTGTAGTTGTGATTCTAATATTTAATAAAATAAAATGTAGGATTTGTTTATATTTTACTTTTTTTTCTGGAATATTTAGTGTCAGTTTCATGAGAAGCTGCAAAGGAAAGAGTATTACTGCTCACATTTAGATCTCACCAGTGTAGAGTTGATCCAGGTGGCTTAAAGCATTGAGTCCTACAATTTAATACAGTTTACTTTTTAGAAGATTAGACATTTAAAAGGCTATTAAATATTTACTGCTTGTTTTCTGAGCCAGAAGGGGCATTTTGGGGTAAATGGTTTGGTTTTCTTTTGTTTTTTTAAAGAATAGCGCTTAAAAAAAGAAAATCGCTACATGAACAAATTTTGTAATATGAGTAAATTTGCCATCGATCCAGACTTTAGCAGCAGGGACTGTGTCAATCACAATTAATCAGCGTATGAGTATATGATCCGAAATCTTCAATTACCCATTAAAATCTGGACATCGACTTGAAGAAGTGACTGACCTAGAGCTGATTGTTTGAAGTTAAAACCAAGTGCACTCAACATCCAGAAGGTCAGTAGACTCTTAATTGTAATCCAATGAAGTCAGTTTTAGGTAGTGTACAATTTGTGACTTTTATAAATACAGTTCACATATTTTTACTCCGATGATGATATTATTTGCTGGGGAAAGATACTTCAGTTAGGGATAAGTCCACTGAATGAGAATATTTTGTTTACTATTGATATTTTTTTAGTCATTATTTAATATGATACATAGGAAAGTAGCAATTTGGAGCAGCCATTCTAAATAATTCAGGTAAAATTATGCTTTTTCTGAATTATTTGGTATATTCATTGTTTTTATTGTCACCATGATGAACTTACACCAAATTTTAAATGACAGTAACAAAAAGGTAAAAAATTATTTTTAATCCTGTTTAAAATGTTAAAAATCACAGTCACTTCATGTGTTCTATTGTATCTTTTTTATAGCACAAATCTCTGGAAGACATAGACGATATCGCCCAACATGTAGTGTACCATTTCTAAAATGTAAAGATTGTCTTTAATAAGCTACAATTCAGAGGGCTGCATGTTTTCCACAAAGCAAAAATCACCTCTCAACATTTACTAAGCACCTAAAAGTTATTGGTGGTAGAAAATAATATAGACACGGTGCTTTTTCGTAAAAGCTTGAAATTAAGAGAGACAGAGGGCTTCCCTGGTGGCGCAGTGGTTGAGAGTCCGCCTGCCGATGCAGGGGACAGGGGTTCGTGCCCCCGTCCGGGAAGATCCCACACACCGCGGAGCGGCTGGGCCCGTGAGCCATGGCCGCTGAGCCTGCGCGTCCGGAGCCTGTGCTCCGCAACGCGAGAGGCCACAACAGTGAGAGGCCCGCGTACCGCAAAAAAAAAAAAAGAGAGGCAGAACCCAAACAAGTAAAAAGAGGATGAATGACAGTGTGCTATAGACAAGTCAGAGGGGCAAGCATTCCCCAAACTCTGCATTGTCATTTTCAACCTGAAAGTGAGCACAGAGATCCCCTCCTTGAAGGAAATCCCGCAGTGGGTTTGGAAGAGGTGCCAGTCTATTGGTGCTTTCATTACCTGGCAGGTGGCAGCTTATTCTTCTCAGAAAAGAATTTATTCAATAACTACTTATTGAGGATCTTCTGTGCGTCAGGCAGTGTTTGTTCTAGGACATGGAGCTGTGAATGAGACAAGGCCCCTGCCCTCAGGGAACTTGCTTTCTAGTGATAGTCTACAAATAAGCAAGTAAATAGAAAAGCTGTCATATGATGCTAATTACTACATAGAAGTGAAAAGCAGAATAAGGAGGATGTGAAAGTCTAGGGTGTGTTTGCATTTTTGTAAGATGGTCAGAGAAGGCCTATTTGATAGGTGCCTTTTGAGCTGAGATAGGACAGAAAGAACACAGTGTACTTGTATGGAGGAAAGGCAAGGCAGTAGGACAGCTGGAATAAACCAGACAAAACCCTCCTCTCTAGTTACCTTGTATTGAGTGATCATGTTTGACACGGCATCACAAGTGGGAAAGAGACAACTTACAAGAGTATTCAGGCCAAAGGGTCCCTGATTCTCCAGTAAATACCATTCTAGAAAAATAATTTTGCCCTCTACTATTTATTGAATGCCTGTGTGGCAGGTGTTGGGTTGGGCATTTTGCAACAGTCCAAGTCGAAATTTTTCTTTAGGCACACTTGAAAATATAAAAAATTTATGAGAAAATAAAAATTTGCCAGCTCCCACCTTTTCTACCAGTCTGTACTCAAACAGATAATATTAATGAGATTAATATCCATTACTATTCATCTGGAATTATACATTTTTTAGGGCATCTGTATTTTCAGTGATGAAGTTTAGGGATTTCTGTCCATCTAAGACATGTCAGGTGGGGTACTGATTCATTTGAACATCAGTGTATGGAAAAGTGATCTTCAACTGGGATGATTAGCGATGCAGATTTTCCTCTTCATGTCTCTCCTTTCTGTAAGGTTTTGGTCCTACTCTTTGAACTAACCTTGCAGAGAAAAAACTGATAGCGAAGTGAAGTGCACATATAATGAGTGTCTGTTAAAATAATAGCTCTGGAAAGAAACTGAAGTTTAATGCAACACAGGAATTTTATCTTCTTCTTTAGCAGATTCACATTACAGCTGGTTTTAGGTCTTGGCCCAAGTGGTTGTGTGTTCTTGATGTCAATGCCATATGTTTAGGGGGAAATATCGCTCCAATAGCCATTTAGACCCTCTCTTCATTCATGTGTGCTATGCACTTATTTTAATACTGGATTCTGCTTTTTTAAAATGAAAAGGTCTAGATCAAAAATTGGCTTAGAGTTTTAACTGTCTTTGTAATCAAATCATGGTTAGCTTTGAAGAATGGATAAGATTTTGTGGTAAAGATTCACAAGGGCAAAATGACTGTATAAATGTACTTCACCAAACTGCAAAAATACTTTTATCCCTTCCTTTGTTCTCTAGTTTGTTTTTGGTAATTTTATTATTTTTTAAATGGACGATGAAAGTTCATATATGTTTTATGTTTCTGTCAGTTGCTTCTCAAGTAAATATCCCCCCCCTCAATCTATTCCCAGGCAACTTGCATTAACCCCCAGAGGGTTTATATGGAAAACCAGACAAGAACTATGCCTTGGGTTATATGTCCTTTATTCCTGTCTCACCTAATTTATTATTATTTTTCAACCTCATGTGTTATTTACATTTCCAACAGTCTTGTTATGTTTCTGAGGGAACTTTGGACAGAGAGATACTTGCAGGCAGTTTGAGATGTTAATTTCACATGTACAAGTGTGGCGATTAGGATCAAGGCCTGTCTCCAATAAGAGAAAGGAACTTGAGTCCTCTTTCAGGGAGATGAAGAAAGCCTCATTTCATCATTTTCCCAGGGTCTCCTCTGGCCATTGTGTGATTCCAGAAGCATTTTGAGGTCACTCTGTTTGTGTGTGTGCCCCTGAATCCATCCATTAAACACAAATCAAAGAATTCTAAATTTAATAACATATTTGAGAGTACAATGAGAATCTAGAGAGAGAAAAAAAGATGTCTTCCTTAATTGAACCAGAATTGATGATTAAATTACTTGTGCTTGGTACTAGGATATTTGAAAATTTTAAAAACAGTCCCCATGGTTTTTGTCTAGGATCTAGCTTTGGATACAAAGTATGCACATATGGAGTAATTAGAGAGCAATTTGAAGCAGTGCATGGACACAAGAAGGAGATAAATCTCTATGCTGGGCATAAATGGCCTGTAGAAATAAGCAATCATCAGAGGAAATTCAATCAGCTTTTCAGGAAACACAAATTATTGAGAAGGGTGAGAATATTGAAGAATGAGATAACATAAGCAAGAGCACAGAAATAGGAAATAAACGGTACCTAAATGGGCTGTTGGTAGGCATGTATGCAGTCAACACTGAAGGTCTAGAAAGTCCCAGGCCTTGGTTTTAGCCCTCAAGGAGCTAGCTCATAGTCAGCAGGGAGAAGAGTATGCAAGCCACCTAATATAGCAACAGTAAATGAGAATAGATGGTAAGAGTAAAAAATCCTGTGCTGCTGGAGGGAGTCTGGGCAGGCTTCTTGAAGAAGGAAGTAAAGTTTGAAGAACGGGACAGGCACTTTCAACAAAAGGAATACCAGATTTGGTTGGATAGAAGTGAGATCTCTAGTGAGAAACAATCTTCCATGCACTTTAAAATCTAGTATCAATTATTTCTAAATTTAACGAAAGACCTACTACTTTGTGAGACCTTCTTGCACAATTGCTTTGGGACTTCATATTTGTGAAAATTGTTAATTCATCAAGTATAATGGAAAAATTATAATTTTCCCCAAACTGCATCTTCCATCATTTTTTAGGTTTTTAGGTTTTTTTCTTTTTAACAAAATTCACAGTGAATTGTTTTTTATACATAAAATCGTAAGGAGAGAAAAGACAAAATTCATAATGGAAAACCCTCCACATTATTTATCTATGTGTTTTTATCTTCTAAAGGGGGTAATATAGTTAATTCTTCTAGTACCACTATGAAAATGAACTCACATAAGTGATGTGAATTTTCAAATCTGATAGCATATACAAATACAGTGTAGCATATAGTATATATGAATAGGTATATAGGTATACCTGCGTGCATATATATGTTTGAAAAGGACACCTTATATTTGCATGTAGCCTCTCTCATCACCTGTACTGTAGCATCAAAATTTTTTCTTTATACTCTTAGTCCTTTGGAAACCACAGTCATCAGAGTAAACAAAATAGATGGCCTCTACTGTATAATATTATACGGATTTAACATAAATTTCACATTATGTACAATGACACTATTAAATGTGTTAATACAACACATAAAATGACCAATTGTTTTTAAATTTTAATGTTTAGCATATTTGTTTTGATTGTACGCGTGGGAACTATGAGAACAGCTCTGCAAAAATACTTTGCAGGTTACCATAATGACTAAATTGTAGTGCTTTATGGTGTTGTCCTTCCCCTGGGTCTTACTTCAGTTTCATGTTTTTTCTATCACAATCCAATAGGTGACGTTTAGATTTTCCTATTCAAAAAAAATATTTTTCGTATACTCACATATAGGTTTATAACTTTACATAAACGTATAATTTGATCATGTTCATACACTTAAAGTAAAATCTCCTTTTTCTCTTCCTCTTTTTGCTGGGTCCCCACATCTCACTTCTCTTCTTCCTTCCCCCAGTAGGCAGTGTTAACAAATGATAAGTATCCTTTCATTTTTCCCCTCTGTTTCCATACAACTATATACAGACCTATATATGCATTTACAAAAATAAAGCAGTATTTCATGGAAATCCTTCCAAATTAATTGATATACAATAGTTCCTATTTATTCCTTTTAATGGCTACTTAATATTCCATGTGGTAAATAGGCCATAATTTATTTAACCACTTCATTTCTGTTTTTTCTACTATAAATAATGCTTCAGTAAACATCATTGTAATTTGTCCTCACTGGTGGTGTTTTTATTTCTATGGGCTAGAGTCCAAGAAGTTGGGATTGCAGGGTCAAGGAATTTATTATGTATTTTAAATTTTCATAGAAGTTACCATGTTACTTTCCCAAAGGACAGTAATACGTTATATTCATACCTAGCAATACCTGGGAGCATGTTTTCTCTTTGTCCCTACCGCAATAAGTGTTATAATTCTCTTTAGTTTTTGCTACTCTGATAGGTGTAAAGTAAAATTATATTGTTGCTTTAATTTGCCTCTTCCTGAGTGTTACTGAATTTGTTGGCAGACAATTTGGATGAGTTTAAAGAATATGTTTATTGAGAAATTGTATCTATATAAGAATTGCCTATTCATATCCTCACCCATTTATTAGATTCTACCTTTTAAAAAAAATCAAATTGTGAGATCTCTTTGTATGTTACAAACATACCCCTTTGTATATCATCTCTGATGCAAATATGTTTTTTCTATATCTATTGTTTCTTTCTTGCCTTGCAGATGTTTTATGCAATACATAAGTTAAAAAAATTTTTTTTCTTTTGCCCATACCACGCTGCATGCAGGATCTTAGTTCCCCAACCAGGGATCGAACCCATGCCCCCTGCAGTAGAAGCACAGTCTTAACCACTGGACTGCCAGGGAAGTCCCTAAAATTTGTTTTTTACATAGCTCTTCAAAAAGTATTTTAAGATAAAATTATCTAATTCTTTTCCTACCTCCGCAAAACAAAATCCTGTTGAAATTCTAATTGGAATGGCATTACATTTAATAATTGACATTTTTATGAAATTACATCTTCTCAGTCAAGAACCTGGTATGTCCTTCCACTAGCCAGACGTTATTTGACATTTTTCAATAGTGTTATGGTCCTTTTCAAAAAGGTCCTGTATCTTTCTTGGAAAATTTATTCTAAGTATTTTATTGTTGCTACTATAAATATATTTATCATTTATAGGTACCTAAATGGAGAAAAGATGTTGATATTTAGGTGTTTATCTTATATCCAGCTATCTTGCCAATTTTGTTACTTCTAAAGTTTTTTGTTTGTTTGTTTGTTTGTTTGTGGTACGCAGGCCTCTCACTGTTGTGGCCTCTCCCGTTGCGGAGCACAGGCTCCGGATGCCCAGGCTCAGCGGCCATGACTCACGGGCCCAGCTGCTCCGCGGCATGTGGGATCTTCCTGGACTGGGGCACGGACCTGTGTCCCCTGCATTGGCAGGTGGACTCTCAACCACTGTGCCACCAGGGAAGCCCGGTTTTTTTTTTTTTAAACTTGCATGTCTCGTAGGCTTCCTGGTCATGCATTCATATTACCGACAGAAAATATGTAGTTTTATATCTTCTTTTCTAATTTTTATACTAGATGTTTTATTTTCTTCAAAAATCCTCAAAACAGGATTAAATAATAATGAAGATACTGAGCATATCTGCTAAGTTCCTAATTATAATTAAGGTACTTGCCATGTTTTTCCATTTAGGATAATATTTACCCTTGATTTTTAGTAAATATTCTATTGTAGGTTGTTTTCTTCTGTTGCTATTATTCTTAGAGTTTTTATAATTGGAGATGCCTGCTGAATCATATCAAATATCATTTTGGCATTTATTAATATTTTCAATGATTTTTTTTCTTACATGTGTGGTTGTAATTATGTAATAGATTTTCTGACATTAAACCACTTTACACTCCTTAAATAAACTGCCCTTAGTTGTATTAACTACTCCTTTGGCACATTGGTTCTATTTTTGCTAATATTATGTTTAGAATTTTACCTATATTTATAGTGAAATTGATCTATGTTTTTTTTCTTTTTTGTGTTACCATCTTTAGTAGATTTTGATATTAAAGTTATGCTTGAAATAAATTCAAGAGCTTTCCATCTTTTGCTATAGTCTGGAATAATTTAATTGTGTTTGCAACTCTAATTGTTGAAAGATGGGATAAAACCATATTGCCCTGTTGACTTTTTCAAAATGATAGCTCTCTCTGTGGTAATTATCATATTTAAGTTTTTACTTTTTAGATCGATATTGGTGATTTGTATTCACTTAGGAAATCATCCATTTCCTCTAGATTTTCAAATTGTTTGCTCTGAAGTTACATATAGTATTTTCATAATTTTTAATCTCTTTTATATCTGTGGTTAAAATGCATCCTGTTTCACTTTTATCACTATCAGGCTTTTGAGTATTTTTTAAAAATAACTTTATAGGTCTTTTCAAAGGATTAACTGTTTATGATATATTTATCCTTTCCATTTTTTGGTGTGTTCTATTTTATTACTTTTATCTCTTGTTATTATTAATTCTTGCTTCCTAGTTTCTTTAGGTTTATTTTGTGGTTATTTCCCCAGTTTTTTGAGAGACAGCACTTAATTCTTTAATTTTTAGCCTTTTTTTCTATAAAAACAAATAATTTAAGGCCATAAATTTTCCTCTGCAAAGATCTTGCTGTATCTTTTTTAAGTTTTATAATCTAAACATTTCTGTAATCTAATAATTTCTCTTTTTACTTCATCTTCGGGGTTTATTTAAAAGAGTGTTTTTAGATTTCCAAGTTGCTGTGATGATTTTGGTCATCCTTTTATTATATATTTTTAATATTATTACATTGTGATCATAGAGTATGCCCTGTTAAAATTTCTACTTAAAAACAGTCCTTTTCCATAGAATTCCTTTCTTTCCCTTCCCTTCAGCACTCCTGTTCTCATTACCTATTCATAACGTTTTGGCTGTTATTCTCTAATGCAGAAGTCAAATTCCCTGCATGGAATAAAACCATGCAATGCTTACAATTCCAATTTTGCATTTAGTGGTAATGGCACCGTCACCGCAGGGATACAAAACAAAGTTATGTCCTTGGAAAACATACGTATTCATATGTATTTGTATAATTTATACTTTTATTTAAATATGAAAATATTAAAATTGGCTATCTGTGAATATGTACTGTGTTTTATTAAATCTAAGATCCATTGACTCTAGGTCATATCATTTTTTTTTTTACCATTGAGAAAGAAGAATTTCTGCTGCTTGGATAACTCAATGACTCCATGCTTCTTAGCACTTAGAATCTTGTACTTAAAGATTGCTTTTAGACTTCTTTAGACATAGAATTTTTAAATTGAAGTATAGTTGCTCTACAGTGTTGTGTTAGTTTCAGGTGTACAGCAAAGTGATTCAGTTACACATATATATATTCTTTTCCAGGTTCTTTTCCATTATAGGTTATTAAAAGATATTGAATATAGTTCCCTGTGCTATATATACACTAGGTCCTTGTTGCTTATCTATGTTATATATAGTGGTGTGTATCTGTTAATCCAAAACTCCTGATTTATCTCTCCCCCGACCCCCCTACTATCCACTTTGGTAACCACTAGTTTCTTTTCTGTCTGTGAATCTGTTTCTGTTTTGTAAATAAGTTCATTTGTATCATTTTTTAGATTCCACATATAAGTGATATCATATGATATTTGTCTTTCTCTGACTTATTTCACTTAGTATGACAGACTGATTTTCAACCATGTATTACTCTTGCATAGATAAAATTGAATGTATAAGTGGAATAAATTAGGTGAAGTATTCCCCAAACTTCTTTCACATTCAGAGTCTGGCTTTTCTGAGTCACTTTGAAATCATAGTCATTGATAGTCATATATGTTTTTATCACAAAATATCCTCTATGACATTAAGATGCAAAATATTTTAAAAGAATGCTTCACTATGATCTCTGAGATTTCCTCCCAAACCTCTGACACCAGTTCTACAAGTTTTGATAAACACGCATGTGGTAAATAATGAATCATCATGTTGTACACCTGAAGCCAATTTGTTATGTCAACTATATATCAATTTAAAAAAATGCATGTGGTAGGCACAATAATGGCCCCCAAAGATATCTGTATCCTAATCCCTGGAAGCTGCGACTAGATTACATGGCAAAAGGGAATTAAGGTTGCAGTTGGAATTAGGTTGCCAATTTGCCAACCTTAAAAATATTGAGATTATCCTTGATTATCTGTGTGCGTCCGACCTAATCACAAAGATCCTTAAATGCGGAAGAGGGAGGCAGATTAGGAGGTGAGAGTGGTGCAGTGTGAGAAGAACTTGACCCACCATCACTGGCCTTGAAGGTGGAGGAAGAAGGCCGTGTGTGAGCCAAGGAAAGAGGGCGGCGTCTCAGGACTGGGAACGGCACGGAACTCCCCCAGAGCCTCCCTAAAGGAACGCAGCCCTGCCGACACCTTGATTGTAGCCCAGTGAGACCCATTTCAAACTTCTGGACCCCAGAATGGTAAGATAATAAATTTGTATTGTTCTAAGGCACTATTTTTGTGGATTTGTTGAGCAGCAATAGAAGACTAAAACAGTGTGCAAGCAATGATAATATTTCAACACTGACGCCTGGCTGACGGCAATTTGAAAACATACCCTGAGACATTAAAATGTGAAAAATATGTACCTTGAAATTGATGAAATATGGTAAATGTATATTAAACAGGTGTCATAGGAAGGGTCATCTTAGCAATTGTGACTGTGGACTTAAGATGGTCTTGTGATACTCAGAATCCAGTTAGACATCATTTTAATATCTGAGGTAATTGTGTCACTGCCAAATCAGAAAAATATGGAAAGAAGTGGGACTCCATCAAGTTAAAGGTCTTTAGGGCTAGGTGGGGATATATGTAGATACTATAAGAGCCAAGAAAATAAGAGTAAATTAATCAAGTGATGTGGTAACTGGGATATGGGCTAAGTGTAACCCTCTTTTAAAGTTCTGGAGCCCCCCCATTATACACTGTAAACAATTCTGGAGGCAGCCTATTGTCCCAGACAAGAATTGGGACAATGTTCACGCCTGTGGTCATCGCACAACCTCACAATCAAGGGTGTGACACAAAATTGTTTAGGACAACATTATTGTTCTGTTGGTGACTGAGCAGCATGAAATCCAATCGTGAATTACTGCCAGTCATAGCTAAAACTTTATAAAGAGGTAATTTGAAATAACATCTACAGGTTATGAGTAAAAAGCACTACAGTTTAAGAATCTGTAAGGTTTCAGAGACCGTTATAGAAAGAAAAGTATCTGATGTTATATAATAATTCAGGTCACTCACATTTGAGATCTGTGAAAATACTTAAGAATATGCTCTAACCAAACAGTGAGTGAAGCAGGATAGATAAGTCAAGTTAGGGAAGATGAAAGAACAAATAGTGGTGAGAGCAGATTTTTCCACTTCATCATATGGTTGGGAAATCCTAATTTTTAGCTTCAGATGCGTAGCATCAAGTATTCTTCCTCTTCTTATTTTTGTTCAAATGAATATCAAACTTGTCCAGCATTTCTAATTAGCTGGACATGTGTTCTAACTATTCTTTGGCTATAAATCACTCTTCAGTGGTGGTGTAGATGCTGTTTTGAACAACTCAGATCCCTCTTTCCAAAAACCCTCAGTTCCCAGCTTCTGAGACAGTTGGTTGCTGACAGCTCACAGATGAGTTTCTCCCAGGAATTGCCCCCAGACAAAGGGAGATGCCTTGCCCAAGTCACGCTTCCTCCCTGGAAAGAGCCTACATCATAACTGGTTGATGTGTGCTACAGAGCCCCAGCCTCCTTGCCTCAATCTCAGCAACTCTGAGGGAGTTTCCCAGGTCCGATGGACCCCAGTGGACTGGCTGAGGCCTCTATTGCAACTGCATTGCCTTTAGACTTCCTCGGCCTAATGCTGCTCCCTTTACCCCTGACAGGTACCCTCAATCAACTTCTAGCATGCAAATCCCAGAGTCTCAGAGTCTGTTTCCCAAGCAACAGAATCTACAATGGGGATTTTGGAGCTGAATCCCATGCCACTGGTTGGCAGCGAGGACTCCCATCCCTGGTGTTAGATGGAGTGCCAGTAGCTCCTGGCATACAGTTTGGGTGGAAATCATAAACTTTACCTAGTGGTGAGCAGGGAATTGATATGTGTAGACTGGAATGCACTGATGGAGGAATACTGCAGGCATTTGAGGGCAGGAATTATAAGAATTTTGGAATCAGACTGCTGTTGCTGACAACCATTGATAGATCAGGGCAAGGCAAGTTGGAGGGTAGTTACTCACCAAGTGGGCCTACTTGGTAGCATATAATGACATTCTCATTTCCAGTCATTGGAAGGCAGAAAAGGCTAAACAAGGGCAATGGAGCATCAACACCGATTTAATTCTCAACCCTGAGAGTTTGGCTACATTGAATTTAAGGCCACAGTTGGGATGGAGTGGGACCCTGAGACTTGCAATGGGGACACGTGGGATGATGCCCTTGAAAATCTTGAATCTGCAGATTTATCTGAACTCTTTAGGTCTGCAGAAGTGGCCCACTCCTCCCTGTCAAAGGCTGGCATTCCCTTCCTTGTTTGCAAAATCTTCTTTTTTTCAGCACAATATGCCCCTCAATCAGAATATACCCAACCTGCCTGCAGGCTACCAGACCAATAACTCGGTGATTTACAGTATAACTTGGCTAGAGAATGGCTAGACCTGCTAAGGAAGGAGAGGAATTGTATCCAGAAGGTGCTGCAGGACCCAGTTCATGTGTTTGGGCAGTTGTTCCACTAATGTGTAGCAGAGCCCGAGGGCTCCAGCCTCTGTTTGGTCCAACAGAGACACACAGATTGGAATTATGAGTGTGCATGTGGGCAATGGATGGATTTTCTCTATGAAGTGATTACACCAGGCCTAGATAATTGGCAAGAACACTAATATTTTCCAGTAAATTTGAGAAGTTTAGATTCCTTGGCATACCAACTAACCCTTCTAGAATATGTTTCGCTTCAGCTTTCTAGTTCTAGTCTTGAAATTTTACTTGAACGGACATTAATAAAGTCTTTTGCTCAGATGATGTAGCCAACTTAACAAAAAAATTCACTCTGTGTGTAACTGTGATTTGAAAATAGCAGGAGATATTTCAGTTGGCTTTCTCTTTACTTAAATTAAGGAAAGCAGTGCTGTGTGAAATCTTTGTTCTGCAGTCAATCTTTGTACTCATGAACTTGGAGAGGTGCTTTTTAAGAATGAGTGAAGGTTTCAGTTGTAATCTGATGGAAAAGTACTGGAGCAAGTGCTCCTTCTTGGTAAGAAAAAAAGGCCTCGTGATGATCACTTGATACGTGTGTCCAGTGATAGAGGCTTCCTTAGCCATTAGAAATGCACTCATAGATCACTGGAGTCGGTAGAAATTGTTTGCCTCTCACAGGAATTTGCAATTACACTAGAATGTCATCATTTCAGGAAACTATAAAGCAATGAACATGTTTACTTTCAGCCACAAAGGAAAAAAAATATCCTGAGAACCAGATTTTCTTGGCAGTTTGAGGCATTTATTAGAAAATCTGTAATTTCTTTTTTGTACTCCCACACTCAGTGGGCATCCCCTTTAATGGAGATATGTCAAGCCTGTAGAATTATATGGTACATTCTGAACTTGCTTTGCTGGGAAAATAAGACTCAGGACTTAATTTATAAGCTTGTTGAGTTCACCACCCTCCTGGCTCCCTGGAAGGAGGAATTAAAGTCTCATGATGGCTTAAAGGGGCCTAAAGTGCTCTCAGATGCCCTTAGACACTCAGAATGGAGGGCACTGAATTTTGACACTGGTATTTTACTGTTAGTAATGTGCAGTGCAGAAAGGTTCTTTGCAAAGTTAGACTCTCTGGGAACTTTCTGGGTCATCCCACTTGATGGAGAGTGTCTCTATTTTTATGCATTTCTACTGTGTTCCCAATTTTCTATTCCTCCCCACCTAGAAGCATACTGGCTTCCAGGTGGTAATTTCTTCAAATGTGCTCTCAATATGGAGAGAAAAAGAATTATTCGTGTGTTAGGAGATAAGGCCTAGCTCCTCTCTAGACCTAGAAATGCACCCGCTGGCCACATTCCAGTTGCTGGCTGTGCTGTCCTGGGTCAGTGTCCACTGTGAATGGTGGTGACTTCAAATGGACTTCCTATTTAAGTGCAGGTGTCAGCAATTTTAATCCAATAGGATTTATACCTACTTTGGTTAATATTTCTTCTTCTTGTTTCACTGGTTCTATCATTATATTTTTTTATATCCACTAAACTGACTAAAGTCTGCATACCCTTTTGCAACAGAGTCTGACTCCAATTTTTGATCTGTGGTTGCTGACAACTTTTAAGCCTCGATCCTCCTTCACCCACTTGCACCCCACATCTACACATCCATGATAAGAAAGTCTGGATGCTTCGCTGCTGGAGGGAGGTTCAAAACATGCAAACCCCTGCCTGTGTGGGAACCCTCACCCTGGCCTCACCCACTCACCACCATAAAAACCCCAAGCCAGTCCCTTTTCCAAATTCTCTTGAGCCATTTTCAGATCTGCTTTGGAGTTGCCCTACTCTCCCCAGACAGCCTGTGAGTATGATGGCCATTTTATTTTATTTTTTGCATCAACATAGCTAGACCACAGTACCCAGATATTTTGGCAAACATTATTACAGATGTTTCTGTGAAGGTATTTTTTTAAATGAGATTAATATTTAAATCAGTAGACTTCGAATAAAGCAGATTACCCTCTGTAATGTAGGTGGGCCTCATCCAATCAGTTGAAGGTCTTAACAGAAAAAGACTGACTTCTCTTGAAGAAGAGGGAATTCTGCCAGGACCCACCTTCAGACTTGAACTGTAGCATCAGCTCTTCCCTGGGTTTCCAAGCTGCCAGCCTACCTTGCAGATTTTGGACTTTCCAGTCTCCATAATTGTCTGATCCTTAAAATAAATCTCTCTCTCTGTCTCTCTCTCTCTCTCTAAACACACACACACACACACACACACACACACACACACACACACACATCCTATTGGTTCTATTTCTCTAGAGAACCCTAATACAGTGAGTAATCTTTTTCATTTACTTTTGGTGTGTATGTGGCATTATAATATCTTAATATCTGAACCAAATAGTGGGTGGATTCACCCTGTATCTACAAGAGTGTCCACAACATCTTTAGTGGTAGATTATTTTGTTTTTATTTCCCAAACTTACATTGCCCAGTTGACTCTTGGGTTGCGTGCAGTTTTGGTAACGTGAGACACAGAGAGGGACACAGAGGGAGACCCAAGTGACGCTCATGAGGCCAAGATGTTTAATTAAATCCCATACTTGCATGGGAAACTTTCAGTACTCAGGATTATATGTCATTGGCTAACAGGTGGTGTCCCTGCCATCTGTCACAGGACTTAGGCTGTTAGGTTGATGGGGCTGGCAATGCGAGTAAGGTAGAGGGGCATGGTTAAAACTGAGAAGGATGTTGTGAGACGTTTTGTGACAAATATAAGCTTTGGTTAGTAGATGCTCATTAGAGCTGGGTGACAGACAGCTCTCATTACATGACAGATATAGCCCTAAAAATCTAAGATTCTTTGGGCAAGATCAGTTTCTGGATTTCCTACATTATATCATGATTCCAAGGAGTCATGGCCACTTAAAAAGGGATACTGCTACTGTAATAATCTACTCTGAGCCTTGGTTTCGTTATAAACTGGAAGCTATCCTTGTTTCATTCGATTGTTGTGAGGGGCAAATCGGGAAACAAACTAAAGAAATTAGTACCAAGCCTGGTACATATTAGGTTCTCAAAGCATATTAGTTTCATTTGCTTTCTCTTTCTTCTTTCCTGCCCACCTTTCCCTTTTCAGTTCCTTTCTTTATTTTCTAAAGTAGATTGTGGGAAGAGGGGGAGAAATGGAGGATGGGGAGATTTTACTCAGTGCTATCATTATTGGCAGCAACCAGACACATGAGTGCAGCTGTCTGGAGCAGAAAAGCAAGACGTGCCCACTAGCGTCTGTTGTTTGGATACCACCTCTACTCTTTCCCCCAACCAGGAACTTTGACAACTCTTTGGGAAGAATGTGAGCAAAGCTGAAGTTACCCCAAAATTGGTGGGAGATCAATCAGAGACATAGCTCTACTGTTTATGGTTTAGTGGAAGTTATGGTTTAGTTATGGTTTAGGATTTAGACCTATATACACCTGCATTCAAATATTTGGACTTAAACTTGCCCTAGGGCTGTGTGTCTATGGGAAAATTAATTTTACTCTCTGTCTCCGTTTTCTGATCTTCAAAATGGGGAAATAAAGGACTCTGTGGTTGGTTCAAAATCAAGTCACTCAGTTCCCATGGTGCCGAGAAGTGTTGGTTACTGAGAGCTTGCAACCAAGTCCCTACCGGAATTGCTCTTGGCCGTAATGGAATTACCTCACTCAAGTTTACATCCATTACCAGGGAAATGACTGGTCAATGCAAGGAAACAAAGACCAGTTCTGGGCCAACTCTGAAGGGGCATTTCGTCTCAAGAACTCCCTGGGGATCAGCTCAGTTCTTTGTTGCAGCACCATTGCCTTCAACCCTTCCTTCTGCTTAATTTTACTTTCTTTACTCTCTTCTGGGTGTCATTCCTGAGAGCATGCTCCAAAACACTTTGTCCACAGCAGGAAACACAACTTAGAATCTATTTCTTGGAGAATTGGACCTAAGGCAGTTGGTGTCAGGAGTGGTTTAAGAAAGCAGACGATGAAATGTGATTTTGGAGCTGCCTTACTCTCTGGCCAGCTGGCAGTGAGAAACTATTGCTGGTGCAAAGTGGAGCATTGCAATTGTTTCAGCTTTATCCATTGTGAACAGGGATAGAATAATGGTAGGAAGGAAGGCACTCAAATATCTCAAGAGTTTGTGAGATTCTGAGGGAGGTAGTAAGGATGATGGAATGGAACGGCTGTTGTTGAGAGCTATCGCATGCATTGGATAAAGACAGTGGAAGGGTTTGAGTGATTAATCACCAATGTAAGAGGTATTGTGAATGTCAGAGGAACTCTTTGGGAACATATAAAGAAACTCTTATCTCCTATGATCAAGGACAGAAGAACCTGAGGGTCATTTCTAAGCCATAATTCTAAGGCCAGCAGAGCCCCAGAGAAGGTTGGATTTTCAACTCCAGAAAGTGTGTTATATCAGGACTAGGGCCCTGGTTGGGAAAGAATTGAGCCCTGAGTCTAAAAAAGGGGATATATGAATTGATGCCCTAAAAAAATCTTAACACCCTGCCCCCATTCCCTTGAAATCTCTCAGTTGGCAAATGCGGTCTACTTCTCCCTATTAAAGGCTAGCATTGCCCCTTCCTGGATGGAAAACTGCAGAGGCCTGTGCTTTGCTAGACAATATGTACCCTTCAGGATCTACCCCCACCAGTCCTCTGGCCTCTAGGCAAACAGAGAGTCGAGTCCAACGTAACCTATCCAGGGAATTGCTGGGCCTGCAGAGGGAGGAAAGGGACAAAACAACAAAAAAGCTGGAAGAGTTGGCCACACAATCTGGGAGAAAATATATGGGACTGGATCCTGAAGATGCTGGATTTATAAGGGCAGAACGTGAAGTTGGGTAAGGGAGAGTATATTGATAATGAAGCACTGTCCTAGTCTATAAGAGGTAACACTCTGAAATGGGCACTGGTTATATTTACACGAGATAACACAATGATAAGCTGGCTCCTGGATGACTGGAAAAGGTTATGACCCACACTAAGTGATGTAGAAAAGCCCGAACTGGTGGGACAGATGGTGGAAGGACCAAATGACTCAGGCATGAGGACATGCAAGAATGGATATATTGTATAAGACTGGAAAAGCCACCAGCTGACTACATTCCAAGGACAACCCAGAGGCCATTCCACCAACCAAAGTAATAAGGAATTCACTGGTCAGAGAGGGACCAGCAACACTAAGAAGTGCAATGGTGTCCTCTGTAAGCCAGGGACATGCTATTAGAGAACTGGGCTCCCTCACTGCCACGAGGATGATGGGATCCCAAAATAGTAGAGGCCAGGTGGTGGTTTTAAACATCAGAAGCAAGGTGTGATGCATTTGTCATAGCAGCAAGGTCATGGTAGTAGTCAGAGTGATGTGACACACATAGGGCCACGGAGATGGTTAATAAAACACAGCAAGGGAATCTCAGCAAGGGAATCTCTCAGTCTGTACAATGGGAAAGAGATCAAGTAGGCTAAAAGCAGGCCTCTCCTCCCCTGCAAAAAAAAAAAAAGTCACAATCCCAAACTGGTGTCTGGACTTCAGCCAGTTCTCAGATCTAGAAGGAAAGGCCAGGTCTCTAGGGGGAACGGCCCACATCACTGTGACAGGTATACATGGCAGTATATACAATACAATGGCTTATCCGTATTTTTCCCAAAGGGACCTATGACCATTTACTCATTTACTGGGGACTGGGTAGTACTCAGACATTTGTGGGTGCTGCTGGATGCAGGGCCCACAGAAGCACTGATTCTTGGGGAGTGAAATTGTTATCCGGGCCCCTGGTTAGACTAGGGGGCCCTTGAGGACTGGTAATAAAATGGTATCTTGGCTTAGGCCCAGTTCATGATGGTTCTACTGGGTCTGTGAACTCACCACCCAATGGTCATTTTATGGTGCTCAAATTCATAATTGGAATATTCATACTTGGTAGTTAGCGAAACCCCTACGCTGAGTAGTGGGCTTGAGTGTTTAGAGCTATCGTAGTGGGGTAGTTTCAAACGCTTTCAAGTGGAAGCGTTTGAAACTCCCCCTGCCCCCATCGCAACCAAATAATAAATAAAAAACAACATTGTATCAGGAAAATGGCGGGAATTAGTGCCATCCTTAAGACCTAAAGGACTCAGGGGTAGTGAATCACATCCCCATTAAATGAATCCGTTTCTGTCCCCTTCAAAAACCAAACAGATCTTAGAGGATGACAGTGGACTTCTCCAAACTCAGCCAGGTCGTAGCCCCGATTGCAGTTACTGAGCCAGGTTAGTCTTTTACCTAGCAGATTGACACGGCGATTATTACTACGTGGTGTGCAGCCACAGGTCTGGCACATGTGTTCTGTCCCATCTTTGTCAGGAAGCGGGAGCAGAAGCAGTTTACACTCAGGTGGAACAGACAACAGTGTACATTTAAGGTCTTACCTCAGGGCTGTGTTAACTGTCCCACACTCTGTCACAATCCCACCCTCTGTCACAATATAGTCTGAAGGGACCTGGGTCATCTGGATGTCCTGAAGAACATCTTATTGGCCCACCATATTAATGAAGACATGCTAATCAGATCGGATGACCAGAAGTGGCAGGTGTATTGGAAGCCTTGGGAAGACACATGTGCTGCAGAGAATGGAAGATTAAACCCTACCATGATTCGGATCATGGGGTCGTGGGGAAGATTTGGGTACACTTGTATAAATATAGAGCATACTGCCCAGCACAAAGTCAGTCCAGATGATATTTACTAAGCCCTTACTACGTGCCACACCTTGAGAATGTGACCCCTGCTCTTTAGTCCTCTGCAGGGAAAACAAGAGTTAAGTGCTCTAAAAGAGGGTTTCCATGGTTTTACAAGATGATTTCATTATCCTAATTCTGCTGTTTTAATTGTTGGTGGTATTCTTTTAAGACCTAAATGATAAAAAAAAATTTGTTCCCTGCAAAAAAATTTGTAACATTGCTTCCATCATTGGGTAACACAGAAATGTTCTATGGCCCAGAGTTTACAAAGAACCTTTTCATTTAATGAGCTAAATGACCATGCATAACACATTTAAATTATGACTTATACTTTTCTCATTTACCGGTTGTTTTTGTTCTTTTATACCATAAGAAATTAATGAGGCTGAGAAGCTTAAATCGTGTTTTATGTATTTAAAATAATTATGATTAAAGGCCTTTTACACATGTGTATTTATCATGAATTCTTGTTCAAAGAATGATTTTCCATGGTTCAAGAAGCAAAATCAATTTAAATCGGCAGCTAACGCACAGTTCTCAATTCCATGAGTCAACTGGACGCTGCTGACATTTTTATGTGGAACCTCCTTTAACGTGATAAAAGTGTTGCACTAAATGATACGTCTAACACGGGAAAAGTGGCACACCCATTGTCTGAGACCCACGCTGGGATGTTCCGGGTCACGCCGTGGGCCACCGCCCATTGTTCTCATCTTCTCTGTTGTGCTGAAGTTGACTTGGGTGACTAAACGGAATGGTGTAATAAAGTGCTAGTCTTGACATTCGAGTCCGGTTAAACGTCAGGTGGCTGATGCACATGCCTCCCATTCTCCATCCGAGCGGGGAGTAAATTCGCCCCCCGGCATGTCCGGGATCCCCAGCACGTGGCAATCAGAGGATTGAGAGGAAGCGCTGCCAGCTTGCACTTGGTCTGAATATTCAGAACTGCAGTGTTCCGCCTCTAAAGGGCCTGGATTCCGCGGCAGAGTGAGAGCTCCCGGCCCTGTGCAGTTCTCCGTGTGTGTGCGTCCGCCGGCAGGCAGATGCCCCTTGGAGGACAGAGTGTGTAATTATGAATATTTTAAATGTGGGTAGTTGATCCCTTTCCTATTCAGCATGTAGCTATGAGTGAAGCTGCAGACAATGGCCAGAATCCTCTTTGTGCTAGCCTGAATTTATCTGAGAATATTGAAGTAAAGTGCCAAAGGGCTCTCTATTCTCCCCTTCCCAGATATGCAGGGAAGAATAGAATCCAGCCTTTGTCTGGGTGGTGAATTTTTAAAGTGGTAGGTACAGGGATAATGCATGAATAGATAACAGCTCTGGGGGACTCAGGAAATGGTATTTCACTAGGAGAAACAAATGTATGCTGTCTTTGAAAGGGAAGGAATATACTAAGGATCCAGGTATGAAGAGGTGACTTTTTTGGTAATAAGACACAGAGACACTAAAACTAGTATCTGAGTGACAAAGAATGATAGAAAAATTCTTGCTTTGGGCTCCCCTCCAGCTTGCCACCTCCCGATTCTGTGATGTTGGACTGTTAGGTCACCTCTCCGAGACTCAGTTTTCTCATCACCACAATGGGGAGATTGGGCCAAATTATCTCCCTAGTTCCTTCTTACTCCATCTATGATCCTGTGACATGCTCTGAAGATTTCGGATGAACATGCAGTCCTTTAAAGGAGGGAATGACCTCTACAGCCCAAGAAAGACTTTTATTGAGTACTTAATACTCAGCCAACACAGTACTGAGTTGTAAGGATATAAGCCAAGAAGGTTATCAGCTGTACTGGCGATGCTGAGGAGATAAAAAAGAGACTGAAACAGGGGACACATTGCGTGCTGTGGATGATAAGTCTAAAGCACCTCAGATGAAAGATATCAATGTAGAATGCACAAGTAAGGAGGTGAGATTTGAACTAAAATGGGAGCTGGGCTTTAAAGGATGGGAAGGATTGGGGTAGGTGGAGAAGGGCTAATAGGTCATTCCTGGTTTGAGGGTGAAATCATGCTTCTGGCAGGAAATAGATGACTCAATCAAATTGGGTAATTGAGAAGAGTTTAATAAAGAGGACATTTACACAGGTGTAGCCAAGGCTTAGGTAAACGGCTGGAGATGATGCAATGTCCCGGGCTGGCAAAAGAAAGGAGCCATTACCACTCTAGACCTGAAGAAGCAAGAGTTTGGAGTGGTCGTCATAACAGGACATGCGTGTCTGAGAGGAAGGAAAGCCTTCAGTAGAGGGGCTGATGGAAGCCAACCCATTGCAACTCTGCCAGCAGGAGCTGGGGGTGGGGGAAGATACCCAAACCTCATTCTCCTCCTGCCTTCAATTTCCTTCTGGAGGCTGTGCCTGGCTAAATTCAACTGGAAGATTGATGAAGTTCAGCCTCCTGGGGCACAGGTGGGAAAGGATGAAAAGTCGATCTATAGAAGCAAATAGAAGATATCAGCAGAGCAGGAGACCATGAACACTCCCAGATGGACAAGTAGAAAGCAAAAGGCATGGTGGAGAACTCTCCATCCATCAAAAGTCTTGGAAGGCAGGAAGGGAATTGCACACATATGGCCACTGAGCAGTGTCCGTCCCTTGAGTGCAGGACCACTGTAGACTTGCTCGAAGAGTTTGGGGGTGTGTGAAAGAGCTGGGAGAACACTTCTGAGCATTTCCTGGCCGCCGTGAGAGTGCTCACCATGCCCAGCCATTCCAACCTTCTCTTTTTGGAGGGACAAGCTCTTACATCACTCATCCCTTCTATTTTACGTTGAGGTTTTGGATCATTAAAATTTTTCAATAGCTATATCAAAACTGTTTTGATCTGGAAACTTAGTAGCAACCTGTAATATTGCTTTGTCTTTTCTCCCCTCCCCCTACTCCAATAACTACAAATATTAAATATTTTAAGGCCTTTTCTTATGTTGCTCCCCACACATTTCAGTAAATCATTATTGTCTAGACACCAAAAGAAAGTCAGAAACCATTGCTGGAAGTGAAAATTCTTTAGGGATTTTTATTCAATAATAGAGCAATTAAGTAGGACATATTATTGAACAATAGAAAGTACTTTCTTTACAGTCTGCACACTTAGCAGATGCATCATTAACCATCAAGTCAGTGCTCCAGTTCAGGGCCACATATGCTGAAAAAGCACTGTTTTATATATGAATACATTATCTTTCTTTGGAAAATGCTTAACGCTTTATGCAGAAAATGAAATATTGAATTCCCTATTAAACCTACAGTTTAGTATGTTGTCATTATCTACATATTTACCTAAATTATATAGCAGAAACAAAATTATTAAAGTATAATGACACTCCTTCTCATTTAATCAAAAGATACACCCTGAAGTCCTTATGGAGTTCTAATCTGCCTGAGTTCAAGGCCATAGTTTGTGACAAGCGAACTATGGTGAGGGTTTCTGTTCACAGGCTAATGTGGTAAGGCCACGGTAACGGCTAAATTCAGTTTACAGTTTATTCAGCTTGTCAGCTTTAAGTTGCGTCGTCTGTACCAATGTTTATTTGTGGGAGATACACATTTCAAAATTCGTGCATAAAGCTCTTAATATTGTTAAAATTGTGCTGTTTCAAAATCACATAATTTTGTATTGCATGCAATTTAAAATTTTAAGTTTGTACTCATAATACTACCTTATTGCGTTAACAGCATTTCCAGGTACTAGACAATGTATGGAGGGTTCCATGTAGGCCCTGGCAGGTGAGTGATGGGGCTAAGGGCAGGAGGAGAATGGCAGCGAGGGAAGCTAACTTAACTTACATGAGAAAAGTTCGGCTGCTGTGTGTGTGTGCGTGTGTGTGTGTGTGCATGTGTGTGGTGTATGTGTGCTTATGTGTGTGGACCTGTAAGTAGAAAGAGAAGTAAATGGGGAGGGATAGAGAATGAGGAAGACACCCAAGGGCGAGGCGGGATAACCGCAGCAGCTGAAGTCTCAGGGAAGACAGAAAAGAGGTGCCATAGAGGTGCAGTTCCAGGGTGGGATTTCCTTTTTGTCTCCATTTCAAGAGACTGAGGTAAAAACTCATGTTATTATAGATTTTATTTTTTAAGAAAAGTTTTAGGTTCACGGCAAAATTGAGTGGAAAGCACAGAGTTCCCATATACCCCCTGCCCCAGCAGACCCACAGCCTCCCTGACTCTGAACATCCCACACCAGAGGGGTACCTTTGTGACAGTCAGTTAACCCCCACGGACACGACCCTATCACCCAACGTCCATACTCTACATTAGGGTTTACTCTTGGTCCTATATGTCCTATGGGTTTGGACAAGTATGTGATGTCATGTATCCAGCTTTATGGTATTATACATATTATTCAGAGTCATTTTCACGGCCCTAAAAATCCTCTGTGCTCTGCCTATTCATCACTCGTGTTACTACTCACTGCTTTTTGCTGTTGAGTATTGCGGGACTGAATCTTGCTGATCTGGGTGTCGAGACAGGAGAAAGAAGACCTAGATGTATTCAGGTTCTCGGTGTGGGCTGTTTAACCATGAAGAACACAGAGGCGTATTGTTGGACCTCAGACCACCCACTTAGATGGTCTGAGATGACTCAAGATACTTAGATGACATGAGAGAGCGTCACAGGGTCAGTGTATCCAGGTCAGAGCTGTTATGACAGAAGGCACATCTAGATTCCAGGTTTCACATGCCTGGGTCCACTGAGGACACTTTTTTATGGCATCCATAGTAAGTTCTACTCCAGTAAAATAAAGGGCAGGCTGGCTTCTCTGGGCCCTAGAAAGAAGTAGCTTTCAATACCTCTGAATACCGAATGGCAGTAGAAATCCCTCACCATCTTATAAGATGGCTTATAAGATAGAAATTCTGGCCAAATAATCCATCTATCATATGAATATTAGACATGTTAGAGTGTGTTGGAAACTAGGCCCTGAGAGAATAGAATCACGAGCATTAGCACGGTACAAGACTTTGGTGAGAATCTAAGTGCCATCATGGCAACCATGGCTGAGAGATGGCCTCTAAGGCCAGGCTGCCCGGGATCAGAACCCGGGTCTGCTGCTTTGTCGTCTGCATGACTTTGGGCAGTTTACTTAACTTCTGCGTGCCTCAACTTTTTCACCTGTAGAATGGGGATAATAAGAGTGCTTGCCTCAAAGGGTTTTTGTGAGGGTTAAACAAAGTAATGTTTTAGTAATTTAGCAGTGTTTTAGTAGTGGCGATCCTATTGGACATTGTCTGGTATATAGTGTGTACTCTGGCAGTGTATGTTAAATAAATACTCCAACCTTGTCATTTCACACATGAAGAAATTCTCTTAGACATAATTTACTTCAGATTTTCGAAGAGATTTCTCCAGTCTGACCATAATACCTTGTATTCATGAAGTCACTGGTGTCAGAAATTTTGAGATTTTTCTAATTACTTCTCAGCATTGCATGAGGTTCTTTCCTATGGAGTGGTCTCTCTGTTCAATTCCACAGGTTGCCCCATCCCTGAATAAGATCAATGACAGCAGACAGGGAACAGAAGTGGACAAGTGGAGGGCTGGGGAAAGGCAAGGAGGGAGCTGGAATGAGGCTGAGGAAGGCACCATTATTTCTTCTATAAAGATCTCCAGTGAATCTTCAGTTGGAGGATGCTACCTAAAAATAGGTAAAGCAAGGAGCCTCCTGTCCCCCCACTGCCTTGTAATATCGTATCAGACTTATTTTGTAGCATAAAGTTGCAAATCAGCGACCTTGCAGGGGGCACTGCTAAACTCAGTACAAACTGTAAGTCATGCTGGGGGAGAGGAGAGTGTGAACATTCCAAACCCCAGCTGGAGCACCCAGCAATGAGCCTGGTTTTCCTGTAGGGTTGGTGGAATCCACCTAATTAGTGAGGGTGAAGCCCTGGAAATCACTGGAGTGTTGTCATCTCTGCAGGAGGTCTCCATAACTGTGCTGACGTAGAACTGGATAGGCTCTTAGCAGTGCTTTTTGGTTGGAAGACGCTGATGTGTTATTACTTAGGACTAGATGTGTTGAAAAATGCCTCTCACTCCTGCACTTTCTAACAGCCCCTTTTTGAGTGGAACGAATTAAGCATGCATCGAACATGCATCTAGTGACTATTATGTGACCTCTCTAAATGATACTATGACAAAGCAGAAACTATTAAGATTGACCTCAAGTGTGTACTTTTATATTAAAACTGAGCCTTGCATTTTACAGGAATGATATTGTACTTTACAGTTTTCAGAATATTGTGTTATTCTATTGTTATATATAACATATAAGATGAAATTCATAATTATATGCAAATACAATTATAATATAATACAATATAATACATATCTGCCACAAGGCAGATTATTTTCTTACTTTTATTATACAGACGAGGTACCTGAAATTCAATGAGTATATAATATCACACGATAAAGGGTAGCGTTGTAAAAACTCATTCATTCATTTGGTTATTCATTTATTCATCAAATATCCATTGTGCTACTTCACTGGGCAGGAACTATTCTAAGTTCTAGGGAGACAGAGACCAAGACCCCAAAGACTCCACTTCTCCTGGAGCTTACATTTTAGTGGGGGAAAGAAGCATTAAACAAACAACTGAGATAATATGAGAGTAAAAAATGTTAAGAAGAAAATAAAATGCGTGATGGGAGAGAGTGACTCTTGATTGGGATGGTGATGGAAGGCCTCTCTGAGGAGATGACACACAGGGACCTGAGGCTTGAGAACAGTTGGAATTGGCTATGTGAAGACCTTGGGACTGAGCATTCCACCTGAAGGGAAGAGAAAGTGCAGGATCCTAAGGACAGGACTCAGCTGTGTGCCTGGCGAAGGAAGAGGCCAGAGTGGCTAGAGTCAGAGGCTGAAGATGCCGGAGTCTGAGATTTTACCCCACTTACAAGCTCATAAATTAGCCTGTTCCTATGTCATGGATGAAGAAGACATGTGGGTTCCAGGTCAGACTCAGCACAACCAGCAGTAGGAACATCATGTTTGTGTCAGTTCCCTTTGTTCCTGGAGACCCATGAGGGCATTATAGATGGGCCGGGTGGCTGCTGCATGCTCAGTGGCTTTGTGTCCAGCCAAGGAGCACTGAGCTTGGGAACCTACTGCTTTATTTACAGCAAGTGGTAAGCAAGACTGCTCTTTGTCCTGGAAAGAGACATCATCTCATCCAACTACCTGGGTGGAGAGCAGCCTGGGCCTTGCACTCTCAGCACACGGAGTGAGAACTCACACGATGCTCAGGTCTACGGCAGGTGGCCTCTCCTAACAGGAGGGTGCAGCGTGCAGACTCCAGCTGTGCAGGACTGGATCTGGTCCTGGCCGGGATTTATTCAGGGATGGCTTGGGACTTCATTTACCGGTTGCTGGCTTTACACCAGTATTCACAGATACCTATAGGCTTTTGATTACTCTGTGTAGTAAGCAGTTAGGGTCCTGGCAGGAAATTGATGGTACACTTATGGGACTAACCAAAAAAGGGTTTCGTGAAGGGACTAGTTACAGAGGTGTGGAGCTAGGTCAAGGACACCAGTAAAAGGTGATGAGGGACTCAGGGACCACTGTGACCAGAGAGAGCTCAGAGGCTTGGGAGGGGGATTGCCAGCTAGCCACTGCCAGCAAGGCAGTGAGGAGACAGCACAGGAATGGGCACTGGGGTGCAGAGGGATAATGCCCTAACCTCACTTTCTCCTCCAAATACTAATCTCTGCCTTATTTCCCACTGGACAAACTCAGCGGAAGGCTGGAGGCAAGGAGCCCAACATGGAAGTCAGCTTCCAGGAGCCAGAGCAGAGCTGGGAAAGTTGGAGAATGGATCTGGGTGGCACATAGAAAATAACCGACTCACTGTTAAAATTTCATTCTTTTTTAAAAAAGATTAGTAGAAATGACTCCATATCCAGAATTACTAAACTCTAATAAAAGGTATACTGTATTTACATTTATAAAAGGCTTCCCCCATAAATATTCTTTAAATTCACTTTAAAGATATATGATGGGGCTTCTCTGGTGGCGCAGTGGTTGAGAGTCCGCCTGCCGATGCAGGGGACGCGGGTTCGTGACCTGGTCCGGGAAGATCCCACATGCCGCGAAGCGGCTGGGCCCGTGAGCCATGGCCGCTGAGCCTGCGCGTCCGGAGCCTGTGCTCCGCAACGGGAGAGACCACAGCAGTGAGAGGCCCGTGTACCGCCAAAAAAAGAAAAAAAAAAAAAAAATATATATATATATATATAAAATATATATATATATATAATTTATATATATATAATGAAAAGCATTTAACTCTATTTTCAAAACTAATTTCTTTATAAAATTGGGCTGACTCATCCACTCGTATTCAAGGTGCTAAAGGCATTTGCGTTTGTCCTATTAACACTCAGAAAGAAGCCCAGGTCTAAAAGACAGGAAGGCTGGATTCTAGTCTCAAATTTATCATTAATTGGTTATAAAATAATGGGGTGGTGGTTAATGGTCTGTAAGGCTCCTTCTGGTTCACTGCTGTCTTTAACTACTGCATTTGATCAGGAAAGCAGGACTTCCTCTTATGGGGCAGAGTTGACTGAACTTTGTACTTAGCTTTTTTGCCTTACTCTTTGCTTTCTAGTATAAATTTTATTTTCTTTTTAATTCTTATTTAATCAAGGTTCTTATATCTGTCCCCAAGGGAATTCTGGTTTATTCAGATTTCTTTATATCTTAGTCAAAACCGATCTAGATTCATACATGATACAAGCTGCTTCTCTTTCTTAATTTTTAAAAGATGATATATAAAATTAAAGAAATAGAAAACAAATCTCTAGTTTTTCTGTTAGAATGAAAATATGACACTATCACTGCAGCTCTTCAATCTGACACCATCTATGTGTTCTAAAGTAATTATATGCTCACACATGCGTGATTATTGTCTGAGCAAATGTGTTCTGCTAGGACAGGCCAGTCATTATTTATTTTCACACACGATGCTATTGGAACCAGGGTCCTAAAGATTCACTTAAGTTCAAGCCCTTGGAAAAAGTTTGAGGAGCAATTTGTTTTATCAGGTCTCTAAACTTTAAATATAAAAAGCTTCATATAGCCACAGTGATATTTAAACACAGGAAGTCTCATGTAAGTCATTTGTCTTAAGATGACATGTGGAAGTAATTATTAACGAGTTCCTCAAGGGGCATAGATAGATATGCATGTTTCTCTTTATTTCTTTGGTCAGATTTATTACACAACCTAATTTTCATAAACAACTCTGGCAAAAATTGTAGCAAGATAAAGCCGGGTAAAATGACTCTGGGCTTGACTGGTCTAATTCCTGGTTTGGCAGGTTAGGAAGCTGAAGTCTAGGGAAGCTGGCATGTGCTCAAGGTGACGCAGCTGGATGGAGCCCAAGTTGGGTCTAGAACCCAGATCTCCAGGTAAAAATACGGTTTTACAAATAGTACACATATAAGCTCTTGCCAAAATATGAAATGACAAACAAAAAGCTACAGTCTTTCTTTTTTTAAAAAGATTTTTATTGAAATATAGTTGATTTACAGTGTTGTAATGTGTTAGTATCAGGTATACAGCAGAGTGATTCAGTGATACATACATACATGTATGTGTATATATATATATATATATATATATATATATATATTCTTTTTTAGATTCTTTTCCATTACAGGTTATTACAAGATATTGAGTGTAGTTCCCCAAAAGCTACAGTCTCTCTTGACTGCTGTTGTAATCCCAAATCCTTTCCAGAATAACCACTGTTATCAATTGATATGTATCCTCCAGACGTTTTGCTGAATGTTTACACGTATACATACAACGTACACATATATGTACAAATGTGTGTATAGAGATATATGATATTGTTCTGTAACTTTTAAAAAACATAGCTACTATTATACTTTACATTCGGTTCTACAATATTGTCTGTCTCGGATATTTTTCTAGATCAGCACATATCTACCTCTTCTTTTAAACTGCTGGCTAATTTTCTAAAATATTAATAAGTGTATGATGGGCACTTAGATTGTTTCCATTTTTCCTCCATTACAAACAATGTTATGACACAGTGCTGCTGAAAGTTTAGTTAGCGTCAGAATCACCAGAGGGGCTTGTTAAAATACACTCCTGGCCTTACCCACACATACTCTGATTCAGTAGTTCTGGGATGGAATAATGGTCCCATTTCTAAAAACGATTAGAAATGCTAACGTAAACATTCTCAGGGAATTCTGATGCTGGTGGTCCAAGGACCATCCTTTGAGTTACACTGCTGTAATGAATATCAATGCATAGACTTCCTGTGCACACTTGTGAATGTTCTTGCATGAGGGTGGGAGAAGGAGATAGATGTGAGGAAGGATTTGCTGGGACATAGGACGTTTGCATTTACATTTTATAGATACTGAGAAGTTATCCTCCAAAGTAGTCACACTGCTTTGTCTACTTGGCTGTACCCCCCAGCAGTGCATGAAGTATGAGGGCACTTGTTTCCCCACAAGCTCACGACGTTTCCTGTAAACAATCTTTAGTTTGTCCTCAATACGTTTGGTGAGAATGGCATCTTGCTTGTCCCTGATCACTAATCTAATGCGGCTGATCACCATTTCATAATGTGTTCAATACAAGCCATCATAATCTCCTCTTCTATGAGTTGCATACTGTACCATAAGCACATTTTAAAAATAGGTTGTTGTTGGTTTTTCTCATAGATTTATAGTGATTTTAAAATATATATTTCAGATATTAATTCCTTGCCTGTTTTATGTGTCTGAAGATGTTTTGCCCAGTGCTCTTTTTTCTATACAACATGGTTATTACTTTACTCCTAATTTTATAACATTACCTGAATGGTACTGGTCCGTCTGAGGAACATAACAATTCCAGAATCAAACATTATTTTCCTTTGGGGTCCTCAGTTCAAATCCTGTGACCATACTGCTAAATGCTGGCTAATGATCAACAAATTGTGGAGAACCTGAGAAAGAGAATAGGTTGGAGATTCTCCAGGCCCTTTTAACTAAAGGAGATTCCATTGCGGACGAGCGCCTCGACCTAATTTAAGGAAATAGACTCACATATGTAGTTGAAATAAAGCAACCTCCATCTTGTCAAAAAGGAATTTCTGTAAGCTCCTGAGTAAAAGTTCTGCTAAGCCACTTTGACATAGGATTATTCTCTTTTGACATATTATAAACATTAAAGAAAATTTAATGCCCATCTGGACAGTTACTTTTTGCCAACTGCTACCACCACCAGCTGCAAAACTGCACTGACTACAAGCCATCCAGCTGCCATGCATACCCGGTGCCAAGAGAGAGCAAGCTGCCAGCGCTGCTTTAAGTGGCTGGGCTGGTTTGCAGCCAGGATTTGAGGGAGGATGTGCTGTGAAACACAGTAGTCACGACTCGGATTTTCAATGAGTTGTTATTTGTGTTTGCTTTTTTTTCTGGTCATCTACTGTGGGAGGCTGCTGGGGACACCATCCCTTTCCTGGAAATGGCAGCAAAACATGTTGATCCTTCTTCCTCTGCCTTTTATGTACTTGCTGGCACCCTTAGCATTCACATTCTGCTTGCTTGCACACAGTCATTAGCTGGAGCTGCCTGGAGCTGCAGAAAATGGTGTCATCTCTCCAAGGCTGGGTTTCCCCAGCTCCTCTTCTCTCTCCCCATCCCTAACAGCACCCCTTTCCTTGTTTCCCCCCCTTATTTGTTTGGCATTTATTTTCTCACAAAGTAGCAAAAAGAAACTGTTTCCTCTGCTAGTAGTTTTCCTAGAAGTGTTCTTACATTTATGATCTTGGGTTGCAAACACTCCTGTACGGATGTTTCCCCTTAACAAAGAGAGAGTTCTTCTTCCTTCCTTCCTTCCTTCTTCCTTCTCCATTGACATCTGTAGTAGATTGTACCAGTGTTCACCAAATATTCTATTTTCTTCCCCCATTGTGTTTTTTCCCATGAGTGGATTGATTATTCATCCCCTCTTTGCTGAGGTCAGGAGAAACCATGTGATTTGCTTTGGCCAATAAAATATAGGCAAAAGTGATGTGTATAACTTACATGCGGCAGTTTTAAGAGCCAACTGGTTGTTTGAAATGTCTCTTTCCCCTTTGCCAGAAGAACAGCAACACCCAGATAGAGACTGCTCCTTCAGCCTAGGTCCCGGAATGAAGACGTAGAGCAGTGCAACAGCTGACCCTTGATGGACATGTAGCATTAGTAAAAACAAAACTGAGTTATTGAAAGCCATGCAGCATAACCTAACCTAACCTACTGTGACTGATAACAATACCATTTCATTTGTAGGTCTCTACAAAAAACAAAAACAAAACAAAAAAAAACCACTCTAACATGTTGAGGTTACTTAGTAGAACACGGAATAAGACATCTAGGAAAGTTATCCCTAAACCAGGCAGGGCTGCTTGCCTGCTAATGTGTATCTGACCAGGTCCACATGGGATCTTAGACTGTGAGAAATTGCAAGCATCTTAGAGCTCTTCTAATTAGGCCTCTCATTTTGCATAAGGAAATTGAGGCTCAGAGATGTTAAGTGACAACACTGTAAGTCAGCCAGCTGGTTGGTGGAAAGACCTGGCCCAGCCCGGAAGAAGCCAGGCTACTCCCATGCTCTCTGTCAACCGTGCTTTCTCCTGAGTTTTTCAGCTCAGCTAGTGCTGGGAATAAGATAAGAGAAGGGTCTCAAATGCAAATTTTCTGTCATTTTAAAAATATTTCTGAAAACTTTAAATGTATTAGACTTCCATCTGCATGCTTTAAACCCCAGATTGTTTCCTATTCCCTGTACTACTTACTGCTTCACGTTGAGAACACTTAATATTATCAAAATGAAAAGCATATTTAGAGAAGCAAATTTACTATAAAGGACAAATATAAGAGGTTTTTCTTTTTTTAAAAAAATATTTATTTACTTGGTAGCACCACGTCTTAGTTGTGGCTCACTGGCTCCTTAGTTGCAGCATGTGGGCTCCTTAGTTGTGGCAGGTGGGCTCCTTAGTTGCGGCATGCACGTGGGATCTAGTTCCCTGATCAGGGATCGAACCCGGGCCCCCTGCATTGGGAGCTCGGAGTCTTATCCACTGCGCCACCAGGGAAGTCCCCTAAGAGGTTTTTCTTTTAGGCACTGTTCCAAAATATCCCCATTCATGATCTTTTCACTTTACCATACAGTTAAGAGTTTTACTCCTTAATAATTACAGAAGCTGACATTTATATTCTATAATGCTTACAATTAGTAAAGCTCTGTTCAAAGCGCTTTGTATTCTTTTACACACTTAACCCTCACAGCAAACTTGTGATGTATCACTCCTCATTTACAGATGGGGAAATGGAGGCACAGAAAAATTAAGAACCTTACCCAAGGTCACACAGTTGGTGAGTGGCAAAGCTGGGACCGTTCCTAGAATGACTACAAGACTGAAAATGATAAAAATAATAACAGCAAAACAACAACCACGTAATTATTAAGTAATTGCTATGTACAGGAATTATGTATCACTTTATATTTCACCATTTGTGGTCCCTAAAATATGTATTACAATAACTTAGGAAGCTGAAGCTTAAAGACATTAAGTGATTTGCCCCAGGTCACATAAATGGTTTATGTGAACTGAGTTTAAGGCCAGATCCGTCTGACTTCAGAGCCTGTCCTCCCTGCTCTTTCCTTTTTGTGTCGTCTCTACAAAAAAGCAGTATAACAAAGTAAAAGTGGTGTTTTATTTTTTATTTTTATTTTTGGCCATGCTGCGCGGCTTGCGAGATCTTAGTTCCCTGACCAGGGATTGAACCTAGGCCCTGGCAGTGAAAGCACCGAGTCCTAACCACTGGACCACCAGGGAATTCCTGTAAGTGGTGTTTTTAGCAAATGTTCACTGCTTTATGATTCAGCTATACAAAGTTGAATACTAGTGAGGTCTTTATCACCTGGAAACATAGACCGTGAGCAGAATGGATGGCAGTCTTCTTATCAAGGAAGTAATGACAGGGAAGCAGGCATTGGATGGGTATTTCGACCAGGTGCCCAGGGATGTCCTCTTTCACCCTGAGTCTCTCTGAGGCTAATCCTCACAGTATTTCTTCAGGAGAGCGGCTCTTTCTGAAATGTGCAATAGAGGTACAGAGCACTAAAGTGCTCAGGCAGTCTGCCTGTGATGTCACTTGTGGGGCTGATAGTAAAACTAGAGTCTTTTACTCAGATTTCATGTTCTATATGATGGATTTCACAGTTTCGACTATGTGGGAATGTCTTTTGCAGAGATTTCCAAAGCCTGACTGGAACTTTCTACCACTCTAAGTGTTGAAACTGTTTTTTTTTAAAAGAAATACTGGGAAAAAATTTTTTTCAGTTGTGTGTTTAAATTTTTAATTAACCACAGCTAAGGAAGTGGTTACAGAACAGCATTGATTTAGTTTGTAAATCTCTGCTTATCTAAACTTCAGGGTACAGTCATGAGATTCCTGAGTCCCCGAGTCTGTGAACAGGGTAGTGGGAAGATTCTACCCTTGTTTTTTACCTCCACATCTCTAGTGGGAAAGAGAGGGAAATTTTGGAGAGCACTGGAGGCCCTCTAGGAAATAACTTGTATTAGTTAGGATATGGTTTAAAATAATGGCTTAAATAAGCTAGAGGTTATTTCTTCCTTACATATGAGTCCAGGCGTTAGCCATCCTGACCTGATGGGGTGTGGGGACTGTAAGGCGTCAAAGCCCCAGGAGCCTTCCATCTTGAGCTCCACCGCCCCCGGTATGCTGCCTTTACCCTGTCATCCAAGATGCCTTACCACACACCACAGTCCAGACCCTGGAAATGGAGAAAAGGGGCTGGGAGAGGGGACAACACTTTCTTCTGGGGGCATGTTCTGGAAATTGCACTCATCCCATTAGCCATAATGTGACCACAAGGTCACTCATATTCAACTCCAAAAGAGGCTGGGAATTAGAGTCTGTACTCTGGGTGTCTAAATGCTGAGATTAAATGTTTTTACTGTGGAAGAAGGGAAGAAGAGGAGAGAGATATTTGGGGACAGTATCATCTCTGCTGGCTCTTCTGTTTATGTCTCCACCACCTCAGGAAGGTCCCGAGGTCCTGCTCTATCACAGCCAAGTCCATTGCTCTTGTCTTTTGGGTGCTTGAGCATCCCTTTTGAAAAGTGAAACCCTTTTGTAAAAACCTACATATTGGGCTTCCCTGGTGGCGCAGTGGTTGAGAGTCCGCCTGCTGATGCAGGGGATATGGGTTCGTGCCCCGGTCCGGGAAGATCCCACATGCCGCGGAGCGGCTGGGCCCGTGAGTCATGGCCGCTGGGCCTGCGCGTACGGAGCCTGTGCTCCGCAACAGGAGAGGCCACAACAGTGAGAGGCCCGCGTACCACAAAAACAAACAAACAAACAAAACCTACATACTCCAGTCGTGGAGCAGTGGAAGATCCAAGGAAGCACCATCTAACAACCAACAGTAATTAATAAAGGACTCCTATCCTTAACTTACTTTTCTTGATAGTTATAGAAAGATCTCATCATAATCCACAGTAACAGATTAAATTTCCCTTTCCCTTCCCCCTGGTTTTCTATGCTTGAAAGTTTCTGCCAGAAAAAGAAGGACACCTCAAATAAGCTTCTTATTTACTACAACTCCTTCCCTCCAACCCCTCCCTCACCCACATCAAAAATAAAAACCCCTCTGGATATTTAACCCCAGATGGGTTTTCTCTTTCTCTCTCTCTCATTGCTCCATTTTTCAATTATATATTTCAATCCCCATGTAAACAAGAATCTCTCCACTTGAAAGGTAACAAGCCAAGGGAGGAATAGTCAATACAGGTTTTTCCTTGTCCAGTTGGAGAGGAGAGTAAAAAGAGAATGCCCATCATGTTGGTCTTGCAATATGTATTCTCCAATCCATTTTCCACACAGAGGTAGCCAAAATAATTTTTACAAATATAAATTAGGATAATGTCACTCCTCTGCTTAAAATACTTCACTAGCTTCTCACTATACTTGGAGAAGACACAGCTTCCTCTGCAGGGCAGACAGGCTCCTGTGTGCATGGCTGTGCCTACCCTTCCTCACTCCAGGCCCCCTCCCCTTTGCTTTTCATCGAGATCTTTGCTGCCTAAAAGCTCCACATCTGCTACTGCCTCACTTGAAATGCTCTCCCCCAACTTGGGAAACTCCTATTTGTTTTTCAGTTTCTCTAAACTGTTGTCTCTTCAGAGATACCTTTCCTAACATTTCAATCTATAACAGAACAGGTTTATTTCCTCTAATGGGATTCAGCAGGTACCATGACATGCATTTATATGTGACTTTATCTGTTTAATACCTGAATCCTTCACTAGATTATAAGTTCCAGGAAAACAAGGCACTGTTTCACCCCCACCATGTACCCAGGGCTTTGTAGCATTGGAGGATGAAATTCTCCCTATAAGCTTCTTATGAAATTGTGCCATCTGTCCATCAATGAGATAGATTTATTACTTTTTTTAAACTAATTTTTATTGGAGTATAGTTGCTTTACAATGTTGTGTTAGTTTCTGCTGTACAGCAAAATGAATCAGCTATACATATACATATATCCCCTCTTTTTTGGATTTCCTTCCCATTTAGGTCACCACAGAGCACTGAGTAGAGGTCCCTGTGCTATACAGTAGGTTCTCATTAGTTATCTATCTTATACATAGTAGTGTATACAAGTCAGTCCCAGTCTCCCAATTCATCCCATCCTCCTTCCCCCCTTGGTATCCATATGTTTGTTCTCTGTGTCAGTCTCTGTTTCTGCTTTGCAAATAAGTTCATTTGTATCAATTTTCTAGATTCCACATATAAGCGATATTGTACAATATCTGTTTTTCTCTTTCTGGCTTACTTCACTCTGTATGACAGTCTCTAGGCCCATCCATGTCTCTGCAAATGGCACAATTTTGTACCTTTTTATGGCTGAGTAATATTCCATTGTATATATGTACCATATCCTCTTTATCCTTTCCTCTGTTGATGGACATTTAGGTTGCTTCCATGTCCTGGCTATGATTTATTACTTTTTAAACAGAGGGTGCAGAGCCTGCCCTCAAATCTGGGCTGGTTAGGAACACTCATCTCACCTCTCCCTGCTTCTTTTCCATCAGCTTTCTGCTCTATTCTGAAGCCTAGGACGTGTTACCCAACAGCCCAGCTACAGATCAAGAGATCTTATTGTGTAACACGAAAGAATGCTCAACATCATTAATCATTAGAGAAATGCAAATCAAAACTACAATGAGATACCATCTCACACCAGTCAGAATGGCTATCATCAAAAAATCTACAAACAATAAATGCTGGAGAGGGTGTGGAGAAAAGGGAACCCTCTTGCACTGTTGGTGGGAATGTAAATTGATACAGCCACTATGGAGAACAGTATGGAGGTTCCTTAAAAAACTACAAATAGAACTACCATATGACCCAGCAATACCACTAC